>NC_045542.1:80694393-81396893 GCF_009769535.1 Thamnophis elegans
GGGCTAGTTGGAATAATTATTACAAAGGCTACCCATCACTATGATCCATGACAGTTAAAGGCAGGGATTCCATCTCCATGTATTTTCAGTTACAATTTTATTTGTAAGCATCTCAGATTGGTCATACAGCACACATAGGAAGAAAATAAGGCCCTGATCTGTTTAAATATGGAACTGCTAGAATGCTAATGAAGAAACCTAGAAACCAGAATAAGATGCTAGATATAGATAGATTATAGATTAGATTAGATTAGATTAGATTAGATTAGATTAGATTAATAGATAGATAGATAGATAGATAGATAGATAGATAGATAGATAGATAGATGATAGACATACATACATACATACATACATACATACATACATACATACATACATACTTTGGGAAGTATTTGATTCCCAAATATTTGCCTGCTGATTTTTCGGCTATTGCACAAGTTAGAACTACACCAGTTATAACTGGGCATTTTTTCCTAAATAACTGAAGTCATGATGCACAGCGACAATCTCTGAAGAAACTTAAAATCTTTTTGACTCTAGTTGCTAAAAATCAATGACATGTTGTTTTTTCCCCATTTGGAGTAGAAGCCCAAAAGAACAGTAGTATGTCTCACAAATATGCATAAATCTGATTTTTTAAATAGAGAAGAATGATCCAAAACCCAGGAAAGTGGTTGGGTGGAGGAATGTCCGGTCCTATAGAAATGCCTTGCTAACATCCCCCCACCCCCAAAAAAGGTTAAATATAGCTTTCTGATGAAGGATCGGGAAACTATTTAGACACCGGAAGCCAGGCTTTCCCACAGTGCATGTTCGATCACTGCAAGATTCTCTCTGGGGATCCCTTCAACAGCGCCAGCCATCTTTCTCAAGTGGTCAGTGAGACACAGAAATGCAAAGGGCTGAAAGAGGGTATCCCTTTGCTCGATAACTTTCTGATAAATTGTAAACTGATAAAATGAAATAATACCACACCAGATCTTTAAAAAGAATAAATTTTAAAAATGGCAAAAAAGAAAAGAAAATAACTTTTCTTCATAAGGAGGCTTTGCTTTGTTTCTTTGCAAAGAAAAATAATGAAGAATTTAATAAATGTTCAAAATAAATTGTTTTACTTTTGCCTATGTTAAAAATGTCATTTTAATTTTTTAATAGAAGACATTAAATTTAATCTATAAAATAGAAGGCAAATGAAAAGTGAATCCAAAGAAGTTTACATTTTGCAAAGTTAAATATATTATTTGACAATATTGTGGCAAGGATGTGCTTTCCTTAAAGGAATACAATGTTTTGACAAAAAGATGCTTTCACTAATTGTTGAGAGCCAATATTACAAAGCCTAATTTATTTCTACATTTTTGGTCTACACTTGCCAAATGATTATTCTTGAATCTTTGGAAGAACCTCTGGCTCACCTCCATGGATCATCGTTAATAATTGGTCCTCCAAAAGGTTAAAAATACTATTGCAGTGAGTCCAGAATTATTTTGGCAGTTATACCTGGCAATCACTTTCTAGCATTCCTTCCAAGATATTATCAGAATAATAGTGGAAATGGGACAGGTATCACTCTTCTTTGGGGATCAGGATACAGAGTATTCTCCTATGACAGTTTTGTTGTTACTGCTAAGATAATGTCAAAGTGAGTGTCATTCTATTCTTGTATAAAAGAAGCACTCAGGCAATCCATTAGGCCTAGATGTCTTGCCAATCTAAAATGTGTCAAATGTTGGAAGAATACATCTACTGTAAATCCTTTTAAATTTTCAGGACCAGAAACAGCAACATATTCAGTTGCTGTACTAGCTGGTTTTGAGTGGCTGGTAATCTTGACCACAGCAATAGATTTAGGCAAATTTAAAGAACCCAACAAAAAGATTGAAGAGAGAGAAGGATAGTTGTGGAAGGAGATGGGGTTTCTCAGTGCTGCTGGGATTCCTGAAAAGAATGCATGCATTATTTTTACTTTTTGTATCTCTCTCAAATCCCTTTGGTTTCTATTTTAAGTGAGCAGATTTTGTGCAACACTACCAGATATTTAAACTCTTAATAAAATAAATGCTTCCCTCCCAACCATGAAGATTATTTAGTATCTCATTAGTACTTGTTGTATCCATCCATGAGCAATTAACTCCAAGTTAATGCAAACTTCTCCTTAAATAGCCTCTAGATTTTGTAGTGCCTTTATGTTTGTGCACAGGTGTCTGTATAATTGTCAGCAGAATAATTATTTATTTACCAAAAGTAAATCTCACATTCCTTCCCAGGAGCTCAAGGAAGCATATATACAACCCTTCTTCATGTTTTCCTCATAAGTACAACTGTTGAGGTATTTGGACAGAGACAGATCAAAGTCACTCCCTGAGCTTCCATGGTGGTTTACAATCTGTTCCAATGTAACACCTTTATCATTATGCCATACTGGCACTTATGCCCTACCTACCTACCTACCTACCTACCTACCTACCTACCTACCTACCTACCTACCTACCTACCTACCTACCTATCTATCTATCTATCTATCTATCTATCTATCTATCTATCTATCTATCTGCTGGTCTTGTTGTATTCAGGTCTTTTCCCATGTAAGATTGAGATTGTCTTGGCAACATTTTGGTGAGGTCTCACTCGCCATCCTCAGGCTGGTGTTTTCGGCTTAAAGTGTGGTCGGAGCTGCTGTCTTTCTATAAATCTTGGTGGGTGGGTGTGGAGTGCTGGCATTGTTTCAGTAAGTGGATTGATTGGCTGTGTGGCTGTATCATGATTGGTTGATTGGTGCTGATTGGTGCTGGCTATGTGTCTGTCGTTGTTTTGTGTTGTAACGGCTCATTTGTTGACCAGGGCTGGTTTCCAGATGTCTGGCAGGTGGGAGGTATCGTCACATTTATTCATGTTGTGGGGGTATTTCTCTATTTCGATAGCTTCCATAATTATTTTCTTGTTGAAGTGTTCAGTTTTGAAGATTAATTTCATGTCCTGTAGCTTTAAGTGCTAGAAAAGGGAGGAAGTTTTTCTTTTTTTCTCACTGCATTCTTGTGTCTGCGATGCGTGCATTTATTCTCCTGTTCGTTTGTCCTATGTATGTTGCAGGGCAGATTTTGCATGGTATTTCGTAGACTCCTTGGTTTTCTAGCTGGATCTTGTCTTTGGGGTTTCTTAAGATGTTGGGTATTTTTTGGTCAGTGTTGAAGGCTGTCTTGATATTGTATTTGTGGAGAATTTTGTTGATTTTATCTGTGGTGCCTTTGATGTAAGGGAGGAGGGCGATGCCGTTGTTCTGTTCTGTGTCTTGGTTTTTTTGGTGAGTCTCCCTTTGGATTAGGTTGGTAATTGTTTTTCTTTGGAATCCATTGGAGATTAATAAGTTTGTGAGAGTGTGTAATCCAGTTTTCAGGTGGTTTTCAGATGGTCTTTGTCAGCTAGGCATTTGGTTCCAGCTGATTTAAGAAAATCAAGGCTATAGCAGCAGTAGAAACCTTTTACAAAGAAGGAGCTTCAGTTTCATTTTGAACAGAGTTGCATTATTCTGGCCTCTTCTGGATAATTTGCCTATTGATAGCTGATCCAGTTTCTCCATTTAAGAAATTAATCTTTCCACAAACAAAGAATATCTAAAGTCCAGCAGATCAGTCTCCAAACAACCTGCTTTTCATAGGTCATAGGTTAAATGTAAATCCATAAGGTGATCAGCTTTAATTTTATTAAAATTAGTTATTGCTTTCTTCTAAAACACCCTCTCTTCAGTTTGTAGTTAAAAAGACCACACTCCCAGAGAAAACACATTTGAAAACTGGCTTTTTTAAAATACAAAAGCAAAATTCCCCCTTCCCCTATATTTATTATATTTGGTAAACAAATCATCCTAAGCTTTTCTCGGGTTTTAATTCCAAATGCCTCATGACATCAAAATAAGCCACTAAGCCCCAACAGTAATTCTCTACTATTCATAAACAGTGGCGGTGATCATTTGAAAGATGAGCATTTTGTGATTATCTTTTAATAGTTGGCTGTTTCCAAAGACTCTCAATGGGTCTGTTAAGTAATCAATGACTCTTTCAGTCAAAAAGTCTTAATGATAATTAAGACTTTTTGTCAAGAGTAGAATAAACCAACACATTTTAAGGAACAGCAGTTTGGCATTAGTCAGAGGATTAAAGGTGTTAAGATTTAAAGATGGACTAGAGATCCTTTTAATTTTAGGTCAATGGTGAACCAGGTCAGTTGATATTGACCAAAATCATTAAAGCTTGACAGCTGTTCTGTAACCTTCTGAATACTTTTCTTCCCCTCTTTCTTGTTGGCTTTAATATACTCTCCTTTGGGTTATAAAATTGTATGGTAATTAACACTGTTTGATCTTCTTTTCACCCACTGATGAGGAACTTGTTCAGCACAAAAAAACACATTATAAACTTAGCATGAGCTTCAGGGTTGCATTTATTTAGGCGAAGTTAAATGAACATTTTGCCTGTACTGTAAACAATGAGGTGTTATGCAGCAACAACAATAAAAATCTGGAAATATTGATGTGGATGTTACAAATCTTACTTGGTCTCCAAGTTGTGAAGGGCTGTGTTTCTAGGATGAAGATCATGGTAGCAGCAGGGCAATGAAAGCCCCATCCCTTTGTAGATGTGAGAAACATACAAACATGTACAAAAGTGATCCGCCTTTGATTGCACAGCATGATGACCATCTTGCTTGTTTTGGGAAGATGCCTTGTTCCCCTTCTTATACCTTGAGCTGGGACTGCCAAAAAGTCTGGGTTGAATGAGCTAACTCATTTAAAAGTACCTTGCCTAGGGGGACTGAGCCCCATACTTGGCCTTTGAGTGATATGCTAGGGCCATATTCATGTGAGTGGAACGACAAAAGTAAAATAGAGTCAGATTTAATTGCCTTAGTTACATTACTGTTCTGACCCCCCTCCTTCGCTCGTTCAAAGACAGACTTAAAAGGAAATAACTTTATCAGTCCTCGGCTCAGACTGGCTGCGAGCCCAAAATGAACATAAATAAAGTCTCTGGCAAGAAGATAACAGAATGCAAAAACAAAGATCTCTTACGGCCAAACCAGGTGTACAGAAAGAAAGCAAATCACTTCTCCAAGTGCCTCTCACAAACAAACCACGACCGATGAACCATAAACCATGAACAAATGACGAACGTTGACTTCTGCAACCAGGGCATGGCACCATCAGTCCTTTTATCTCCAGAAGACCACACTAACGAGCCCCAGCTGCATTGTTATTCCTGCATTCTGACTCAACTCACAGCAAACCTCTGCTGAGTCACAACACTATCCCCCACTGCAGGGCCCTTTCCCCAGGTCTGACAGTCTGGATGCAGTTGGAATGAGTTGTCCATAACATGGCCCGCACTCATTTCCTGTGGTGCCTCTTTTGTGATTCCCCAATACCTGCAGGAACAATCCCCTTGAGCCAAGACTCCCCAGGTATCCGGTGGCCACCACGTCTCCTTCTGCCCTTCATGGTATCGACACCCCGTGCAGGGCCCTCCACCCTCTGCAAGGCCGACCCACCAGCCCTCGTACTGTCAGAGGTTGATGGCAGCTCTAACAGCTTTGGCTGAGCCCTAACACCCTGTCCAGGGTCCTCCACCCTCTGCAAGGCTGACCCACCAGCCCCCGTACTGTCGGAGGTTGACAGCAGCTCTAACAGCTCCGGCCGAGCCCTAACACCCTGTCTAGGGTCCTCCACCTCCTCCAAGGCCAACCCACATGACCCCTCGCCATCGGAGTCCGGCGGCAGCTCCACCGACTCCTGCCGAGCCACCATGCAATCCCCTCCCACAGGGCCCATCCCCCAGTTCCGACGATTGGGGTGCAGCCCAGAAGGGTTGGTGATGGCCTCCATGGAACACAGTCCAAGACACTGGTACCCCGCTGGGAACCTAGAAACAAAGTCCAGTGCTGTGGGGACCGGAGTCGACAAAGGCTGGAATCTTGGTGGAGCTCTCCTTGCAGACCTGGCCCATTGGCACTGGGCACATGACTCCACGCACCTCCACACGTCATTTCTCAGATGGGGCCACCAAAATTGACGGGAGACCAGGTGCAACATCCCCCAATGTCTTGATGCAGAAGCGCAATGAACCTGCGAAAGCACCCGTCGACGGATGTGCTCTGCGGGAACATAGAGCCGGCCCTGATACTTCAAAAGATCCCCTTCCAAAATCCATGGGGACACCGGCCCTACTTCCGCCTTTCGTCGCTCCACCCAGTTGTCACCCTGCTGCGCATCCCGTATCAGAGACTGCATCCTGACTCAACTCACAGCAAACTTCTGCTGAGTCACAACACATTACCATACTTTTCTCTTAGGTTCACCAACAGCCTCTGAAATATTAATGCTTTTGCAGATTAGTAGCTGTACAGATTATTAAGAAATGGAGAATTTTGCAAAAAGGAAAAAACAGCAAGCTAGTATCAGCAACAAGTCAGTATCAATAATAAGTCAGTATCAATAACAAGCCAGCTACACACAACTACAAAGCAAGCTACACTATAAAAATTATAAAGGAAAAAAACAACAACTTTCCTGTGAATGAGATGCAAAAGCAGACAGTTCTTTTCTGAGAGAAACAAATTTCTGAGAAATCAATGGATATATTTAGGCACACTAATAAACCATTTGTATTTGATGTGGTGCAAGGAATTTATTTGTTATTATTGCCAAATACAAATTTGGGTCATTTCCAATTTGATAAGCATGCAAGTGTCCTTCACTAAAACATTTTGTTTTCTTTTTTTTTTTAAGAAATATTTTTTATTTTTGTTACATAGACAACATACATAACAATAGAAAAAGAAAGACAGAAAGAAAAAAAAAGAAAAGAAACAAAACACAACAAAACAAAAAAAGAAAACAAAGCCCATCATCGCATGCAGTATGTCATTTGATTACAGGTGTTTTAACCTTTATCATTCTTATACATTCATTGTTTCATTTAATAAATTATTATTTCGTATCGTTTCTTATTCCCCTGCCTGTAGCAATCCATCCCTACTATGTTTCCCCCCATACACACACCCCGTATCTCTCTGTTATATATTTGATAGACACCACAATAACCTAGGATTAAAAAGAAAAAGAAAAAAGAAAAAAGGAAAAAACGCACAAAAAGAAAAAGAAAAAAAAACCATCATCACATGCAGCATGTCGTTTGGTTACAAGTGTTTTAACATCTACATCTTCAAATAATATTTACCATCTCAAATGTTTTATCTAGTATAACTAAAAGCCTCATTTTCATTCTACAATATATATTCAGTTAACATTAGCATTATTTTTCCCCAAAAAGTATACTTATATTCATTATTGTCCTTGCATTTCATACCTTCAAACAGAGATCTTATTCCTTCATTTTTCAACAAGACGTCGCTGCCTATATATACCATTTTGTTTTCTTTTTATGCCCCTGTTGCCCCTTAATTTGGGGTGGAGTTTGGGAAACTCGGTGAAGCTCAGTGTTTACAGGCCAGATGGTCTTCCTGACACCTATATGGAGTTTGGAAAAAGTATTTTTTCTTTGAGCCCTAAGAGAGAAATATCTGTTGATATCTAGGACTGAACTCTCCATTGTCTAGTGGGAGGCAACTATCTTCACCATGCTCCTTCTTTGCTAAAGCATTAAATAACATAAACCTACATATAATATGATAGGTGGGACAGAGAGTAAAGAGTCATCTTGTAGAAGAGATGGACAGCATAAAAAATTAATAAACAAACAAATCAATGCCTTCTAGCCCTAGCTATTTGTTTGGAAAAGCCTACTGGGTTGGCCCCAAGTTTATATTTATACTTCAGATTTAGAAAGCGAAAGCTATGATCATGATACAGATTTTACATGCTCCCCCGGCTCTGATGGAATGGCATTAGGCAGGTCTCCTTCTCAAGTTTCCTTTATCAAAAGTTTATAACAAAAAGAAAAATGCAGGCAAAACTTATGGAACTGTTATAGCGATTGAGAAGATCAAATGCAAAATTCTCTGTGTTCTCTGAAATATTATTAGTCTGAATATATTTTTCAGACTGGTACATTTTTCAGATTGGTACATTTGAGGCTGCTTGTATTTTAGCAATAGCAATAGCAGTTAGACTTATATACCGCTTCATAGGGCTTTTAGCCCTCTCTAAGTGGTTTACAGAGTCAGCATATTGCCCCCACAGTCTGGGTCCTCATTTCACCCACCTCGGAAAGATGGAAGGCTGAGTCAACCTTGAGCCGGTGAGATTTGAACTGCCAAACTGCAGATAGCAGTCAGCTGAAGTGGCCTGCAGTACTGCACTCTAACCACTGCACCACCTCTTTTCATAGGTAAAGAAATATTTTGGGGTGTGGCTTGTTTAAAAATATTAGGAAAATTAGCTTCTTTCATGGCTGAACATCTTGATACGTACACTGTCTCTAAAGAAATAATCAACCAGATGAGGTGATAGGAAACAACAGAGTAAGGCTACAGTTATCACAAGGGTTTTTAAAGATAGGTGGTGAATAAATCTTGAAAGTAAATAATTATGAGCACTATAAATTATGTTTATTAAATGCTAACTTTATTTTTTTTTAAAAAAACAACCTCATTACTATACAGCTACTGAGGAGTTCCAGAGCTAATTTTCAAGGCACCATCAATTTTGTGGCTGGTTTCAGCTTCATGAACTGAGCAATGTTCCATGGCTGAAGCCCATAAATTAAAGCATAAGCATGTCATTTGAACCACTGAATGAACGTAATAGGCTTGGTGTTGTAATTTAAATAGAGATTTTGAATTTATCTTGGCCAACCTTAAAAAAATGACAAGGTGACAGTCCCCAAGTGATACGCTGGATAATTAACTTGTTGTCAGGGCACCTCCTGCCTATTCATCTTTCCACTCTTATTTCTTCTTAATGCCTTCAGCAAATTGTTTAGCCTGTCACTCTTTTGAATGCCAACATTTTTAAAAGGTTGGCGGGCTGATTACCACACTTGGCCAATAGGGCTTGAGAAGGGTGGAAATTCATCTTCCTGGGAGCATTCCACCATGAAAGCAGATCAGATGAAATGTCAGCTTCTTTTCCAGGAGAAAATAGCCTATGTTCTCACTGGGAATGGGTCAAATTAATCTCTTTGACTTGATGTTTCCTAGTCCTATGTCCATTTTCAATACATACAGATATGAATCAAACCACTGCTGGAGGTAGGAGTGTCAGGATACACAGCATTTGAGTTTAAGTTGAAACACATCAGTGGTGGGTTTCAAAAATTTTTTGAACCTACTCTGTGGGTGTGGCCTCCTTTGTGGGAGTGGCTTGCCAGCCATGTGACCTGGTGGGAGTGGCTTGTGTTTCTCTCTCTCTCTCTCTCTCTCCTTCCTTTTGTCTCTCTGTCCCTTTTTCCTTTTTTTCTTTCATCTCTCTCACTTTTTCTTTCTTTTTTCTTCTTTCTTTCTTTTTTTCTTTCTTTCTTTCTTCCTTCCTTCCTTCCTTTCTCTTTCTCTTTCTCTTTCTCTTTCTCTTTCTCTTTCTCTCTCTGTGTGAGTCTGTGTGTGTGTGTGTGTGTGTCAGTGGTGGGTTTCAAAAATTTTTGGAACCTCTTCTGTAGGTGTGGCCTGCTTTCCGGGTCCACTGGTGGAACCTCTTCTAACCAGTTTGGTAGATTTGACGAACTGGTTCTACTGAACTGGTGCGAACTGGTAGGAACCCACCTCTGAAACACATATATGCATGCAGATACACCTACACCCATTACTGTTATTTCTGACTTTTAATAAAACAGAAATAAAAGTTTTAATCAGCTAGTGGAATTTTCCAGGAAATGTCAGTTTTTTTTATTTATCTGTTTCTCAAATTTCTACTCCACCCATCTCATCTAAGTGACTTTGAGCATTAACGTTATAAATAATATAAAACAAGATTAAAGCAGACTAAAGTTAAAAACAAAGTTTAAATTTGCAAGTTTAAAAAAAAAAAACTTAAATAGTTAGACACATTACCTTCATCTTGCCCTCACCAGACATCCTTCAGAAATGCAACCAATGCTGTTTCGGTCCCATATCTAGGTTTGTATCCTGACTGAAAGGCATCTAGATAACTTTTCTCATTTCAGATTCTCTAAAAGAGTAGGCAGGAGATTGAATGAAAATTACCAGTGGCTTTCAGTGCCGGCTCTTGAGAGGGCCTACAAGCACCTGTTTGAATGGCAGCAGGAATGACACCATCACCCACATGCCACCTTCCAAGTGGCCTTGACCAACCAGGATTGTCATGGATTTAATTCTTACATTAGTGGCTGTGCTTACAATTCCAAGGACCCACTTCCTAGTTCCAACAGTATTAAATTGTTCCCAGGTAACTGGGTAGGTCTGTTCCAAAGTAGTGCATCATGTTTGATATCCAACTCAGAATGGATCTGACCAATTTTATCCACCATACAGCAGGGTGGCAGGTTCGATAGCAACAATCCCAACTGCTCCGATAAACCTATCTTCTGAAACAGGCTGTGTAGCAGATTCCTTGAAGGACAACAAAAATTCATGAATGATTCCCCTGTCCTGCCTGGTGATGTTGTCTAGTGCCACACCTGAAAACCTACCAAGGACATCTCAGAAACCCCCAGAAACCCTCAGAAACCCTCTCTTTCAGACCGAGCCAGGTCTCACAAGGCATGCCTGTACCCAGGGGTGAAATTCAGCTGATTCTGACAGGTTCTGAGAGATAGCGGAAACTTTGAGTAATTCGGAGAACCAGCAAATACCACCTCTGGCTGGCCCCAGAGTGGGGTGGGAATGGAGATTTTGCAGTATCTGTCCCCTGCCACGCCCAACAAGGCATGCCTCTGAACCAGTAGTAAAAAAATGAATTTCACCACTGCCTCTACCTCCCTAATAAGATCAAAAGTAAGGGGTGAGGAGCTTTATTATTGATTACCCTGGCATTAAGTAGCAGAAGAAAAAAGCAAGGGTCTCTGCAGGTCTGCTGACCAGAGCTTGGACTTTAGCATTGAGGATTAGAACACAACAGGAGTAGTAAACACCTGGCGTGTCTTCCCTGGAAACAATTAACCTCTCCTGCTAAAATGCCCCCACGCTTGTCACCAACTGATCCATCCTAACCTCTCCAGAGTGTTTGTCCTCTCCCAATTGCAGCCTCCCAGTTTCCTTGATGAGGGACTCCTCCATCCTTTCATGTTACTCAATCACCCTCTTACCAACCCAGGGATTAAAGGATGCTTGACAGAAGGTAAAAGGTAAAGAAGTCCCTGCAGGTTTTATTTGTAGCCAACTTTAGGGAGTGGTACTCATCTCTGTTTCTTTAGGCTATTGAGCCAGAACTGTTGAAGATGTTTCCATAGTTATGTGGCCAGCATGACATCAAGCTACAGCATGCAGTACATGATAAAACAAGGGACTCTGTTACCTCTGCACTGAAGAGCTACTTATTTATCTACTTGCAATTACATGCTTTTGAATTGCCATGGTGGCAGGAGAAGAGACAAGTAAAGGGAGTTCACTCATTCATGCAGTGGTAGAACTCAAACTGCTGGAATATAGACCTTCTCTGGTGTCTTTTAAGCCACTGAGTCATCACTCCTCCTGTTATGTCTCTATGTGTCCCGCCCCCTTCCTGTCAATCAGGCATGGCGCTACTGATTGGACTATTTACAGTTGCATTCAGGTGGGAGATTTGGCGTGTTATTATTGGTTAACGTTCTCTGGGAGTATAAAAGATCTGTCAGAGGGAAGAAGGCGGGGCTTAGCAGTGAGAAGACGGAGTTTCAGGCTATTCCTGAAATTCCTCTATTCCGAAGGATTTTTGGACGGGTTTTTTGAACCCTAGCTGTCCCGGAGACGACAGTGAAAGGTGAGGGGAGACCCAGTGACCTCAGAGACGTTCGCAAAGTCTCTGGGGGGGGGTATTAACCCCTCTTGCCAATTCCTTTCTGGATTAGCTGCGTGCTAACTGAAGCTGCAGGTTGCCCCTAAGAATGGCAGAAGTGATGTCATCTGGTAAGCTGATTTTATTATTCAAGAGAGACTGTCTGCACTAAAAGCTTAAGCTAATTGAAACCAAAGAATAGAAGAATCTAGCGGCGAATTGGTCTTTTTTTTAATGGATTTATGGCTGGTGGCTACTTTATTTCTTAAACGCTTCAAGGAACTCTCCGACACCCCCCCTCCCTGATTCTTTTTAAGTGGATCGTAAAGTTTACTTTCTACTAATTAGCCCTTCACGATCTGACATTTTTATTACTTGGCTGTGTTTACGATCAGATAAGATTGCACAGTTTCCAGCGTGTTTTTACTTGCAATTTCTAAATACGACACATCATGGCATCTCAAAATACTTCTAAGGTCTCACTCCAGATTCTTTTCTCCGCATATCGAGAGCTTTTTGACTCCTTTCAGAGACTGGAAAGAAAATTGGATCATCTGATTTTAAAATATGAAGGAAAAACTGAGATCGTTGAATGTTTGAAGGTTCCTGAAATACAAATGGAAAATGTGAGAAATGGCGTTTGGTCTATCTCAGAGGAAGAAAGGAGGGGGGGAGCTATAAAGAAGATTCATTTAAAGAGACAGAGTGCAGGAGAAATGAAAACTCCACCCTTGAGAATTAAAGTCAATTTGAAAAGTTTTATAAGCCCGGGACAACATTATTATTTCATCACTGACATTCAGAGCCAAAAGGTGCGAAGATATCTTTGTCTGGACTTGCTTATAAAAACATTTGGTAAATTTATCCAATGGATGGCAATTGGTTTGAGAAGATTTTGCTACTGGAGGGACACAGGCTGACAGATGGAAGAATACAATTTAAAATTAGCTAAATCTGATTACTTTAATTTGTAATAGATATAGCTGAATAATAACTGATATGGATAGTAATGTATATAATGTGGAATTGGCTGATAGATTGAAGAATACAATTGAAAACTAGCTAAACCTAATTGCTCTTTTTTGTAACAGATATAGCTGAATAATAATTGATATTGATAGTAATGTATATAATGCGGAGTTGATATGATAAATAACAATTGGATATGAGAAAACATTTTTGGATTATACATAAAGAGTATTAATTACAATAATTATCACTATTAAAAAAAACTAAATAAAATACATACAATCAAATGTTAATCAATGCTGGGAAAATGTTATGATATATGATATAATTAAATATTATGGATGTTCAGCTAAAATAGGACATGAGGATTTGATGTCAATAGAGGACTTTACAAGTAAGTAAATGAAATGTCAGCATGTGTTATGGATTAATTCTTTGGCATAGCTAAGGATGAAGGATGTTTAAATAACTATAGGTAATTAAAAATGGAGGTATAATGATGTTAATATGGTAAACATTTGAGTTAAGATATCTGAATTAATATGGGTTAATGGAAGAGAAGCACCAAAGCATGTTGTAACCAGTTGATATACTTCTTCTTTTTTATAATAGATACCTGTGTTTTGTTTGTTTTTTCCTGCCTTGTCCTTTGTCGTTTTTGTCTTTTTTTTTTTTTTGCCTTTTCTTTTTGATTTTTTCTTTTCCCACTGGTGTGGGCATGTATTGTTCAAGATTATTACTTTTATTAATATCTTTAAATAATAATTACAGTCAAATGAAAATGGATATATAATAATGCTTGAGTTAATATGAGTTATGTTTGTTGACCGTGGAGGAGATGTACCAAAGTTTATCTGTAATCGATTGATACATTTTCTACAGATGTAAAGAAAGATGCTGTACCTGTTTCAAATTAAAATTAAAAAAACATTTATTAAAAAAAAAAGATCTGTCAGAGCACAATTTGTTGTCTTGTTCTGGTTGCTGTTTGAAATAAACCTGTTGCATGAACGCAGGTCTCCTCATTACCTCAGATGCTAAGTACATTTTACCTCCCCAGCTGGACAGAAGGAGAAGAGTAAATTAATTGCAAAGAATCAGAATGAAAAGGTTCAAGATAGGATAGAAGAGCACTAAAGAAAACAAACAGGCAGTTAAGAATGAATCCTAGATCAGTAAAATAATTGGTAGATTTAAGAAAATAGATGGTTGAGTAAACTACTAGGAGCATCCTGTTCATATATTCAAGCCACAAAACTGAAACTGCACCAAAAAAACTAGTCAAAAAGAAATCTCATGCCCCATTTACACTACTAGGATAGGTACAAAGTTCTCCAAGTTCATTCTTCAATTTATCACAGTAAATTTGCATGCACTTGCAATGTGTTGGGTAACACCTGTTGTTATGTGTTGTTCTAAGATTGGGAAATGGTCACAGAAAGGTTAATGGGAATGCAGACAACCATAATAATCCAAACAAAGTTGCCAAGACCTTTACTTTGTTAATAATGTTTGTGATCTTTCCATAACTCATGGAATTGAGGAAACACATAACAAAATGTTATAAAGTTATAGAAAATGGTGTTGAAATAGTAGAAAAGGTCAAATTTAAAAGTACTAAATCATTGCCTCTGTCAAAGATGTACTGTAACAGCAGCAGTTATGTTGGGAACACATTGCAGGTTGTTGGCATTCACTTATCCATCAAATCTTTATCTATTTTCCTATGATGTTGCAAAAATACAAATTTTCCCCAAATTTCTTATATTAAAGAATGTTCATCCTTTTAATGTCTCTGGAGATTCTCAGCCATCCAGATCATGGTTGTCCCAAAGATGCTTTTTGAAAGTCCAGTGGCCTCTGGGAAAAGCACCTTTGGAACATCCCTTTAATGCATATGCAAAATCAGAATGGGACTTTTTGTTTCCTCCACATGTTCATGCCCCCTTCTCATCCCTGCCCTCCAGCCACAGCCAATTGACAGTGAGCATTCACAAAGCTGGGCCTCTGCTGACGCCAATGGTCCCCCAGCACTCCACCTCTGTCCCCTGGGTGTTTTGCAGAGGGATCATTGACTTCCAGCCATTTGCCCCAGGGGACAAGCAGTTGCATCTCCTAGCAGTCAATTGGGTCTCTGTTCAAGGATCACCTGCCCGATCCTGCAGCAGAATAAGTGTGAGGTGTGTGAGAGGGGGGAGGAGGGAGGAAGGGAGGGAGAGACAGACAGACAGAGACAAAGAGACAAAGACAGAAGATAGAGAAAGAATATGCTACTGTCTTCCAATGCAACCCCCCCCCCCCCAATCAGTGCCTTCAAGAGGGCCCCAGTCCTGGGCCGACCATCCTGCTGCTGGTGCCATCCTGCTGCACTGTCATCAGCCAGTGCCTCCACAGCTTGACAGAGGCCCATCCCACGGAGCACTGAAAATATGGGACTTTGGCAAAAAGAATAGAAAAAAGTCAAACTTGTTGAACAATAAAAACAAGTATAAGTTCTTGCAGTTGACAGTAACTCTAGGTGCTCCTCCCATGAATACTTATTATGAATGAAATGCTTTCAAAGCTTAGATAAATGTTTGCTACTTCAACATATGATTTTTGTGAATCTGAAAGATAGTCTCCCCCTTCCTTCCTTCCTTCCTTCCTTCCTTCCTTCCTTCCTTCCTTCCTTCCTTCCTCCTTTCCTCCCTCCCTCCCTCCTTCCTTCCTTTTTTCCACAAAACATCTTTCTATTGAATACCAAAATACCATTCTGGAAATAGTCTGACAGCTTCTTTATTGGCAATGAAATTTTTTAAATCTGTGCACAGATGATGTAGGTGGCTATATGAAGGATTTTTTTTTTTTAAAAAAGATGCCTCTTGCATGGTGAAACAGGTGACCTATCTTCTTTCCACTCTAATTATTTCTCTGTCAAATGTTCAATTAGAGTGACAGGGTACCATGTCCCCATAGCTTTCCATTTTGTTTTAAAAGATTAAAGGGTGGCAACTATTTTTTTTTTACATAATGATCATAATTATTTCAGGAAGATTTTATATTTCATAAGTCAAAGTCGTAATAGCTCAGTATACAGCAATTATTTGCAAATTACCTTAATGCATTTTTTAAAGATGCCTTTTGAACATAGTAATTTGTTTATATCCAGCCAACAGCACTGGAAAATGATAACGTTGAAGCAAGACAGTCTGGTACCACTTTTGGAAATACACCCTTTGCCAATTGTATCATTTCTTCTTTCTCATTTTATATATTTATTTCCCAATGTGCATGGTATGGAAGCAATTCCAAGCTTTTCAGATGCAAACTTTCAAAGGTTATTATTTTCAGTGTTTGAAATTAAAAATTCATCAGTTACATTAGGCAATTGGACTACTGGGTCTGGGTTGCATAAATATGAATGCCAGGTGGATGGCTGAAAAACTCTAAATTCTCTGCTGGTGGTGACCTGGATTTCTGTAATTCTAAGGGTAGCTATCTTCTTTAGGCATTGTCCATCCTTAAAATTGGAACTTATCAACTGAAATAACTATCTGCTTTTTTGTGGATATTTCAGAAAATAAAATCCAAATTGATTCTCTTAGTGCTAAATCCAATTTAAGTTCAGGACATTTTCGGTGAATGGTGGAAAATGTGACCAACTGACCAAGAAATAAAGTTCACCTTTTGGGCTACTTTATCTTGAACAAAGTGTGCAGAACATAGTAGCTAATGTTTTGGCAAAATATTATCACCACTGGGCAGAATAATCCTATCATGGAGGACAAACAAAATGCCAGAGTATTTGAAAAAGGCAATTTTTTTCCTATCTTAAAAACAAACAAACAAACAAAGGTACTGACAAATGGTACTCAAGTCAGTACTATTCAACATAAAGTAAAGGTAAAGGTAAAGGTAAAGGTTCCCTCACACATATGTGCTAGTCGTTCCCGACTCTAGGGGTTGATGCTAATCTCCATTTCAAAGCTGAAGAGCTATTGCTGTCTGAAGACATTTCTGTGGTCAAGTGGCCAGCTTGACTAAATGCCTAAGGCCCATGGAACCCTGTAATCTTGCCCCCAAAGGTGTTTCCTATTTTTCTACTTTCATTTTTACATGCTTTCGAACTGCTAGATTGGCAGAAGCTGGGACAAGTAATGGCAGTTCACTCGGTTTTATGGCACTAGGGATTCGAACTGCTGACCTTCTGATAGACAAGCTCAGTGTCTTAGCCACTGATCCACCATGTCACTTTTACTATTTACTATTCAACATTTACACATAATATTGATTGATGAGCTAGGAAATATGACTGCAAATTCGTAGATGATGCATAGATGTGGGAATAGAAAATGTATTAGAGGAACCAGAGAAGTTGGGAGAATAGGTGCAAAGCTGCATAATAAATGCCAATGAAGATAAATCTTGGACAAAAAAAACAACTAATGTCTGCTGGAGTGATCATATATTCAAATAAGTAAATAAATAATCCTACATTATGGTTAGGAACAAGGAGTCAAGGACAAGATGTAGAGGAAACGTGGGCGATGTTAAAATCTGGCATCATCACAAGCTGAAAATCAGCCAACAGTATGATACATTTAGATGGACATAGGCTACAGCAAAACACCATCCATACCACTTAACACAAGCGGTTGAAGTTCAGTATCCTATTAGAATTGGAGAGAAAGACATAATAATTTGTAAATGTTTATGGAGATACTCAGTCATTTGGATCATGGTTATCCCAAAGGTGCTTTTTCAAGAGGCAGCTGGGTTTTCTTGTTCTTTTCTTTGAAGCTGTTTCGCCTCTCATCCAAGAAGCTTCTTCAGCTCTCACTGGGTGGTGGGGAATGGAAGGATTTATATCCCTAAATGTATAAATGCATGGTACAACATAGGAGAACAAACCCACCAGGACCAGCTGTCTGCAAGGAATATGAATCCTTCCATTCCCCACCATCCAGTCAGAGCTGAAGAAGCTTCTTGGATGAGAAGTGAAATGTCTTCAAAGAAAAAGAGGAAAGTCCAGTTGCTTCTTAAAAAGCACCTTTGGAATAATAATTTGGACTTTTTATTTCACTACAAATAGTGCTTGCATTTGTAGAAAGCGGCTAAAAAGTTAGTAACTGGAGAAAGATAATCTATTCTTGGCAATTTTAATACTTAAAATCCTAACCTTTTCACTCTCAACTTGTACCTGCACCTGCGTTCAGCTTGATGGACGCAATAATTTGAGTTATTTGGGTTAAATACAGCTTGTTGTTGCTTTTTGAAAATTTTCTTTATTTACTATTTCAAAAGCAATGTTTTCCATTTTCATTTACCTAAACTCCACCTATCTATGGTACCTCTAAACACAATTGCTACAGTATTGTATTCATGGTAACATTTTCTAGGAGGTTGTTTATGCTGAAAATCATTTGGAGAGTTTATTCCCTAAATATAAAAAAATATGCTTCAGCACCAGGGAATTAGAGCTGAGCAGTGTAGCTGGATCCAAGAACACCTTGTTATTCAAACAGTCTAACGGGATAACCTGCATATTCTTCTACCTTAAAAGGTAAAGGTAAAGATTCCCCTTGCATATAGGTATGTGCTAGTCCTTCCTGACTCTAGGGGATGATACTCATCTTTGTTTCAAAGCTGAACAACCAGCACTGTCTGAAGAAGTCTCCATGGTCATGTGGCCAGTATGACTAAATGCCAAAGGCACACGGAACACTGTTACCTTCCCACGAGAGGTGGGTCCTATTTTTCTTCTTGCATTTTTACATGCTTTAGAACTACTAGGTTCTACTACCAGCAGAAGCTGGGACAAGTAAAGGGACTTCACTCCGTTACGTGGCGCTAGGCATTCGAACTGCCAAACTGCCAATCTTTCTGATCGACAAGTTCAGCATCTTAGCCACTGAGCCACCGTGTCCTTAGACCACTCTAATTGTTCAATTGAATGGATAGGTTACGCCCAAACCTGCAACTTCTTTAGTGCCAGAAAGATTAGTTAAATTGAAATCTGGCCAGCATGTACTTAGGGAAAATATACCTCGGACCAAACGTGAACGGTTTGGGCTTTGGCAGCTCCTAACAAAAATGTTTTCTAAATGTAAAAGAAGGAAAGATGAATGATGCTTTTGAAGTGCTATCAGGCCATTTCAACAAGCATTGCCATCTCTTAGCAAGTAATAGCCAGTTCTCTTTCTACAGCTAGAGGGAAATACTCAGGTTCCACCACAAATCCGCGAAGCCCTTATCCGCGGACACATAAGCGCAAAGACTAATTCATGCTGTTCGAAGCGCTAAGGAAAAACGCGACCCTACCGCGATGACATAATCGCGGAGGGCAAATCTGCGCATTCCCAAGCACTCAGTACCCTAAACCTAACCCTAAACCTAACCCTAAACCTAACCCTAAACCTAACCCTAAACCTAACCCTAAACCTAACCCTAACCCTAACCCTAACCCTAAACCTAAACCTAACCCTAAACCTAACCCTAACCCTAAACCTAACCCTAAACCTAACCCTAAACCTAACCCTAAAACAAACCCCTAAACCTAATCCTAACCCTTACCTTAATGGAAATCGGCTTTCTGTCGTGGCGCCATTTTAAAGCGCCCTTCTGTTGCCGCGCTGTTGTCACGGCGGTGATGACGCGCGGTGATGACATTGGGGCTTTAGCCACGCGCTTATGTCTCCGCGGGTAAGGGCTTCGCGGTTTTGTCGTGCCACGAATACTCACAGTTCATGCATTCAGCATATGCCTGTTACCCAATGGCAACAACAATAGCAAAACGATTACTCATATAAATATTGTTTTTCCAACATTTTTAACCTGAAAACCTACAGTTGCATTGGGAGGCGAATCAGAATGACAGTAGCAAAGAACAAGTAGAAAACATATCTCTCTCTCCCCACTCCCTCCAAGGATCTAAAAATTGTAGGAAGTAAAGGAAGAGAAAACAAAGTTTAAAACTCCCTCTTCTGTGCCACTGCACCTTCCAGTTTATGCTTGCTCAACAAGCTCATGTCTATTCTTTTTATTTACGTCTATGCATTTGTGAGACTGAAGGAGTTGTTCTCTAGGGTTAAAAAGAAAACAGTATTTTTCAGGCTATATCCAGCTGCTATAAGAAAAATGTTACACTGTCAGCTTGGTGTCGTCCTCCCCCCTTGAAGATCACCCAGATTAAAACAATTTATTTAGTGTTTTGTTTGCCAAAAACCAGTCAAATGATTCTCCATCTATAGATGCTGCCAAGGGAAGACTGTAATGATGAAGAAACATTTTCATTCAAGCTGTTATCTAGGACAATTGTCATTATTAGAAGAAATGGGCCATGAGCCCTGTCAGTTCTGTCTTATAATAAATAAAGCTGCAATAAATAATTGTAGCTTTTCATAGAAGAACATTTCATGATCTACAAGGGCCCTGACCCATACACAAAAAAACATGATGTCTCATTTGACAGGAGTTTAATGCTTTAAGTCTTCCTTCTAGAGGATCTCTGGCATTTTTTAAAATAAAATGTGGGGTTTGACATGAATTAGTCCCCATGAAACCTTTTCAGTAGGTAAGGAAGACCTGCTGGTTGCTATGAAATTTTATTTGCCAACTGTGAATTGCCCTGATTGGATTTGGTCTGACCTTTTGGTCTAGAATCTATAATAACTTGGAAATCAAAATATACTATTTATTATTTCAATGGATTAAGTGACTGTTTACTTTGATAGAGATGTTTGCATAGTATCTCAAATGCATCTTTGTTCATCTTGTACAGGATACCTACATACAGGTAATGTTTCTATCTTACAGTTATTTGCTCATCTTTAAATACTATTTCATATGTACTTTTAAGAACTTACCAAATATGACTTCCGGAAGGCCGTCAAAACCTGGCTGTGCCAGCAGGCCTGGGGTTGATGAGTTCCCCTCCCCTCTCGACTTGTATGGTTGTATGATTCTTGTTTATTTTAATCACGTGTATTGTGTTTTATGTTCCCTTTTCCCCCCCTTGAGTTGTTCGCCGCCCTGAGTCCCTCCCGGAGAAGGGCGGCATACAAATAAACTAAATCTGAAATCTGAAATCTGACTGTTTTTTATTGAAAATGTTTGATAAAAAAGGGTTTTACAAATATTTACTTCCCCCACCGTTCCCACCTGGACCCAACCCCCCCTCAACCTCCCCCCCCCAACTTCCCAGAACAAATACAGGGTATAAATCTTTAACAAAGATGTTCTAAAATAAACTTTAAAAAAAGTTAGTATCATCTTTCATTTGAGCTTTAACTCCTCCTTTATTAGGCTAACTCTAAACAGATTATATCATTCATTGCTTCTTCAGTCATAAACTATCTGGAATTTCTTAGTCTCGTATTTGTTTTGAATTTAGTCAATCCATCTTCTCCACGCCAGTTTATATTTCTCATTTGAGTGGTCCTTGAGATATGCTGATATTTTAGCCATCTCTGCTAAGTTTGTAACTTTTAATGTCCATTCTTGAATAGTAGGCAAATCTTCCTTCTTCCAGTATTGCGCCACCAACAGTCTTGCTGCCGTTATTAAATACAAAATCAAGTCTCTATAACAGTACAATCAGTAGTTATACCTAACAGGAATAACTGAGGGGTAAACGTTATCCTTTTTTAAAGAACATTTTGCATAATCCACCATATTTTTATCCAAAATGCTTTAACCTTTTTTACAAGTCCACCATATATGGTAATATGCAGCATCAACACAATCACATCTCCAGCATTTAGGTTGTAAATTCGGATACATACGTTTTTTAGGAGCTAAATGCCATCTATAAAACATCTTATAAAAATTCTCTCTCAAATTTTGGGCTTGTGTGAATTTTACATTTCTTACCCATATTTTTTCCCAGGTATCCAACATTATTGGTTCTTCAAAATTTTGTGCCCATTTTATCATACAGTCTTTGACTAATTCTGTTTCCGAATCCATTTCTATTAATACATTTTATAACTTTTTTATATGCATTTGACTTTGATCCCTAATTTGTTTTAGTATATTATCCTCATTTTGCATAAAACCAATTTTTTGATCTTTTTTCCATTTGGCCTGTAATTGCCCATACTGAAACCATGTTTGAATTATCTTTTCCTCTTTTAGTACATTCAAAGGTTTTAGTTGTAATAAACCTCTTTCTAAAGTGAGAAGCTGTCTGTATGTGGTTACATCCTGTTTTTGTACTATATTTATGTTCTCTATTGCATGTCTGGGAATTGCCCACATAGGTATCTTATCGTTTAGTTTATGTTGATATTTTTTCCAGACCCGCAATAGAGCATTCCTTAAAATATGACTTTTAAAATTCTTATCCACTTTCTTGTCATATAACAGATAAGCATGCCAACCATATACCAAATCATGCCCTTCGATATTAAGTATTCTATCATCTGTTGAGTTAATCCAATCACTGATTAGTGATAAAACTACTGCTTCAGACCGAGTACTTTTAACATCCAGCATCAGAGCTTACCTCCAGGCAATTAGGACGACTAAAAGAACACACATTGCCTCTCTGATTGCTTCCGCTGAATCGTGCCCAGCTGCCTTGTTCAGGATAACCCGTTCCCTCCTAAATAGGAGGGATACGAGCGATCCTTTGCAAGGCAGAGCTGAGGATTACGTCCAATTCCTCGCGGATAAAGTTGCTCGGCTTCGGGCGGACCTGGACTCCAATTGCGCAGAACCAGCCGAGGCACCAGGGGAGAATCTGGCAGGACATCACTGGATTGATTTTCAAGCTGTTACCCCTGAGGACGTGGACAAGGCCATGGGAGCTGTAAGTACCTCCACATGTGTACTGGACCCGTGCCCCTCCTGGCTGGTCGCTAACAGCAGGGAGGTGACACGGGGCTGGATCCAGGCGGTTGTTACTGCCTCCCTTCAGGAGGGGTTCTTTCCCCCCGCTCTAAAGGCGGTGGTGGTGAGACCCCTTCTGAAGAAGCCATCTTTGGATCCAGCCATCTTAAACAACTATCGTCCAGTCTCCAACCTCCCCTTCGTGGGGAAGGTTGTTGAGAAGGTGGTAGCCTTTCAGCTCCGGCGGTCCTTGGAGGAAACCGATTATCTAGATCCCTTCCAGTCGGGATTTAGGCCTGGCTACAGCATGGAAACCGCTTTGGTCGCATTGATCGATGATCTCTGGAGAGCCAGGGATGGAGGTTATGCCTCCGTCCTAGTGCTCCTTGACCTCTCAGCAGCTTTTTATACCATCGACCATGGTATCCTTTTGCGACGACTGCGGGAGGTGGGGGTGGGAGGCACTGTTCTACGGTGGTTCTCCTCTTACCTCTCGGACAGGTCGCAGTCGGTGTTGCTCGGAGGGCAGAGATCGACCCCTAGGCCCCTGACGTATGGGGTACCACAGGGTTCGGTCCTGTCCCCCCTCCTGTTTAATATCTACATGAAACCGCTGGGTGAGATCATTCGACGGCACGGGATAAAATACCACCAGTATGCAGACGATATGCAGTTGTATCTGTCCGCCCCGTGCCAACTCAATGAAGCGGTTGACCTGATGTGCCAGGGCCTCGAGGCTGTTAGGGACTAGATGGGGGTTAACAAGCTTGTACTCAATCCAGATAAGACCGAGTGGCTGGTGTGTTTCCCTCCTACTAATTGGCCAAGTGTTCCATCTCTCAGGCTGGGGGGTCAAACAGTACGCCCCTCAGACAGGGTCCCCAATTTGGGAGTCTTCCTGGACCCTCAGCTGACTTTTGAACACCACTTGTCAGCTGTGACCAGGGGGGCATTTGCCCAGGTTCGCCTGGTGCACCAGTTGCGTCCCTACCTGAACCGGGAGGCCCTCACAACAGTCACTCGCGCCCTTGTGACCTCTAGACTGGACTACTGCAACGTACTCTACATGGGGCAGCCCTTGAAGAGCATTCGGCGACTTCAGCTTGTCCAGAATGCAGCCGCGCGAGCGATCGTGAGTGCACCTCAGTTCACCCACGTAACATCTATCCTTCGCGAGCTGCACTGGCTGCCTATTGGTCTCCGGATACGCTTCAAGGCGCTAGTCGTCACTTATAAAGCCCTTCATGGTATTGGACCTGGGTACTTGAGAGACCGCCTGCTGCCAATTACCTCCACCAGACCGATTAGATCCCACAGACTAGGCCTCCTCCGAATTCCATCCGCCGGCCAGTGTCGACTGGCGACTACCCGGAGGAGAGCCTTCTCTGTGGCTGCTCCGACCCTCTGGAACGAACTCCCCATGGAGATTCACACCCTCACCACCCTCCAGGCCTTCCGCAAAGCCCTTAAAACCTGGCTGTTCCGACAGGCCTGGGGCTAAAGAACCGTTGCCCCTATCTCGAATGGTATGATTGTTGCGTTTTAAATTATGTATTGTTTGTGTTGTTGTTAAATTGTCTGTATCCCCCTTCCCTGGTTTGAATTGTGAGCCGCCCTGAGTCCCCCTTCGGGGGAAAAGGGCGGCATACAAATGAAATAAACATTCAACATTCAAACATTCAAACATTCATAATATAGTTTTAGAATTGGCAATTTCAAACCTCCTCTCTCACGTACATCTTGCATAATTTTAAGTTTTATTCTCAGCTTCTTCCCTGCCCACAAAATTTGTTAATACCCTTCTGCCATTCTAGCAAGTTTGCATCCTTTTTAAGTATTGGTATCATTTGAAAAAGAAATAGAAATTTGGGCAAGACATTCATTTTCACTGCTGCTATTCTTCCCAACAAGGATAATTGTAATTTTTCCCAATTTTTCATCTGTCTGTATACTATGCCATAGTGGCTTGTAATTATACTTATATAGTTTCCCGTTTGAAGTTGAGATGTAGACTCCTAGATATTTAACCTTTTTAACTATTTCACATCCTGTCATTTTTTTCTAAGTCTTCCCTTTGATTAGTGTTCATGTTTTTAACTAGCATGTTTGTTTTTCCTAGGTTTATTTTAAATCCCGATACTTGACCATATTGATTAATCATATTCATTAAAACATTGATAGATTTCTCTGGTTGGGTTAATGTTATCCCAAATCGTCCGCAAATGCACGTAGTCTATATTCTTGATGCCTAATCTTGATTCCCTGTAAATCATCTGATCCCCATATTTTATTCAACAATAATTCCAGGGTTATAATAAACAATGATGACAATGGGGGCAACCCTGTCTCGTACCTTTCTCAATTTTAAATGGGTCTGTTAAACTTCCATTGACTATAATTTGTGCTGTTTGTTCCTGATATATTGCATTAATTGATTGTAAAAATGCTCTCCTATTTGCATCTTTTGCATTGTTTTCATTAAAAATTGCCAATTCAGCAGCAAATATGACTCTTTCTGAAAAGGAGGTAGAGTTTTGTCATCTGCTCCTTTGCACTTGGTCCAATCTAGTGACAGGTATGTTAGCAAATGTGTCATCTTATCCATACCTCATTGTAGCAAAATTTCAAGATTAGGGGTGCAAGAGTATTTGTTTGGTTTTTTTTAAGAAATGTTTTTAAAAGGTTTGAAAATTTATATTAAAATGTATTTTAATTTTTCAAAGAATAACTTATTTGCATGGTGCATCTCAATAACAATGATAATGATAATGATAATGATGATGATGATGATGATGATAATGATAATGATGATGATGATGATGATGATGATGATAATAATAATAATAATAATAATAATAATAATAGAACTCCGCCATTGCCGGTCCCAAGCCCGGATGAGAAAGGAGGAAGGTTGGGATCAGGTTGGCATCTGGTCCCGTAAAACCCCCCCCGCCAACCCATACAATATGGTGAAAAAAACAAATAAGAATTCCATACCGCATCGGTCGTCGCGCGGGTCAACAAGGGCCGCGGCGGATGTTGGGGTCCCTGGACATCCGTCGACAAGTGGGCTACAAGTGGACCAGCCAACAAAACAACAAAAATATAGTGCAGATGAAAACCGTGCCATAATGGCCTGTTACTACAACTCAGAGCCAGAAAAAAGAGGCTATTTAAAGCGAATGTATGAATTATGGAAACAACAATATCCAGATTCAAATGTTAGTGAACAACGACTAGCAGATCAAAGGCGATTTATTATACGGAATAAAGTGTTTAGTGAAGTTGAACATGAGGAAATTCAGGCAAATTGCAAAACCCAAAAAACAATATCACAAGCGGAAATAACTGATATTCAAGACACAACTAAAGACATTATAGTAGAACTCCCAGAAGAAGCTCTTAGGGAGGAAATAACATCACCACCACTAGAACCAGTTATCACTGAACCAACTGATGAACTAACTCAAAAACAAAAAGAATTGAAGGATAAGATCATGGAGCATTTTCTGCTTAATGAGGAAAGGCAACGTTTACCATCACTAAAAACTGTGCCGAAGAAAATTTTGGCCCCTATCATGAAAATGGTTAATGCAGTGTTTTCAACAATTGAACCGGGATCCATCTTGGAAACAAACCAGTTAATGTACAGCGCAGCTGTAATAGTCACTAATGAACTAGGCATTAAAATTAAAGTACCTAGTCATACAACAGAAAAAGTATCAAAGCCAAAGTGGAAAATCCGTTTAGAACAAAAAATAAAAAAATTAAGGGCAGATGCTAGTAACTTAAAGAACATGCATGAGCAACGGCTTAAAAACAACAAAATCATAGATCGGCTAATCAGGAGATATAGATTGGATACAAGAAACATCAATGAAGCTGTAGAGATTGTAAAACAGCAGATAACAGCAACAGCTAGAAAAATTGAAAGATATGAGGCACGAATCATCCAATATAAACAAAATCAGCAATTTCGATCAGACCAACGGCGTTTTTATCAAAGTCTTAATGTAAATGGTGACACCAAAAGTGAAAAACCAGAAAAACAGGCCACAGTTGAATTCTGGAAAGAATTGTGGGAAAATGCAAAGGACTACAACAAGGAAACAAAGTGGATACATGACTTTGAGAAAAGCATTGGCAACAAACAAATGCAAGTATTAGAAATAACAACTGAGATGGTCAAAAATCGAGTTAAAAAGGTAAAGAATTGGACATCACCTGGAAAGGACCAATTACATGGTTTCTGGCTCAAATATCTGACCAGTTTACATGCAATATTGGCCAGGCAACTGAATGAAATTTTACAAAAGGGCCAAATTGATGAATGGTTGACAACTGGAAAAACATACTTGATTCAGAAAGATCCAACTAAAGGAACAACACCTGAAAACTATAGACCAATAACATGCTTGCCAACAACCTTCAAATTACTCACAGGCATTATTGCAGATAACATGATGGATTATTTGGAAACAAACAACATCTTGCCAGTAGAGCAAAAAGGCAACAAAAGAAGGAGCAGGGGCACAAAAGATCAGCTTCTAATTGATAAAATGATATTAGAAAATTGTAAGAACAGAAAAACGAACTTGAATATGGTCTGGATTGATTACAAAAAGGCATTTGACTCACTGCCACATAGTTGGATCATAAAATGCTTAGAAACAACTGGCATTAGCAAAAATATTACATCCTTTACTGAAAAGGCAATGAAACAATGGAGAACTGAGTTGGCAGTAGGGAATGAGAGCTACGGAATGGTTAACATCAAGCGAGGAATTTTCCAGGGTGATTCACTTTCACCTCTTCTCTTCATCATCGCAATGATCCCACTATCAGTAATCTTTAAAAAAATGAAATTAGGCTACCAAACAGCCAAAAAAGCTGAAAAAATTTCGCATTTACTATATATGGATGATTTGAAACTCTATGGAAAGTCAGAAATAGAAATCCAATCATTGACAAACACAGTCCGAGTATTCAGCACCGATATTTCAATGCAGTTTGGCATGGAAAAATGCGCCACTGTATCCATAAAAAGGGGCAAAATCACTGCATCTGAGGGAATTGAAATGCCCAATGGCCAACTAATTAAATGCAAAGAAAATGAAGCCTACAAATACTTAGGCATTCTGCAGTTGGATAACATCAAGCATGGAGAAGTAAAAACTATTGTCAGGCGAGAGTACACCAACAGAGTTAGGAAAATTTTGAAATCTAAATTGAATGGTGGAAATACAATCAAGGCCATAAATACCTGGGCAATACCAGTTATAAGATACACAGCTGGTATAGTTAACTGGACACAAGCTGATTTGGACCTTTTGGACCGAAAAACCAGGAAACTAATGACAATGCACTACAGTTTACATCCACGTGGTGATACTGATAGACTGTACCTGCCCCGAAAATCAGGTGGCAGAGGATTATTACAAGTGAAGCAAACAGTTGAAGAAGAAAAACATGCACTGGCTGATTATTTAAAAGAAAGTCAAGAACATCTATTAATCGAAGTAAAGAACAAAAATCTACTGAAGGCCCAACAGACGAAACAAGAATACAGAAAAGATGTG
Source organism: Thamnophis elegans (assembly GCF_009769535.1). Classification (NCBI taxonomy): domain Eukaryota; kingdom Metazoa; phylum Chordata; class Lepidosauria; order Squamata; family Natricidae; genus Thamnophis; species Thamnophis elegans. Next base: position 80,722,633 of record NC_045542.1, read on the forward strand.
ATAAAATCAAGAATGGAGAGTTGGCAGAACAAAGCACTGCATGGCCAATTTCTGGAAAAAATAAAAGATAAAGTGGACAGTGAACAAACTTGGTTATGGTTAACAACAGGTACATTAAAGAAAGAAACAGAGTCACTAATCCTGGCTGCGCAAGAACAAGCTATCCGCACAAATGCCATTAAGGCCAAAATCGAAAAATCCTCTGATGATGCCAAATGCAGACTTTGCAAAGAAGCTGATGAAACTGTTGATCACATACTCAGCTGCTGTAAAAAAATTGCGCAGACTGATTATAAATTGCGGCACAATTCAGTAGCACAAATGATCCATTGGAATTTGTGCAAAAATTATAATATTAAAACAGCAACAAACTGGTGGGAACATCAGCCTGAAAAAGTCACCGAAAATCAGATGGTCAAGATCTTGTGGGATTTCCGTATACAAACCGACAAAATACTGGCGCATAATACACCAGACATCACACTGGTTGAGAAAAATAAGGTCACAATCATAGACATCGCAATACCAGGTGATAGCAGGGTCGCCGAGAAGGAACATGAAAAAATCGCAAGATACCAGGACTTAAAAATCGAAATTCAACGACTATGGCACAAACCAGCAGTGGTAATTCCAGTGGTAATTGGCACACTGGGTGCTATTCCAAAAGCACTGGAATTACATTTAAAACAGTTAAAAATTGACAAAATCACCATCAGTCAAATGCAAAAAGCCGCACTGCTTGGATCTGCACGTATATTAAGAAAATACGTTACGACGTCCTAGGCCCCTGGGTGGGGCCCGACTAGTAACCAATGCCAAATCCGGTGAAACAACTGGCCGCTGTGATACAATTGTATAATAATAGAATATAAATGAAGAAAAACAAATTTTAATATGGTGTGGATTGATTACAAGAAGGCATTTGACTTATTATCCCACAGCTGGATTAACACCTGTCTGGAAAACTTTGGAAACAGCAAAAATATCTGTACATTTTTAAATCAAATATGCAAAAATGGAAAACAGTTCTAACACAAATGAGGAGAACATTGGTGAAGTCAACATCAGATGAGGAATCTTCCAAGGAGATTCAATTTCACCACTACTGTTCAACATTGCATTAATTCCACTGACAATAATCCTATGAAACACAAAACTGGGATACCAAATCTCAAGCCAACATGCAAACCATCTATTATACATGGATGACTTAAAAATATATGCGAAAAGCTCCATTGAACTTAAATCAATACTCAACACAGTTCAACTGTTCAGCAGTGACATCAAAATAAACTTGAAAAATATGCTATATTATCCATGCAGAGAGGAAAAATGAAAAAAAAAAACAGAAGGAATAGAACTGGGAAATGGAAATATAGTGAAAGCATTAGCAAAGGATGATGATTACAAGTACTTAGGCATATTGGAAGCAGATAACATCTTGAATGGAAAAGTCAAAGAGTCAACGCAAAAGGAACACATCAGGAGGGTCTGCAAAATATTAAAATCAAAGCTGGATGCTGGAAACATAATTAAAGCCATTAATACATGGGCAGTTCCAGTGATATGCTACTCAGCTGGAATCATCAACTGGACTCTGGCTGAACTGGAAAACATAGACCAGAAAACACAAACTTTTGAGTATGTACCATGCTTTACATCCATGAAGTGACATTGACAGATTGTACCTGCCAAGAAAAATAGGGGGCAGGGGGCTAGTGCAAATCCATCAAACTGTAGAAGAAGAAAAATGAAGTTTGAATGATTATGTGAACTAAAGTGTAGAAAAATTGCTGCAGGCTGTGAAAATGGAAAACAGCATAAAAACAACAGAAACAAAGGCAGATATAAGGAAAAACAGCTGGATGACAGATTAAAAAAATCAAAGCTTTGCATGGATAGCACTTGAAAAACATTGAAGGAAAATGTGATGACAACTTGACATGAACATGGCTTAAGATGGGAACTATCAAGAAAGAAATGGAAGGTTTAATATTGGTTGCTCAAGAACAAGCCCTATAAACTAATGTCATGAAAACGAAAATAAAAAAATCCACTGACAACCCAAACTGCCGACTTTGCAATAACAAAGTCGAAACTATTTCACATTTAATATGTGAATGCAGCAAAATCGCACAAACTGATTACAAAGCTAGACATGACCGAGTTGCTAAATTAATCCACTGATCATTATGTAAAAATATGATTTACCTATATCCAGAAAGTCATGGGAACATAAAGTGGAAAAAGTTATCGAAAATGAGAAAGTGAAGATCTTGTGGGATTTTCGAATACAAACGGATCGTCATTTGGAGCACAACACACCAGATATCACGGTTGTAGAGGGCTGAAGCGTATAGTTTATTGATATCCCTGATCCTGGAGATGCCAGAGTCGGAAAAAAAAAGAACTAAAAAAATAATGAAATATCACGACCTGGTCATCGAAACTACACAGCTATGGATGAAGCATGTAACACTGATACCCATTGTCATCCGGGCACTTGGCACCATGTCCAAGAATTTTACAAGATACATTAACAAATTGCTTTTTGCAATAACACCAGCGGAACTGCAAAAAACTGCGCTACTCGGATATATTTTAAGAAGGTTGATACTTAAGATACTGGCAGCAAACCGTATCAACCATTAGCACCAGTTCACTGGTATTTGTAATGCATTTTTGAATGTTCAATTGGCTGGGTTACATATTTAATGAATAACGTATATAATAATAATAATAATAATAATAATAATAATAATAATAATAATAATAATAAGCTTATATCCTCCAACATTACCTTAAAAGTTCCTAGGTCCTTGGTTAGGACTCGAGCTGTTGAGCTACCAACCAGCCCCAAAGGCTGTGGATCTCACCAAAGATTAACCACATAATAATAATAATATGTTGTTGAAACTGACTACAAAAGAAAGACAAAATAATTTTAAACTCTAAACAGTGTTTTGGGGTACTTCACTACCCATGTGGCTATTTTGTTCATTTAATCCACATATAGGTAGTCCTCGACTTACAATAGTTCATTTATTGACTGAAGTTACAACAGCAGTGAGAATAGTGATTTATGACAGTTTTTTACACTTATGACCATTGTAGTATCCCAATGGTCATATGATTTACATTCAGATGCTTGACTCATATTTATGATGGTTGCAGTGTTCAGGAATCATTTTGTAACCTTCTGACAAGCAAAATCAATGGAGAACCCAGATTCACTTAACAACCAGTTACTAATATAACAACTGCAGTGATTCACTTAACAAATATGGCAAGAAATATCATAAAAATGGGACAAATTCACTTAACAACATTTTCACTTAACAACATAAATTCTGGGCTCAATTGTGGTCATATGTTGAGAATTACATGTATATATTACTTCCTGTATTTTAAAATATTCCAAACCCAAGATTTCACATGAAAGGGTCTCATTTGAATATCTGGAATGTTAATTATGTGTGTTTATTTGCCTCCAGGAAATCTGATGATGATGTATTGACAAAAAGGCTTCTATACCCTTCAAACACATTTGTTGTGGTAATGAGAAGGAGTGCTGTATATAGAAAGATAGATAGAGAGATAGAGAGAAACAGAGAGAGAGAGGGAGACACAGAGCGAGCGAACGAGAGAGAGAGAGAGAGCACATCATCTCAGCATGATCTGATTTCAAGAAAACAAGGATGGAAGTGGGAAGTAGAAGTGGACTCAAGGACACCCATGGATCCAATTGTACACTTCCTTCAGCACTTAGGCTGCTTCTACACAACAAAACCAAGTCCTGTTCTGAGGGACTTGCAGTCTTGACAATAAAGTGCAATGCTAGGGGGGAAAAAAGATACGGAAATGGTCAACAGCAAATGAATATGTATACAATTTTAGTTACCAGTTCTTCAGTTTGGCTATAATAATGCACAGGATGAAAACACAGCTTGAGACTTCGCTAGCTAGCTTTCAGTCTCCTTTGTCATTCTACTTTCATTAGTGTCCAGTGTATGTCATACATTATGCAATCAAATCTGTGAAAACTGAAGCAATTTAAAACGAAATGCGCTTGATTCCATCAAATCCTGTATTATCCACCTTGATCTAAAAATATTTTCTTTGGAATGAATGGGAAAATGAACCAGAAGTGCACAGAAGAGGTCATGAAGAATACCGATATTATTTACCTTTGCAGAAAAGACTCCTAAAAAGACCCATTGCCTAGTGGCCTGTAGCTGTATTCCGACAACCTGCAAGGAACAGATTGTGATAATCTCATCATACTTCTCACTGACAGCTGCTAATCTTACAAAGTGGAGAGATTATCCTGTGGCAAGACAACAGGAGATGAAATTTCTGACAGTCAAGAATATTTAAACACATATCCTAAATAAAAAGGAAAGAGATGGACACCAGGATGTCATTACTTCTTATGCTCCAACATTTTTTCTATGTAGCAATTCAAGGAGTTAATTTCATTTCAGTCAAAGTGGCTGTCACTCAAAGAGAAATAGGATCCCAAATTATGCTGTTAAAGGCTTACTCATGATTTGAAGATTATATATATCTGCTTATTTCAGAAATAAAATATCTTACTGAGAGATATAATCTCTTACTGAACTGATTGCGTTTGTTATGCTTGTTAAGGACATTCCCCGGATGGTATATGTCAAGAACATTTTGCCATGCTTTCTGGTTTGTTCTGCTTCCCTCTCTTCTCTCAATGTCTTACAATGGCCATAATACATAACGTACTACATCCAGCGGTGGGATTCACATAGGTTTACCACCAGTCTGCAAATGTGAGTATGCACATGCATGCTCATATCATGCACGAGCCTTCTGTGCATGTGTGTGGCTTTCTGTGCATGTGCACATCTTTCTATGCATGTGCTTTGCTCACATGTATGGTTTGCGTCAAAAATGAGGCTACATAGGACGTTTTGGAGCTGGGACGGGTGGGCAGGTCTACCAGCAGTTCATTGATACCAGTTTGGGTGAACTGGTCAGAACCCGCTGAATACCACCTCTGACTACATCCTGAGTTGTGAATAGCAATGGAAAAGGTGTTTGTCAACATTTGGCCAGACAACAAAATGCTACAGAAAATCCCAGAAAAGAATATGGGTTTTACAGTCCAGATATGGTAAGCTCAAAGTTGTTACATTAGTCAGTTCAGTTTGCGTTTTGTAAAACTGCTGTTTAACAAGTTAGCTTGGTAAAATGTAAGAACAAGGGTGGGAGAAGTTGGGAGGAGTTGAGAAAGACAGTCCCAAAGATACACTCATCAAGAAATGGGGAGCAGCATTGTTATGTCTCAATTAACTATGATGGCTTGGCAAGCATTTAATTCTCAGACTACCTCAAGATATGATGAGAAATTTCTCTTTTCACTTGAGGATGGGACTCAGGGCGGCATTCAAATAGAAAGTGAAAGTGTAGGTTGCCCACCTGTGTTCCATGGAGGAGATGTACATCAGAATTCTTCTTCATTTGAGTTGAGCTCCATCTTGCTACAATGTATGTTAGGCAGGAGATCTTTTGCTTACTGGAAGAGCTGCCTAATCTATTTGGCAGGGCAAGAAACTAAGAATGAAATATAAATTGCTCTTGGATGCTAAAGAAAGAAGATTAAGATTACTAGATTTGAGGCAGAATTTTGCAGCTCATTATTTAATGTGGATGAAGTGGGTGACTTAGATATAGGAGGTTTTTGGAACTAGGAGGCCAAGAAACTATTGAAGTATATTAGCCTAGTCCAATCTGGTTCTCCAGTACATAGTATTTGATTATTATAAAGGGCACCCATCAAAACATAACAGGATGGTAAAAATAAATCTTAGTCCAATTTTCCCCAAGGGAGGAGAAGATAAATTCAAAAGTACAACATGGTCTTTCAGTGACTGATCAAAGATCACAGATAATTTAAAAGTTCCAGATGAATAAAAACAATGTATGTGGCACTGGAAAAAACAAAACAAAGAAAGCAGCAGGCAAGATTGACAGGGAATATTGTTTTATAAGCAACATACAGCTATCATAAAGCCTCTGACAGGAATTTTAAGTTTAACGCAAGGAGTATAAAAGAGAAAGTTACTTTTCAAGTAATTGGATCCCAAAGCATTACCCCAAAGGTTTAAGCAGTGCAATGCCCCAAAGCACCAATTTTCTTTCAGTTACCTTGTTTAATACCCAGGATGGTTTGTGCCCCATCTGCCATTTCCTCTTAAATTAAAAAGAACACTGGCTTACTGCAGAGCAAAGTAGATGCCTATTTATTTTCAGGAAATATATGTCGGCATTCTAGAATGGAACAGGAGATTGCAGGGGATATTTTAAAATCTAGGTGTTTTGTCATTTTCCATGTTCACCAAGACAGCCATTTTGTCAACAGGCAAATCTCCCTGATAGCATCTACCAAGAGGAATGGCATCTCCCTTGGGCTTTCATAATTCCAAAGGTTTCCCTGGCCTATCCACTTTTTAAGGTTTTAATGTGAAACCAGCAATTAAAATTTCTCCGAGAAATGGGGCAGGAAATAGTAAATGCTACATGATAATATAAAGTATCCTTTCCTACCCTAGTGCATCTAAGAATTTTGAATTATTCTTCCCTCAACCTCAATTATTGCTGTGAAAAATATATCCTTGGATTCCTAGCCTGTTCTATGCTTATCCATATTTGTTCTGCATTTTGAAAATCTGATTTTCATCTCTTGCAACCATCAAGAAAACGAATAGCAGATGGTGCACTGCTGAATGACACTTTCCCAGCTGCTCCTCTGCAAAATGACCTCTGATCCATGGATGATCAATTGCATACTATCTTCCTGACTCATTTGTTTTTTTTTTAATTATTATTAATGTTAGTGGGCATGTATGATCACTTGGCCCACAGAAAAGCAAACAAATGATATCCTGCTACTCCTAAAGACCAGAAATATTTGCCATATGTCATTAGTGCCTTAACTTTGATTAATCCAAGTTAAGACAGTCAACTTGTGGCATCTGGCAAATTTAACTACACAGCCTACCCAAATATTGGCATGCCCTTGTATTAGTAGAAACTGCTGTTTGTGCCTTGAATCCAAATTCATCATACAATAAGGTAATCAAGGCAATTTTAGCAAACTAAGCCGAGCAATTTAAAAGAAAAACAAGACAACAAATGGGCCTGACCAAAAACAGCAGAGCGGAAGCATTTTACAATAATCAGTTGCCAAACCTACCATGGCAAGAATAACTAGGAAACATATTAATGATCTGTGGACACAGATCATTAGAATAATGTCCCAAATATAGGTTTCTTGATTTTCAGAGAAACCATTGGCTTTTTGAGCCAGCGAAGATTGTGAACCCATGTTATAGCAATAGCAATAGCAGTTAGACTTATATACCGCTTCATAGGGCTTTCAGCCCTCTCTAAGCGGTTTACAGAGTCAGCATATCGCCCCCAACAACAATCCGGGTCCTCATTTTACCCACCTCGGAAGGATGGAAGGCTGAGTCAACCTTGAGCCGGTGAGATTAGAACCGCTGAACTGCAGATAACAGTCAGCTGAAGTGGCTTGCAGTACTGCACCCTAACCACTGCACCACCTCGGCTCTTATATAAGACTAAATAAATAAGAATAAATATAATATCAGGTATGGCTTCAATTCCTTTGCACAGATTAACCTACATATGTGGCAAAGAAAGATTCTGCTTATTTTCTCAGCTGAACCAACAACAGAGAGTTCTGTTCCTGCAATAACAAGAAGACAACATTGGGAAATAACACGAATGTAAGACCCAATATCTTCTATGCCCAACACTGCTTCTATGATCATAACAACTTTATTTTCAAAGGCCTGCAATGGTTTGTCAACACATTTAGCAAAGTTTTCCAATTTCAGGCAGTACAGCTGGCCTAGTCAGACAACTGCTAACAACCCACTTCTTAGGATTAGGAGAAATGCATTTTGCCTTCAAAACAGTTATTCAAATGGAAACATGGAAAAAGAAGCTGAGCTTTTTTCCATATTCATATTCCTCCATCACTGAGTTAAAAAAAAGCAGTTGTCTACTTTGGCTCGATGATTATTTCACTGTAAAGCAAAAGTTTGAGAAAATTTACACAGTTGTAAATATTGAACCAAATGTATGAATTTAAGTTTAATTTCCTAGAGAATTAATTTTCTAAGGGTGGCAGAGAGCATGATAATGGTCTCAGGTACTGCCTTGCCCATCTACTTTCCACTTTTATACAGAGATCCTCCTGTTAAACCAAGAGATTTGTTTGCCAGTTGTAATCCATTATAAGCTTCCAAAGTGAAAGGGTTTTACAGAAAGCAAATCGTGCATTAGCATATGAAGGGATTCCCTTCCTTAAATATTTGATTGCACTTTTTCATTGCTATTCCTTGGAGAGAAGATCAGTGGAAAGCAAATGTGCACAGCTAATTTGTTCTCCTGTGGGTAATTTAAATGCTATGTTTCTGAAGGTTTTCTCAGCAAATGAGGAAGAAAAAGAGGACATGCATTAAAATTCGCCAGAACCACAGCCCTGGAGTTTGCTTTGCCAATCAACCATACCTTTACGTCAGTTGCGACTCCTGATTTTATAGAATAGGAAAGATGGTATCAGTGCTATGGAGAGATGTTAGCCATGGATAAGGGCATCAAGAGAGTGTATGCACCATGGCTACATGTTTTTATGACTATTTATTTTCTATGTGAGACTTCTAGAGCCAATCCCCAAATTGTATGCCTTGAACAAAGGCTACAGCAAGGGCAATATTTTTTTTAAAAGAAAATCCTCACAGTATGTACTTTGGCTTTTGTTTGTTGCAGTTCATGAATTCTTCAGAGCAAGAGCTTTGCCTCTCTAATGTATTTTGCCATGGTTCCTGCCAGACTATGTCAGAACTAGCTGAAGACACTGAATAATTCCTGTGAAAGTCAAACTAGATGTCACAGCTAAAGTAGCAAAAGAGGAAAAAGTTTCCTAGAGGTTTGGAAGAAAATGCCAAAGATTGAATAGTGGAACAATGGCTACACATCACACTACCTTCAATTACAAGGTATCTGACAGTCTGTATTATAGATAACATTATATCAAATATATCAAATATCAATTGTCTGAATAAGTTACAAGGAGTTTCTTCTTTAAAACATTGAAAACAGAATTCTAGGTCAGTGGGATCCAGCAAGGACTCCTGATGTCTGTATGTAGAAGGATGATATTAGTACAATATACTTATTGTACATAATAGGTATAGTAGAGAATATAGGCAGTTTAGGGTTGAACTGTTGGGTACTTGATAGTTTTTGTTTTCTTGTAAGCTTTTCATTACCCAGCATGCATTGATGTTGTTACATAGCTAGGTCATTAAACATCTGTAGTATCAATCAAGTTCATAAATCACCAATTACCGCATAAGAGAACTGGTGAAGCATCTAGTGCTGGGAAAGCTAATCTCAGATAGTAATTTTTAGAACTGGGCAGTGTTTTGGATCCTCAATCAGTGGTATTTTTTCCTCCTACCTTCTACAGTTGACCTCTACAACTGCTGTAATCGCTAGAGAAAAAAAGTACATTTGTTTTTAATATGTTTGACAGATAGTACATATGGGAACTTGCATGTTACACATCACATTTTTCCAGTAGAATTGCTGGAGGGGCTCCATGTGGGAGGGGCTATGCGTGGGTATTCCAAAAGACTGATTGGTCCAAAGACTGAGGGAAATTTATTTAATATTCCTCCTTTCCATGTTGGCTCCAAGTTTCCTCTCAGTCTTTGGTCCAAGCACTGGCTTTGGCTCCGTAGAGAAATCAGAGGAAATAGTTGGAAACTTAAAATCAAAATTGGACTAACTGGCTTTTAACAAAATTTACTGAGCTGCTGCCCTCAGAGATTATAACAACAGTCTCAGATCAAGGTATGAGAGCCACTCTGGCATTTCTCTCCTACCTTGGGGCTTTTGGGGGTTCTCTCCGGTCCCTGGGCAAGTGGGGGTGACAGGCTGCACCTGGCAGTTCCACAGGAGTGCTGCAAGAGAAGAGCAGCAGAGGTATCGGCACGGCTGCAGGCAGCCATGGCTTGGAAACATGAGCTGTGGCTTGAAAAGGCAAACTGCGGCTGTTTAAAGAGGCGAGCGAGCAGATCGGTGCTTCTGGAGGCCATTTTGCCTGGGCATGTGGAGACAGCCATTTTGGGGACATTTTGAGCTCAGCACCTCGGGCCTGCATTGCAGCCACTAATCGAGGCTGGCAGGTATCCAGATGACGACCCACAGCCGTAGCAGCTCCCGGGGGGACTGTGACACCAGTCCTGGCTCTCCCAGCAGATCCAGGTCGCCTCTGAAGCTCGGCTCTCATCTCTCTGCCTCCCCTCCTAGGGGCTTCAGCCTTTCTTCTTCTTCCTTTGTCTCCCCTGCAAGGCCACGTAGGCAAACTAGGCAGGAGGTCTCTTCTTCTCCATCCATCTCCCAGAGGGCAGTCAGGGATGGCAGGGGGGATCCCTTGAAAGGCATCTCCCAGGATTTCTTCCAGCTTCCAGCCTCACTCCCCAGGGTCCACCTTTAGCAGGGCCATCTGAGGATGAGCTTGATGATCTAGATCTTCTCCCTGAAAGTATCAGGAGACTCATATCTTCTGCCATTACAAGGGGCATTGCAACAGGCCTATCACAATGGGAGCATGTGTCCCAGGGTATTGATAGGCCTTGCACAGAGACAAGACCAGGCAGTCCTCCTCTAGTACCCATAGGCGGGAGAACACCAGACCGTCTTCCCTGTCTGTGGTTAGTTAGGGATCCACTAGGGGAAGAGGCCCCTCAGGATATGGAGTTCTCAGAGTGACAAAGACATGGTTCCTCCTGATCCCTCGGCCTCCCTGGGCTTTCCCCCCATGTTCAAAACCCTTTTACATAAAGCCAGGAAGACCACTAAGATAGGTACAGGGACTCCAACAGCAGCCCTACCTAGGGATCCAAACCTGGCTATGTTCTCCAACATTGGCATTGACAAATAGGAGGTTCCAGCCCCTCCTCTGTTCCTAGAGGTTGTTAAGAACCAGTGGGCCTGCCCCTCAACCTTTCACAACCCTGGGAGCAATGATTGCCACTTCTACAACATGGAGCAGGCCTTCTCCCAGGCCCTACAGGTACCCACTGTAGATGCACCAGTAGCGGCCCTAGCCATGTCTTCCATAGTGGTGTCAGGGGATGTAGTTGACAAATTGAAACACTTCCGCCTGGGTGATTAAGTCTGCCACAGCAGCCTCCCCTTTCAACTGCTGTGCCAGTTGCAGGACCGAATACCTGTCCAGGAAGAACATCTCCTTCAATACTTCACACAAATCATCACTACAACACAGTTCTCTGTGGGTGCCACCCTGGATTCTATTAAATATGCGTCCTGAGCCCTTTCTATCTCAGTGACTTCCAGGTGACTTCTTTGGCTATGCAGTTGGCAGGTGGACAATAAGTCCAAGTGGAATCTGGCAGCTGCCCCATATACAGGTACCAATCTCTTTGGTGAATCTCTAGATCCGGTTCTCATAGAGAACAAAGACAACAAAAAGGTCTTACCTTCTAATGCTAAGAAACCAGACTCTCACCCTGGGCCTTACCATAGGCCTTCTTACAAGGCACCTGAGCCAGACTACCAACAGCATAGGTATTAACTTAATAGAACTGATAGCAGATCCAGTGCCCTTACTACCAGGTTAGGGGTAGATATCAGGGCCAGTCCAAGTAACCCTTTTTTTGGGGGGGGGTGTCGCCACCCCTTTTGCAAAGATAAATGACTCCAATCCGAGTCTCCCCATAGATGCCTGGGTCAGAACCATGGGTCAGATCCACAGTGCGGAAAGGCCTAAGCCTGGAGTTCCTTTCCCTGCCCCCGACAATCTTCAGGACTTTTCCCCCATCTTGAGATCCAACCCATCTCCGCCTAATGGACTTGGCCATCCGGCATTGCTGGAAATTCAGGCGATGGAACTGGTTCCTATGGTGGAACAATGGTTGGGTCACTATTCCAACCTGTTTGTTGTCCCAAAGAGTTTGGGGGGATGGAGTGCCATCCTGGATCTGAAGCACCTGAACTCTTACCTAATTTACAGGTGTTTAAAAATGTCCTCCCTCAGATCCATCCTCCAGGGTATCAGGAGGGGGGACTTCTTAGTGTCAGTGGACCTAACAGGCCTAGCTCCACATCCTGATTCTGCCAAGCCATCACAGGTTCCTCTGATTTTCCCACAACGGTCTCCACTACCAGTAGAAGGCCTTGCCCTTCAGCTCAGCTCCGTGCATGTTCACAAAGGTCCTGGCAGCCTTGGCGGCTCACCTGCACTCCATTCCGGTGAGACTCCATGCTACCTCAACAATGTGCTCGTTCAGACCCAGTCACACGCACAGGCAATACACGATCTCCAGTTGACCATATGGACATTGCAATCCCTGGGGTTCTCCGTCAACTTCCCCAAGAGTCATCTCTTGCCCTCGATAAAAATCCTTCATCTGGGGACGGTGATAGACTCAGTGGCAGGACTGGTTCATCTTTCTCCAGGACATCACATCAGTCTACAGTCATTGGTGCGGTTTGTGGACCTCCTTCAGCCATCCATCTCTCCCCCCAGGAGGATCCCTCAGGAGGAGATCTCCTTGTGCCAGGGGTCCTCGTCCACCTGGCTCCTAAGTGACTCTACTTGACCATCTGGCACCTGAGAGATGCAAACCTGTCCTCCAAGGTCATTGCAACCATCGAGGCATCCAGACATCCATCGACCACAAGGATTTATAATTCCACATGGACGGCGTTCATCAAATGGTGCATTCTGTTCAACATCTTCCCAGCTGAGGCCTCTGTATCACATGTCATGGAATTCCTCCAGAAGGGTTTAGATGAGGGCCTCTCACACAGCACCCTGAGACGCCAAGTGGCGACACTCTCCTTGGTCCTTGCTGGAGACAACCATTCTCCCCTCTCTCACCTTGAACTGGTCAAACGTTTTCTGAGGGGAGCTGCTAACCTTCGGCCGCCTATGGTCTATAGGTTTCCAATGTGGGACCTCTCCTTAGTTCTCAGAGCCCTGACAGGGAGCCCCTTTGAATCACTGAGGACAGTTCACCTGAGACTTCTATCCCTGAAGGTAGTGTTTCTAATCGCTGTGACATCTGCCAGGTGCATTTCTGAAATGGGGGCTCTGCAATCAAAAGAGGACCTCTGCCAATTCCATCAGGATAGGGTGGTCCTTTGTCTGGACCCTACCTTCCTCCAAAATGTAAATTCCCCCTTCCACAGAGTGCAAGAAATCATACTCCCAAATTTTTGTTCAGTTCCCTCCCATGACAGGGAATGCCTTTGGCACCCACTAGACGTCCACCATGCCCTACGTATCTACCTCCAACGCACATCAGCATTCCGCAGGTCTGAAGCTCTATTTATCTCCTTTCAGTCTGGCTCTATTGGGGCCAGAGTATCCTCTGCCACCATTGGCAGGTGGTTAAGGCAGGCCACCACCACTTCCTATGAGGCCTCTGGTCAGTCTCCTCCTTCGGGGATCATGGCCCACTCCGCATGGAGCACCACTACCATGGTGGCGTGGGCGACCAGGACTCCATTTGAGGATGTCTGCCAGTCAGTCACGTGGTCGACCCTGACTCCCTTTATCCGACACTATCAGTTGGTTACTTTTGCTTCTGTGGAGGCATCTTTTGGATGCAGGGTTCTCTAGCAGGTATCAACTGCCCCTCTTCCTACATCTTAATTATCTCTCCCTGGGTTTTAGCTTCGGTATTTTCCACACGTAGCCCTTCCCGCAATTCTACTGGAAAAAGAACGTTGGTCCTTACCTGAATGTTTCTTTTCAGTAGAATTGCAGGAGGGGCCACATCCTTCCCTAGTTAATTTCAGATGTAGTTAGTTAGGCGGAGTGCCAGGCGGTCGGAGGTCTGGTTGTGTCATTGCAGTTTGACATTTGACCTCGAGGAAACTGGGAGCCAACAGGGAAAGGAGGAATATTAAAGACATTTCCCTCAGTCTTTGGACCAATCAGGCTTTGAGAATACCTATGCGTAGCCCCTCCCACATGTAGCCCTTCCCACAATTCTACTGAAAAGAAGCGTTTAGGTAAGGACCAATGTTCTTTCTCCCTTTGAATCTTAAGCACTGCACAGCCTTAATATTTATGCTTAATAGTCCCTAAAATTACTCTTTCTTCTTTAATTAGACCATTGGTTTTTAAAAAAAGTCCTCATAGAAACAATGAAGCCTGTTGCAATGGATTTGATCCATGTCATCTATTAATAAGCCTTTATTAATAGACCATACTTAGTTCAATAAGGAATTATTTGTTGCAAAATAGACACAAACATGCTTGCAGTGAAATCCTGCTTAAATTCATATCTTTCTTCATTTTTACCCCAGAGATTTCTTCTAAAAACCTGAAAGAGAAATTATGGTGAAAGACCGCATATGTCTAATTTCTATTTTTATTATTCCATGTGCTATTGCGCACAAAGGTTAATTATAATTTGATCATCCTTGTCATTGAAAAAAATTAATCTATAATGCAATTAATATAATGAGATTAGAAACCTTGATTGGTAGCTTAATTAAACTAGGAATATATGTACGCATGTGTGTGTTTATATATATATGTGTGTGTGTGCGTTTGTGTGTGTGTTTTCATAGATTTTCATGGGTGTAGTCTTCTTGTTGATCTTGTTGTATTCGGGTCTTTTCCCATGTAAGATTGTGATTGTCTTGGCAACGTTTCAGCGAGGTCTCACTCACCATCTTCAGGCTGGATTTTGGGCTTAAAGCATGGTCGGAGCTGCCGTCTTTCTATAAATCTTGGTGGGGGTGTGTGTGGAGTGCTGGCGTTGTTTCAGTAAGTGGAATGATTGGTTGTGTGATTGTATCATGATTGGTAGATTGGTGCTGATTGGTGCTTAAAGCCCAAAACCCAGCCTGAAGATGGTGAGGGAGACCTCGCTGAAATGTTGCCAAGACAATCTCAATCCTACATGGGAAATAGGTATGTATTGTGTCACCATACATACGTACGTATGTACGTGTGTGTGTGTGTGTGTGTGGCTTAGTGGCTAATACAACTGCCTGATATGTAATACAGCCCAGGTTCAATTCCCAGTAAGGGTATGGCTAGCTGATGAGAGCTAAATAGCTTGAAATAGATCTATACTAGTCTCCCTTTATTTATTTATCAGCACAAATGCAACAAATATATAGTATATATTCTGTAATATATATATAGTATATATTCTGTAAGAATATGTATTAACATTTTGTTTCTTTAAAAAATGGTTGTAGATGTTCAAATTCAGAAATTAATGTGAAATGTATTAGCCAAACTTAAGGATTCAGGTGATCCTGAGGGCACAGATAAATCTCCAAATATCCTCAGTGACTCTCAGAAAGAGCTCTACCTCACGACTGCAAGAAATATAAATCTTTCAGTTCTCCATCATTCACTCGGAACTGAAAAAGGTTCTTGGATGAAAGTGAAATGTCTTCAAGCAAAACAAGAAAATCCAGTTGCCGTTTGAAAGAAAGAAAGCACCTTTGGGACTGTAGATGATAAATATATAATGATAGATATAGATAGATGGTTGGATGGACAGATAGATAGATAGATAACAGATGTAGATTACGTGCTTATTCCTCATACTTCATGAAATTGAGAGATGGCTACAATTGTTTTCCCCACTTATTCTTGTAAGTCTCTTTAATTAGGTGAGGTGAGGGTTGTGTCTCATATTTCTTCTACCTTCCCTTTCCACCATTCACATTCAGTTTAATAAAAATGATAATAATTTTGAGGGGGAAATGAAAAAAAGAATCAATAACATTCTTATTATCATGGGAAGGTGCAAGATACCCTACCTACAAGAAAGCCAAACTATCTTGTCTTTACTGTCCAACTATCCATTTCACGGTCTAGCACAGTGATGGCTAACCTTTTTGTTGTTGTGTGCCGAAAGTGTGCACCCGCGCCCATGTGCCTGCATCCATAATGCAATGCATGTGCTACCCCTCACACCCTGCGCCCCACGCATGCATACATGACCTACCATGCTCCCCTTCCCCCCACATGCTCTCCACCCCCATCCTACCTTTGGCTTTCAGGTTGGTGCAGGAGGCTTTCCAGGCCCACAAAGGGGGGGCCTCATGCGCATCCTACACCCTGAAGGTCTCCTGCACCAACCTGGAAGCCAAAATGGGGCACGGGGGCACTGTGTGAGCCCCCAAAATGCATGTACCCTTCCCCCTGCAGATGTGCACATGCATTCTCCACATGGAATCCACATCATGCACATACACGGCCAGCTGGCTGATGGGAGGTGAGCGCATGCACGGCAGATCTGAGCTGGGGCGACAGCTGGCATGCCGACAGAGAGGGCTCTATGTGCCCACCTATGGCACACGTGCCATAGGTTCACCTTCACAGGTCTAGTGATTCCAAGGTTTCTCATGCTCTTAATAAACGCCGATAGAAGACAGCCTAAGGGAGTCTCCAGAGGGTTAAAGAGATTTGTAAATAAAGAAGAGAAAAATAAAAGAGGAAGAAAAAAACTTGCAGTCAAGTACTGACAAGAACAATTAGAGTTAAAGTTTAAAGGGGTCTCAAAAACATTGAGGCAAAAAGGATAGAACAATAAACAATATATCTTTCTTGAGGGAAGAAATGTACAGGAAAATGGAAAAAGGGCTTAGAAAGATACTGGGCTAACCTGAGTGATATTTGATGGACCACTTATGCACAGCTTATAATGCCTATGTCTTGTTATTATTATAAACAAAGTATTGATTTCTTTGATGGGTGCATTAAGTGATGCATAAATTCTGTACTATGGTTTCCTTTTGTCTTCTTCAGATAAAATAATTGCTTCAGTTTTATAAGTGCCGCCTAGATTGTTCTTGGTGGCCTTAGTCTTTTTTTTTTTTTGCAATTTTGTAACAACAAATTTACAAAGCTAACCTTTAAAAATATTCAACATCATGGTCAGCATTTAAAACCTTGTACATTAAACTTATTTTAACATACACAATATATGATTTTTAATAAGTGTTATTAGTTGGCACCATATATGTAACTGTAACATAGAATAGAAGAGGGGTTTTTTTACGTTACTATCTGCTGATGGTGATCCTTTCTTCTCCTATATATCAGGTGAAGAATGATGATCTTCTAAGGGTGTGCGTTACTTCAATCTGTTAAAAAAATATGCTTTGGAGTGTAGGTGCATGAATATAACGTTTGTATTTGTATTTTTTAGCTGTATAGGAAATAAAAAAATTTTCACATGTTTTTTCTACCTCTTCATTCATTGTTAGTTCCACATACTTCATTGCACCAAATAGAAAACTGAGGTATTTTACAGCACAACTTTCTATATCCGGGATGGCGAACCTATGGCACGCATGCCACAGGTGGCACACAGAGCCATTTGTCAGGGCATGCGAGGTGCTGCCCTGTCAGCTGGCCCGCGTGCATGCGCGCTGGCCAGCTCCCCCCCCCCCCGGAGGCCCTCTGGAGGCTTCATGAGCTTCCTTGAAGCCTCCGGAGCACAAAAAACTGGCCCTACGGGCAAACCGGAAGTTCGGGAACAGACTTCCAGTTTGCTCGGAGGGTTGTTTTGACTGCTCCAGAGGCTTCAGGGAAGTCTCCTAAAGGTCCCTGAAGCATTCGGAGCGCTTAAAATGATCTTCCGAGCAAATCAGAAGTGACTTCTGGTTTGCTTGGATGGTTGTTTCGACTGCTCCCAAGGCTTCAGGGAAGCCTCCTGAAGATCCCTGAAGCTTTCGGAGCACTCAAAACAACCCTCCGAGCAAACCGGAAGTGACTTCCGGTTTGCTCATAGAGTCGTTTTGACTGCTCCGGAGGCTTTAGGGAAGCCTCCTGAAGGTTCCTGAAGCCTCTGGAGGGCTTCTGGGGTGGGGCGGGGGAGGCTGTTTTCACCCTCTCCAGGCTCCTATAAACTGTCTGGAGTCTGGGCAGGGCGAAAACAGCATGAAAAAAATAGAGGGGGGGGGGAAACACCTGTAGTGCGTGCATGCACACTGGGTGTGTGTGTCACACATTGCATTATGGGTGCAACATGCCCACACACGACCCCCCGACACTCAATCCACTTATGGCATGTGAGCCAAAAAAGGTTCGCCATCCCTTTCCTATATCTTATTGTCCATTTTGAATTACATATTTGAAAATCTTTCAAATGGTTAGAAAACGGTTTTGCTTCATGGGTTTTTTTTTTCCTTTTATGGTCTCTTTGGAATAAAAAAAATGCACAATTTGACTAGATCATCAGACATTGCAATAAAAAGAAACAAAACTCTATCATGTGGAAAGGAATGTATAGTATATTGTATATTTAATGTGGCTTTGCAAAACTGCCACTATAATTTAATAGTCTTGGCAAAAATTCATATTTCCCATCCATTTCTGCAAGAAAGTTAATAATGAAGAAAACATTTACTTCTAATAAAAAATATTTTACTTGCCATCACAGAATAAAACTGCAAAATGGCAAACTGAAATTAGCTGCACAAGACATTCATTATTATCACAGGTGAATTAAGTTTCATATTATTTTCCAGATAATAATGCTGCATTCTAGCCAGCTCTTCAAATTACTGAATCACAATTTGCATGGAAGTTTTATTTTGCATGCTGTAGAATTTGCAGTTTCATAGTCACATGTGATTCAAAAATCCAAATATTGCATATTTGGGGTTTCTAATTTATTATCCTTCTCATTTTTCCTTTTATCTTCCACTATTGGTGTCTTATTATATTACTTTGTTGTTTGTATGTACACTGAGAACTTATGCACCGGAGACAAATTTATTGTGTGTCCAATCACACTTGGCCAATGAAGAATGTTCTCTTTTACTAGGCTGTAAAAATTAGCATGTCACCATAAAAACCATATAATTATTTACCAATTCGAATGCATGATTGTAGAAATCAATACCTATTTAAGTCCCATTAAAATAAATGGTAAAAGAAGTAAGCAGTTAATATGATACATCCGTACTACATGGAAATATCTTGAGATAGAAGACAGTGCTGTGGGAATTAGGTATTCAACAAAGTAATGGCACAAGGGGGAAAACTATCCTTGTGTCTAGTTGTTTTGCCTTATAGTGACATCCTGAATTGAAACAGTTGATGTCCAGGATGTGAGGGATCTGTAGATATTTTCTCAACTTTCTTTCTGGCTCTGCAGTATACAGATCCTCAATGGAAGCCAGGCTGATTGCAGTTTTTTTTTCTGCAGTCCTAACTATCCATTGAACTCTGTACCTATCTTGCTGGTTGCTGAACCAAACCAGAGAGTTGTAGAAATACAGATGACAGATTCAATAATTCTTTTGTAAAATTGTAGCAGCGGTTCATTGTGTAGCTCACTGTGTAGCCATAGTAGAGATGGAATGAAGCTTGTAACTAAGGAATATTTTAAGCACGAGTCTCCTCCTGATAATACATCATCCATCACTACTGCTTGCAAAATCCAGTGATTATGATTATAATTCTGACTTGTATGTACAGTGAGAACTTAAAGGTATGAATACAAGATACAATGGTTGTAAAGCTAATCAAAGGTGTTTTGTGTTGAAAGAGGCACAAGATTGCCTTTCACTGTCAATATCTTAAAGTGTAAAACATCCAAAGGAATATGGAGCTGTCAGAAAGAGGAGGATTAGGAAACCTATACAGATTATTTAAAGATGCAGAAAATTATTCATGGAATGAAAGAAGAAAAGATCATGCTCTTAATCCCAAATGCTTAGTTTATAACTACTGATCTGTGCATGCGATCAGAACTTATGAGCAAAGAAATGTGGCTGCATGGTTTCTGTGTTAAAATGATAATGATGAAGTCAGAATCATGGCTACCAGATGTAATTTCAATCCTCTCCTTTGTCTAAAGAGTATATTCAGTTAAGTATGGATGGCAGTACGCCAAAGAGGCACCTAGAAAATGAACTTGAAACCTAGAAAAGAGGACTACGAACATTTATCTAATGTTCTCTTAAGGCTTCGGGCTCAGGGCTGGGAAATTTTCTAAGAAAGTTATTTTAGAGACAAAAGAAACCCATAGGAAGTTTACTTCTAAAGTTCAGAATAAGAAAAAAAAATCACTTTGGAAGTTATTTGCACTTATAGGAAATATCCTTATTTTGAGTATCAAAAAGGAAAACTTCAGCAGCAGCAAAATAAGAAGAATGGAAAAAGCAGTGAGCCCTTGACATATTGATGGCTTCTTTCCACCATATAAATCTATATATTTCCTACAAATGTTTCCTAGCATTAAATCATCAAACCTAATCTAAATCAATCCAATCCAATATCTGAGCTCTTGGACATTTTATATTGTTCACTTCTAAGAATGATAGAAAAGGAAAAAAAACAATAATATTAGCTCTAATCAAAGTTAATGTATCTGGAACTAGTATACCAAGCATGAGTTTTTCAGCCTACTCAGTGATTATAGCTTTCAAAAGAAAATTCTTTATTATGATATATTTTTTCATTTTATTTATGAAAGAAATAGAGTAATAGGGAAGTTCAGGTTTAATTAAGATATATTTTCATGAAGATAAGTAAATGACAATATCTAGAAAAGGGGAAAAATCAAAGATTTACAGGGAATCAAAAATACAAAATGATTTATTCAATTTCTATAGTCATCCATCTCAAA
Source organism: Thamnophis elegans (assembly GCF_009769535.1). NCBI lineage: Eukaryota > Metazoa > Chordata > Lepidosauria > Squamata > Natricidae > Thamnophis > Thamnophis elegans. The sequence continues at coordinate 80,743,350 of NC_045542.1, forward strand.
CAACTCATACTATTCATTAATGACTAAGGCATATATTTCAGCATCTCTAGATCTGGCTCTCATAACCCGCTCTTTTCCACACTGCAGTAATGTCAGACATCCAACGCTATTTGCCAAAGTCATCTTAAGTCAATGGGTATGTTTAAATATATTAGCATTACAGGACATCCTGCCCTAGTCTATATGCATAAGAATACTGCATGCCAGATTTTTTGGCTTCCCCTTTTCACATGTATAATTAATTTCAGGTTAAATCAATTTCAAACATAAATAATGCAATAGTACCTAATGGGCTTGAGGCTGGTCAGATGTTGCTCTATACTGCTCAACTTGCTCATTAAAAAAGAGGCAGGAAGGATGTGAAGTTGTGCAATTTTTTTAAATAATTTTTTTTATTACATAGACAACACATACACACAACAATCAAAAAAACAAAAACAGAACAAGACAAAAAAAATACAAAAAACCCCCCATCATCATATACAGCATGTTGTTTGGTTACAAGTGTTTTAACATTTATCATTCTTATACATTTATTATTTCATTTAATAGGTTATAATATACAGTTTGGATTGCTTTGTTTACCATCCCTTCCTGCTGTTGTAACACCACCTTATTTTCCCTTTCTTTTCTCCCTCCCTCCCTTCTCTACTTTCTTCCTTCCTCCTCTCCTTTCCTTTCCTTCTTCCTGTACCTTTCTTCTACTCCTGCTCTTCCTCTTCCCCTTCCTACCCTCTCTCCTCCTCTTTCTCTCCTTTCCATCCTCCTCTCCTTACCTCTTTCTTTTCACCCTCTCTCCCTTCTCTACTTTCTTCCTTCCTCCTCTCCTTGCCCTTCCTTCTTCCCTTACCTCTCCTTTTCTCCTGCTCTTCCTCTTTCCCTTCCTACCCCCTCTCCTTCCTTTTCTCTCCCTTCCATCTTCCTTTCCTTTCTCCCTCCCTCCCTTCTCTACTTTCCTCCTTCCTCCTCTCCTTCCCCTTCCTTCTTCCCGTACCTTTCTCCTACTCCTGCTCTTCCTCTTCCTCTTCCCCTTTCTACCCTCTCTCCTCCTCTTTCTCTCCTTCCCATCCTCCTCTCCTTACCTCTTTCTTCTTTCCCCCGTCTTCCTTTCATTCTCTCCTCCTCTCTCCCTTTCTTTTTCTATTGCTGGTGTGTCTATTTTAAATATCAGTTTATGTTTCCTTGGGGTGGTACTTCCGCCAACCCAGACATAATTTAGTATCATTTCTTATTCCCTTACCTTTGCTAATCTATTCTAACTATATTTCCCCCCCACAGAGACACTTTGTATCTCTCTGTTGTATTTATACTTATATATTTGATACACACAACAATAAAAAACACAAAAAACCCACAAGAAACATATGTTGTAAAAAAGTATATCAGCTGGTTACAAAAATCTTTTGTGCATCTCTTCCACCGTCATCAAATATAATTCATATTAATTCAAATGTCTTAACTCAAATATTTACTATATTAACATCATCATACCTCCACTTTTATTTGACTACAGTTATTTAAACATCCTTCATCGTTAAATATACCAAGATTCAATCCATAACCACATGCTAGCATTTCATTTACTTATTTATAAAATCCTCCATTAATATTAAGTCCTCATATCCTGTTTTAGCTAAACATCCATAATATTTAATACCAAAGATTTCTAATCCTCCATGTATATAATTTATTATCATTATCCTTTCTTTATTTAATTATATCCTATATCATAGCATTTCCCCCATTAGTTAAAATTTAACTGTATATAGTTTTATTTTTTAATGATAATTATTATTGTTATTAATAATCTTTATATATAGTCCAAAGATATTTCTAACCTTCCCTTCTCATATCCAATTATTACTTATCATATCAACTCAACATTGTGTACATTACTATCATTATCAATTTTTGTTTAACTATACCTATTACCAATGGATTTAACTAAGTTTAGCTAATTTTGAATTATACTCTTCCATCTATCAGCCTGTATCTCTCCAATAACAGAACAATCTTATATCTGCTGCCATTTGTGGGTCCAATTCTCCAAACATCTTTATGAACAAGTCCATACGAAGAAATCTTTGCATCTCCTTGTCTGTGGTGTCTCTCATATGATATTGACGCCCTCTTTTTGTTTCCTTTATCAGCTTGTCTTTAATTCTCAGCAGTGGTATCAAATGTTTTGCAAATAGTATTTCATAAACCATAAATTCTTTGATATTTTCTTCTCCTCCTGCGCCCTGTCTTTTGAAGTAAATTTTCTCTCCATTTAACTCTTCTTTAAATATTCCATTCTTTCCTCCCTCAGAAGTAAACCAATTGTCACGAATATCAAGAAGCTCAAATTCTTTATCTCTGTTTTCATTCTTATTTTGTATTTGGAAAACATCTTCAGTTTTTTCCTCATACTTTGTTGCCAAAAACACCAAATAATCCAATTTTCTCTGAATTATGTCCTCTGTATCAGACAGCGTCTTCAGAGCTGAGAATATCACTTGAAGAGATGCTTGAATAGACACCATGTTTATACGCAGTTGTATTTTTTCTTAAGAGCTCTGAAGTATTTGCAAGTAAAAGCAGACTGAAAGCTGTACAATCTTATCAGATTTTAAGCCAAAACAACCAAGCAATAAAAGTGTCAAGATGTAAACAGTCAAATTATAGTGAATTACAGCCCGCTTGCAGGGAATCAAAAGAGATGTTGGAGTAATCTATCCATTTGAAAAGGTTTTACTTAGAGTCAATCCATGTGAATAACATTTAAAGAGTAAGATAACCACTGTCCAAAACCATTAAAAAGATCAAAATCGCCGCTAGATTCTTCTATTCTTTAATTTAAATTAGTTTGAATTTTTAGGCAGTCCGTTTTTCTTTAAACAATAAAATGTTCTTACCAGCTGGAAACACTTTCTCTTTCTTTAGGGCTGTCAGCAGTTTCAATAGCCTTGTGGCTAATCCGGAAGTCACTGGCAAAGAGGGTTTTTCCTGGGTCCCCCGAGACTTTGCGAACGTTTCTGGGACCACTGGGTCTCCCCCTACCTTTCACTGTCTCTTCGGAACAGCTTGGGTCCAAAAAGAACCATCCAGATGCTCCAGTTTAGATGGACATTCAGGAGCAGCCTGAAAGTCCGTCTTCACACTGCTAAGCCCTGCCTTCTTCCAAGTTGTGCAGTTTTTTAAAAATATGAAAAAATGAACTTTTCTCTTTCAACAAATATTGCATTTGCTACTTTTTGAAATATTGCATTTCCTGATTTAGCATCTAAAAACAATTCAAAATAATCCCATTCTTGCTTTAATATGGTTTCCCTCCCTAAATAAATAAACAACTACACAGCTTTGCATTGAATGAAAAAAGCAACATAAGATTTAAAGAATAATAATAAAAAGTGGTTAGTGTTATTTTACATTCCATGAGTTTTTTGTGAGACTGTTAGTCCAACTCCACCCCCTTGCATCTTCTCATCCCTTCCACCAAAATACTCTGAGACTGAACATTATTGCTGTGACTCACTTCTATTCTCTTTAGAGAACTTCACTTCTGCTTCTCACTTAGATTGGACTGTTTGTACAACCTGGAGTTAAGTATTTGTACATCTTATTTTGATAGCAATTTCTGCAGAAGCACAAACTGGGCTTAAAATTATTATTTATGATGTTTATACATCCCACAAAACACTATACATTAAAAAAAGACCTGCTTCCTCAATGTACGGAATGAAAGTTGTAGCCCTATTTGAGACTTTGCAGAACCAAAGAGTACACTGAATATCTCTTATGGCTGGGAGTGGTATCCCCATGTAATGAGACATGGTTCTAAGCAAGTGTACATTCTATGACTCAAACATGAAATTGGGATTACTTTCAAATCTCTCCGAAGCAATTTAGAGATATCTCAGTCAATTGTTTGCCTTGAACTGATTAAAACATCAGAGATTCAATGTGAAGGGCTGATTTGATTGAGTCTGCTTTATATTGTACTAACACATGCTATTCAGGAAAACTAGCTAGGCTTATTCATTGTACATAAATCTTCCTGGAAGAAAATTTGTATGGTTGAATTGAGGTCACTGTTCATATGCCCTGAACACAATCAACCCAACCCATTTAGTTGTCCTGGAAACAGGCTATTAGTGCGCACCAGTATGTGACATAAGGGAAGGGGGGAGCATTAAGTCTAGAGTAGCTACTTTTACACAGCAGCATCTAAATTTTCAAAAAGTCTCCCAGTTAAAACCAGACCTACGCCAACTTTCATTTTGGAAGATGACCAAGGTAATCTGTCCTATAAATCATTCCTTGATTAAACAGAAACCATTTAGGTTTGAATAACAGATGTTTCCCCTTAAAGCTTAACTACTGTTTAATTATTAAATTTGATTATATATTTTTTATTGTGGAAGTTTTATTGTTCATTTACCATGCTATTTTATGAATAATTTGATTTGTATCCTGGATGTGCATGTTTCCAAGACGTTGTATGTATATGCATGCAGGAGTTAGCAGTATATAAGTTGAATGAAAGAATAAATGAATGAACAAATGAATGATTGAATCTATCTATCTATCTATCTATCTATCTATCTATCTATCTATCTATCTATCTATCTATCTGTTCTGTTCCCCCCTCCTTCACTTGTTAACAGATGACAGGCAAATAAAAGGAAAGGGAATTCTCTTTATCAGTTCTCAGTTTCAAAATGGCTGCGAGCCAAGCTAAACTAATTAAAGTCTCTGCCAGAAGATAAACAGTCTCAAACAGAAAGTTCTCTTACGGTAAATACAAGAAGAATCAAATGAAAGCAAAGCCCCTCTTCCCAGAGTTTCTCCGAATCAGGGTTACAGAAGTCCAAACACTTTTCGAAGTGCACAGCAAAGAAACCACAATCCAGGATCAAGGAACGTTGACTTCTGCAAGGAGGGTGTGGCACCACCAGTCCTTTTATCCCTAATGGAAGCCTCTAACGAGGCACATCTGGTTGCAATCACCTCCTCAGAGTCCTCCGTTGTGCCTTACGCCTGTCAGCTCGTCTCCTACATGCATCCTGAAAATATTCACAGAAGGGTTCTTGCTCAGCCTCTCTTGTCTCCTCCCCACTGCTCCAAGGCTCAGTCTCTCTTATGTCCTCCCCACTGGCCCAAGGCTCAGCCATTACCTGGGGACTGACTAGTCTCTCTGAGCCCTGCTCTAAGGCAGACCCCTGTCCAGAACCCTCCTCCTCTTTCAAACATGACTCAAAATCCCCCTCGCTGTCAGAGTCTGATAACAGCTCCCAAGGCTCTAGCCGAGTCTTCAGAAAACGTCCAAGATGTCCCTTGCATGGTGTTGTAGAGATTCCAGGAAGTGAAAGGAAAAGCTGCCTCTATGGGCTGCACAGCTCCCCCCCCATGTGCTCCATAAAACAGACAAAAGGTTAGATACTTGTATCTCAACTTTCAAAACAACATATCTGATATCATTGTGTCACATCATCTAGAAAAACAGAAAAACTCTATCTATCTATCTATCTAGCTATCTATCTATCTATCTATCTATCTATCTATCTATCATCCATCCATCCATCCATCCATCCATCCATCCATCCATCCATCCATCCATCCACCATCCAGCTATCCATATATGCAAGCGTGCATATATTTTACAGGTAGAGTATATTAGGTAAGTTAAAGATCAGAATCAGTTGTGTTTCTCAAGGAAACAATATAGCAATTCTGACCTTCATGATTGAAGGAAAAAAAAAACTGTTGTGCTGATAATCAAAAAAAGTCTCTCTATATAGTTCAGCACAAATTGGGGTACTTCCCACTGCGTAATCCTTCCAAAGTGGTTTAAAACTGATCCACACTTGCTTTTTATTACTGCTGGCTTTGAAATACAGGGAACATATCATGATTACGATGAGCTAAGGCTGCCTTGAGCTGATCAATAGGTACGTAGAAAAATCAGTTTTCAGTTAGTGCCTTGATCCAAAGTGGTTATAGGTCTACAATCTCCCATCTCTCATTTGATCTAAATGATTGCTACCACCCTCCTCACACATTTATCTATGAAGTTGTAAATAATTCAATCTTCTCACGGTTCTGGTAGCCTTTATTAATAACCCATCTGCATGTTCTCATGAATTTAAATTATTTATTAGGCAATAAACTGAGCTTGGGACCAGTCACTTCACCTCAAAATATTTAATTAACTCTGGTGCATTTTAACAACTTTAAAGAAGAGACTTGGTTCCAGAAATATACAAGATGTTCAGTGCGGAGACTTATTTTACCCAGCAAGCTTCAGCCTCTAGATAAATAATTAAGTAAAACATGAAAATAGTACACAGGCAAAAAAAAAACCAATCAGCAATCAGCTATAACTAATGTAATTAGAAGTACAAGGCATATATTTTGAAGCATACTACAAAGGATATAGTTTAATATTTTTAAAAAAAATAATGCATCATGTCATCTGCACTGCTTTACAAACAACATAAACCTATCATGGTTCCCTCTCTTCTTTTTCTCTTCTGGAGGAAAATCAAAGCCACATGTCTAGTGCAGCTCACACCTGAATTTATGATCTCATAGGAGTTTTGCTGATGAATCTTGACCTAAAGTGCAACTGACTTCAGTAAAGTGATTCCCAATGCTTCCGTTTCACTTTAGCTGCTTCCTCATAGACTTCTTAATGCATATTCCTTCAACTCTTGAGTTTGTAGAAGTATATGCTAGCATAATTTGTGTTGCCCTGATGACCAAAATCTAACCTGGGTGTGATAATATTAGAGGGTTCTCTCATACTTTTACTCTGATCAGCAATTGGTAGATTCCACTGGCTTCATTCCTCCCCCACACCATCACCATTTATGGTCAGAAAAAGCACCATCCATCATTCTCTTCAAATGATAATGGGACTTGAAAACTATAACATTTATTATAGTTTAACTGCATCTTTTTTTGCCCCTCCTTTTTGTCCTTTGTATGGTTGATTCTATTTTCTCTTTCTTATAAAATGTCCATTAAGGATTACCATAATTTACAAAAAATATTTTTCAAAATCCTTCAAAGTGTCTAATTTTAGAATATTTTACTTCATTTTGTAACTGTAAGTAGAGTTTATGTGTTTTCCTTTAATTGTAACATTTTGTCTCTTCTAATGTCTAAATTTTAAAAGCTTATATTTTTCTAAATTCAAAACTATTTCCCCCATAGGAAACATTCTTTATAGTTAATTCTAAAATCTAATTTCAAAGTTATCTGGATCCTTAGTCCATTTGTAACTTTCTAAAATCAAAGTTATAAAAATGTTTTGGCGTTTATCAAAAAGTTCTTAAACTTGTAGTTAAACTTTATTTCGCCAAGGATTGAAGGAAATTCAGTCAGTATTGTCAAACCTGTATATCCAAAAGTCTCTAATAGCTGAAATAATTTTCAGCCCTATCTGAAAGTGATTAGAAAAGAAAATAGGCAAACCCATTGCCCTTTCAAAACTAGCAAGCAATTTCAATAAAATAGCTATTCCTTTGTCGCCCAGGTATTTTATGATCTCCTCATGAAGAACAGCCTTCTGGAGCACTTGTGGGTAATCTCAAGTTCCCTCCTTGTCATGATAGGTTTCGAAGAGCTTTTAGCAGAGCCGTCTTCAGTTTGCCATTTCTTCTTCTAGAAGTCTACGGGTTGGACCAATTAGTGATTATAAAGGTCACACTGAGAAAGAAGGCAGTTTGAAGTTTCCTTGACCTCCTTATCTCTGTCTGCAGTCCAAAAACTGCTTGTTAAAATAACAATTAGAGCCTTGTTGTAACTCTTATATCTAATGTTATTTCAAGGAAAGTGTATGTATGTCTTTTTTAGGTGTTATCTTCTCATCAGTTGCAGAACAATGCTTTCAGTTGGGGTCTCCTGTTAACCCACAGTATAGACATGTTCAGGCTATCCTTGATCAACATTCTGTATAAGACCTATGTAACTAATGGCCTGGGATTTGGACGGCATGGATTTTTATGGTGTGACAAAGTTAAAGTTCAAAGACTTCCAATTAAGACTGATTAACACTTCAAAAATCATTATATTCAAAGTGCCATATTCTGAATACGAACTAGTTATAATCCCAGGCTACGCATGAAAGTACATTTATTGTCCTCAGTGAAAGAAGCATTTTATAGGAAAGAAACAGCAGGCAAAGAAAAATAAACTACTTCACAATTGCAATTTTTATTATCTATTTAAAAATGATTTGCATGTTTATTTGCCTATCGTCTGTTATGTTGAATTCCAGAATCTAACTGAACATTGACATTTATTGCTAATTTCTAACATTTTAGGATGCCAGGGGGAAATATCACAAACTTATTTCAATGCTTCAAACATCTTCTCAAACCAGTTTTCATAAAGAATAGCAAGTAGCTTGCAGAAAGTTTATGCAAAAATTCTGAAAAAGCCAATTGTTGAAAAATTGGTTCTACCTTTTCAATGCCATTTTCCTCATTTAGGACTGAAGATATCTTTGACGGATATAGAAGAAAGATATTCCTGATCTATGGAAGGTATATTTTACAGACAAATCATTCCTGGGTAGCAATAAATTCTGACCAATATTTGAATGTAGTCTGGTTATAAAATCAGATACAGTGAGATAATGATACAATGCTCAAAAGGCATCTGGAGAAGAAAGAGTGAATATGCAACATTTGATGTTAATTTCATGGTCTAATGATCCATTTGGCTCTTTTATAAATAATGATCCATATTCATCACTCACAACTTATGGAACTTCCTGAGTCTCTTCTGGCCAGTGTTGATATTTGCCAAAATCAATGAGAATAAAAATGAAACAGACTCCTTTATGCCAAAACATTTCCTTGGCTTTGAGACTGACAAAAAACATTTGTGCTAGCAGGTATACACTGCAATTAACCAAGTGACTGGGCTTTCAAATTTGTTTTTAATTAAACCTACATCCTGTAACAACTTGGTTAGCATAAGGTTAAATATGGCTAGAATAAATTAGCCAAACAGTTTTTAAAAAATCCTCCCTCCCCCACAAGGGGTACTTGTTTTCAGCTTAGGATCAGCCAGTCTAAAACTCAATAAGTTCGTCAATAAATAGCTCAGATCCAGGCAACAGATTAATAACAACAACAGGGAAATAACTATTGGCAGCTAAAAGCCAGAGGCCTGCATGTCCAATGCAAATGAAACCTGTCCTAGTTTGCTAATCTAATCTGCACACACATACCCTGAGTTTAAATTGCAGCAATTTTCTCAGAGAAAGTAGAGATTTTCAGGAAGTACTGTATAGGCATTGGACAAACACAAGCAGAATTAGCTAGTCTCAAGCACCCAAGCTTCAATGCAATAAATCAAAATCCCCAAAAGCAGGCAGTAGTTTCAAGTCTTGATCCAAGGTTCAATAGTGCTCATGGTCATCAGCCCATCTGAGGTCAGAATGGCAGCGTTTCTAGATACACTGGTTCTGAAGCAGAAATGTGCAGGGTCCAAGTTAGAATGGTCAGTCCAACAGAGATGTATTGTCTGATGGCTATCTTGATATAAGGCAAACACTTGTTAGGAATCAATTAGCAATGATGCTACTCATGCTGGGTATGGAGGTCTACCAAGAACTATTTTTCTGCACAATTTGTTTGGAGACTGGGTGGTTTCCCAGGATTTGGATATTTGTCATTTGATGGCCTGCTTAGCTGCTCTGAATCCAGTGAAATCAGCCTCAAGTGCTTGATTATTTACTGAATGTCAATTTGTTTGGCCTGTCCAAAGCAAGCTCTTTGGCATCACATTCCTTGGACACTAGGAATACATTAATTCCCTATTCCCTTATCCCCTATTTGTTTGAATAGCTCAATTGACTTTATTCAAAGTGAACATTTTTAGTATAGCTTTCCAACACAGACACAGGCCCAGGCCCAGAAGCAAACATAGACATGGCATGCATATACGTAGAGGTAGTTCTTGACATACAACAGTTCATTTAGCGATTGTTCAATGTTACAATGGCACTGAGAAAAAGTGACTTCTTTCACATTTATGACTTTTGCAGCATCCCTATGATCATACAATCAAAATTCAGATGCTTGGCAACTAACTCATATGTATGATGGTTGCAGTGTCCCGGGGTCATGTAATCACTTTTTGTGACCTTCTGACAAGCAAAGTCAATGCAGAAGCCTGATTCACTTAACAGCCATGTACTAGCTTAAGTGACCTTCTGACAAGCAAAGTCAATGCAGAAGCGTGATTCACTTCACAAATGTGGCAAGAAAGGTCGTAAAACAGGGCAAAACCCACTTAACAAATGTTTCGCTTAGCAACAGAAATTTTGAGCTCAACTGTGGTCACAAGTTGAGGATAATTTATATGTCTAGTGCCAGCTGGCTTTATGCCTAAAGTGGGACTAGAACACCCAATCTCCTGATTTTTGTGCTAGTGCCTTAACCATTACACCAAACTGGCTCACTCTATATCATATTAGTCTTTCCTTAGTTCCAAAATGTAACAAAAGCTTTTCTTTCAAAGTCATCAAGATGACTGGCAGTGAATTGATTAGCACATGCCACTACAAAAAAGATTAATTTTTAGTTTGGTTAACAAGAAGCATCTCTTGGCAATCTTTTATCCCTAAAGAAGATCATTCAAAACTCAGCCGGGAATGAATTAAGCCACTCAGTCATCTATGGAGCAAAATATACCAAGTGAAGATTAAAATATAATCCCCTAAAGCAGTTGCCTAAAAATTGCTATCTAAGAAGGAGTGCTTCCCTTTGTGAATTATGTTCTTGTCACCAGTCTAAATTTTAATTCCATTATTCACAGACATGCACCTACTTTTTTCTAGTTTCAAAGGGAATGTAGTTTTAAAAAAGCCTTTATCTATTTTGTTTTTGCAGAAAAATAAAAGTTAGTTTAAATAGATTTCTAACCTAGATTCTCAAGGTGTTATGTTAAGAGGTCTGCAACAATTTAATTTGTAGCATTTCAGAGCTGACACTAAATCTATGGAAATAAATCACCCTGGAAAGCCCATTATTTCTTAATTACAGAACATATTAGTGTCTAGTTATAGAGAATCCCCAGTGTGCTGAAGAAACACTTGGCTGAAAGGAAAATTTTCGCTTAATCTTCCTATCATGCTAGACTTCAATGAAACATCTTTTATCAGTTGAAAGAGATACAAAGATACCACTCTGGTACTTAACATTTATTAGAGAACTTCAAAGCAAAATGTTGATATAAACATTTTAGAGTATAATGTCTTGCATTCAATTTCAATATTGTGTACAACTATTACAGACTAAAGAGCATTGGCAACATCCAACCCATGAGGACCAAATATGAACCTCCAGCCCATCTCACTATGGAAATTCCAATTGTTCATCAAAGCCAACCTCTTTTCTTTATATCATTTTTCTAGAAATCAAAGTTAACAAAGGGACCCTCGTTAAGTTGGAAAGAAAACTCTTGACTGGAAATGACTTGTTTTTATTGAATATTAAAAAAAAGTTAATTATGTTATAAGTCTGTTTTGACTCCAGTTACATTTGAGGCATACTTAGTATTGACATAGAGGTTTCAACACAGGCAAAAATGACATGATTTTTCATCCAAAACCTACAGAAACTTCCTACTTTCTAAACAATATAGTTTGAGAACTGAGTGCTGCCGTAGGGTGTGTGTATGTGTGTGTGGGGGAAACGCCTGCCCTTTGTTCTTTGATGGGGACATGAAGGGAACCCCTCCCTGGGCAATGGTGATGCAACTGTCTAATCCTTTCATCCCAGGAAGTACCTTTGCACTTCCAATATGTTGTTGTTGTTAGTCTCAAAGTCGTGTCTAACCCATTGCAACCCCATGGAAAACGTTCCTCCAGGCCTTCCTGTCCTCTACCATCATCTGGAGTCCATTTAAGTCATGCCAGTCACGTCAATTTCTTCGGTGACTCCATCCAGCCACCTCATTCTCTGTGGTCTCCTTCTTCTTTTGCCCTCAATCTTTCCCAGCATTAGGCTCTTCCCCAGTGAGTCCTTCCTTCTCATTAGGTGGCCAAAGTATTTGAGTTTCATCTTCAGGATTTGGCCTTCTGAAGAGCAGTCAGGGTTGATCTCCTCTAGGACTGACTGGTTTGATCACCCTGCAGTCCAAGGGACTCGCAGGAGTCTTCTCCAGCATCCAATATGAGTGCAATGCAGATAACGTAGTGTCATAAAACATAGTGGCTTTTAGATATTTTTCTACTGCTAAGGAAACCTCAATGAACGACAGCTTGCTTATGACCATTACAGGTTGCCTTATGTTATGGCCATTTGTTCAGTGACAAAATTACAACAGTGCTGAATGAAGGGGCACTTATAATCCATCTGTGAAATTGTGGCTGTGCAGTGTTCCCGCAATCACAGGATTGCAATTCGGTTCTCAATGTCTGGCTACTGATTATGATGTTGCAGCCAGTCTTGGTAAAGCAAAATCAGTGCGGATGCAATCTGGGAATGTCACTCAAGTCATTGTCATTGCTCCCCCCCCCCAGGGTATCACTGCAGAATACAAGATCCCAGGGTTTTCATACTCCATAGTACAAACTACAGAACCTGCATTACTTTGGGATTAAGTCCAGGTTAGTCCAGCTCCCTAAGAGCTCTATTAAGAATGATGCCTTTTCTGTAAGCATCTTTCTGACAATCAAAACATTAGAAGAAGAAGTAGGGTCACTAACACATTCATCCCTAACAGAGTTCAGAAAGCGTTTTGCCTGAAATATTGGAAAGCTTCTGCTGTTTGTTAGTAATGACACTACTGAACTAAGCAAACCTCACATCTTGTTTATGGAAGACTGTTTACTCCTTAGAAATGCTGCTTTTAAAAAAAATCTCTGATCCATTTTATTCCCATTATTTCTTCTCCTGTCTAGTAAGTATTAATTTATGTTGTACTTCATGTTTTCCTTTATATACCCAGCTTTGTTATGTCGCTGTAAGTTCATGAACATGACTTAATTGTAATTATAGGATATTTTCTTAGCAAAATTCAGAATGAATTAAATGAACTGTGGAGCGTTTGATACTTTTTCTATTAAGCTGATTAACTTCTAGTTGGGGGTGTTTCTTTAATGCCTAAAACCTCCCAGGCTACAAATTAATATGTAATACATACCATATATCTGTGTTTTCACAGAGGATGTTTATTAGTGTTATTTGCTCTGTATTTTGAGATTAAATCCATTGAGGCATAAATAATCATTGCATATGTGTCTATTTTGCTATCCCCTTTCAGGGCAACTAACAATATGCAGAGCATAGCAAACAAATGTTAAGCAACAGATGTTAAAAGTAAAAGATATGATAAAGAAAAGAACCCGGTTAAGCTTACTTTATCCTTGCTTCTACTGTGTTGCTATGTTGCTTCATATATTGCATTTTGTTCTTTAAAATATCACCTTTATTTCTCCAGAAATTTAAATTAGTTTCTAGATGTACTCTTTCCTCTCAATCTTTTAGCATACTGTATATTTCTTTTGTAATTCAATCCTCATTCATTTTCTCTAGGTGAAATAAAAATTATGTGCATTTCGTTCATCCTGGCTTCTCAGTTTTGATCAATATCAAAAACCAAAAGACAAAATTCAACTTTTTGTTGAGCATCAAGAACATACATCCTTCTGGGATGCAGAGAGTTTAACCAAACCTACCAGATTATTCTTACGTTCTTAAATTATGTTTTTACGACTATGCAAACCAGTGTTATTTTTCTTTGAAAGCAGTTTGGCTGATTTGGAAGAAAATAAATCTAACAAACAAATTGAAGATTCATTCTTGATCAGCCTGTCTTTTAGACGTGGCCGGAGTTAACCATTCCTCTCTTTGCCAAATGTTTTATCCGATCCTGTCAGATCCAATTTAACCCTCCTTGCCCTCACACAAAGCCCCCCTTCCTGTAATCCCATATAAGTGAAAGAATAGAAGCCTCCTCACCAGCTTATGGTGCAGCCCAAGAGTACCCCTCAAAGGGAACTTGCAACCTAAAGAAATCCCAACTTTCCATCAGCTGGTGGCTTCAACATTCCATCTCCTTCACGTGGGACTTCCCCAGCTCAGCTGCCATTTTAAAATGTCAATTTTATTGCTTAGCAATAAAAAAAGCCTAGGGACCTTCATAGCTTCCCCCAAAGCTGACAGCAAATCAGACCCGTAGGATTTCCCACTTTGGAGCTTTCAACAAAAATTTGCTCTTTGTTCAGAAAATCTTTATTTGTAAAGCAGGTATCCAATGATCATGGCAATAAATGTTGTTGTTGTTGTTGTTGTTGTTGTTGTTGTTGTTCTTCTTCTTCTTCTTCTTCTTCTTCTTCTTCTTCTCCTCCTCCTCCTCCTCCTCCTCCTTCTCCCTCTCCTCCTCCTTCTCCCCCTTCCTTCCTTCCTTCCTTCCTTCCTTCCCTCCCTCCCTCCCTCCTTCCTTCCTTCCTTCCTTCCTTCCTTCCTTCCTTCTTTTTCTTCCTGGGCTCATAGCAGTAAACATTCTTCTCCCAATGGCACATTCTTTTCTGGTGCCATTTCCAATAAGTGGAAGTACGGGAAACTTTCTTCTAAAAGGAGGTGGCATGTAAGGATGATTCTCAAACCAGATCCTTTCTCACCAACAAGAGCCAGGCAAAACGTGAGATTTCCAAGGATGCCTAGTATTTTATGTAGAGGTGTCCATTTTCCCTTCCATTTATTAACACAGCAATCTGGTAAATCCTCCCTATCCATTATTATTTTATTCCAATGCAAAGTCTAATACCAAAAGAGCTATGATTTTAGGAAATATATACTTTGGCAAGTACATTAGTTAGAGACATTCAGGATTCTTTTCATAGATTTTATAATGATTGTATATGTAAGATTCAACAGAGAAATTTATATAGAGAATTCTGAATTGAATGCACATTAAAGTAGAGATCAATTTAGGTTTTTTTCTTTATAAAACTTATGTAACAGTTTGTGTAAAAATAGAATTCTTTTACTCCACAGTGAGCCAGCTGATTGATGGGTAAACAGCCTTACTGTGTTTTTGGAAGTGTAATCAAACTTCAGCCACACTTGAGAAGAATGAAATTACACACTTCTGAACACAATTTGAAAGACAATGCATAATCACCAGTTTAGATTGGAGGGTTTTAGAGATAGAACAGTGCAGAAATTTATCTTGCAAACATCTCATTTCTGAAATACACCAGTAGCATGCAAATTAGGGAAACAAAGAAATTCTGGGGGGAAAAATTGGCAGAGTATGTAAAGAAATGACTCTGTATATTCTGCCTGAAGTCAATTCTACACAATGCTGCTATTACCAGAAATCACTCTTACACAGAAGGCATGAATGCAAGTCCTTATGAACATACCAAGGACATGGAATATTTGAACCCAACACAAAATACGGAAATATGAAATGATTAGCCTGAGAAAAAAAGGGATCATTGAACATTCATGCTGATTACTCAGATATCCAAACTGATTTCTTCAAAGTGCTTTCTGAATACCTGTTGCCAAGAAAACTGCAGAGATTAGTGCAGATAGTCACCATGAGTCAAAACTGATTCAAAGGCAATCCTCCAAAACAAAAAAGTAATTTTTATCAGACGTACATCATTTTTTTTACAACCACAAATAATAATTCTGTATTACAATAGCAATAGCACTTAGACTTATGTACTGCTTTACAGTGCTGTACAGCCCTCTCTAAGCAGTTTTACAGAGCCAGCAATATTGCCCCCAACAATTTGGGTCCTCATTTTATGCACCTCAGAACGAGGGAAGACTGAGTCAATCCCATCAAGACTGATGGGATTTGAACTGCCAAGTTGCAGGCAACTGGCAGTCAGCAGAAGTACTGACTGCTGACTGCGCCACTGTGGCTCTTGGATGAATGAAGCAGAACAGCATCTTGTGTTCTGTTTGGAGCCTTCTACATATAATTGTTCAAGGTTCTTGAATAGCACCTGAATGAAAGGAGAAATGTAAATCTAATAACTATCCAAATATGTTCTTATTGGCCTATTTATACACTGCTATTCAAACTGCTTCAAATGTTATTGTTCTGCTGTAACCAATTCTGCTAGGAGAACTATTTAAAAATAAACAATATAGAAATGTAAAAATCTTTATCTAAAATTATTAGCAGTTTTTCAGTCTGGCAGTTGAATTTGGGTACCCTTTTTCTTAATGAACAGTTAGATCTTAATCAATAGACTTTGATTCAAACAATAATGATTTCTTTGAAAGCATTCAGATCCATCTTAATTTGTACTGATTAGTTTAATTGATTTGCATCTATAATCAATTGGCCTAACCAGCTGAAGTCCTATCTTATAGATCCTACTTTAATGTAATTCATGCTGAAAAGGACCAAAATGTCAAAACAGAAAGCTATTGAAATGACAAACATGACTAATGCTATCTGATGCGCTGACAATACCCAAGCTGAAATCTATGTTCTAGATTCTATCTTAATTTAATTCATATGGGAGAAAAGACCCAGAAAGAAAGTCAAAACAAGTTTCTAGCAAAACAAAAATTTTACCTTCCAATGTAATTACAAATCCACTGCATGTAAAATTAAAATATTTATTCAGAGCACAAATGTGTGTAGTTATGCTTCCTGAACCAAAACAAATGTTAAGAATAATCAATAAAGATAACAATGGTCATAGTAACAAGTACAGGATTAATTTGATACATCATGTCACCATAGATAGATTCTCATTATTTTCAAGAAGGCTGAATCCATAACTTAAGGACTTATTTCCCAACAATTGCAAAATTGTTCCAAATTTCATTTTTATTTGTGAAATGCTCTAACATTTAACAACAACAGAGGGAAAGAAGACTGTTTATATGATAAAGTAGCAATAAGTGAGAGGGCAGAGAACGAAATGATGATAATGATGTTATCCATTCAGTCATGGCCAACCCATGGCAATTCTATGGATCAGGTCTCTCCGCATCTTCCAATCTTGTACTACCTCTTTGAGTTTTTTCTATGCTTTGGATTTACTATATCAGCTTTTATGGTGTCCAGCTACCATATTCTTTGATGGGCTGGTTTCCTTTTACTGCTAACCCTTCCAAATATAATTGCTTTCTCCAGTGAATTCCCCTGCATGACATGGCCAAAGTAAGTGAGACATAGTTTTGTGATTTTACTTTCCAGTGATGTCTTGTGTTATGCGCTTCAGTCACCTTTGTTGTCCAAAGAAGAGAAAGAACTACTCTGCTTTAATTTTACCTTGTTCTTATCCCCAAAGAATAAATTCAAGAAAAGTAATACAAACAATTTAAGGAAATTACTAGCAGGGCAGGTAAGAAGTGATTAAGGAGCTTTATATGAGATCAAGTATCCAGGGCTAGACAAATTACTTCTTAGAAGAGTGATTTCCTATTACTTCTGATTTTCTGTCTGTAGTATTTGATAATTTTGGAGAAGAGATAATGTGTTGGAAGTCTATGAATAGGTACATCTTATTCCTTTTTTCAATCATGTGGACAAAGCTGACCTGGGAAATGAGAAATCAGTCAGCCACATATTAATCCAAGGCTAAATTCTATTAGAGACTATTAAAACAAGTTGTGAACATATAATTTAGCTTGTACCTTTTTTATGACATTAGTTTGGAAGATCAGGGGAATGCCATTGGCATAATATAGCTTGACTTTAGCAATTCATGTCATTAACTTTCCCATTTGCAGCCTTATTGACAAGATAATAAAATATAGACTTAATGACACTTCTGCTGTACTGAATTGCTAATTGTGAACATTTATTAATGGACCTGTATCAACCTGGAGAGGTGTTGTCAGCAAAGTGGCACAAAACTTTGTCCTAACCCTATGCTAATTCAGTTTTTAAATAACTGAATAGAAGATATAAAACTCAAAGAAGATACAAAGCCAGAAAAATGGAATAATATTTTGGAAGTTGGGAATCCTGGACTGAAACCAATCAGATGAAAGTCATTGAAGAATAAAAAAAACACACTAGAGAGAACTTACTTGGCAGCACTGCATATAAAATGATCAAACAGTTTTAGCTTGTCATAAACCAAATATATGCCAACTTTGTGATGAAGCTGTTAAAACAGCAACAATAGCTTTATATTATTTCAAGCTCTCTGAAGAGATGTATAACATCCAAATCATAACAGATAACACTCCCATTTTATTCTACATCACTTGGGTCATATATAAATTCTTGTTATCTGTTTTAAAGACATTGATAAACACCAAGTGACAAAAAGATAGAAAGGTCTTAGCCACCAGATTAAAAATTTTATGAGCTAGGCTATGCCAGCCTAGGTCAGGCAAGGCTAGGCTACATTGGTTTAGAATAAGAAAAGAGAATTCAATAGAAGAGAAGAGAAAATAAAGTTGAAGTTGAAGCCACGCCCACAAAGCCATGCCCACAAAATCCATAGTAATTTTTTTGAATCCCACTACTGATAGGGTTACTGTGTCATATAAAAAGGAAAGGCTGAATGAACCCCAGATAGAAAAGATAAGGACTACACCTCCCATCAATTTATAGACTGCCATGGATTTTTAATGTTATGTTTGTTTATGGGGTAGGGTACATGTGTGCAAAGGAGTGGTAAAAATTGACATTTTGTGTTGGCTAAGAAGATGTTGAAAATGGTTTCTTCCTGACCAACCAATTCATTCCTGATTATGTGCTCCTAGTGCAGAAAAGTAGCTACCAAGATTGTTGTGTCCATAAAGCAGACCTTATTGTAAAATTAAGCTGGGTATATATTGAATTCATCAATTGGAGTCCAGTTTTAGTTCAGAAATGGGTGTCTAGCCAACTGAAACAATTTATATGTATCGGAATGTTTCTCCTACAAATTAATTAATTTACCAGAGGACAAATTCTCAAAGCTCTGTTTAAATGAGCCATTAAAGTTAAATTCTTGGAAACGGATCTTTTGGCTATCAAACTACATATGCATTTCAAATTGCAGCATTTCAACTACTTCTTTGTGGGCTGTCAAGATACTGATGGCCAAAAGTGGGGCAAAGCTTGCCCCTTAAGGTGAGGTTCACAGTTTGCAGATTATGTTGATGAAAAAAGAATAAGAGCAAATAACCTGTCATTTATTTAACTCTGTTTCCAAGACTTTTCCGCACCAAAGTCCTCAGTTGTTCATCTCTTGTATGACAACCAGCTGGGAATGCAGATGGCTTAAGAAATCTTTTCCAATATTTTAACATCAAATCTTCTTTGGCTTTGTTGTGGCAAGGTGCTCCGTGTTGACCACAATTAATATGGATCCTGATTGGTTAATCCCCTGTATTTTACTCCGCCCTCTCACCAATGCCAGGAACACAAATGTCAGTGTATGTTTGCAAGTAAGTAAGTAAGTACATACATACATACATACATACATACATACATACATATATGTTAAGTACGTATATATGTTAAATAGGTAGGCAGTTGGTAGGTATTTATTTAAGGAGCCATGGTGGTGCAGTGGTTAGGATGCAGTATTGCAGTATAACTCTGCCCACTGCCAGGAGTTCGATTCTCACTGGTAAAAGTTGACTCAGCCTTCCATCCTTCCCAGGTTGGTTAAATGAGTACCCGTAAGCCACTCAGAGAGTGCTGTAAAGCACTATGGAGTGGTATATAAGTCTAAGTGCTATTGCTTTTATATTTCTTAACCGCCCATCTTCCTTAACTGCTTTCCTTTCTGTGGCCATATTTTTTTTAAACTGGGAGGCAGGATGGATAACAATTTTACAGTTCTTCTAGTCACTCAGACTAGAAGTGGAAGCTTGGCATAACTCTCATTAATTCCCCAAGATAAAAGAAAGAACAAAAACAACAAATGCCAATCCCAAAATTTTCTTTTTTTTTTGGAAGATATTTTGCTTCTCATTCAAGAAGCTTCATTGTTCTGACAGGATGGTGGGGTGGATGGAAGGATTAGTTCTGAAAGGATGGGGAAAAATGAAAGGATCATGTTTCTTTGCAGTCATCTGGTCATTAGCATTCTCTCTGAGAGCTGTTGAGGCCAATATTTGAATATCTGTTATTAGTATTCTTTGCTATGATAGCACTGATTTCAATTTGACTTTCTACTCTGGAGGAGATCTTTTCCACAACTGGGCCCTGTTTTATTTTAATGTTTCAGATCTTCACAGATGGGTCTTCTCTCTTGGTTCCTTTATCAGAGGAAGTCAATGTTCTGCAATAAAGGACAAAAATCTCTTTCTAATGATACCTCTATTTGAGAATAGTTGATTGATTAGTAATATCATTACTATCACTGCAACTCCAAACATACTAATTTATTTGGGCTTAAGGAGAGATTCAACCTAGAAATAAGGAAGAACTTTCTGACAGTGAGAACAATCAACCTATTGTCACAGCTGGCCTTCGGAAGTTGTGGTGGCTTCATCACTTGAGACTGTCAAGAAGAGATTGGACTGCCAGTTGTCAAAATGGTGTAGGGTTTCTTGCTTGAGCAGGGGGTTGGACTAGATGACATATAAGGTCCCTTCCAACTCCGTTAATCTGTATACTCAGTAAAGGTTTTATGTATGGGAAGGAGCATGGTGACTTTGTTACAGTTTTATCCAATCATACTCTTGTTTCCATGCCTCTTATAGGCCACCTGAGACAATAAGGCAGATTGAACAAGTTTTTAGTAAATAAAGCAAAAACGACTAGAAATGCTAGAGACTGACTCTCCTACAGGCATAGCATATGATGTTCCACAGAATTAGAGCAACTCCTGCTTCAAGACATTTGTCCATAGACTACAAATGTCACTGGGCCTTTATAACTACGTAATGGAATTGTCCTTCATTCCTTGTGTGACTGCTCTGTTCAAGGTTTGAAAATACAGGCTGAGAACTTTCACCTCTACTGTGAAATAAATGTGGTTCTTCTTGCATGAAAATTCTAGCTGCAGTATTACTATTGTGCCAGGGTACATGGAAATGAGATGACACAGGGAAATAAGGTGCATTTGTTAGCAATAACACTTAGTATGCAGAGTTCAGCCGCTGAGTTATTTTTCTCTCTTTTTTTGGATTCTGGAATCATTACCACTTCAGTGCAAAGCCACCAGCAGTCTGTCTTCTGCGAATCAGCCTCCTGTTCATTGCAAATTAGAACGTCAATGCCCGCTGAAAACGGTAGAAGAACAAAGAAAAGACAACTGATGAAAGTAGCAAAGGGTTTGCCAGGATCTGCTGCTGTCTTGATCTTGCTGGAGGCAGAGAAGGGGGAGATTCTTGAAGGTTACTATTCTGCCTGTGATCTTAACCTCTGCCACTGGCAGATTGTGAGTGCCAAATGGGATTTAGAAGAACCCTTCTTCCTGTATATGAATGCCCATTTTAGAAGATGACATTATTTCTCTGGAATAAATAATTGAAATAACAATGATCTAATTTTGGCTCCTGGGTGAAGCAATAAATAATATATTTGTGCTCATTCGGTTTTCAAGAATAGCATTTGATCACAATGCTGAATAGTTTTTCAGCGTTTGTTTTTGTAAAGAAAGAGGAGGAGGAAGCGATGCCATGCCAATCGGTTTGGAGCGAGTGGTCTGGAAATAAAAACCAATCAGATTACAAGTGAATAAACATATTTTATTAGAGTCTCCAGCACTACACCATGTGCAGAATTTGGTGCCGTTTGACAGTGTTCATCACTGCTCAAAAAACATTTCATTGTTCTAACTCTGCCTTTTTTCAGACTACTTATAGCAAGAATGCTGAAATGTAAATAAGGAGAGAAAGACTAACCTTGTATTCTAAGGCATAGTAAGTCATTGTCTTCTCTCATTGGCTGAAAAATGATACCTGCATGTTTTTGGAGCCCCCCCCCCCCCGGGCGTGAGGCCCCATGATATTGTGCAGCAAGCGGCACCTGGAATATTTCCTTAAGACAAGAGAAAGAAAGGTTTGAGGATTGCATTTTGCTTTAGTGTTGGGGAGCAAAAAGGGAACTCTCAGGAAGGGTAGATGAAGGATAGAATAGGAACCACTTTTTGCCCCAGGTTTGGTTTGATGGGGATGAGGCTAGGCAAAAAATGGGGTCACCTTCTTCACTTCAAATTCTCACCTCTTCTCCAGTGGAAACTTTGCCAAAGAGAATGGAAAAGTCTGGGGAAAGCAAAAGTTTATTTTTGCCCTTCCAAGATTTGTGGAGTTCTTTGTGCTCTCTGAGTTTACTTGTTTAACTGCAGACATTTCATTACCCAACTAGGTAACATCAACAGTCTAGTGCAGGGGTGTCAAACTCAATTTCACTGAGGGACGCATCAGAGTTGTGCTTGACCTTGGGGGAGGGGACTGGGGTGAGTGTGGCCAGGCTGGGTATGGCCAGATTGATGTCACTTATATCAGGGACGCCTTTGGTGACCTGAGTGCTCTGGCAGCGAAAAATGGCTCCTGATACCTGTTTTCAGCTGCGATGACTTCCTGAAACTCTCTGCCAGCAAAAACAGAGCTTGGGAGGACCGTGTGTGTCCCTCATGAACTCCATTTTGGCTGCAACAGATTACTGCAACCCTCTGCCAGCAAAAATGGAGCTCAGGAGCTTTTTTCTGCAGAGGCACTGTGGGCTGGTTCTTTGCTGTTTCCAGGGTAGTCCCGTGGGCCAGATCTAAGCATCTTGTGGGCCGGATCCAGTCTGCGGGCCTTGAGTTTGACACCTCTGGTCTACTGTATGTGACATTTGCTCCCTTGAAAGATTTATCCTTGATCCTTTGGTAAATTGGCTTCTTGTTATTTCTCAATAGTAGCTATGGCTTCATTAATAGCACCATGATATTACATCTCCTTTTTCCCAAATAGTACTTATATGCATGCAGTACAGCTGCCTTCATGCCCACAACACTAATAAAGACAGCAGCGATAAAGAGGAGGAAAGTCATTATTTGTTACTTTAAAACAGCTGAACTGAAATTAAGCAGGAATATAGTAGCAATATTGTTCCTGTGTTCATCCATTCTACTTATGCATTATATGCATAAGTATGCAGTGTGTTGTATATATTACATAGTTAAATTAATGCCTACAGGATGTGGCCTGAAGGCAAATTTTGCAAAAATAGTGCTGAAACTAAGCAGATATTGGTAAGTAGAGAATAAAGTGCTTGCCAGATCTGTATATACCATATATTAGTGGGGATATAATCCTGAAAATACCAGAATTAATGTTTAACTGTATTTTAACTGTAATGACAGGCATTAATCAAGGTAACTATATAAATGACATACTTGGAATTTATCCAGCCATTGTGAATAAAATATAGAATATACAGTAGAATATAGACTAGATTATTCTTTATTGGCCATGTGTGATTGGACACACAAGGAAATTGTTTCTGGTGTATAAGCTCTCAGTATACATACAAGCAATAACATCATAAATCATAACATACAACCATAAATCATAAGATACAACCAACAAAATGATAGTCATATGATACCCAGTAGGAGTAGGTAATAAGAAAGGTGAGAAGAATAATAGTAATACAGCCCTACTACATGGGTAAATATACTTGGGAATAAGACAGTATTATGGGAATTAGATGTTTAGTAGAGTGATGGCAGGGGGTAAAGATTGTCTATGTGTTTAGTTGTTTTGACATGCAACATCCTATAGCAGTGTCCTGAACTAAACACCTAGTCAACATTATGGAATGTTAGAAGTCTGAAAGAAGGGAAGGGAAAAATTATGGCAGATCAAGTTCAGTTCATAAAGTGCTGGGCTCCAAATTAACCGAAATCTGTAGCCTCTATCAGTAATACCACTATACTTGCAGTAAATTCCTTTCCCAGGTGGAAGTCAAAACCAACAAAAATGCTACTTGTATAAAAAGCCAGAAAGAAAATTAATGTCATAAATGAAATATTGTCATTTTGTAAGTGAATGGTATGTCTATTCCCTGAGAGCATTTTTCAGAGTGGTTCAGTCAAAAATGGCATTGCAGAAATAAGATGGAATAGCCCCCAAAATAATTAATGAAGTAAATGGATTTCTTTCTAAAAGACAGCAAAATGCTTGGAGTTCTCCAATACCTCTCCATTATTCAGAGAAAATAAATAAAATGTGGGTTACATTAAACAATAGTGGTCATAGTCTTTCCTATAAAGTTTAGTTAGACTCACATTTAGTCAGCCTAAATCATAACCACCTAATAAGTTTAAAGTATCTGAATTTGATCTACTTCCTTGAAAAGAACAGCAATATATAAAATCATCATCATTGTTGTTGTTGTCGTCGTCGTCATCATCATCATCATCATCATCATCATTTCTCCTTCTTGCATTCTAAGAAGTTGCCGGGAAGTTTTAAATGGAGATGTCAGAATTTGCTTTGATAATACACATCTTTAAAAATTTCCTCTCCTTGAATTTTGACAAGCTCTTGTTTGAC
The DNA here is from genome assembly GCF_009769535.1 of Thamnophis elegans. Taxonomy (NCBI): domain Eukaryota; kingdom Metazoa; phylum Chordata; class Lepidosauria; order Squamata; family Natricidae; genus Thamnophis; species Thamnophis elegans. The sequence goes on from NC_045542.1 coordinate 80,767,778, forward strand.
CGAAAATACAGCATAGATTTGAAATGGGCCCAGTAATCCAGATCATCTGTATGTCAATTGATGCAAAAGCATAATGAAATATACTGAAATGATAGATAACGTTTGAAAAGATGCCTAGGCATTTGATTTCAGTTGTATAATAGGGCAGATTGTCTTTAGCCTCATGTTCTGATGATGGATCAGCTCCTTCAAATATCTAATCTAGGACTGATAGATGGAAGCTTGATTTTCTAGCTCAATGTTATGATAGATACGTTAGCTGACATGCTTATTTCAGAGTTTTGTTCCATTTTTCTTTGCTTCTCCTTGGTTTGTTTTTATTTGCAAAATCACCTGATTCAATATGGCACATAAACTTCTTGCTTTTTTAAATGGATAGTTTCAAGAGAAAGTGCTTCAGGGTGACCTGAGATCAAGGGGACAGGAGGGAAGAGAGGAGAGGAAAGGGGAGAGAAAGGAAAGGAAAGAAGGAAAGGAAAGGTCATAGATAATGCCAGATAACTGAACATTTGGCCCAGCTGCAAGGTCATGGGATGAGGGCTATCTGAAATAAAATAGGTAATCATAAGATTTAGGGAGAGGAATAAATAGAGGAAATGCAGGAAATGGGTAGGAGGGCAGGGGTGAAATGCTATCGGTTTGGGCCAGTTCGCCCGAACCGGTAGTTAAAAAATGCTAAAAAAAGTTTTTTAAAAAGTTGATCTCTCCCTGTGCATTCTATTTGTAGAATAATTCCGCTTTGTCTCAGTGGATATCTGATAGTCTTTGACAAGGCAGAAATTTATTTTATTATTTTATTAATATTTCATTTCACTATTTTATTTTATTTCATTATTGTAAATTAACTTTATTATTTTTTATTTACTTCCGTTTAGAGTAGAGAAGCTTCTTTTTTTTAATACACTCACTCACACTCAGCCAAATCAACAGCTAAGACTCTGATAAATATAAAATAATTGAAAACCAACCTAGAGGCTGAAAGCTATGAGCGGCCCAAATCTTTCCATTTGTTCTTTCAAACGGCAAATAGCTAATTGTTGAAATTTTACATGCACACTGTGGCCAGGCACTGTCCCTTTTCTTTGTTTGCCGAGGCTTAAAGCGGGGACTCTTGCTTAATGAAAATGTCAAATGCCTTTATGTCAATTCAGAACTTTTCTTCAATACAATATTTAAATTAAGCTTGCCTGACGCAAAAAAGAACTGTCATTCTAAACACAGGGTGGAAATAATTAAAGCATTTTAAAATTGAACAATCTTTCCGAAAGTAGAGCTCTACAGCACCATAAAATTAAAAAGAAAACAAGATTTAAAAGTTGGCATTTATATATTACAGTACATATTAGTGAAGGCCCAGACTCTTAGACCAACTGCATTTACACATTTATTTACAAGCAGACTTGTTGTATAGTAAAAGTTAGTCCTCGCTGTTACGAATGACAGCTCGGCAGCAGCCAGGCGCGTCTTAGCCAATCAGACGCGCCTGTCAGTTGCCGGGCGAGTCTGAGGAACTATAAAAGGCAGACTCGTTCAAACTGTCAGTTGTTCAGCACCAGAGCAGACGAACACTCCAGTCCAGCTGGAGCTGCTTCTCTGCCTCTCTCTCTACACAGATCATCCTTCTGTTGCTACATTGTTAAACCAGCACCCTGCCTGGTTGTTACCTGTTACTGTTACAAGTTGTGTTAAAATAAATTGGTTACAGAGTTACCGGACACGAGCCTCTGTCTCATTCCTGAAGATATAATACTGGCGACGAGGACTGGGGACCTGTAACCAGAAGAAAAAGGAACCAACTGCCACTTCTCCAACCAACTGCTATGGCCGGAATGCCAATGTTTGCCCCTTTTGGGGTTGGAGGTGAAACCTGGGAGGCATTTCTTGAACGGTTTGAATGCTTTTTAATCGCTAACAACCGTCAAGGTCAGTCTCAAGCGAGGAAATGTGGGTTCTTCCTTACGGCTTGTGGCCCAGAAATGTTTGCCACCGCAAGGTCCTTTGCCGCCCCTAGAGCGGTGTACGACCTCACCTGGCAAGAACTAACAGACGGATTGCAGGCATACTACGCACCTACTCCATCTCAAATAGCCAGACGCTTCGCTTACCGCAGGCGAGTCCAAAAGCCTGCAGAAATGGTAAATCAATTTTTGCAAGCCTTGAGAGTTGCTGCAGCGCAGTGTGAGTTCCCAGATCTTGAGGCAAATCTCGCAGAGCAATTCGTCTGTGGCCTAAAGGATATTTTTCTCAGGCGTAGACTTTTGGGCAAGCCTAAGGTCACATTAGCTTATGCCATAGACGAGGCTCGCGCTGCGGAGTTGGCAGATTCATCCTCCAACGAAATAGAACGCTACCTCGCGCAGATGACGGTTGCTGGAGGGTTACCTGCCACTCAAGCCTCAACCGTTCCAACTCCTCCTCCGCTCCAGCAGCCAACGTACATTACAAATCTAATTGATGAGCTAGCCCCCCTGCCTGACTATCTACAACAACTTCAGGTAGATAGACTTGGAGCACAACCCCGCCGTCAGCAGCCTCGACAGAGTCAAGCCATCAGCCGTTTCCCTTCAAACTCCTCTGCTTGCATTGGCTGTGGCGGAGCGCACGCCCGGGCTAATTGCCCCTTCAAGGCAGCGGTTTGCCGCCGCTGCGGAAAGAAAGGACATTTAGCCCATGTCTGCAAGGCTTCACTTCCTACTCCTTCTGCAGCAATCGAGCCACCTCCTCCATATGGTCCTCCTCCACCCCCGCCGAAGAGCTCGCAGCAGCGGAAACCTGCTCAGCGTCAAGACGAATGCTTTAACATCAATCAAGCTTCTTCGTCCCTGCATGACACCTCCATCAACTCATCCTCACAGGGTACGGACAAAATCAATATTAAAATACTGATTGAAGGGAAGCCGTGTCAGATGGAAGTGGACTCCGGCTCATCAAAATCCCTTCTTTCTTGGGACACTTTTTCTATGTTGTGCCCCCACGTGAAACGTTGTCACTTGTCACCCCTTAACGCAATTTTAACAGACTATCAAGGCTCCCATATCTCTATCCTAGGTTCATATGCCTTGAGGGTTTCTTATGGCAAGTTTTGCACTGTTTTACCTGCTTTAATTGTTCAGAAACCTTTACCAGCAATTCTGGGGTTAGAATGGTTTTCTCCCTTGGGTATCTCCCTTCATGGGATTCATTCTACTGCGGACACGCCCCCAGACATAGCAGCAGTCTTGTCAGACTATGCTGATATCTTTGATGGCCAGCTAGGCCATTACAAAGGCAGCCCCATATCCCTTAGCTTGGACCCCCAGGTTGCACCAATCAGACTGAAGGCCCGCAGGGTGCCCTTTGCATTAAGGCCAAAGGTTGAAGCTGAGCTCGATAAGCTCGTGGCGCAGGGCATACTGGAGCCCGTCGACCACTCACCTTGGGAGACCCCCATTGTGATTGCGGTGAAGGCCGACGGCTCCATTAGGATCTGCGCTGACTATAAGTCGACCATCAACCTTGGCCTTCAGGCAAACCCCTATCAAGTCCCTGTTGTATAGCACCTGCTCCATTCCTTGGGGCAGGGCCGTATTTTCGCTAAACTGGATATGGCGCAGGCCTACCAGCAACTCCCTGTGGATGACGATGCGGCGGCTGCCCAAACCATCGTCACCCACCGGGGGGCTTTCCGTTGTCGCCGCCTTCAATTCGGCGTTTCCGTTGCCCCGGGGATTTTCCAGAGCCTCATGGAACGTCTGCTCCATGGGCTCCCTGGAGTGGTACCTTACTTTGATGACGTCCTGATCGCTGCTGACAGCCGCTCAGACCTCATCAAAGTACTGAGGAAAGTCCTCGACCGTTTCAGGGGCGCGGGTCTTAAATTTAAACGCAGCAAATGTTTCTTTGCTGTGCCCCAAGTGGATTTCCTGGGCTTCACAATTGATGCCCAGGGAATTCATCCTACCCCTTCTAAATTGGCAGCTATCAGGAACGCTCCCACTCCTACTACAAAGGCGCAGCTCCAATCGTTCCTGGGGCTTCTAAATTTCTATGCGCCTTTCATCCCTCACAAGGCATCACTAGCCGAGCCGCTACATCGGTTGCTCGACCGATCCGCGCCTTGGCAATGGGGCAGCCGCGAAGCACATGCATTCGCGGCTGTCAAATCCCTGCTGACGTCAGAGGCAGTCTTAGTGCAATATAGCGACAAGATGCCCCTGACTCTAGCATGTGATGCCTCCCCCGTCGGTTTGGGGACTGTTCTGAGTCACGTCCTGCCCAACGGCTCAGAAGCCCCCATAGCTTTTTATTCCAGAACACTGTCCTCGGCTGAGAGGAACTACAGCCAGATTGACAAGGAGGCTCTGGCTGCAGTGTCTGGAATCAAAAAGTTTCACGACTACCTATACGGGCGGCACTTCACCCTATTCACAGACCATAAGCCACTCCTTGGGCTACTGGCTGGTGATAGACCGACCCCTCCTATCCTGTCCCCAAGGATGACCCGCTGGACGGAGTTCTTAGCGGCGTATTCTTACGCCCTGTGCTACCGTCCGGGCAAGCAAATAGGGCATGCAGATGCCCTTAGTCGCTGCCCTCTTCCGGACACGGAAGATCAAGCAGTTCCTTGCCGTTCTGTTCTGGCAATTGCTCAGTTAGAATTGCCATTGACTTCTACCGATGTGGCCGCCTACTCTCGGTCTGACCCCACACTGTCACAGCTATTGAACTGGGTCCTGAGAGGCTGGCCTGCGGGTGAGTTACCACCTCAGTTCAAGCACTTCAAGAACAGACAGTGGGAGCTTTCTATACATTCAGGCTGCCTACTGTGGGGCGACCGTGTGGTCATCCCAACGGTCCTCCGACAACAGATTCTGCAACGTCTCCATGAAAGTCACCCCAGAGTAAGCAGAATGAAGGCCCTTGCTCGCAGTTTTGTTTGGTGGCCAGGGTTAGATGCAGAGATCGAAGCCTGGGTCGCCAAATGCGAAACCTGCCAGCAGTCCCGACCATCTCCTCCTTCCTCTCCCTCCCGGGAATGGGAGATGCCTCGGGGTCCCTGGTCTAGAATACATATAGATTTCGCTGGCCCCTTTCACGGCCAGACTTTCCTTATAGTTGTGGACGCGTACTCTCGATGGGTGGAAGTATTGCTCATGCACTCCACCACATCTGACAGTACTGTGCGAGCCTTGCGACGATTGTTCGCAACCCACGGGTTGCCGGACACAGTAGTGTCCGACAACGGCCCGCAATTCACGTCTACAACGTTCCAAACATACCTGGCCGAGCAAGGGGTCCGCCACGCGCTGGTTGCCCCTTACCACCCAGCCAGCAATGGCCGAGCGGAAAGGGTGGTTAGATCTGCCAAGGAGGCTTTGGGCTGTCTAAACCGTGGAGACTGGCAGGCAAGGGTGGATGCTTACTTATTGGCACAGCACTCCACACCTTGCCCCCTGACACAGAAAAGCCCCGCGGAGATGTTGATGGGCAGGCGCCTGCAGACCACCCTGGATAGATTGCATCCCGTCTATTCAGGAATTCAGTCTGGCAACCTGGGGCCTCCAACCCCCTCCCGCACTTTTAAGCCTGGGGACCTGGTTTGGGCTAGAAACTATGGAGGAGAGACGAGATGGGTGCCTGCAATTATAACAGGGCCCGTTTCCTACAGGATTCGAGTTTCAGATGGATCAACCTGGAGAAGACACCTGGATCAATTGAGACAACGACGGTCATCAGAAAATGATTCTCAAGCCGACACGCAAGGTCCTGGCTTAACCGTTTCTCAGCCAGACCTGAACCCGCAACCGCAGTTAAATAACCACAACTCTCCAGCCTTCTCCAATCCAGGCCAGCCTAGCTCAGTATCACAGCCCAGCAGTGCTTCTCAATCCGGAGTTGAAAACCCCAACCCATTACGTTTAGGCCAACATAGACCTAGCCTTCCCCTTCCAGAGGCCGCCTACCGGCCTAGTCATAAGCCGTCAACATCCTCGGCCGCGCCCCCTTCGCCCAGCTTACCATTCAGTGGGAGTCATCCATTCAGGGTTCCTCTGCCATCAGACGTCACCTGGAGCTTCACTCCCCGAGGGGAGGAGCTCAGACAGGGACATCAATGCGATGATCCGCCTGCAATGCAATTGCGGCGTTCGGGGCGTGTCCGCCGTTCTCCTGTATACTTACAGGACTACGCGTGCGCAAACATCACGCATGCGCACAGCTGGGGGGGAAGAAGTGTTGTATAGTAAAAGTTAGTCCTCGCTGTTACGAATGACAGCTCGGCAGCAGCCAGGCGCGTCTTAGCCAATCAGACGCGCCTGTCAGTTGCCGGGCGAGTCTGAGGAACTATAAAAGGCAGACTCGTTCAAACTGTCAGTTGTTCAGCACCAGAGCAGACGAACACTCCAGTCCAGCTGGAGCTGCTTCTCTGCCTCTCTCTCTACACAGATCATCCTTCTGTTGCTACATTGTTAAACCAGCACCCTGCCTGGTTGTTACCTGTTACTGTTACAAGTTGTGTTAAAATAAATTGGTTACAGAGTTACTGGACACGAGCCTCTGTCTCATTCCTGAAGATATAATAAGACTTATGTACCTATGAACCACAATTCAGCCCAAGGCATTTGTTAAGTGAATTTTGCCCCATTTAATGAACTTTCTTGCCCCAGTCATTAAGTGAATCACTGCAGTAGTTAAATTAGTTACAGGGTTGCTGTAATGTATTACAGGATTGCAAGTCGGGGCCTACTTGTATTGACTTATTTCACATTTTTGGGAACTCACTCCAATCTGCAAACTCTGGTCGTGTACCACAAAGTAAAAGAAAGGAATAAAATTGAACAAAAGGCATTCAATTAATAGAAATTCTTTGGACAGCCACTAGAAATATTCAGTCCTATATAACAAATATTTGTAGAATGGAATGGATTTTACTTGGCAAAGCCGTAAATGACATAACTAAGTGCCACAGTATATGGGACTTTGCACGGTGCCATCAGCATTTTAAATTGTAAGCCTATTGATAACCACTACAACAGCCAATGTTACTCTGCTTATGATGGGATTGTCACATCAGTGAACTATTGCTGTGTTTTAGATTAAGTTTAGTTTCAAGTCATATCCAAAAGCTGTCCATTGTAGAGAATACATTACAGTAATCAAACCAAGTAGTGATCAAAGAATTGTGGCCACCAAGGGATTTAATATTTATTTACAAGTCCTCTTAATTCTGTGATTATTCTGGGTGATCTTCAACTATAAAAACAACACAGTAGTTTGGTATAAACCATACCTAAGAGAAAAAAACAAAGCACATCGAGAAGAGAGAAACACAGAGGGGAGGGGGGAAATCCAGCTTCATATCCATAACCAAAAAGAGGATTCCCACCTACTCTATCCCAAGGCTAGGGGGGGAAAGCCATATTTTTAATGACTTCTTAAACATAGTAGGGTAGCACCATAGAGATATTTTGGGGAGATGTTCCAGAGGGCAGGCATGCCCATTTCCTGGGTCCAATCATTGTATATTTGATAGACTAAGATAAACATGACAATTAAACTGATCGTACAGGATGGATAGAAACTGCCTGACATCTTGATTTCAAATAAATTCAGACTGATGGATAACCTCTACTAGTGGATTCATGTAGATATCTCTGCCCAGTGACCCCCTGATATAGTTTGAAGAGTCCATTAAAATGCTTACCCAATGTTTACTTTTTGAATTATGGGATGGAAACAGTCCAGGGGTGGGATTCAATTTTTTCCCTACCTGTTCTGTGGGAATGGCAGGGGAAGGATACTGTAAAATCTCCATTCCCACCCACTCAGGGGTAGGTTGTTGCTGGCATTACTGTTGGTTCAACGTGTAAAAAATTCAGAACCTCCTGAATGCCACTTCTGAAACAGTCCATAGTTTTCTTCTATTTTGTTTTCACATAAATTGCAATTAAAAAAAAAACTTTCTCAAAAATTCATGCTTTCCTCAAAATATGTCGTTGATGATAATATTTGCTCTCCAATATTCATTTTACTTTACCCTACAGGAGATTCTATTGCAATGAAAAGAGCAAGACATGTGTTTAGTAATTACAGTGTTTCCCCCAAAATATGACAGGATCTTGTTTTCTTTTTACTTACAAAATATAGCCTTGGGGGATATAAAGGGGAGGGCTTATTGTTTTGGGGTTGCCGGACTCTCTGTCTGGAAGACTCTCTTACAGAGAGTTCCAGCAGCCAGCCCACAACCATAGAGCGCACTCCTAGAGCGGCCGCTGCTGGAAGACTCGGCAGCTGAGTTTTGGAGTTTGGAACCAGAGAAGAGGTTATGCTTGGAGTGTGGCAGCAGCGGCTGCTGCTGCTGCAGGGACAGCTGGGCCTGGACATGTTGAGGCTAGGAAACATGCCTGCTGGGGGCGGTCCCCTTCTCCACCCAGGCAGAGCTCCATGCACTGACCTAAGGGGTATCCCTAATGTGCCAAGCCGCAGGAGCTGGGGAGTGGTCAGAGTGCCATTTGGCTTGGCACCTAAGGGATATCCCCTAGGTCAGTGAAAGGTGATCTGCCCAGCTGGAGAGGGGGTTTGCTGGGCGGTTGCTCGTGAGCGTGGTCACCTCATGGCTGCTTCACCCCTGAGGCTGTGCCCAGCTCTTTGGGAGCCAGTTCACAAGGGAGCAGCCACCCAGCAACTCCCCCCTCTAGCCAGGCAGAATGCCACTCCCCAACCTAGCGGTATCCCAAAGGCACCAAGCAATGCGAGTGCCTTTCTCTCCCCGGATCCTGCGGCTTGGCGCCTTCAGGATACCGCTATCCTGGCTGGAGGGGGGGGTTGCCCAGGGGGTTTATTTTCGGGGGCTTACATCTTTGCCCACGTGAAAAATGTGGCAAGGCTTTAGTTTCAGGACAGGTCGTATTTTCAGGGAAACACTGTATGAATTAATGTGTGTGTGTGTGTGTGTGTGTCTGTGTGTGTGTGCGCGCGCATGTTTTCAAATCAGTGTTGACTCCTGGTTACTGATAAGACTAATAATCCCACACAGTTTTCTTTGCAGGATTTCAGAATTTCAGGTTTGTCATTTCCTCTTTCCTAGGGCTGAGATAGACAGGGATTCGCTCAAGGTCACCCCGCTGGCTTTGTGTCCATGGCCAGACTAATCTCTCAATTTCTAGCCTGATACCTTAACCCACTATACCAGGCTGGTTCTCTGAGAATTAGATTAGCTTCTATCACTACCATCCCAACTCACCTCAACTTTTCTTAATCATAGCATATAATTTCTGTATTGGAAATGTATGCTTTACATTTCCTTTAAATCCCCTTTAAAGAGCTTTTAGTAACTTGGCTTAATAGCAAGTGGTCTTAGAGGGCAGAACATTTAACAGTGACTGTTATTAAAAACCCTTCTATTTTGTTCATAATGCAGCATACATGTCATGTGGCCCTCCTACTAGTCTATGTTCTGCTACATTTATTTTAATGTATTTTTCACTTGTTTGAATCATCCATCTCCATCCAAAAGGGATTTAAAGGGTTAAATATAAAGGGTTCTCCAGATGTAATGGTCAAAAGATAAGTCTGCAACACTTTTTATAGGAATGGCTAGCTTGTTAACTCATATTCATACTGTATATATGTGTATATGTTCTCTCTCTCTCTCTCTCTCTCTCTCTCTCTCTCTCTCTCTCTCTCTCTCTCTCTCTCTCTCTCTCTCTCTCTCTCATCAATCTATATATCATCTAATCATCCACAATCTATCCATCCATCCATCCGCCCACTATCATTATCTTTTATCATTTATCAATCACCTACTGTATCATTTATCTATCAATATCTAGCTAGTAGCGAGCATGTATTTTCTCTTTGGAAGCAACTTCTGGAGTCCCACTGCTGTGAATAGATCTATCCCTTGTCTTTAAATTTAAATTACGTCTGTGTGTATTATATATTTGCATGGATGTAGATTAGACAAGATAGGAGGAGACCTTAAAGATTGTATACTCTATGGAATAGGGGGTAAGCATTGTGTGAAATGATTGAACTGGGGTTGTGGCACTGTTGTAGCTTCAAATATAGTGGCAGAAATGAAATTGCTTTGTGACATCTTGCAAGAAATTGTTAAAGTAATTCTAGCTACCAGCCAGTGAACCAGAAAGCAGAACATAAAGTAATATTAATTCTCCCTAAATTAGAAGCTAGAATTGGTGATGAATTACTCCTTAAGCTCCTGGTCCCTACTAATAACTCTATTTGTTTTAAATAAATTGTTCATGTCTTTTGACCCAGCCTTTGAGCTAAATATACACTACTATTTTTCTCCCTTATTTGTTGCAGAAGAGAATTAGTTAAATTCCAGCTATATGATGCCTTAGGTCCTAGCATAGTCTACTGATTCTTTGATTAAATGGTGCAAAAGCAAAATGACCTGTAATGCTTCATTATTTTCTTGGCAATCTCTTGACTACAACATTTATCCAGTGACTCTTTGAAGTTTGTCCCTCGCTCCTCTACACCTCCTCTTTTCATAGTAGACAGTTACTTAATCTACTTGTTGTATTAAAAAATTGCCATCCTTAGGATGCCACAATCTTTGCATGAAGAATCCTAAAGAACATCTTTCTAAAAGGGGTTTGTTGCGTTATCCATATTACTATATAAAATGGATTTATGAATCTTAAGAACTGGATTTATGAGGTTCTTTTTTTCTTTCTTCGATGGTTTTTCAAATTCAAAAATATGTTTTAGCCATTTTGACTCATTCGGGGAAGAACGGTTCTACAGAACACACAATAAACACAACCAATTTTATTTTCATGTTTGTACATTGCTAGTCTAAATGCAACTTTTTTATGTCTCCACCTTTATTGCCCCATCCCACCATGGCATAACAGACATGTTATCAACCTTCAGATTCTATAATTCAGATTTATCTCTGTTTATAAGTTTTAAAAATAAATTGACAAAATACATGGCATTCTTCTAGCCATTCATATCGCCCAGGGAACAAAAGCACTGGTATGATCCCCATGATCCTCACAAACAGGGCTGCTTTTCCTTGATGTTCTGTTAGAACATGAACAGGCCTTTCTACCTAATTTCATGTTTGTTTCAGTCTGCTGGATCTGAAGCTTTGGACAGCAATACGTTTCTTAACAAAATCTCAATATTCCTAAAACAGAAATGAAGGCCAACCCTCATAAATGAGTTAAAAAGACTATTATATGTAGAAGGCTCCAAACAGAACACAATATGCTGTTGATCTGCTCCATTCATTCAAGAGCCACAGTGACACAGTGGTTAGAGTGCAGTACTGCAGGCTACTTCTGTTGCCTACCGGCTGCCTGCAATTTGGCAGTTCAGATCTCACCAGGTTCAAGGTTGACACAGCCTTCTATCCTTCCGAGATGGGTAAAATGAGGACCCAAGTTGTTGGGGGCAATAGGCTGACTCTGTAAACCACTTAGAGAGGACTGTAAAGCACTGTGAACCAGTATATAAGTCTAAGTGCTATTGCTATTGTTATTCTGAAAGGAAATATTTCAAATGGATATGATTGATCCAAAAGTAATCCATTCTGAAGTATGCACAGTTCTATAATTTGGAGAGACAGATATAAAAATAAACATTAGCACCACACATAAACATTGAAATCCAAATTTTAATACTGGTTGCTTGCTAGACTTGTGAAATCTTCTTGAAACATTTGTTCCCTCTGCTTCAATCATCTGAGCTTCCCAGCTTCTTAAAAATTCTAAACTTTAATTAATGACTGGGAGGAATTATATTAGTTCTCTGTTCACAGCTTCTAAAATCCTGTCTCGGTTTTTTCTTCTTCTTCCAATAGAGCCTGGAATAATGGGATTCTATACATAGACTGAGAACTACTTGTGGGAATGTGGCTTGTCTGTGTGAGGCTGCAGCTTATAGTCAGACGTGAAATTTACATTCACAAGTATGAACAAAATCAGTAAATATTTGGTATGCCCCTAAGACATTGTCACTACAATATTAAAGAGGAGGAAGATAACTAAAAGTGGAGGAATCTGGGACAGCAACAAAATGTTTTTTTAGCTTTCCAGTAACAATACAGAGATTTTCAGAAACACTGTGAAAGCTCCATCAGCACTGAGAATTTGGGATGTGCAGTTCTAAAATCCTTTGGGCAGTATAGATGCAAAATCAGTCTGTACATTTTCTTTAATATAGCATGCAACCACAAAAATGTTACTGTTGCTTTTGCTGTTACCGGTAGTAATATAAGATAGATGGATAGACAGACAGACAGACAGACAGACAGACAGACAGACAGAGATATAGATAGATATGTAGATAGGTAATGGAATGAAACCTGCACTCTTTTAGTCCAAATAAAGTGCCAATGCATAACTTTGCATACATTTCCAAAATTGATATTTTATAATGTTCCCTTTGAAATGTTTGTCCAGCTCCACCATACAAATTGAATATAATAACTCCTCTACAGATTGGGATCCTGGTAGGAAACAAAGGTTTAAAATATCTCTTTCAGAGTCATAATTAGTATTGGCTTTCTTCTGATTAGTTGGAGTCAGGAAAAAGCACTGATGAAAATTTCCTGATGTATTAAAGGTAATGCATTGATAGGTCCTCAATCTCAAGCATTAAAGACTTCAAATCCCATCATCCTCTCTGATACTAGAGGCTTTTGAACTTTCATGTGATCATCAAAAATGCTATGAAATGAAGATGGGGCACTTGTTGCTTTCAGAATTTGTCTGCTGCTAAATGTTAAGCCATGAAAAGACAAGGTGAGTCAGCAGGAAAGCCTGGAAGTCATGGAAAGGGGACCAATTAGAGAATCATTTATTTCTTTTTTGAATTCTATGACATTATAAAGGTGGAAATGAGAATTTTCTGGACTTAGTTGTTTGGACACATCTTTCTCAGAACATAAACAGTTGTGTTTGCTCTGTGATACAGATAGATGTTAGCCTCCCCCCCCACACACAAACATGCTATTTTTCTTGATGGGGGGAGGGAGGGAGGAAGGGAGAGAGAGAGAGGAGGAGGAGGAGGAGGAGGAGAAGAAGAAGAGGAAGAGGAAGAGGAAAAGGAGGAAGAAGAAGAAGAAGAAGAAGAAGAAGAAGAAGAAGAAGAAGAAGAAGAACAACAACAACAACAACAACAACAACAAGTTGGCACTCAATCCAGACAAGACCGAGTGGCTTCTGATGTTCCCTCCCAAAGATTGGCCAATTATTCCATCTCTCAGGCTGGGGGGTGAAATTATATGCCCCTCAGAGAGGGTTCACAATTTGGGAGTCCTCCTGGATCCACAGCTGATTTAGAAGACCACCTGTCGGCTGTGACCAGGGGGACCTTTGCCCAGGTTCACCTGGTGCACCAATTGCGAACCTACCTGGATTGGGAGGCCCTTCAGACAGTCACTCACGCCCTTGTGACCTCAAGACTGGATTATTGTAATGCGCTCTACATGGGGCTGCCCTTGAAGAGTGTTCGAAGACTCCAGTTAGTCCAGAACGCAGCCGCGCGAGCGATTGTGGGTGCACCCAGGTACACCCACGTCACACCTATCCTCTGCGAGCTGCACTGGCTACCCATTAGTCTCCGAATCCGCTTCAAGGTGCTGGTCGCTACCTATAAAGCCCTACATGGCATCAGACCTGGGTACCTGAGAGACCGCCTCCTGCCGATTACCTCCCTCAGACCGATTAGATCTCACAGGTTAGGTCTCCTCCGGATTCCATCTGCCAGACAATGTCGGCTGGCGACCCCCCGGGGGAGAGCCTTCTCTGTTGCAGCTCCAGCCCTTTGGAATGATCTCCCTGTCGAGATCCGGATCCTTACTACCCTCCCGGCCTTCCGCAAAGCCACCAAGTCCTGGCTGCTCCAGCTGGCCGGGGGGCCTGTGAAATATCCAGACCCACGGAAATTGTGAATGTTGTGGTTTTGTTTTTAAAGTGTTGTCTTTGTCTAGTTTTCCCCCTTTCCCTTGTCTATTGTGAGCCGCCCGGAGTCCTTCGGGAGTGGGCGGCATACAAGACAAATAAAACAAATAAATAAATAAATAAATAATAAAGAAGAAGAAGAAGAAGAAGAAGAAGAAGAAGAAGAAGAAGAAGAAGAAGAAGAAGAAGAAGAAGAAGAAGAAGAAGAAGAAGAAGAAAAGAGAAGTAGGAGGAGGGCGGGGAAATGGGGATTGCTCTAGTGCTGGATCTGTTTGCTCCTGTCCTGCTCCTTTCGCCTGCTGTTCAACTAGACACTCCCCTCCAGCACTGCCTAAGTGAGAACCCTACTGAATCATGTAGTGTGTGAGAGGTAGAATGAACCGGTCTCTGGGAATTAACTGCCTTGACTTTTTGACAGCAAATACTACAGTTACGGTTCTACACTTTGAATTTCTCTTCATGCAATACATCACATTCATGTTCATTACTTCAAACCATCAGAGATGACTTTGATTCATTATTCTTATTAGTCTGTTTTTATTATATACATCTTGAGCATATGAAATATACTTTCTACATAATCACAATGTTACAAAAGGAAGCTTTCTGTGCAAAACCTTTCCTTGGTTGTCATCTGGGCAAAATTTGCTTCTATAGTTTCAGATAGTCTTGTTCCTGCCACTTCATATTCATGCAACTGAACTCTTTTTGATTTTTTTTTTAAAAATGCTTATCGATAGGTGGGTGACATGACTGAGGAATTGAGAACCATTATAAAATTCAGTAGAGTGCAGTTTAAGGCACAACATTTTTCCAAAATATTATTTGAGAACTGCATATTCTAATTTCTGTATCATCCCATAGAAATTCAAATTCTGAATTAAAGTATTTTGCTCCTGGTCACTTAGGATTTCATCTAGTGCTTGCTCTATCTTTGAGTATTTATATATAGTGCTTACATTGTCATGTGACCACCTAGGACCCATATTGTTTGATAGCCACCCAACACGTTGAAGAGGTTGTGAGAAACACAGAGTTGCACAAAAATCTATACAATGTGTAATGGACCCCATTTTTCCAACTAAATTAAGAGAATATGCATAACATGGCACAAATACAGAATGTAGTTTGTTCTCTTGTCGGATCCTGTACTCCTTGACCTTGGAACCCATATTTCCAACATTGTCACATAAGAACTCCTGACAATAATTAAGATCAATGGTGTGACACACCAAAATCTTGAATAAGGTACCAGCGTTAACAGCAATGACCACAATAAGGCATGAATGTCAGAAAACATTCCTCTGGAGATGGGCAATCTCTCTAATATAAAATCTTTTTCAACTAATCAGTGGAGACTCATCATGGATTGAATGAAAGAAAATTGAGTAAACACTTTGATTCCTTAATTCTTGGCATTATCTGCTTCAAGCCGTGTTCTACATTATCTCAATTAGCCTTTGACAAATTGTGATTGATAGATAATTTGTGTGACCATGTCCTTTATATGTATTGAGTCTGATGTGAAAAATAAGAAATAGGTCATACACTGGGAACAGTTTCCAAATTCCAGGGAAATTTCTATTTGTGAACCATAGCTAGATACAGGAAACCCAAAGTCACCAATCAATTTCAAATTCAGCCTCAGCTGAAGAGTTTTTACCAGTGTCCCAGATTTCTATCTTTTATTTTCCAAAGCCTGATCAATTCTTCCAAGTAGCATCACATATTTTGCCACACTTACTAATTCCAGGTAAGATTTTGATTTCTCACAAACATCATTCTGTTTAATTTGCATGTACACAGGTATACAAATCTGTTACTTGGTAATTTACCCTTCTGGTGCCAATGATAGTAAATTCATGAATGTAACAAAGGAATTTATCAGTTGATAGAGAAATAGAGGCAGAATGCTTGACAGTATCATTGTTCACAATTTGTTTACAAAGCAAATTTCATGAAAATTTTGGCAGATGATGTCTTACACTCCTGGTTTATTTGTGGAGACACTTTTCTTTTCAAAATATCTTTTTAAAACAATTATTAATCATTTTAAAAATAAAAACAAAGAGCAAACAAGAAAAAAGAGAAAAAAAACAATTGGTACAGAAATATATTAACTATAAGTAGACAAAGGAATTACTAGGATTGTATAATTAATGCTCAATGTTCATTTCAACTGAGCTAAGTGCCAAAATCTCTACTATTTTTTGAAAAATGTACACAAATAGTAAGAAAGAAAGAAAGAAAGAAAGAAAGAAAGAAAGAAAGAAAGAAAGAAAGAGAAATATATTCTATAGATGAATGACCTTTTCTAATTCTCCATTTTTCATATTCTAATGTACAATATTTATAGACATCTGATTTTTTTCTTCAAGCAATTATTCATCGTAGTTTTGCAGGATTTTTGGGGGGGATTATTTCTTCATTGCAAAGATTACAATTGCTTATATAAATGCCATAAGCCAATATTACTGTCAAATCTGAAGTGGTGGAATATAGTTTCTACATTTGGATGGCCTTCATGTTCTTGCTTTTTACACCCAGCATTAGATTTAACAATTTTAGCAACAGGTGCCAAAGGTGCTTTTCAAGTAACAAGTAGAGTTATAGTGGTTGATTTATAGCAAAGATATATAATGTAAAGCTAACATATTGAGACTGCCAAAAACAGAACAACCATTAGATGGCACCAAAGAGATACAGAAAAAAAAATCAATTCTTTTGCAAACTGATTCTGGTAGTCTTAGATCAGAATTGTCAAACTGGCGGCCCGCAGGCTGGCTGCATCATGCAGAGGCCACACCCACCCCAGCTCCGTGAATGGGAAAAATGTCATGAAATGTCACGTGGCAGCAACGTGATGTGGCAAGTTTGACACTTGTGTCTTAGATGATTAATTGTTGCAGATGTTAGTTGTCCTGTTGAGAACTGTACCAAAAGCAACAATAATGAAGTTACTTTAACAGTCAGACTTGTATTTGTGACGTAATCGTTTACTTTTGGTACCTCTGAAAAGATTTTTGGTTGATTCTCATGTACTCCAACTAATTTCTATGTTTCTACATGTCTTTTATAATATGTAGACTTCCATGCTCATTATTCATGTTTATTTATGGATTTACCAGTTGACATTATTGCCACTTTAGTCACTATAAACTCTAGTCAATTTACATAATGGAGTTCAAACTAACAAAAGAAAATGGAAAATTTAAAAAAAGAAGAGGGGGAGAGAAAATAAAATAAATAAAATATTGGCTATAAATCCTCAAGAAGTGAGATTAGCAAAATCAGAGAGAAAGAGCAACCCAGGCATCAGAAAGGAAAACAGAAATGGAAATTCATCATTTGTCTATGGATATTAGAGCTGTAGAGGCTGAATTTACAGACCTGAAATTTTTTTGCAGAGCTTTGGCAAGGAAGGTCTCTATTCATTTCTTATCAATAGAAAGTTGTCCAAACAGAAAACCACTGGAAATAGGTTTGTGAGCAGTAAGGGCTTTCAGTAGTGCCATGCCTGGTTACCAATAGATGAAATATCAGAGAATTTCCAAAATGTGACTTTCTCCATCCTCTGAACATAGTTGCTGACTGAAAATAATATTTACTCAATTCACTCCTCCTTATTGGATCATGGAAACAATTGAAGGGGACCAATAAAATATTGCCTAAGATAAAGACAATACCTTTCAGATTATATGATAAATTCCTGTAATTCTCAAAAATGTATTTGAAAGTAAATCGTGAGTCATGTTTAATGACTTCCAGCTGCAGATATTTATAGGCAGGCAAGTGATAGAATTGTGTACTGTACTATTCTTCTACTAAATTATGTATCACACATTTCACATGCTCTTCGGTCTCAGCCCTGCTTGTTCCTTTTATTACTTTTGTTACAGGAGACATGTCAGGTTTATTTATTTATTATGGGTTCATATGGTTTTGGGAATTAAGACGCTCTGGGCAATAAGGTGTTCCATGTCTAATATATTCATAAATATATATTGAGAAAATAATTTGTTTGCTCTGCCTCTCAAATATTTACAGTTAGCTAAGTTATAAAAAATATATCCTGAAATTTACCAAGAAGCTAGTGCAGCTGAACTTGAGAAGCTTATTTTAGAGTGAATGATACAAGACTGAGGCAATATTGATATAGTTCTCTGGTTTTTAGGTCACTCTCTAATGAGGTCACAGCAAATTAGAGCTACTGTAGAAAGGAAGCATTGTCTCTTTAAAAGTTCACATGGACAAAAAAATAGACATGGCAACAAAGACGAGAAAGATAAACACAAGCTAAATATTTCTTCCCTATCCATTATATGTCACTGCAAACATTAACATATTAACAGAGTTGGAAGGGATCTTACAGGTCATCTAGTCCAATCCCCCCCCCGCTCAAGCAGGAGACCCTACACCATTTCTGACAAATGGCAGTCCAATCTCTTCTCGAAAGTGTCAAGTGATGAAGCTCCCACAACTTCTGAGGGCAAGCTGTTCCATTGGTTGATTGTTCTCACGGTCAGAAAATCACTCCTTAATTCTAGGTTGAATCTCTCCTTGGTCAGTTTCCATCCATTACTCCTTCCTTCATTATTCCTTCAGGTGCTTTAGAAAATAGCTTGTCCCCCTCCTCTCTGTGGCAGCTCCTCAAATATTAAACACTGTTATCATGTCTCCCCTGGTCCTTCTCTTCTCTAGACTAACCATGCCTGGTTCCTGTAACTGTTCATTTGTTTTAGTCTCCAGTCCCCTAATTATCCTGGTTGCTCTTCTCTGCACTTTTTCTAGAGTCTCAACATGTTGTCATGTAATACATGACAACAGTATAATATTACTTCTTCCTCCCACAGCAGCCAACAAACATGGAAAAGCAAGGAAACTGGAAGAATAATAGCACATATTTTTAAAATTCTTTCAAGAGTCTACTTCTGTCCAAAATAGCTTTGGCTGCATTCATAATCAGTTATAGAGTATATTACAGCCCCAGGTCTTATTCTGGGATCAGGCCATGAAATCTGTGGCAGTAAGAGAATGGGGTGATGGGCTAAATACCAGCAATGGTTCAACTCCACACTCCAAAATCATATCTCCCATCATCCCTAGTACTACCTCTAGCACTTAGACTTATATACCACTTCATAGTGCTTTACAGCCCTCTCTACGCAGTGTCAGCATATTGCTCCCAACAATCTGGGTCCTCATTTTACTGACCTTGGAAGGATGGGAAGGTGAGTCAACCTTCAGCCAGACAGAATCTTTCCCAGCAGAGTTAGGGCTGCCCTCTGTCTCTGGAACAAGATCCATTTGGAGTCTCCAAGGTATAAATCCTTAACCTATGCCTGAAACAGGGACTTATTTTATTTATTTCCGGAAGCTTTTGTGTTATTTTAACATTTGTATCTCTGCCCAGTGGATACTGAGTTAATGTGCTTAAAATTGTATTGCAAATTAATATTCCAGGTTTCAGAGGTAAAAGTGTGAGGGCAAGTGACAGAAAAAGCTTTTAGGCAGAAACCATAAAAAATAACCATGTCTCTCTGTTACTTACACACACACACACACACACACACACACACACACACACACACACAAACACACACTGTTCATATCAAAGCAAACTGGGTAAGGCCACAGCAAACTGCCTTTGGATATACTAATACTTAAAACACATAATGTGAAATATAATGATCTCCTCAAATCTATAAGCATGCCCAATCGTAGATAGACAGACCAATTTGTCTGGGAGAGTAATCATTTTCGGGGTGGGTCCGGATTGAGTGTTCATAATTGTGCCAAAGGCTACATTCCAAATGGATGTAGCTGGAATAAAAAAAATGCACAAGTCCACTTATCACTGTTATTATCCTCATTATCACCATCATCGGATCATTATCATTCATATAACTCATGTTTCTTTCATCAGTACGATTATTATCTTCCTCATCATTACAAGATGATTGTCACAATTATTACTATTGTTATCTTCATTATTATTATCAACACCTACTTTAAAATGGCTGGTGCTGGGAATCTTCATGCTGCCTTGCCAAAAAGAAATTGCTTGTTGCTATGTTTAGTTACAACTAACTAAATGATAAACAGGAACATCTTCACAATTCAAGAAAGCCAAAAGTAGACAAAGAAACAACCTCCAGAGAATGCTAGAAAATGGGAGATTTGGTGTAAATGGGGAATGATGCAACCCAAGACACAGTGATCTCTGGCTTTTAGCTGGTGGGGGAAATGCCATTAAACTGGTATAATATTAGCTAAAGAGAGACACTAAGTACAAATGTGATTGTAGGCAATACATATAATGATGGACAATCCAAAGAAGATCTGTAATATCCAGGGACTGTAGGTTGTTCCCTTTTTCCCCACAGTTCAGTCCTCGCTGAGAATTAATAAATAATGATGGTTATTTATTTAGAGGTTCTATAATCAAGAAAATTTGTTATAACTGCAGTCCTCAGCATATTTGCAGTATCTTTAAGAATGAGAAAGACATTTCTCCAGTTTATACTTTAAGGCATTTCCTTATTCACCGTGCCCAGATGGAGGCATAAGATTCACACCTTTCTGAATCTTGTGAAATTTTATGAACAACAAATAAGGTATGTTGAGGAAAATAATGTGTTGCATGCATAACATATCATATCATATATATTCAAGCTATTTATTCAGGAAGACTTCGTTGAAGAAGTGGAAGTAGCAGAAAAATGGGAGGAAATAAATATATAATGTAATGTCATATATATTGTTGGAGTTCTGGTAACCAACACAGTGCTTGAAATACTTGTTACAGCAGCCTAGCACCCAGATGGCGCACCTGAAGTGGCATGTGGAGCCATGTCACCTGGCATGCACGTGTTGCCTGTTCTTCTTCTGGATTTCTGGCATGCACGTGTGACAATCAGGTGGGTTTCGTGCAGCAGTGCCAGAAACTGGAAGAGCTGGTCGTCCGTTTTCTGGCATGAACATGTTCCTACTGGCCAGCTGATTTTCACATGTGCATGCATGCCAGTAACTGGAAGACTAGCTGGCTGGTGCGCATGCACATGGCAAAAACCATAAATTTATTATCTGGCACACACATGCCTCCTGGGCAGCTCCTCTTGCGGGTTGTGCACCAGACAAGCATGTAAAGTGTGCACACACCTTTTTGACACACTCAGTGTCAAAAAGGTTCTCCATCACTGGCCTAGTGTCAGCGTTCCGAGTATCATGTAGAATTAAATCAGAGTCCAAGGCAAAACAATCCTTAAAGTTCCAATTTAATAAATCAGACATCTTAGCACATCTGTGTAATCCCAATTCTGGAAATTACATCAGAATCCCACCCAGTTAAAAGTTCATGATCTCATCCCCACACCCACAATCCATCACATGATCCAATCTTCTTCTTCCACGCTGGCATCTACACCCAGCTGCTAACGGTCAGGTGCAAAGGTGCAGAGACAAAAGATGACCTTGGTCTTCTAGAAAAGAATGACAACAATACATTCCACAATCCTACTCCTTTCTATTCCCCCCTCCCATCAACTATACTAATGAAACAGCATAATGAAATAAGAGAAAGTATGGCAGGCCAAAATTCTAAAAGGAATATAATTGCAGGCCTGACACCTAGCAGTTCTACTTACCAGGAAATGAATCACTGCATTCTGAATCAATTTCAGCTTCTAAGTGATCTCCAAAGGCAGTCACATGTAGGCTGTAGTCCATCCTAGAAGTGATTAGAGCATAGATCATTGTTTGTTTGGCTCCTAATCTTGCTGGTGCTAGTGCACCAGCTTAGCTTGGCAAAATCTATCCTGTCATAGCTTGGGAATTGGTGGTAACCTCCAATTTAGAGAGCTGTTCAAGCAGAATGCAACACTGTCCGGAATATCAACTAGAGACAAATAGGAATTAGATAATGGACAAATAATCCCTGCATATTGTTGTGATTCAGTTTCGGCGTATTCCTTCCCATCCAATTGCTCACATCTTCCAGGCACTTCCATAGCATTCTTAGACTGGACTGGGCTGATAATGTATATCAGGGTATTAACAGAATATTGTTAACTCATCCCAAATCAACTCCTCACCATACCCAGCAGTTTCATGTATATTAAAACGATAGAAGTTAGAGGGAACCTGCCAGCTAACTGAAACTACCTACTTAGGTAGGAGCAAAACAACTGACATCCAGACTTTGGTGATGGCAAGGAATGCATTCCATTTCTACAATAGTTACCTGTTCTGCCCCCCCTCTGTCCAGTAATGAACGCAGACACAGGCTTAGCTGTTTGCCACTCTTTATTCACAGCAATTATAATCCTGTTGGCTGAAAGGCCAGACCTGACTCACTGGCAAGACTCCAACAGACACGGGAACACAACCAGACAAGGAGTTCTCCAGATTACTACGAATAGTTGTGTCCTGCAAAAGGACTCCTCCCAAAGTCTCTTCTTATATACTGTACTCTTTTGGGAGGGGCCAAGCCACAACCACCTGGGCTTGATTATCTCTTATGAGTCTGTCTCCATAACTGCTACCTCTGTTTCTCCGCCCTACGTTGCCTGGCGTCAGGGACAAACTCCCTTTGAGCCGAGGTGGCGTAGTGGTTAGAGTGCAGTACTGCAGGCCACTTCAGCTGACTGCTATCTGCAGTTTGGCGGTTCAAATCTCACTGGCTCAAGGTTGACTCAGTCTTCCATCCTTCCGAGGTGGGTGAAATGAGGACCCAGACAGTGGGGGCGATATGCTGACTCTGTAAACCGCTTAGAGAGGGCTGAAAGCCCTATGAAGCGGTATATGTCTAACTGCTATTGCTATTGCTATCTTCCCCACTGCTCCATGCCTCAGGCACCTCCTGGTGGCCAACCAGCCTCTCTGGTTCCTGTTCTGAGTCTGAACCCTGCCCAGGGTCCTCCACATCTTCCATAGCAGATTCATAGGGGTTCTCGCTATCAGAGTCCATCAGCAGCTCCAATGGCTTCTGCTGTGCCACAACAGTTACCAATCCTCGAAATTTCAAAACTGATACATATCTTTGTTTATACCTCCTATGGTATCACATGGTCTACATAGGGCTGTCTTAGGTGGCTCAGGATGTTACATTTGTCAAGCCTGGAAGCCATACAGTATATTGGGCCTTCAGGCCTGCCACATTTAATGCTGTGGGAAACTAGGACGGGTATTATATGGCATATGGGAGATATAGTCAAAATAACACTCCTTTCTCCGAGAGTCAAGGATATCTTGCCCTGCACCTTGAGTGGTTTGACTGGGAGACATCTCCAGTTGAGGTGATGCATTGATTGGACCCTGTGATGGACCTGTGGGTGCTGGGCAGGGTCTTGAACATTCACTTGGGTGGGGAAAACCTGGAAGCTTTCAGATTCGAGTTTTCCCAGATGTGCCAATATGACATCTGTAATAAAATGGAAATTGAGAAACCCAAGCCCCAGAGTCTTCTTTCATTAGGGTTGTTACTTGGAACCCTGACTACAGAATGAGTCAATTGTTTGCTAGGTGTGCTTTATAACTATCAACATGTTTCGGGTTTGTTTTATGGGAGGTTGGAGGGAGGGCTCAACATAAATATGTCTAATGATAAGTAGATCTCTCTTGGGGTTTGTTTGAAAAATTAGACTTTTCCATATTAAAATGTTTTGCTTTCAGGTTCTTTGGGAGGGAATCTTTTTTGGTCAACCAGCACTGGAGAGATATTTGGTGGAAATGCAAAAGTTGACTGTTGACAGAACACTTAGCTACAAGAAGTTATCTTTGGACCATTTCTGCATTCAAACTAGCAGGTAAAATCATTTTTATTCAAATCATCTTTAATAAATATGATTTTAAAGATTTATTTGTTAAGTAACATTTTAACTAATATTTGCCATCTCCCCTCCCCTCTTTTTAAATGAATGGGAATTTAATTGTATTTCCATTGCATGTACTTTGAACCTTTAATTATAATCTTGCTTATATTCTTAAAAGTATTTTTGGTAGACGATGATATACTGGATTTGGATATTCATGTTATAATTTATGAAGTATTGCAATCAGGGATGGGCTGCTGGGGGTTCTCAGGGATTCGGGAGAACTTCTAGCTAAGATTCTGTGCAGTTCAGAGAACCTTCAAATCCCATTCCTGACTGGCTCCTCCCCCTGTCCCAGGAGTCCCCACACAGTCCGTTGTAGATACAGGTAAGTGCAGGTGCAGGTTTCCTTATGGTGTGATAGAGTATCTCCTTCGAAATATTTGGTGCAAAAACTTGATCCGGTTAATACTGGAAGCTTCCCCACCGTCGCTTAGCTTTCTTCTACTTTTGGCATAACATCTTCTGTTTCTGAAAGGTAGTGGCATTTTGGCACTCTTCTTTCCCCTTCCGGAGAGAAGGACTGGATTTATGCCAGGACTGCATGCAAGGGTACAGAAAGTTTAACAATTGCCGGTGGCATTAATACTTCCATCAGCTACTTGTGATTTAGAGAGGGAAGGAAATCCAGAAATCACAGCAGGGTCAGGGTGATTAAAACCCTCCCTGCTTTGTACGCAGTCTTTTGATTTAGAGGTTTCTCGTGGCGTGTAAAAACCCAGGAAATGTTATTTTTCTCATTTCTGCTCACTCTTGACATATCTGCACAATTTAGCAGCCAGTTGGCATGCTCTTGTGTAGCTTGGAGAGGATAATGGGATAGGGCTGGAGAGGTGCTCAAAGAAAATAATTCAATGAAAATAACTCTTAACAGAGGGCAGCCCTGCCCATATGTTACAAATGCAACATTGTTCGCTTTGAACAAACAAGCATTTTTGTCCTTAATTCCTTACCCTTTTAGATCCCCTGGCCTGTTATACTGAATGTTGACCTCCATAGAGCAGCATACAGAACCACCTAAAAAGTTGTTCTTTTTTCAGATTAGAATTACTATTAGTTTCTTTGCTTATTTCCAGCAGGGGATAGATTCTTAACAACAAGGTGACGTCAACATAGTCTAGAGGTGGTGGCTCTTCAGTTGTCTGGAAGTCTTTTAGCTAATCTCAGCAATGTCAACACCTGTTTGGCTTTGCCCAATCTGAAAAAGTTAATCAGAGTTGAACCTGTATGTTACAGAATGGGAGGCCACTTAGAAAGCCCAGCAAAGTTAAAACTATATCCATCACATAAAAAAAAAAACACAACAAGCAACCATGAAGCTTTCATGGACATTTCCCTAAAGTTCAATTTTAAGGAGCCTTTACTTTTATTATAAGTCAGGAATACATTTATGTGTTTGTTTATAGAAAATATTTAGACTATATCTGCAAATGTAAGATAGAAAGACCTGTGCATGGATTAGAGGGCAAACAAAAGTATACAATATCATCAAGAGAATAAAAGAATGGAAATGGAAATGGGATGGTCACATAGCAAGAAGAACTGATGACGGTTGGACTAAGGCAATCACAGAATGGCTTCCACTTGATAAAAAGCATTCAAGAAAGAGACCAAAAACAAGACAGATCAATGAGATCAGCAAGTATTGCGGGATCAATTGGCAAAAGGAAGATCAAGACCTTATTGGTTGGAAACTTGCATAAGAGGCCTTTATCCAGCAGTGAAGAGACAATGGCTAGAATGATGTTGATGATGAAGATGATGATGGTAGCTTGTCTACTTCAGCATTCAAATGCACATTTACCACCCCAAAATGGTATGCTACATTTTCCTGCTGCAATGCAGATCCTATAGCCAGGAATCGCCCTCGATGGGTGTCAAAATCCTTTCAAATTCTAAATGTGTTCATAATTAGCGTGAAGATTGAACTTTTAAGGTTATTCTGATTGGGTTCAGTTTGCGAGTGTACCTGTGCTAATTTTGTCTCAAATGTTAAAGTAGTTTTTTGCCGCTTGTCAACAAATAATGGGGAAAATAACAAAACTTTGGTAATCTGTTAATGAAATTTGGCTGTGTAAAAGAGGACAGGACATGCCAACATGTACAAAAAAGAAAACTAAGGATTGCAATTGGCATTCTAAAGGAACTTTGGTGGCTTACTTCTGCACTCAAAGTAGCTCTTTGCTTAATACCTGGAAAAATAGAGCATATGCACAGGATGGAGGATTATAGGTCTTAATTGACATAAGCCATTTATGTCCTGTCCTCTCAGGACATTTTTCAAAGCAGCCTTTCATGCCCAGCTTCTAAAAATGGGATGTGGTAGAAAACACCTTGTATGACTGGAGGTCTCTCTTTCTCCAGCTTCATGAAGAATATCTTGACATTCAGTATTATTCATGTGTCCTTAAATCTTTGCTTTGATATATTAATTGTAAATGCTATTGTTCTGAGCAAGCTTAAAGCAATGTGCAGAGAACTATCATTAGCATATTAAGCAACATGAGTGTATATTTAATTTTTAAGGAGTCACCACTAAATAGTTAATCAAATACTTTTTCAGAGTGTGAGACAAGGACTAGATAAGAAAAGCAAGAAAATGATGACTTTTCCTGCCATTTGCTACAAATCTGAAGCCTTCCTTACCATAGAATCGGTGTGTTTATGTACATGCCATTGTTGCATTACTCCAGGGAGCTTAATTATTATCTGCTCTGCAATCAAGTTAAAGCACCAAGCCACTCCGGTAGAGTGGCTAAAACACAACAAAAAGACTTACTTAGCTGAGAATCCTTTTGTTCATTCAGGGGATGATGGAAAAATGTTAACTATACATGATGGAAATGACAATTAGGAAATAGTCTGCCACTCTTCATATGGAAAGCTAACGAAGCAGAATCAGTGCCATGTCAGAAGATACTCAATGAATGATCCATTTTCTAAATTATAAATGTACAGCATTGGCCACCGGGGGAAATGTGGTTTGCTTTGATATGCCTTAGATCTCTGTCTCCTGCCAAAGGCCCACTTCCCTCCCAAGAATCATAGCTTTCTATTGCAATCACTGGAAATACCCATGGTAAATTATACCACCTGTCAAAAGCTCTATATTATACTAATCCTCCCATGGTGAATCCTCCCATTGCCATTATTTTTATGCAACAAGGCTGGCTTTCTGCCATAAATCTTGTGTGTGTTGATTAAGCAATAATGATGGAAAGATTAAAGGTATTTCATAGCAATTAATGATCACCTGGATGTAGCTTCTCAATCCAGATGGATATTCATTATCAACCAATGCCCTCTGAATGCTGATGCTTTGCTGTGATATGCCACCTAGAAGCCCACGTGTCCCAAGTTACCAGTGAATTATAACCTCTCTAATATTTTTGAACAGGACCAAGAGACCAAGGACTCCCTAAAGTCTAATATTTCCCTAGGTTTTAATAAATAGTTTGTTCTTTGCAGCACAAATGATTATAAGCAAAAAAAGAGTAATCTCATAGAGCAGAGGTGTCAATCTCGCAGCATCACATTGTCGTCATGTGATGTATCATGACTTTTTCCCCCTTTGCTAAACCAGGGGTGGACATGCTAGTGTGTGATGCATCTGGTCCATGGGCTGTGAGTTTGACACCCCTGTTATAGAGTCTAGCGGCCACATAGGAGAATTCAGAATTTCTACTTCCCCATTTTTTTTCTTTCTAAAAAAATCCTCTGTATTGTCTGTTTCAGGGTTCCAGGTAATACCCCTAACAAAAGAAAACTCTGAGGCTTGAGTTTCCTCAAAGTTCCATTTTATTACAGATGTCATATTGGCACATCTGGGAAAACCCTAATCTGAAAGTTTCCAGGTTTTCCCCACCCAAGTGAAAGTTCAAATTGCTGCCCAGCACCCACATGTCCGTCACATGCCCCAATCAGGCACCATCCAAAACTGGAGATACCTCCCAATCACACCATCACAGCTGCAGGGCAAGATGTCCTTGACTCACTGAGAAAACAATGTTATTTTGACTATATATCACCCATACCCCATATAATCCCCCTCCCATTTTCCCACAGTAGAAATTATAGCAGGCCTGAAGGCCCAATGGAAAAGATGGCTTCCAGATCTGACAGACTGGTTTGTTATTCAAGAAAATGTGCAGTAGTAATTCTTCCCATCATTTGCAAGCTGCTGTATAAAGTAGCACAATTTAGAGGGTATTCCAGACTTTTTCCATGTACCTGAGAGGATTTAAGAAGTGCCTGTAAATGCATCTACAAATAAAAATGAGAAAAATGTACAGGATCCTTTGAGGAATTGTGTATATAAAAGGTTCTGGAGATGTTACCATCAAACAGATTGTCAGCACTTTCATCTGTGCTATTGGTGGGCATCCTTTGCCTAAATACTCCCAGCAAATCTGGAGCATAAAAATAATGGTACCTATTGATGAAGCATGATACTGAAATCTGTCAAATGAAATGAGATGGCCTTCTCAAAAAGAATGCACTGTGAAGCAAATAACTATGTAATCCGGACATTCAACAAAAACCTGTATCAAAGTATTCCTTGGCTCATCCTCTTTAAATAAATATTTGAAGATGCTGCAAACACCAGTGTGTATACTTGTAGGCCTGAATACAAAATGAACATATGATGCATATGTTAGGGAAAGAAATATGCTTTTTATGGCTTTTCTTTTTTTATGACGAAAGCCTTTGATGGAACATAAAATGCTCAGATGGATTTGGGTTTGACCCTGCAGACAGATACAAATCCATATTCATCACTTCATGAAATAAAAACACTGGACCACAACTGTTCATAAAACCTCAACTTAGTAAAAAAAAAAACCAAGTACTGTACAGTTAATATTTATTTATGCTTTGCACACTTCTTTAAAATACCTTACAAACCATTATTTGATGGGGAAAAAAAAACATTTACCTAGAACCTGATCTAACTACCTCCATAAAACACTTTAGTATGATATAGTTCTGCATCTTTTTCCCAAAATGTTTTACATACACTTTACATAGATCAGAGGCGCAGTAGAAGGTAAAATTGCCAAGTATGGCATTACTTAAGCTACATAGAAACTACACCAGTTGGAATAGAGTAAGTCTACAGTGATAAATAAAAATAAATATCATTGCCAGTGGTTTCTAAATAAATGTTTTGCCAAACATTTGTATAAGAGGTTGGCATAGATTCCTAAACAGCAGGCCAAGAAGTATTCCATGTGATTATCCTGCTCCAGAGGAACTCTATTTCTTATGAAAATGATATTGTAATAAAGAACTGGTTGGTTCTTAAGCTCACATTTTGTAGATCTCTGAAAGTCACTCCTGTTCACTCACTATATGAATGAAATTTGATAATGTCTTGGCTAAAAACAGCTAGCTAAACAATAATTATAGGTGGCTCAGTGGCTAAGATGCTGATCTTGTCAATCAGAAAGGCCGGCAGTTCAGTGGTTCGAATCCCTAGCGCTGCATAACAGTGTGCTTCTGTTACTTGTCCCAGCTTCTGCCAATTTAGCAGTTCTAAAGCATGTACAAATGCAAGTAGAAAAATAGGGACCACTTTGGTGGGAAGGTAATAGTGCTTCATGTGTCTTTGGTGTTTAGTCATGCCAGCCACATGACCACGGAGACATCGTCAGATTGTGCTGGCTCTTCAGCTTTGAAATGGAGATGAGCACTGCCCCCTAGAGTCGGTATGACTAGCAAGGGGAACCTTTACCTTTACCTTAAATGATATTTTTAAATAAATAAATAAATAAATAAACAAACAAATAAATAAATAAATACAAGTAACTCTTCCAAAATATCATCCTCCCCCAGCCCATAAAGGGTAAAATAGAGGTAGTTAGCAGAAAATTGATGTGTGTTAAAGGACAGGAAGGGGCATTAACTTACTGAAGATTTTAAAAGCCAATACACTTTTGACCTGTATAATGTATAATATTGGGCTGGTGCTATCTTCAAAGGTTGTGATGAAGTAGGGTCTTTAACAGAAAACAGAAACTCTTCATTATACTCTGCCTCTGAACAGACAGCCTTGGTAGAAATTCTAATAAGATTGCACAGCACAGATAAGAAGGGCTATAATTTTTTGGGAGGAGGAGCTGACGTCACAATGACATGACATGCTATCTTGGAGCTCCAAGATTGTAGTCGATATTTCTGCCGCTGGACGGTCCTTTTGGACCTAAACCGTCTCATAAAGATGCTGATATAGAAGAGTATGTCTTGCTGATCTCAGGGATACCGCAAAGTCCCTGATTGATCCAGGAGAATCTCTTATTTCCGACAACAGAAATGTAGCCATTGAAGCTGCTAAAGTTGGGACAGCTCCGGAATGGAAAGAAAGCAGAAAGGGAAAGTGTGTCGAATTGGTGAGGAAAATTTATTATTAGAAAAGAGACTACCCCCCAAAATAATAAAGCTAAATTAAAATCGAAGAAGAAAAGAGCAAAAGGTGAAATTAAGCCACATTAAACTTAGTGTGTTATCTTTTTTATTTTTAATTTTATGGATGGATTTTTTTTTGCAATGTTTCCTATTTTTTAAACTGAATGGATTAGTTTTTCTTCTTCTATTTTTTATTCTTTCTTATACCTAGGGATTAAAAATTTTTTTTTACAATGCTTGATTGGATTGTGTTTTCTCTCCATTTAAGAATCTTTTTTCTTTAAGTTTGGAACATAAAGAAGATATAAAGAGGAATACAAACAGGGCTGTAACAATACAGGGAAAAAAAGTAACACTGCCACTTAGAAGCTAGAGGCTTGGAAACGTTTTTTATTTTTTCTCTTTGATCATTTGACACTTCAAGGCTTTTCAGCTTGCTTACTGAGAGTGATAACAGGAAGAACACAGGTTGTTTACACAGGTGTTCTTCGGGGGTTTTATCAGCAGTTGGTTTAGAGGAAAGACAAAGCCTTGATTTGAAAGATTATAATGAACTTGTTTGAAATATAACAAAAAGCTTTGAATGCTATAGTGGCAGTGTTTATAAGCTGGAAGAATGGCACAACAGGAAAAATAAATTTTAATATTGCAAATGATTATGTTTGAAATTCAAAAATTATTAGTAGTAACAGAGAAAATTGAGAAGAGATTGGAGAATGTAGAATACAAAACAGAAAAATTTTATGGAAAAATTGAGGATGTTTATCAAATGAAGAAAGAGAAGGACAGAGTTCTAAAAATTGAAGAAAAAAAGGATCAAAGAGATAAGAAAATTGTGGATACTGGCAGCAAACTGAGCATGGTTGGAAATGGCAAGAGCGGAATATGGAAAGGGGAGATAGAAGGACTGGAACTCTACCCCAGATTTCAAAGTATAGAAGAAGAAAAGAGAGAAAAATTGATGGAGGTAAGGAGAGAAATCTTGACAGAAGCACCAGTGATAACCAAAGACAAGCTGATGGAATGAGCAGATGCAGGGTTTTGACTTTTCATAAGACAAAATGAACAACAAGTTGCGAAGAGAAATCCATACAAGACTTACTAAGAAAGTAATCAGAATATTAATGCTACAAATGGCAAGAGACATAAGACTGCACTATTACTGGAAGGATAGAGGCTGATGTAATGAAAGCATATAATAAAAATTAAGTTAAACTTAGTTAAATTTAGAGTATTATGTATAAAATGAAGCGATAATAGTTATAGTCAATAGAGTATAACTCTATAATTTAGAGTATTATGTATAAAACTCTATAATTTAGAGTATTATGTATAAAATGAAGTGATAATAGTTATAGTCAAATGAGATGGCACAGCACAGATAAGAAGGGCTATAATTTTTTGGGAGGAGGAGCTGACGTCACGATGACATGACATGCAATCTTGGAGCTCCAAGATTGTAGTCGATATTTCTGCTGCTGGACAGTTTTTTTGGACCTAAGCCGTCTCATAGAGATGCTGATAGAGAAGAGTACGTCTTGCTGATCTCAGGGGATACCGCAAAGTCCCTGATTAATCCAGGAGAAGTTCTTATTTCCGACAACAGAAATGCAGCCTTTGAAGCTGCGGAACGGAAAGAAAGTGGAAAGAGAAAGTGTGTCGAATTGGTGAGGAAATTTTATTATTAGAAAAGAGACTACCCCCAAAAATTATTAATAATGATAATAATGCATGTGTGTGTGTGTGTGTGTGTGTGTGTGTATATATATATATATATATATATATAAGATTTTTTTACAACCCCTGGTAAGCCCCAATTATGGGAGGAAGCTAACTGCTTCCATCATCTGTCCTTCGGCTCGTCACAAGAGTCCATCACGACAGAAACCCAATACTTTTACTGTTGCCTTTGTTATATTTGTGTTTTTTTATTTGTGCTGATAAATAAATAAAGGGAGACTAGTATAGATCTATTTCAAGCTATTTAGCTCTCATCAGCTAGCCATACCCAGGTTCAAATCCCAGTAAGGGTATATATATTAGTTTGATAATATGAAATTTTATATAAACTACAAATGGAGACTATTAGAGGAGGTCTAAAAGCTTTCTTATTATAACCAATTTTTATTTAGAACATGTTATACAGATGTAATGTTATTGGATGATTTTAGGAGGATCTAATGGAATGTCATTATATAGTTTAAATTTAGAATATTTCATGTAAAAGGATGTAAAAACAATCATAGCCAAATGAAGATTGAAGTACAATAATATATATATTTGATTTTAAATATGTGATTTGATATAAATTGTAAGTGATGACTATGGAAGGGATGCATCTAAATTTTGTAATCAACTGACACACTTTCTATAATTTGTAATGGAAGATGGTTTTAATGTTTGTTTTTTGTTCTGTCTGTTTGTGCTTGTTTAAAAATAAAAAAATAAATAAAAAAGAAGGGCTGTAATTTTTTTTAACTAAAGACAACTTAATTTTGAGGGCGCACTACTACATTTTTAAGGCAAGATGGCCAAACAGTTGAAAGCCAGCTTGCCCTGTTACTTCTCTTTGATATCACCTATGCAGCTTGAAAGCCCGTCTTGGTTTTCCTACCAGGCAGTCTAGCCATAGTCTTCTTCTAACATAATAAGATCAAGAAAGGTTTCTGTTCTAGTTAGGCCAAGTTGAAGCTGCAGTGTCTCCCTTGACTCTGATACCGACCTCATCAGTGGGTCTGACACCTGGTTCCTATTTTGCCGCTTCTTGAAATGCATCACATTTTCTGATATTGACTCTGAGTACTAGTAAAATAAAATCCTTGTTTTTTCAGTTTCAACTCACTAACCCCACACATCTAGGGAAACAATATTTAGCACCAGTGCTTTAACTTTCTGAAAGGAACACTTTTCAAAATATCAGAAGGAAAATTCAAGGAAAAAGTGCTTTTAAGTGAACTGTTCCAAAGAAAACGTCTTGTCTAAAGTAGCCAATAATAATATCGTGTAGAATTTTAAAAAAGTTTAATCACTATTTGTAGTAATTAAACTTTGTATGTGAGGAAGGGGAATGATTTTGTGTTATCATGAATTGTAGACAAGTGTCTGTCTGTCTGGTCCATTCTTATCTTCTATATTTCAAACAAGGTTATCCCTCCC
This sequence comes from Thamnophis elegans, assembly GCF_009769535.1. NCBI lineage: Eukaryota > Metazoa > Chordata > Lepidosauria > Squamata > Natricidae > Thamnophis > Thamnophis elegans. The sequence goes on from NC_045542.1 coordinate 80,801,130, forward strand.
TTCCTCACTCCTCCCTCCCTCCCTTCCCTTCATCAGATTTCTTTTTTTACTTCATTGCCTATCAGAATGTTCAAGTCTGATAAATTTAAAATTTCCAAATAGCAAGGTAGCCTTTAGATATTGCTCCAAGGGCTCCAATTACAATTGGGATAACAAACGATTTCTTTTTCCACAGTTGTTCAACTTCAATTTGCAAATCCTGGTACTTTGTGATTTTTTCTTGCTGTTTATCTTCAATTTGCGCATCTCTAGGTATTGCAATGTCAATGAACCATACTTTTTTCTTTTCAACTATGTTGATAACTATTGTTATGTCAGGTGTGTTGTGGGCCAAGTGCCTGTCAGTCTGGATTCTGAAGTCTCACAACATCTTGACTTTCTCATTCTCTAAAACCTTCTCAACTTGATGGTCCCAGTGGTTTTTGCTGGACTCAGATCCAAACTTTTGGCACAATTTCCAGTGAATGATCTTAGCAACACGGTCATGGTGTTGTAGGTAGTCAGTTTGTGAAATTTTGCTGCACCCACTGATCAAGTGCTCAACTGTATTATTATTATTATTATTATTATTATTATTATTATTATTATTATTATTATTATGTTACTGATCACAGTTTAGAATATTTTTGAATTATAATTGATATGAACTAACCTGGCTGTATATTTGTCCCTGAATGTCTTGAGTTCATGTGAAATAATAGATCATTATATCTGTTACTAATTTATTTTATTTTGTGCAATTGTTTGTAGTTGTATCTGAACTATTATCTGCTTCAAATATTTAGCCACAATGTTTTATAGCTTAGGAATCTGCACTGATCTTTGAACTGAACCTTGGATTCTCAGATGAGAGTGATCACTTCTAGATTTATTTCACAACACTATAGTGAGCAACATGGGCAGATTAATTATTTATTTGGTAAGGACCCTGGGATACTTGAAGGTGAGAATCATTATGAATGTTGACATTTCACTGACAACAGATTTATGGGGAGGCAGCAGCAGCTACCCTTGGACTTTGGCACTGACCTGGACCTGGGTCTTGTCTTGTCTTGTCTTCCATCTTTTCTTCAAGATAGGAATGCAATGATGTGAAACAATCTAGGATACATTCAGCTCAGTTCCTAGAACCAGAGCAAAATTGCTCTCAGGAGATGCTGGTGGCTATCAGCTACCCGAATTGTGTGAGAAGCTCTTTCCATTTGCGATTGTTTACTATAGTGTCCTTACAATTTTAATAAAATAAATTGGTGATACCTAATAAAATATTGACTCTTTCAGCAGCCACGCCTTCCAAATGTGGCTCCATTGTTGAGGTGACCATTTTTATTTTCTCTTTGCTTAGGGATTTATATACTTGCCTTTTTATACTGTTCATTTCCTAATGTAGATTTTTAATTTTTATGTATCATTTTTGGATTTGTAGTTTTTAATCTGATTAATATGTACTTCCCAGAGTTGTCTTTAGTGAGATAAGTGGCTATAAAAATTTGATTGATAAATAAATAAAATAAACAAAACCTAGCTTTGGTCCTAGCTTTGGGAATTGATGCTCCTATTTATCTAAGATTCCTGTTTATTTTACATGATTTTGCTGTCTTTAAATTTATTTGAGTCTGATTCATTTGATATGCTGCCCAAAGTCCATTGGAGTTAGCAGACTAATAAATTCAAATAAATACATTGCTTTGCCTCCTTTGTCTTGTCATAGACTGTCAAATTCTAATCACAAACATGGAGTAGAATGAGGCTTGGATAGTTCATCCTTATGAAAAGGCGTAATGATAAAAACATCATTTCCAGGATGAGTTGGGATTGCCTTGATGCAAAGTACTCTGATTTCATGTCTTCAAAGAGGCAACATAAAGGTCATGATATGAATTGGAGAGAAATCACATGGACTTAGGCTTTATGAGAGAGAATAGCTTGGACTGTAAGTAGAAACATTATTCAGTATTAGCTGAAAGAAACTACAGGAAGGAAGAGGAAGAACAAGGAGAAGGAGAAGGGGATGAAAAGGAGGAGGAGGAGGAGGAAGAGGAGAAGGAGGAGGAGGAAGAGGAGAAGGAGAAGGGGAAGGAGAAGGAGAAGGAGAAGGAGGAGGAGAAGAAGAAGAAGAAGAAGAAGAAGAAGAAGAAGAAGAAGAAGAAGAAGAAGAAGAAGAAGAAGAAGAAGAAGAAGAAGAAGAAGAAGAAAGAATAAAGTGCCTGACTACCATATTTGATGACTGGAGCTTACAATAACTCAAATAAGCAGTTAATGAGCTAGAACCTTGGCTGACTAGCATCCATCAGGGCATAAATAATTAAAAGTGACTGAATGACTGAAAAACAATATTTACTTTATCAGCACTGAGAAATCTAAGGCTTTGATTTCTTTGCAGTGGCAAATAATGAATGAGTAAATGATTTCATATAAAGAGTCTAGTCAAGTTATGTTTGGGAATCTTCTGCCATTTACGGCTATAACTGAATAATGGAGTAAGCATTTGGAGATCTGAGATTAGCTCTGGTGTGAATGGAAGCCTGACATATATTGTGAGACAGACCAGAAACAGAATTTTCATTTCCTGAGCCCGAACCACAAATTGGTTAAAAGCAGTTGAAGGCGGCTGCTTAGGACTCCAAATCATTGCTTTCATATCGGCTAAGGACTAGAGATGTAAACTAGTTCTGCCACCAATTCAGTCTACTAAACTTCACAGTGAAACAATATTGGGAACATGTAATACCACTCCATTTTGAACTGCGTTGGTTGCTAATGTGTTTCCAAGTGCAGCTCAAGGTACCAGTTGCATCTTTAAAGCCCTTCATGGCTTAGGACTGGGTTTTTCAGGAGAGTCTCCCCAATTATTTCTACCTGTCCAATCCCGGTGTGCAGAATAGATATGCTTTGGGTCCTGTCAGCCAAACAATGCCAAATGATTTTTGCCATAGTGCCCACTTTGTTATTGCTTTCATTCTAGTTTAATTATATTTGCTGCCCAGAGTCACTTGTTGAGATGAGCAACCATGTAAATTGGATATAGAGAGATGATAGATGATAGATAGATAGATAGATAGATAGATAGATAGATAGATAGATAGATAGATGATAGATAGATGATAGACAGACACACACATACACCAGGAAAAAGATACAATGCTAAATACTAAAAATACTGTGCAAATAATAACAGCTAATGATGAAAAAGAAAACCTACAATTTGGAAATTTCCATTTTAAAAGCCTTCAACTGTGATATTCAGAGAATGAAAAGGACCAATTTGCATAAAAGGTTCTGAAGCAATTTTTAATGAAGGCACAAAATAAGAAAAGATTCATAAAATATATTTTTTATGCAGAGAGATATTACAAAAGTAAATGGTAAAAAATGGAAAACAATACAGGAAAAAAAGATTGAGCCGAAATACTATTACGAATGCTGATGGTAAAACAGTGAGTTTTTAAATCAATTTGCTCCTTCTTAGTAAGTGATTCTCTGCCTCATCATTTCAGCCTGAACCGAGACACAAAAACATTAGGTTTTCCTTTCAGGGTTAGAAATGACTAACACATACAAAATTGGGTAATTCTGTTAGGAAAGAAAGTAGCCAGCTCTCATTGCACTGAATCCCCAGCTACTCAACTAACAGCCCGGACTTCTCAAATTAAAAAAAAAGGCATCAGAGAGACAACTCACTTGCTGAGGCTCTTATTAAAGCTAAAGCTAGATATTATACTCTGGAGGAACGTAAGGATTTGTTTTTCACATTTCTGCTGGCAACTTATACCATGGATTATAATATATGACTCAAATTTCAGTTGCATATTCAAATCACATGCATGAATTTTTAGGAAATAAAGCATTAAATATTGCTGAGAAATAACAGAAGGACAGTGGTAAGAAATCTGGATCGTGCTTGCTGATTGCAATCTATGCATTGAGAATCAAAATCCATTTAGCAGTTTACTCAACCAAAATGCATATTTTAAAAGAGGAAATTCAATTTTAACCAGAATCTGTCCTGATTGCGTTTTGGTCTGCTGTTTTGACCCATGTTCACAAAACAACTAAAAATATCTTTCTTATGCACCTCATGCTAAAATAAAGTTTAGACGTATGGTACTGCCTTGTTACAGTAATGTTATTTTCATCTGAACATCATACATTAAGAATTTTTAATTCTTAATTACAGAACAAATCACTTAGAATCTGGAATGATTACAGCAGCATATAAACCCAGTAAAACCAGTGATCTATAAATAAATATGTGAAAATACCAAAAATTCTTTAAATTTTTGTAATGCTCAAATAATTTTTTTAAAATATGAGAAGCAGAAGTAGATTCATTGATAAAATTAATCCTTCCTTGCTTTAGTTCAAGAAAGGATTAATTTTATCAAGAATAATGGGGCCACTTGCCTGTGATTCACTCTCTACAAAAGAACTGTCTGGTTTGCTTATACTATGTCTTTAATGTGTGACATACTGTAGCTAAACACAAATATATTTGTTTTTCGGTCCATAGTCTAGAATGGTCCATAGTCTAGAGTCTAAAGTAGGGATGGTGAAACTTTTTCATCTCGGGTGTCAAAAGCATGTGCGCTCGCATGCCCACCCCCATAATTTAATGCCCCCCCATGCTGTGTCCCCTGCACATGCTTTCTAGGAGCCTGGGGAGGGTAAAAAATAGCCCAACATGCAAACTGGAAGTTTAGGAATGGATTTCCGGGTTGCCCATTGGGCTGTTTTTCTCCCTCTGGAGACTGGACAAAAACCGGCCCAATGCGCAAACTTCCAGTACTTCCGGTTTGTGTGTTGGGTGGATTTTTGCCGTCTGGAAGCTTAAGGGAACCCCCCAGAAGATGAAAAATGACTTAAAATCAAGGCCGACAATCAGCTTGGAGCTGACAGGGCAATGCCTCACATGTCCTCAGAAATGGGCCGTGTGCCACAGGTTTGACATCATGGGTTTAGAATGTGCCACTGCAAAATCTTCTCTTGCTCTTCTTAAAAAGAATGTTATCTTCTGGGGAACCTGGAGCAAAGATCTGGTGAACTTCTATATGGCCTTTTGGAGGAGAAAAGAACATAAGTACTTTTGTTTCCACATGGAGACTACTTCTGAATTTCAGGCTTGATGTGGAAAAGAATGAAAATCTGACTGGTTTTACCAATTACAGACGGATAGATCTTTATAGAAATGGCTTATTTATACTATTATGGAAAAGCAAAAAGTTGTGATTTGATGTTAATGCCTTATTTTACTGTAATAGAGAGAGTCAGAAGTCAATGCTTCTTTTTCTTTTATATTTACTCACTTCTCCTTTCCTTCCCCCCCCCACTGCTTTTCTAATTACTTTGTATCTTGTATTTTATAATACTTTATAATTCAATAAAAATGTTGATAGATGGACTTATGGAGGAATTGCCTGGGAATGTTTGCGTGTCATTCAGATATCATGATGTTTATTATATCTTTGATTTTCTCCCTGATGTTCTTTTTTTTGCAGAAGAATAGACTTTAGTTTCTGGGAACCATGATATCAGCTTTTGATATTTCTGCAGAGCTGAGGACTACTTTGGGTATTCACATTCTTAGGAACTCACATAAGCTATATGAAGACAGTTTGAATAATGCCTTATACTTAAGAAAAACATCCCTACTTTGATTGATGCAGTATTTTGTGTAATGATTATATATGCTATAACTTCACTTTGGAATGAAAACTTTATGAATTATTTTACAATAATTCTCAAAATATCTTCTTTTCAGAAGTTTCTGTTTATGTCAACTTAGGTTTGTCTACATGTTTTCTGTTCTATGTTTCTACTATACAAGACATTTGCCAACTAATGAGATTATAATACTCCAGTATTGATTGTGTCAGCAATCCTTGATCCAGCATCTTATATTCCTTTCCCATTTATCTAGATATTAATCTATAATCAAATAACTACTCATTTTTAACCACATGCCTGGACTGGTTTCTGAATTTCATTTCTTCTATTAAACTTAGAAAAGTTGATAATGTCACTGACAATGTGGGAAAGTAACTTTTTCTAGCTTGCTTTCTTATTTCTTTTTCTTTTTACTTATGCATTTTCACAGATGCTAATTGCTTGGTCAATTCTTAAAATTGTCCTTGTGATTTTCTATTGCCTTCAAAAGTGGGTTAGACCTCATTTTTATTTTATTATTAGATATACATCTCACTTTTCCTTCAGGAATTTAAAGTTGTATATAGTACTCCTTCCTCCAACTTCATTCCCACAAATCAACTCTCTTTTAGTTATTAATTTTTAGCGAAGAATTTTAATCAATATTAAGAACTATACCAAATGAAGAAAAAGAGGAAGGAAAAAAGAAAAATGATGAAAAGATAAAGAAAAAGGAGCAACTTTCGGATTTTAAAGCAATTACAGATAAATTTATCATTTGCCAACAACATTAACTCAATAGGTCAGATGGGACTGAAAGATCTTGGATGACTTCACCTCAGTTGCCAAGTTTGATGGTTGGGTACAGTACTTTCTTATCTTAATTGACCCTCGGTTTATTAAATCACACTGACTGACTAAGCAAAATACTGGACCTACAAGTAGTCCTTGACTTACAACCATTCATTTAGTGAGCGTTTGAAGTTTCAACATTATTAAAAATGTTGTCTTATATCTGATTTTCACACTTACATCCCCATGGTCACATGATCAAAATTCAGGCACTTAGCAACTGACTTATATTTATGATAGCTGCGCTGTCCTGGTGTCATGTGATCTTCCTAGCCAGCTTCCAATAGGTAAAATCAATGGAAGAAACCAAATTTGCTTCATGAACTCATGACTCACTTAATAAAAGCAATGATTCACTTAACAACTGTGTCAAAAGGTTATAGAAATGGGGTTCAACTTACTTAACAACTGTCTTGTTTAGCAATGGAAAGTTTGTGCTCAATTGTGGTCATACGTCAAGGATTACCTGTATTTTGTCTGCATATTGTTCCATAGTCACTGATCAGTGATATTTTGGGACATCATACATAATATCACCTCACTTGTCTCTTCAGCATCTGGTATTCAGAAGCCCTTTCCATTTGATATGGAGATAATATAGCAATAGCAATAGCAATAGCAATAGCAGTAGACTTATATACCGCTTCATAGGCCTTTCAGGCCTCTCTAAGCGGTTTACAGAGAGTCAGCATATTGCCCCCAACAATCTGGGTCCTCATTTTACCCACCTCGGAAGGATGGAAGGCTGAGTCAACCCTGAGCCGGTGAGATTTGAACCGCTGACCTGCTGATCTAGCAGTAGCCTGCAGTGCTGCATTTAACCACTGCGCCACCTTGGCTCTTAATAGCCATTAACGAATTATACAGCTTGATTATGCAATATGTGAAAAAGTATTTTCTTTCATTGATCTTGTATTTTCCATGAGCATTTAATTTTATGTCCCTGGGGAAAAGTGCTTCTTTTATGTTTCTATATACCATGAATAGTTTGATAATTTTGCAAACTTTTATGATTTGCCGTTTCTCTCTAAGCTGAAAAGAGCAGTGTAATCAAATTCATGAGCATATTAAAAAAAATGTATAAACCTAATTAAACACCAAAGCCCAAGTTAAACAACAGGGTAAAGTCTTCTGATTTCCTTGGCTTCTTTTTTCTTTGCAGAAGGTACAAGAAATTTGCTTTGCTGAAGGATTACTTATTTCTTCCTGTATCATATCAGTGGGAAAGAAATGGAGACATACCCTAACATTCCCAGCAATTTGAATAGGTTTCCCAACAACAGGAGTTTCAGAAGAGAGAATGTGAAGGTAGAATTTGCAGGGATGAACATGGAAAGATGATAAATCATAACCTGATGTCAAATTTCTTTTGCCAATAAGATATGGTCATAATTCAGGACTTGGTGGACATGAATAAAATGTTTCCTTATGTGCTAGGTGGGGCTGATAATTTTCATGTCTAATGGCAACTTCTTTTGTTTAATGTGAAATGATTTGAAGAATCTCTTGATTTTGGAAGGCAAGGAAGACATTTGGAAGGCGTGAAGAGGCTTTAAAAAATATTTCTCTTTTTCCTTCTGTGAGCAAAATGCATGGTGGATTGCAAGACCAAAGCAAAAAAGAAAAAGAAAAACACCCTTTTGGTTTGTAAATGTAAACTGCTCTTTCTCCTATGAAAATATTTTTGCTGGATTCTGCATTTCTCAATGGACATTTTCCTGTGTTTCTCTGCTGTGCTTGCTGTTTTTATGCCACTTCTGAGCCGTGTTGTTATTACAGAGTTCTCTTTTGGATATCTGCAAAAATAGAAAAATATCATGTTCTGCTTGGGGAATTCCACTGGACATCTGGTCAACCGTTGAGGAAAACAGATTACCAGACTAGATAGACTTTTGTTCCAATCCAACAAGTTTTCTAACTTTATTTTAACGACCCACCAGATTAAATGGTGCACCAAAAAGTCTGAGAAAATGAAAAGTAATTGGGTGAACAATTAAAGAAGAAGAACAAATGGAGATGAATGATATTAATCAGGGATGAGCTGCTATGGGTTCACCTGGGTTTGGGAGAACCCATAGCCAACGTTACGGCCAGTTCAGAGAAACTCCAAATCCCACCCCTGGCTGACCCCGCCCCTCCCATCCTGACCCTCCCAGAAGTCTCCATGTGGCCTGTTTTGGATGTGAGGTAAGTGCAGGGCCCACATGGAGGCAGAAAATGGGCCTCCCAGAGTCCAGAAAGAGGCCCATTTCTGGTCTCCGGAGGGCCTCCAGAACCTGGGTGAAGCAGTTTTCCCCCTCCTAGAGGCTCGAGGAAAGCCTCCGGAGCCTGGGAAAGGCAAACATGCACACACACCCTGCCATGGTGCAGGACGCCAACTAGGCCATGTTCACCATGGCAACCCCCATCCAGCAATTGGGCAGAGAACCCGTTGCTGAAATTTTTGAAGCCCAACCCTGATATTAATGGTCTGAAAAGCAATACTTCCTATTTACCTAACCTCATAATAGTAATCTCTCCATAATGCTACACAACCAGTGAAAAAGTCATAGTTGCAAGTATAATCTTTCACCATATCAATCATATATACCTTTTGAGCCACTGTGGCAAAGTGGCTAGAGTGCAGTACTACTTCTATTGCCTGCAATTTGGCAGTTCAAATCCCACCAGGCTTAAGGTTGACTCATTTTTCCATCCTTCCAAGGTGGGTGAAATGAGGATCTGAATTTGGGGGGGGGAAATATGCTGATTCTGTAAACCACTTAAAGAAGGCTGTAAAGCACTGTGAAGTGGTATATAAGTCTAAGCGCTATTGAGAGTGCATACAGTTAGGGTACGTATTGGAAAAAGACTATTAATCAGGCTTTCTTAATTGAGCCAGATATGAAGCATGCTAAAAGAATAACTCATAAACAACTTTGGTTGCATCAGCTAGAGCTGAGATAACATCTTTTTTATTTAAAGAAAAAATGTAATTGAACATGCCTATTTATAAACTAGTACCTTAAGCATTTTAAGATTAGAATAAAAAAATCTCTAGATGAGACACACTTCTGTCTCTTTCAGAAGACACCCTATCATTCCTATGTCTATTCAGAAGACATGCTATTCACAATTGTCAGTCAAATTCAGAAAGAGTTCCTGCACAGGCACACCAGTTGCCATGAAGTTTTGACTTAGCTCTTGGCAATTATATAGAAAAATATCCTGCATCTCAAGAATAATTCAGTAACAAGTTGGAACATTTTCTGCTACCTCCCAATCTAGGCACTATATCTTATGTCATTTATTTTGTTTCTTTTGATTTTAAAAAGTTATTTTTAGTTGCTCTTCTTGTATCACATGCCTCTAATATAGTGTGCTTTTGTTTTCTGATCATAATTCCTTTTAAAATATTTTTATTGAAAATTTTACAAAGAATATAAAAACCAACACAAACTAATAAAGAGTAAAAGCAGTTTAGCAGTTAAAAAGCAAAAGTACAGAATGAAAGAATAAAAACAAATAAAACACGCTTCTGATTTCCTTTGCAATAAATATCAATACAATTACAAAATTATCTCTTAATCTATGATTACAAAGGAATGTTTACTCTTTTTCTATTTATTCAGTATTTTTCTAATCATCAAAACCACAACTTATAAGTGCATTTTTTTCATTTTATGTACAAAATCTATAAAAAGTTTACAGTCAAGCATAAAACTAGATACTATTTTTCTCTAATAGAGAAAAAAACTCAATGTAGTCATTTCCACAAGTTCTATCGTCTTCCCTAACCATACATCCATTGTGGGTAGTGTTAAACCTTTCCACTTTTGAGCATATAAATCTTGCTGCAGCTGTCATATATAAAAACAAAGTTCCATGACTTTTTTTCTAGTTGTTTGTCCATTAGTCCCAAAAGAAAATGCTCCAGTTTCAATTGTACTTTTACCTTTAAAATCTTCTGGATTAATGTGTGTAATGTATTGAAGTTTTTTTGTGTCCACCAAGCATGATGAAATGTCCCTTCATGTTGTTCACAATTTCAGCAAAGATTTCAGGTGCTTTTACACTTGAAATTTCAGGTGCTTTTACACTGTACAATTTCTCTGGTGACAAATACCAACTATACATCATTGTGTAAAAAAATCTCTTTAAGACTAGAATGTAATATAAATTTTGCTCCTTTCAACCCTATATTTTCCCATTTGTCCATTTGTATATTGTAGTCAAAACTTCTAGCCCATTTTATCTTACCTTCTTTTACTTGTTCTTCCTCTGTCTCATATTTCAGCAAAGATATATACATTTTAGCAATATCATGTTTATCATTACTGCATAATTCTGTTTCAAGCTCAGTCTTAACTTTGTTGAAAACTATAATATCTTTTATCCTCTTTACAATTTTCTCTTAATTGTATCTAAGAAAACCATTGACAAGAATATCCTTCGGTATCAAATCTTCTCTTGATTGCATTTTATAATCCCTCTGAGAGAATTCTAATACATCATAATAAACTAAGCCTTTGTGTTTAGTTATCACTTCTCATCTATAAAATGCTTTTTGTACCAAAACCCACAAAGGTGTTTTCAGGCAGAATCTTATATTTATTCTATACTCTAGGAATAGGCTGCTTGGCATTTTTTGATCATAATCTTAAAAGAGCAGTCAGCATTTATTTAATCTATGACTAACAAATTGGGTCTTCTGGAACTCTGTAGTGCTTTCAGGAGCCAACTCCAATTGCAGAATCAATGTTTAAAGATCTTTATCGTCTTTCTTTTTCATTCTCAGTCTTCAGTTTTCATATGCATATATTACCACTAGAAAGACTGGTGCTTTAAATATTTGATTCTTCTTGTCACAAGAAATTTTATTGTTACCAGCTGTGTAGAAGGCAGTTTTCTGATGAGCCATTTCAATTTCAAAACAGCCACTTACAATGTTTTGCACCTCAAAGCACACTCAGGTTTTCCATATACAACAAAATACACCTATTTCAAGTGGCATGCAGAGGTGGTATTCAGTCATTTCTCTCCAGTTCGGGTGAACCAGTAGCGACGGAGGCAGTGCGCATGCACAGACATGGCAAAGGTGAGCACATGCACTCACATTTGCGAACCGGTAGGGAGGGTAGGTGAATCCCACTGCTGGTGGCACAGGTTGAATACTGCATCTTGCGCTATTTTGTATGATATAATGGAAATATTGCCCTGTTTCTTAATACACTCTCTTTAGGGCTTTCGTGCTTTATGGGTGCATTTCATGATGCCCTTTGCTGCCGAGACATGGTTAACCTGGCTATTGATTTGACCTACTGCATAGGAATGTTTCAACAATAAAAGGATGGAAATGAGCATGTGCATGATTTATGATTTATAAATTTTTTGTTATAAATTGAATGTTTAGAAAAGGAAAGCAGGGAGATCTTGTAAAGCAGAGGTGTCAATCTCGTGGCCCATGAGCCGGCTGCATCACATGATGTCCATCCCCACCGCCATTTTAGTGAAGGGAAAAAGTTGCGATGTAGAGTCTGTAAGAACTGAGCAACAACCCCTATTGTCATTCTGTTGTTCAATCTTTCAAATACACCACAGCTGTCTTCAGCCTTGTTCTCCTCCTCCTCCAGTTTTTCACAACCGTTGTCACAACCTCATAAAAATAACGTTAAATCTGCTGTTGAATCTTCAGAAAACTGAAATATCTAATTATCATTTGCAAGGTAGCCTACGTTTAAATAGGGGAAATTGCATGTTTTTTTAAAAAAAACAAAACAGAACAGAACAAAATAAACCCTATTTATATTGTCCTGACTGTTACTTATTCAGGCAACATGTCCTGAAGAAAATGGAAAGAAATGTTATTGATATGCTCTGTAAAAAGAACAGAGAGCCCAGTTTCCTCATATTTCATTGAGTTCATTGCATAAGATATACCTTATAAAAACAATTTGTTTCCATGATGTTTAAGGAGATATTTCTTTCATAATTTTATGAAAGAATTTAATTTAAAATTTTTAACATAAACTCTCTGACAGGTTTTCATGTAAGTTGGCTGGTAGCAATCAGCAGGACCCATAATTCTATCATAATTTATAAGCTTATGACATCCTACAATATCCATCCAATCTTGTGGTATAGATTGAAAAAAAAAGGTAATAAGCAGATTTATACCAAGGTGCCCTTATTTTCTATGGGTAGGATACTTGAAACATTTACTGCTTTTTTCCTGATGAAATAGAGACTACTTCACAGCATTCCAATATAATAGCTTCAATTGGAAGCATTGGAAGCATTCTGATAAAACATTTTGAGTGAGCTCTTTTGTTTAAACATTGATACCAAATATATTCTATATGTTATGCATACCACTAATTATCAACCAGTGTCCAGTCTGTATATTGAGACCCATTTTAGGGCTGGTGGTTATGAATACTACTAAAATCAGTTACATTGGCACGTATAGAGAAGAGCAAGAGAATTGATTAGGGGACTGGAAGCTAAAACATATAAAGAACGGTTGCTGGAATTGGGTATGTCTAGTTTAATGAGAAGAAGGACCAGGGGTGACTTGATAGCAGTGTTCCAATATCTCAGGGGCTGTCATAAAGAAGAGGGAGTCAAGCTATTCTCCAAAGCACCTGAAGGTGGGACAAGAAATAATGGATGGAAACTAATAAAAGAGAGAAGCAAACTAGAATTAAGGAGAAATTGCCTGACAATTAGAACAATTGATCAGTGGAACAGCTGACCTTCAGAAGTTTTGGATGCTCCAACGTAGAAAATTTTTAAGAAGAGATTGGACAACTGAAATAGTATAGGGCAGTGATGGCTAATCTTTTTGTTGTTGGGTGCCAAAAATGGAAGTGCATACATGCAACAGCACACACGCATGCCGGGACCCATAATGCAAGGTGCACCCTCCTACATATGCATGCATGCACAACCCCCCCCCCCTGCTCCCCCCCCCATGCATGCTGCACTGTCTCCAAAATGAGCTTGGTATTTCCTCTGTGGGGGAAATACCTCCATAAAAGCCTCCGAGCCTGAGGAGAGTGAAAAACGGGCCCAACAGGCCTAACAGGCCTACTGGAAGTTAAGAAATGATCCATTTCTGGCTTCCAGAGGGCCTCTGGGGGGCTGGGGGAAGCTGTTTTTGCCTCTCCAGGCTCCAGGAAAGCTTTTGGAGCATGGAAAGGGCGAAAACAGCCTCCCCCGACCCTCTAGAAACCTGAAAATCAACTGACCACTGCATGCATGCACACTGGACCTGACGCCTCGCATGCCAGCAGATATGGCTTCGTCTGCCACCTATGGCACGGTGCCATAGGTTTGCCATCATGGGTATAGGGTCTCCTGCTTTAGCAGCGAATTGGAATAGAAGACCTCCAAGTTCCCCTCCAATTCTGATGATGATGATGATGATGATGATGATGATGATGATATACTTTATTCATTAAACATGAAACTCAGCCAACTGAACACTCAAAAATGCATTACAAATATTAGTGACTGGTGCTAATGGTCGATACGGTTTGCTCCTAGGTATCAACTAAGTACCTTCTTAAAATATAAGATGTTCCGAATAGCACAGTTTTTTGCAGTTCCGCTGGTATTATTGAAGGAAGATGCAGTTTGTTGATGTACCTTGTAAAATTCTTGGACATGGTGCCAAGTGCCCCGATGACAAAGGGTATCACTGTTACATGCTTCATCTATAACCATGTAGTTTCGATGTCCAGGTTGCAATATTTCATGATTTTTTCTAGTTCTTTTTCTTCGACTCTGGCATCTCCAGGAACAGTGATACAAATAAACTGTACACTTCATCCCTCTACAATCTTGATATCTGGCATGTTGTGCTCCAAATGACGATCCGTTTGTATTCGAAAGTCCCACAAGATCTTCCCCTTCTCATTTTTGATAACTTTTTCCACTTTATGTTCCCATGACTTTCTGGCTACAGGTAAATCATATTTTTTACATAATGACCAGTGGATTAATTTAGCAACTCGGCCGTGTCTAGCTTTGTAATCAGTTTGTGCAATTTTGCTGCATTCACATATTACATGTGAAATTGTTTTCGATGATGATGGTGATGATGATGATGATGATGATGATGATGATGATGATGATGATGATGATGATGATAATGATGATTATACAATTGTATCACAGCGGCCAGTTGTTTCACCGGATTTGGCATTGGTTACTAGTCGGGCCCCATCTATGTTCCTTCTCGTCGACCCGGCTATCACCTGGTTTTGCGATGTCTATGATTGTAACCTTATTTGATGTCTGGTGTGTTATGCACCAGTATTTTGTCCATTTGTATAGGAGAATCCCATAAGATCTTGACCATCTGATTTTTGGTGACTTTTTCAGGCTTATGAAATTATTATTATTATTCGCAACAACAGAATTGTATCACAGCGGCCAGTTTTTTGCCAGATTTGGCATTGATTACTAGTTGGGCTTCACCCAGGGGCCTAGGACGTCGTAACGTATTTTCGTAATATGCATGCAGATCCAAGCAGTGTGGCTTTTTGCATTTGACTGATGGTGATTTTGTCAATTTTTAACTGTTTTAAATGTAATTCCAGTGCTTTTGGAATAGCACCCAGTGTGCCAATTACTACTGGAATTACCACTGCTGGTTCGTGCCATAATAGTTGAATTTCCATTTTTAAGTCCTGGTATTTTGCGATTTTTTAAATTATTGTTGTTATTGTTGTTATTGTTGTTATTGTTGTTATTGTTGTTATTGTTGTTATTGTTGTTATTGTTGTTGTTGTTGTTGTTATTGTTGTTGTTATTGTTGTTATTGTTGTTATTGTTGTTATTGTTGTTATTGTTGTTGTTGTTATTGTTGTTGTTGTTATTGTTGTTGTTATTGTTGTTGTTATTGTTGTTATTATGTTAATCTTTGGTGAGATTCACAGCCTTTGGGGCTGGTTGGTAGCTCAACAGCTCAAGTCCTGACCAAAGACCTAGGAACTGTTAAGGTAACGTCGGAGGATATAAGCTGTTCCAAGTAGGGTAGTTTTTTGTAGAATCAGGATTTTCAAGTCTGATAGATTTAGAATTTCCAGATAGTGAGGTAGCTCTTTAGGTATTGCTCCAAGGGCTCCAATTACAATTGGGACAACACACGATTTCTTTTTCCACAGTTACTCAACTTCTATTTGCAAGTCCCGGTACTTCGTGATTTTTTCTTGCTGTTTATCTTCAATTTGCGCATCACCGGGTATTGCAATGTCAATGAACCATACTTTTTTCTTTTCATTGTTATGTCAGGTGTATTGTAGGCCAAGTGCCTGTCAGTCTGGATTCTGAAGTCCCACAAGATCTTGACTTTCTCATTCTCTAAAACTTCTCAACCTGATGGTCCCAGTGGTTTTTGCTGTACTCAAATCCAAACTTTTGGCACAATTTCCAGTGAATGATCTTAGCAACGCGGTCATGGTGTTGTAGGTAGTCAGTTTGTGAAATTTTGCTGCACCCACTGATCAAGTGGTCAACTGTCTCATCTATCTCATTACAGAGGCGACATTTTCTGTTGTGGTAACATGTTGAATTTTTACCTTCATGTAGTTTGTGGCTAAGGCTTGTTCTTGAGCTGCCAAAATAAAGCCTTCTGTTTCTTTTTTCAGTGCTCCTGATCTTAACCAGTTCCAAGTTAGCTTTTGGTCAGCTTTGCCTTCAATACTTTTCAAGTATTGGCTATGCATAGCTTTGTTATTCCAATTTTCAGCTCGCTTCTCAATTACTTCTTTCTTATATTCAGCTTTTGACTTAGTTGTCTTTAAAAGGCCTCCTTTATTTACTTCCTTAATCATTGGTTCTTCACTTTTCTGGATGTAATCATTCAAGCTGTGTTTTTCTTCTTCCACAGTCTGTTTTACTTGCAGGAGTCCTCAACCTTTGCTCTTGGTAGATATAATCGGTCAACATCACTTTTAGGGTGCAAAGCATGATTCATTGTCTAAAGCTTCCTTGTTTTTCTGTCCAAATTGTCCAACTTCATCTGGGTCCAGTCAATTATTCCTGCAGAGTATCAAATCACAGGTATAGCCCAGATATTTATGGCTTTTATGATGTTTCCTACACTCAATTTGGACTTCAATATCTTGCGAATTCGTCGAATGTACTTGGCTGAAGTTAATTCCTTTACTTTATTATGCATTAAGTCAGAGGCCTCTAAAATCCCCAAGTACTTGTAGCCTTCTTTGTTGTTGTTGTTGTTGTTGTTGTTGTTGTTGTTGTTGTTAGAAAAGGATAGCCTTTTCAGTGGTAGGTATACAATTATGTTTTTTTTCTGTTAAAAAAAATTCTTAAAACTATTAATAGCTTTTACAATTCTTAAAGATTTTCTACTCAGACATAAAAATGAGATATGAATCTAAAACAAAAATAATGTCATCTTAGCAGTGATACAGATATTTCCTACTCCTATATATAATATAGGAAAAGGCACAACTGTTTTTCACTATAATAGAAATTTACAGGAACTCTGGATTTGTGAGAATGAGAGAATAAAATATGCCTAATTTTAGAAAAATCATGATAGAACCATGCTTTGTTGAAATCTTGACTTTAAAATATTATATACATATGTATGCATATGTATGTATGTATGTATGTATGTATGTATGTATGTATGTATGTATGTATGTAATGCTTTGTAGCTATAATGTGCTAAAATTTACAGCAATAACAGTGGTGTTATTATCTAATTTCAGATAGCTAGTTTGACAGATTAAATACGATTAATTCAGTTATGCTGTAGAACTAAGGAATCCAGCAGGATGACAGAGGCAGTCAGTGGTGACCTAATCACAATAGTCATTCTGATCTGACGATAATACTCTTTTATCCAACATCACTTTCTAATTAAATATTAATTATTACTTAGCTTGGATGCTCCAATGCACCTTTCATAGCACAGCTTAGTTCTGGAGAAATGAACTGGAAATGGAGCTTTGCGGACCCCTGGAAACAGAGTAAGAAAATGATCAGCTGATCAATAAATGAGAAGTGTTACCTCATTACTTTATATTTTGGCTTGGGCTGAATCCCAGTGTCAGGCCTGGAAGCCATCTTGGGCATTGGATCTTCAGCCTCCCACATTTAGTGCTGTGGAAAACTGTGAGGGGGAGGGATTATATGGAGCTGGGGAGATATAATAGTCAAAATAGTCAAAAAGGGGTGGAGAGGCTGTGAGCATCAGCTTTGAGCTTTGATCTCCTTTGTGCTCTCTTATTTTTCTCCTTTCTTAATACCTTCTACTTTTTAAACAATTTTTAACTTTTCAACTTTTAACTTTGTTCTCCTTTTTACTCTCTATTTTTATTCTTTTAAAAAAACATTCTTTCGACTTTTAAATCAATTTTTCACTTTTAACATTTAACTTTGTTCTCCTTTTTACTCTCTATTTTTATTCTTTTTAAAAACATTATTTCTACTTTTAAATTAATTTTTAACTTTTAACTTTTAAATTTAAAAAGTTTTAATTTTACTTCTTGAGCGGTTCATCTTTTACTCCAGTTTTCACTCCAGTTTTTTTACTCCAGGTAATAAAGCCTTTAGTGAATGAGAGGAAAGTTTTCTCTACTAAGCAACAAAACTAGCTATCCATGGCTGCGACAACACCCAGACAACCTAAGATAAAAGACTTTTTTCAGATAATGGACACTGCAAACTCTCTACTGCAAAGTGATAAAACAGACCAAGACAGGTCTCCTACTTGGAACCATGGGATGGCCTCTCCCAGGGGAAAGAAAACAAAGATGGCACAGTGCTCACCAAGCAGTAAGGAAGGTGGAACTGGATTGCAGGGACAGCAGAGAATCGATGGATACTGTCAGCTTATTCCATCAACTGTGGGTTGTGCATCCTCCCCCCTTCCCCGGCCGGACAGCTGCAAGGTTTTGGCATTGTTTGGGGATTTTTCCCCAGAATGGGATCGGCAGGCACAGCCTGAAGAGAATCAGTTGGGAGACCTGCTGGGAGGCTTACAAATCCCTCCGCATATTCGGAAGACAAATGACTAGGCAAATTTAAGTGAATCAGCTCCATACCGGGATAAGGATTAGAAATTCCAAATTTAATTCCTCTGCTTTTTGGTGGCCCTGCCCCAATGGAGGCCCTGAAAAGGATTGGAGAAGAAACTGGGCAGCAGACAAAGAAAAGGAGCAGATCTCCCATTGACTTGACTTTTCAACCTTTCTTGAAGCAATCTAAGATTGAGGACTTTGTTTTGGCTCGGTCTTCGGTCGGGGAGCTTTTGAGGGTGTCGCCTCCTGAGCTGAGAATGAAGACTTGCCTGAAACTGCAGCCCCTAACCACCCCTTGCATGAGCCTACCCTTGTAGAACTTTTGGCTCAGCAATGTTTTCTGGTTGCAGAAACCACACTGAGCATTCAGCTCCAGCTTGATAGAATAGTAAGTACTTTAAACTACTTAGTCTCCTGGACTACCGGGGGATGTTCTGGGATGATCGCTCGGCAGTCGGCGGTGGCGACAGGGTGTTCCCTACCAAATCCCAAGAAAAGCTTTAATAAAAGCACTGGCCAACGAAATCTTGGTCAACGAAATTCTACCAACAGACTGAATTCTGCATCCTATGACGCGATTAGCTGCCTGGTCTTACAGCCAAAACAGGTGGCCCTCATTATTAACTCCATTAACAGCACTTTACCTTACAGTTGGTGAGGGGTCATCTATTTAAGTTACTGGGGCTAAAAGCTGATGATTTGAAGAAGGTCGAACCTTTACCCTCCCTTGAATACTGCTCCAGAGTGCTACTTAGTTTCGATAATTCTAACATTCCAAAACTCCTGTTCAGAAGAGGTTAAGATCCTCTGGCATCTTGCCAAGAAGAGTCTTCAAAAATATATCGATTAAGCCACTTTTGAGTAATCGACAACTTGTGAGTGGCAGGAGATTTATTGCCCCCCCCCCCCCAAATCCTCAGTGGCATATATTAATAAGCCAACTTCGAATGCTATTCCGGATATTGCACCATGTATTAGCTATATACCTACTTCTGCAAAACCCTCAGCTGGCGTTCTCTCAGATGGTAGGCTAGCTTCTCCTCCTACAACTGGCCAAATCAGCCCCCTGCAGTATGTAACAACTTACCAGGAGGCTTCCCTCGATTTGATCAGCTGGGAAAAGGCAAAAGGCAAAAGAAGCGACATCAGCTCTGGGCACCCAAGGTCTCTTGGTAGTTGGATCCCAGGTCAATGTCTCTGGGATTCCACCTATCTATGGGACTGATCTGTGTCAGGACGGCTTTTGGAACCAGGAGGAGATGCGGCTCTTTGGCTCCTTTAGTGCGCTTCCTCAATCGGAAAGAGCCCAAATCATAAAGCGTCTGGATGCAGTTAAGTTCAAGCTTTGGAGTCTATCACTCTCTGACAAGGATTCCTTTGGACTTCAGGGAGTTTATACTGATTTACCAGTGGAAGCTCCATTGGCATTTTCTCCAAAATGTTTAATTTGTAAATCTGGAGACGCAGGGCTAACTCAAACTCTGCTTGATGATACTGCCGAATATCTTCCAGCTAAGCAACCAGTCAATGCCACAAGTACGAACTTGAGTGCATTTAGAGTCTTACAGCCCCATGAGCAAGGCTCGCCTCCCCTCTCTTTTCCCCTGCTTTTGGCTCCCAAGAGGATGACCCTGCCATCTAATAATGGATGTATTTTTTTTGGATCCAAAGGGTGCTCTGGAAAAAATTAACCAAACAGAATGACTAGTAAATCCGGTTACTGCCCCCCACTCTGCATACTCAAGTGCCTTTTTGGAACATTGTAGGCTGGGGGCAAAGATGTGTTACTGCAGAATTTGATAACTATATTCATTCAGGATCTCGGAGGAGGAGACGTCCTCGGTGTGCCGCCTCATGGGAGACCCAGGGGCCGCCCCAGCCCTGCTGCACCTCAGGATGACACAGCCACTGCTGCCCCATTGGAGCCGCCTTGGCAAGGCCATGGCTGGCTCTCTGTGAGGGGGGGTGGAGAGCACGCACGGCTGACTGGGTTGAGGAGATGCTCCACCTCTGCCTCCTCTGGAGTTCCACTGGGCTGGTCGGGGGTAGGCCAGCTTAAGAGTGGGGGGAGGCAGCTGAGGGATGGCACTGGTGGTGCCCCGCTGCAGACAGCAAAGGCTCGGCGGTAGGGGAGGAGAGAGAAGGGAGGGGGAGGCTGCAGGGCTTCGGCTCTCCTTGGCGGAAATGGCCGAAGCTCATCAGAGGAGGGTGGAAAGGGGAAAGGGTGCGGCCGCAGCCCAGCCACACATATAAAGGGACCGTTGGGACGAATCTGGAGAGAGGCCGAACTGTTCCGAATATACTATACTCACTAAATGAACGCTATGGTAAACAACACAGCTCAATTCCAATGCAATGTCACACAAAATATTTAAATCAAAATGAAAATAAATCAAAATCTATAAAAATTCAATATAACAATGCAATTGGAAACATTGAAATGGAATCATGAAATATTTAGTATAGCATGTGTTGCTTTTACATCCACCAGGTGGCGGTGGAAACATTGAAATGGAATCATGAAATATTTAGTATAGTGTATGTTGCTTTTACATCCACCAGATGGCGCTGGTTTTCAAAAAGCATGTTTTTACAAAAAATCATGTTTTTACCTCTCCAGTTAGGACAGTGCATTGATTGGACCATGTGAGGGACCTGTGGGTGCTGGGGCAGGGACTTGGACTTTCTTTTTGGTGGGGAAAACCTGAAAGCTTTCAGATTCGGGTTTTCCCAGATGTGCCAGTATGACATCTGTAATAAAATAGAACTTTGTGGAATGCCTAGCCTCATAATCTTCTTTTGTTGGGGTGTTACTTGAAACTTTGTGTACCCTTGGTTACCAGTAGGAGGCAGATCAACTTGGTAATAGCTGATTATTTTTTAAAATATTCATGAACCTTGGATATCAATTTGCAGTCTGTGTCAACTTCATTTGAACTAATATGTATACCTAAGCATATCCTTAGAAATTCAAACTTGGTCCCTATTTCTGCCATTTTCTAGACCTGTGTAAATTTTCATAAGAGTCCATTGCTTCAAACTGCTTTAATAAGCACATTTTTTTCCTTGAAACATCTTCGGAGGTCTTCAATGAAGGAATAGAGTTCCCTTGTTTCTTAAAATCTAGCAAAGCAGCTAGAAGTGTCTTACTTTTCTTACTTCTGAGACTTCTTTCTGCAGTGTAAGGAACCAGAAAAGCCTCTCAGCTTGTGCAGCATTTGGAACTACTGTTCAAGCAATACAAACTGCTTCCTGGTGGCAACCCACATTGCCTCTTCTCTTCAGTGAGGAAAGCCACCTTGTCTTCATAGTGAGAAGCCTGATCTGAAAAGAAACCAAGCTATTCTTGATTTTTCTTGTTCTCGCTATAAGACAATTGTTTGAGACGTTGGGTGAAACAGAAATATTTCTTTCAGTTGCAAACTATGTAAAACTGGATGAAGACAAATATATATGTCCCAAGATAATGGTGCAGGATCCAATCTGGGTTGGTCATTGGGACCAAAGGGTTAGTCTTCCAAGCTTTTGGACTTCTACTGGAGCCCATCATGAGGGAACTTTTCTCTAACAGGGTACGTGGTTTGGGTTAGTCTACGTCTGAATTTATATGATGTTTGTGGCTTTTTAATGTTGACTGGGTGTTGAGGTTGGCTATTAAGTCATTGGCTATTATTTCCTTGTGCTTCCAAGCCCCCACCTCCTAAATACTTGATAAGCTGGTGGTAAATCAGCATTCCTGTTGACTGACAAACTTTATAGTGGAAGCCTTTGTTTATGTTTTTTTCTAATAAAATTTAGGGCAGTTGTGGAGTTTAGGGTTGATAGCATCTCTTCAGTTGATAACAATGTGCTGACAATTTTTGCGCTGTTCCAAGAGCCAAGCAAGTTTGCTGTTAATATTTCTCCCAGAGTTTTCAAGTGCATAGTTCCTAGGCTCTGAATACCCAGATACCTTTTCTTTTAAAATGAAAGTTCTCACCCATAGCACTCAGTTGGCATGTAGTTGTCATCGAAACTCCAGAAGGACTATTGACAGTTCATAGCATAAGCCTATTTGAGTCTAATGGTAACTGTTTCATAGATGTGTTCTTTGTTTGGGGATTTTCCCCATCCTCTTACAGAAATCAGATTAATAAGTTTAAAAAGCTTCTCTTCTTACTATGCTGTATAGGATGAATCACTTAGAGTTATTTGGTGGTTGGGTGGTACTTAAACAAATACATAAATTCTGGTGGGTGGGACAGAAATCAAAGTAGCCCACCTTCCCAATTTCCAGCAGAAGTAGCTGAATAAAAATACTTTTAATGAAGTTTCAGGGCATGGAAGCATATTATGCCAATAGCTGTATTTCTTGTATCATGGAAGTAAATGGAAGAGCTACATAAACATATGCCTCCTGACCAAGTAGATGAGATATTATTTTCATCAGCCTGGGTTCAAAACTTTAACTTTCATAATATTTCGCACTTCATTTTCATAATTGGGAAATCATCAAGCATAAAGTCTGTTTCCCTGAGATGTAAATAGCATTTTATCATGGGATTTTCTGCAATAACCTTACAACTGTGTGCAATAAGTACCAATTAATAGCCATTAAGTTGATCATCTGCCATGGATAAATATGTGTGATGTAATAGATCATAACTTCATCTCCCAATGTAATTTTATTTCTCATTCACTTTATCACCTTTCTCCTTTGTAGTTGCATTTCAGTCTTTATTATTATGGTTTATTGTAGGCTTGGGTCAATTATATGAAGAGAAACATTAAAGAGTCAGAAGTGCAAGCAAAAGAAATTTCCAATAGATATTGGACAGGTTTTATAACAAATCTGATAATTTTTCTTTCATAAAAATGTTCACCTCAACCATGTGTAATTTGATTTTCTGCAATCCACTTAATGTTCTCTGCCCCTTGCATAACTCAGATCCTCTCCTTTCCAATTACTCATCTGTACTGTCACTGCACTACAAACTTATTTAAGGGGAATAGATACTTTAAAACAATATAACTAATTTGCTTTGGTCTAACTTCCAAAGCTAATAGCAATCTGTTTTATTTTTATCTGAAAAGAAAAGCAATCTGTTCTAGGTGCTTCTATTCTTGCTCCTTTTAAGAAACACATCACCATATTTAGGGTTGACCATATCACATAGTAAGTAGGCTAACTATTGGACTGGCCCCTATCTTATCTATGCCACTTTTCAAAACAGTTGCACCATTGCATCATCAATACACCAAATATCTTTGTATCCCATTAGGCATTCAGTTTATCAAGAATATCCACAATGAATGCGGCTATCATTGGGCATCACCCAGAAGTAGGAAGACCACTGTTTAATCCAGTGTCTTCCTAGAATAGACATTTCTGTTCCTTATGGTGACTACCTGCTCTCTCTGCTCTAAATATGCAAGCAATGAGAACATGAAGGCATATTCCTTGCTTTTTCCTTAATTGTCCCAGAATTGGAAATACTTTTTGTCTGAGTGTGGGGTGGGGGGAGGGGTGCAATGAAATAAACAGAGAATGAGTAGAAAGAACAACCTGACTATAAGGATAACAATATCAGGGCTTCTCAAAAGTGGGAACCAAACTTTATCCACATTTGCCCTTGCAATCATCGATTATTAGCTCTTTCAAGATTTATAAATCTTGAATAATACATGTAAAGAGAGTGTGGGTGGGCTCACATCATTCATTCTTATTATAGTGTGGGTGAATTTCTAAAATGGGAGCTTTTCATTCTTTTAAACCCTATAGCTGAGTTGAACAAAAACCACTGGACCTTGCAATCTTAATGCTACTTCATCAAAGCAACCTGAATGGTGGCATTTCATGAGGTTGAACTAGATTTCCTACCAGAATCTCTTCCCTATTGAAAAGAAGCATTTATTTCACTTTGCTTTGATTGTGGATAAATATATAGAAATCCAGTGTATGACTAGTGAATATTTGAAATGGGGAAAAATTTTTCTTTCTTGCTTTGCTGAATAGAGTATTCCTAAATGGTCAGCTCTTGGGAAAATTGCAAACCAATAACACAATATGTTTCAATTTATTGAAAATTCTATGGTACTTCATTCAAGTAGGCTTATTGAATTAAAAATATAATTGAACAGAACAGAAACAGAATAACTGTGTTGGAAGGGATCTTGGAGGTCTTCTAGTCCAATCCCCTACTCAAGACCCTATACTAGAATCTATCCAGATTCTTCTTAAAAGCCGCCAGTGATGGAGCACCCATAATTTCTGAAGGAAAGCTGTTCCACTGGTTAATTGTTCTTACTTCATAAAACAATTTTATTTCATAAAACAACACTATAAATAATCAGTTAAGATAGTATCAGTTCTTAAAGAAATTTAGAGTAGACTCAGTGATGTTATTAACATTTATTAATATGTGCGAGAACCACTAAGAGCTAATCTAATCTGGCAAAATCAGCAAGGAGATCAACAATTTTATCCCATCAACAACTTTTAATGAGATTAAATATGTCAACATCTGGCTATAATCTTTGAAAAGTTTAAGAATGCACAACAGGATGAATGCTAAAATAATATCAAGACGACGAATGAAAGGAATATAATAATATTGATCAAAGGAAGCTTGGATATTCTCCAGGAAGATGCAATAGTTTGATTGTTAAACAACTGCAGATGATATGTCATGATAATTTCTAAATCGATAACCATTTCTCTATTAAATTTTCCTGAATTAATGTGGTTTTTGTACATGACTCAAGCCTAAAATCAATGCAAGCATATCAACATGAACGACAAACACCCTGACAAAAATATCAGTTAGATAAGTTAGAAGCATGTGTTGTGTCTTAACAGCTGTGTTGCAAATGCAAAAACCATTGTGTGTATGTAGTTTTGTTAGGATTTAATCAAAGCTCTGGAATGGACAAAATAAGAGCTACTGTGATAGCAAAACTGGTATGAGGCAAACACATAAAGTATTCAACTGCTATAAATTTCTTTCAGGTTCAGGGAGTGAAATTATAGAAGTCTAAGTCTACATTTTGCAGAAGTCATGGGAAGTGTGAGATGCATTGAATTTTTAGTGCTTACTCTGTCTGTACCTGCAAAGGGGAAGTAGATATTGCTTGAATGACTTATGGCTGCTGGTGTTATTTTGAAGCAGACTCTGCTATCTTCCAGCTGTGAGTGCCAAGTAAGATGTGTGAAAGCCATTTCAAGATGTCAGTGTGCAACATATATAGATACAATAAATACATACATACTCATAAATCAGAGAGATAGCAATAGCAATAGCAGTAGACTTATATACCGCTTCATAGGCCTTTCAGGCCTCTCTAAGCAGTTTACAGAGAGTCAGCATATTGCCCCCAACAATCTGGGTCCTCATTTTACCCACCTCGGAAGGATGGAAGGCTGAGTCAACCCTGAGCCGGTGAGATTTGAACCGCTGACCTGCTGATCTAGCAGTAGCCTGCAGTGCTGCATTTAACCACTGCGCCACCTTGGCTCTAAAGAAAACATTAATCCATACACCCACTGCAGGGTCTTTTTTTAAAAAAAAATGAAATGTATACAGCCACCCATTTTAGGCAACAAATAATATATAATAGCTGTTTAACTAAAAAACCAATAAAAACAAAACAGAATAAAATAAAGAATAATAATCATCTTCAAGGTGCTTCAAAGCAACTCATATATCAAAAGGCACATCAGGCTCCACTAATATCCTGGCCCTAATGTGAGGAAAGGACAAGGATTTCTTGTCTTCTGAAAGGATAATAAGATCAAGGCCATCCAGATTTCAGGATGGCAGGGACAGGTGTTGTAAAAAAGAAGGGACAGCTACTAGGTCCCACAAGATCACACTATTTCAGAGAGAGGATCTGAGGTATGCTCAATCTGAGGTATGCTCAATCTTGTAGAATGGGCTGAAATTACTGGAGACAGATGGTCCTCCAAGCCACTTAGTCTTGTGCCATGCAGGTCTTTTAAGGTAGTGCAGCATCCATGCTGGGAATCAATAATAAGGATAATAAACCAGAGCAAGAATTCCTTTTTTTCTCTTTGCTCAGGTGTTGCTGCTGTATCAAAATGTTGTGATTAAAATTTCTTATTATTACAACACTATTTATTAAATAGAGTAGTAGAATAGAATACAACTGCAAGGAACCTTGGGGGGCCAGCCCCCTGTTCAAGCTGGAGACCCTGTACCACACAAGTGCCTGTCCGCTCTCTTCATAAAAACCTGCAGAAGCCCCTACAACTTCTGAAAGCAAACTGTTCCACCGGTTAATTGTTCTTACTGTTGGGAAATTTCCCTTTAATTGCTTCTCTCCTTGATTAGTTCTCATTTCATTTTCATTCATTGTTTCTTCTCCTGCCCTCTGGTACTTTGGAAAGTAAGTTAACCCCCTCTTTGTGGCAGTCTTTTAAATACTGGAATACTGCTAACATGCCACCCAGTGGTGGGTTTCAAAAATTGTTCGAACCTACTCTGTGGGTGTGGCTTCCTTTGTGGGAGTGGCTTGCAGGCCATGTGACCGGATGGGAGTGGCTTGCTGCCCATGTGACCGGATATGAAGATGCCGACGACACTTGTCAGAACCACCTTAAATTACTTCACACACAGCACTGGCATGCATAAGAATATGAGGTAAACTTTTTTTTTTAAAAAGGCATCTTTGGTTTGCGTTAAAACAACCTCAACACACGCAATGTTCTGATTGCACCACAAACGCAGTAGTCATCCTTACCTTTCACAGAGGCACTGAGTTTTATAAATATGAGCATGATAGTGTAGAATAATCATATCCAAGGACCAGTGGTGGGTTTCAAAAAAATTTGGAACCTCTTCTGTAGGTGTGGCCTGCTTTCTGGGTTCACTGGTGGAACCTCTTCTAACCGGTTCGGTAGATTTGACGAACCAGTTCTATCGAATAGGTGCGAACTGGTAGGAACCCACCTCTGATGCCACCCCTAGACCTTCTTTTCTCTAGACTAGCCAAACCCAAACTCTGTAACCATTCTTCTTATGTTTTAGTCTCCAGGCTCTTAATCACCACCTCAACATCTGTTTTGTAGTGTGATGACCAAAATAGTGTGATGACCAAAATTGGTATTCCAGATGTGGCCTTACTAAGGTTTTATGAAGTGGCACTAATACGTCAGATGATTTTGATTCTATACCTCTATTTATACAACCAAGGATTAAAAATAAAATAAAAATAAAAAAGAGAAAAAACTGTTTAGTGTTCCCCCTTCAGATGTTCTCTCAATGTAGGAGATGAGAAATGCAGCATAGCAAGAGAGTACAATGCAGGAAAGAGGGTACCCCTTATATAGGTGGCTTTCACTCAGGTATGAGGCTGTTGCAAACTATGAGATCAACAGGAAGATGTGCACTTCATCTAGCCGTTCTTAATTGTTACTTTCTGTGGACCAATCAGCAGTGCTGAAGCATGAATAAATAATGCTGCAAGCTGGCTTTAGAATGTGGAAAATGGGTTACCATTTAATTGAGCCTGCCTTGGAACAGAGGTGGGGAACTATGGCCCCTTTATGACTTGTGGACTTTAATTCCCAGAATTCCTGAACCATCATGGCTTAGAATGGCTCAGCTCAGGAAATCTGGGAGTCGAAATTCCCAAGTCATAATGGGGTCCAGCCCTGGATAGAGGGTGACACATGACACTTTAGAATACTGGAATTAATGGAGAAATGTTGCTTTATTGCAAGTTTTTTTTAAAAAAGAAAGTTTATCACGCTCTTCAGAGTTTGTTATTCTTTGTGAGAGACAAATCCTCATTTCATTTTATAAAATATCCTCCAGAGAAGACATGTAGAAAACATTAAAAGGTACAGATGTTTATTTAGGACAAAATAAGGAATAGTTATTTGAAGAGAGCAATTTCTGAAGTGCAAATGGAAAATGCCTTTATAGTTGAGGTTTCCAGGACATTGAATCTTTTTCTTCAGGATATTGATTTACCACTATGCTTCTTCTAAACTTAAAAGCTGTTATGCAAGGGATGGGGAAGAACTACAGATTTATTTTAAGGTGATGGTGGATATAGGATCTGATCTTTTTGGCTGCTTTGCTTTGTTCCCAATGTCTTGTACTTGCCAAGCAGCATTGGTGGCATTCTGCCAGTTTGCCCTGGTTCAAGGGAATCATTAGTGGTGATGGCGGGAGGCTCTACCCACCCACCCAGACATCATCATGGACGTTCTTCACATGCACAAAAGCGCTGTGCGTGAACGTGCTCCTGGTTGTGAACCAGCAGTGAAGATAAGAGGATTTCATGCCTGCCAAGCAGTGATAATAATGATACATCTCAAGATGAAAAAAAATAATTGCCTTGTATTCTATGAGTTACTAAAGCAAGTGTATATTAGTAGTGAACCCTCAGCAACGTAACTTGACATTTGAAAGAAAAGTGTGGAGCCCAGCAGCACTGGGACAATAACCATATAAGAGCAAATGTAATGAATCATACTCTGAAGAAATTACCAGTTACAAATTAAAGTCTGAACTGAAAATCTGAGTATTATACATAAAGATAAGGAGGAGAAAGGGAAGCCATCAGGAAAATCTTTAGCCAACCACAATAAATCTGAAATCCAATAGGCCAGAGTGCATCTGAATTGAAAGCGTTTAGAATGAGTAGTTTTAAAATAGCATTATTGGGGAAAATGCAATCAAACTAGGACTAGTAAAAAAAAAAACACATTTGTCTGAAAAATGGTACAAGAGTTGTTTAGGGCTAAATACTTAAAACTTGGAATAACAGGGCTTGAAGGGACCTTGTAGGTCTTCTAGTCCAACCCTCTGCTCCAGCAGAAGATTCTATACCATTTGTCCATTTTTTTCTTGAAAACCTCCAGTGATGAAGCCTTCACAATGAATGGAGACAAATTTCCCACTGATTAATTATTCTCACTGTCAAGAAATTTCTCCTTAATTCCAGGCTGAATTTCTCTGATAATTTTCCATCTATGACATCTTAACTTGCCTTCTGGTGTTTTGAAGAACAGGTCAACCCAGTGGGATTCAGCCAGTTTGCACCTATTCCGGGGGGGGGTGGGGGGGTGGTTGTTGGAAGAAATCTCCTTTTGTTTTTTTCCACTTTACAGGGCTAATCCTATAAGGAAGGCAGGAAGGAAACGTTCTGGTGTTGTTTCTAGCCTAATCTTTATTGCCCTGCTTACAGAAACTGCCTCTCCAGTTAACCTTTATTACATTGTAACAGCTAAGGCAAAGCGCCCATCGACATGAGTGATGTTGAGTTGGCCACACCCACATGGTCACATGACCACCGAGCCCCGCCTATCCAGCTGGTCATTATGATACCAAAATACTAAATAAACTAAAAATAATAACATAGTAAAAGATATTAGTTTGACATGAAAGACATTCACAAAGTTTATTCTGAGATATATTCATATATCTAATCATTTTTTTCCCTGTTAGGTTACTATGAAATAAATGTATTTGATGTAAAGCTTAATATATACATATATAATTTTTGCACAATGTCAAAACTTTTAAATGCAAACCATGCTATAATGGAGTAAAACAGAAGTCCTTTTGAAATTTGTTTCATTTCAGTATTGATCATATGTCCAAACATTTCTTTAGTGCTAAGACATGTACTCAATTTTTACAACTTTCATTTGAATGGCATGATGAATCTTCACAATATTAATTGGTGGGTTCCTTTGTTTCCCCACTCAACACCTTCCAGTGTGAATGTAGCCACAAGTCTATAGCAGGGGTGTCAAACTCATGTTGTCACGGCGTTGTCGTGTGATGTATCAGAACTTTTTCCCCTTTGCTAAACCGGGTGTGGGCCTGAGCAGTGCATGACGCATCTGTTCCATGGGCTGGGAGTTTGAGAGCCCTGGTCTATAGTGTAGAGTGGAATGACTTCAGACAGATGCTTATAAACAGTAAGGTTAGGATCTGTCAAGATGGCAGCCTGGAGTAAATGAGAGGTTGCTCTCCTGATGCTCCTCGCAATTCCTTTTCTTCCTCTTACTTGCAGACAATGTCTGAACATAAATATTTGTGCTCTCGTGAAGGACATTTCTTGACAGCATGTTTCAATATGTGTTCAACAAAATTTCTTTTGCTGGCAGAGGAGTGGTTACAGAAGTACTTGTGCAGTAAGCATTATTTTTGACCAAGGACAGGCTGTGCAAAATGAAACAAACCTATAATACAAGGGCAACCTCAAGAAAATAAGCTCCAGAAAGAAAAGCCCCAATTATTCCATTTTCCAAAGCCTTTTAATATATTAAGATTGTAAGTTATAAGCAAATGAGGAATATGCTTAATAAATGTCCCACAGAAGACATTTGTGTGCTGAGGAGATATTTGACTAGATATTTGACTCAGTCGGGACGATTGATTATTAATATGCTTTACTTTGGAACATAAATGCAGGTATAATTGGTTAAAACTGTTGTTGGGCCTGATATTGTGTCTTCGTGAAATAGCTTTTGCATTTACCCTGTCTTGTTTAAGCTTTATCTTATAGTTGGTGCTTGCTTAGGATGGGGATACGCATAGCTCAGCAGGAAGGATTGCCTAGCGACTCTGGAAATGATTTCATGATTTATCTTGATCTAAGTGTGAACTAATTATTACAGGCTGTTAATATTCTGCATTGATAAAGTTTTCATGTATTCTTGTTTGGTTCCAGCAAATTTTCCAAACACAGCTGACAGATAGAGCACTGATACTCTTAAAAATGGTTTCTTAAGAAATCTTGGAGAATAGTTTGACTCCCTTTTCTTTGTGGCAACCCCTGAGAAATTGGAAGACTGTCTCTCCTAGTACTTCTTTTCATTGAACTAGACATACCCAGTTCCTGCAACCGTTCTTCATATGTTTTAGTCTCCAGTCCCCTAATGATCTTTGTTGCTCTTCTCTGCACTCTTTCTAGAGTCTCCACATCTTTTCTACATCATGGCGACCAAAACTGAATGCAGTATGCAAATAAAGTTTTGAATGCAAATAAAGATTTGACTAATACTACTATGTGATTAGGGATATGGTGGCTCAGTAACTAAGACGCTGAGCTTGTCAATCAGAAAGGTCGGCAGTTCAGTGGTTCACATTCCTAGTGAGTTCCCGTACTTGTCCCAGTTTCTGCCAACCTAGCAGTTCAAAAGCATGTAAAAATACAAGTAGAAAAATAGGAACCACCTTTGGTGGGAAGGTAACAGTGTTACGTGTGTCTTCAGTGTTTAGTCATGCCAGCCACATCACCATGGAGATGTCTTTGGCCAGTGCTGGCTGTTTGGCTTTGAAAGGGAGATGAGCACCATCCCCTAGAGTCGGGAATGACTAGCACATGTGTGTGAGGAGAATCTTTACCTTTATCTCTACCATGTGATTATGTTTCAAAATCTTCATGCTAGAGACAGTTTGGTGTAGTGGTTAAAGCATCAGACAAGAAAGTTGGAGACTATGACTTTAAGTCCTGCCTTAGCCATGAAAGCCAGATGGGTGACTTTGGGCCAGTTAATCTCTCTCAGTCCAACCCACTTCATAGGCAAAGGACAGTGGTGGATTCTGGATCCTATTGCAACTAGTACGGTTGCAATGGGCTCCGGTGTCCTCCACATGAATGTATATGGCGGGCGTGCACACATGCGCAGCATGCGCATGGATCTTACCTTCCAGTGACACCTCCGCAAGCCTCCATGATGCTGCAGCTGTATGCATCATGCGCGTGTGCAGAAGAGCCAAAGGCTTTAAAGACAGGTAAAGAGCGCGGATGGGCAGGTGAGCCCTCCATACCACTGTACCAGAGGGGTACCTGGTGCTCCATACTGGGGCGTATCGCCTCCAACCCATCACTGGTGAAGGACGGTGTATTGGTATGTTCCCCAAACTGAATTATTTGTAAAAATAATAAAGACAGGATACAAATAAATGTCATAAATACATCTTATATTTTTACTATAAAAAGTTATTCTGTAACAAGTCAGGGAACAGGCTTAGATCTTGGTTCATACTTAGGACATAACTTTTTAATTCAAGCAAAGGCTCTTTTTCCATCAAAACAATGGAAAAAAAGAAGAAGAAGAGGGGAGCTACATGGAAACTACTAAAGTCAATATTGTAGTAAACATCTTGGAGACTTTAACAGAATGAAACCTTGCCCACAGTCTACAGTTACTGAAGCCTCATCATTTTTGCAAAACATACTGCAGTATATTTGCTCACATATTAGGGAACAATCATCAATAATTAAATCAAATTGCAGCTGTGAAAGAACAAAGAGTATGCTATAATGTGCTCTATTTGCTTAAAAAAAGCCAACAATGCTTGCTTGCAGTACTTAGTCATTCACCATGGATCTATGAACTGTTAGTGCAGTGCAAAGAGATCCAGACTGACTGTCTTGGTTGTTTAATTTTGGAAGAGATCGTTTTAATGGAATGTAAAATGAACAAATAAAGGCCACTGAGAAAAAGAGGTACTGAATTATTCGATTGCTAGAAATGACTGCTGATTTCCACCCCAGGTCTTGGTCTCTATTATTATTGCTCTCGGTGCATATCTGTAATAATGAATAAATACATTCAGAACTATTTGTCTGGTTATTTTGCAGCACATAATAGTTCACTACAAATCCACCTAAAATGAAATTCAATTAATCAACCTCAGAATGA
The DNA here is from genome assembly GCF_009769535.1 of Thamnophis elegans. NCBI lineage: Eukaryota > Metazoa > Chordata > Lepidosauria > Squamata > Natricidae > Thamnophis > Thamnophis elegans. The sequence goes on from NC_045542.1 coordinate 80,834,334, forward strand.
GCCTCTCTCTTGCTATTTTATTGTAATGAGTTTTTCCCCTTTGAATATAAAAGGGTAATCAAGGCTGCAGAAATATCAAATTTGAACCAGAGAACAAACAGATGTGGATTTATAATTCAAGTTTCTTAAGGCAATTTTGAATCTTAAAAATTAGGGGGCTAAAATCTAATTAACTTACATTATGAGAAATACAATACCTGGTTTTGTTGAAGGGAAACCAACATACCTGGTTAGTAATAAAACACAGCTTTGAAATTTCAATGAGCTTGCTTACTGTAATCTAAGGTGTGATTTAGCAAATCAGAGTGAATTGTTCATAGCATGGAAGGGCATGAAATGGGAAGTAAATGCAGGGATACAATCCTTATGTCTTTATAATCCAACACAGATGCAATTATTTCCCAGAGGACATAATACAATGTCACTTCTCTTGCAAGGAGTTAAAAAAAATTGTGGAGATATTTTGCATTAATTTAATTAATTTTATCAGGATGACAATTGTTCATTAGAAAATAGCTTATCTTATTAACATAATAATTAGTTTCAGTGCCCCCACAAGAGAAAGATGAAGAAGACTATACTCCTATGTAAGCTCAGTGGGGTTTCTCTAAGACTTCTCTAGGAATGATATTGATGATATTGATCATAAGGAGCCAGGATCTGGGTTGAAAAATGTCCTGAAATCTGCTTTTCTGCAATGGTGGTGGTGGTGGTGGTACTAACCCTTAGGATCAGTGGAGTGGAATTTAGGTCACTTTTCTATAACTCTGAAGCACCCAAAGAGATGATGTAGGCCACTGTATGTTCATCCTTAAAACCGATGGCATTATTTGAGCATGGTTGAATACACAGAGGCCCTCAAGGGAATTCTCTGATTGTTTCACTTGATGTTTAAAGACTTGAAAATTGTCTTTCTTACTTTCACTACACATCCATCAAGGATAAAGGAATGATTTCAGCTAAGGGAAGGGGAGCTGGAAATAGTCCCCAGTGATGAAAGGAGAGGCTGATTAGATGAAGATTGAATCCGCAATAATCTTTTCTTACAAACTGTGACGGAAGGGGCTTAAAATTTCCATCACTTCCTTCGGCAATAAGGAGGATAGTTATATCTCTCCTTGGATAAAGAATTGTGTTCCCATCAGTTTTCTGGGCCTTTCGTTATCAAAGCCTGTTATCTATTGCTTCTCATCTTCTCTTCTACTAATGAAGGGGTGCTTGTTTTGTCTGTGGAAAAAGAGGCAAAGATTAATAGGTGATGGAGGTTATGCTGGGCTCTTTTGATTCTGCTGGTAATGATATGGACAGAGCTCTCTCAAAATGAGACCACCCTGCAGTGAATGTTCTCGATGTCCTTTCAGCAAATTAAAATTACATGAGAGTTGAGTAAGCCTCTTTTCCAAAAAGTCATACAATAAAGAAAGCCGCGTCTTATTCTGCCTTTGATGAGTTTACAATCAGGTGAACAACCTTTGGGCTATAAGTGACCCCCAGCACCCCATTGATAGATTCCTATATCTCCTGAGTAGGCAAACAACAACAAAAGTTCACTAATAGAATAAAGTAGTTCCAGGAGCAAAGTGGACATTTGAAACCTTGCAGAAACGTCTTTCAAATAATTTTATTCAGTTTTAAAATAGATTAAAAACTAACAAGAACTAATAATTAAGATAGATGATAGACAAGAGAAAAAAAATAGAAAGACCCAAAAATGACTTCTGAATATCTTTTACCACAGATAAGAGAACACATTTAAAATAAAGGAAGAAAAGAGTTTACAATAACCTCTTACTTATTTTATTGTCTACTATTATTTCTAATAATCAAATCCGTAGAGCGTAATTTATTTATTTTTCTGTTTTATGCAAAAAGTCTAGAAGGGAAACTTTGTAGAAACCTAAAAGTGAAAATCCCTTCAAATCCCTATTTCCCCCTCATCAACAGGGGGTTGGATCGTGATGTATCACAATGTTTTTTTGCCTTTGTGGAACTGGGGTGCATATGGCCTGCACGGACATATCTAGTCCGTGCCCTGTCAGTTTGACAAGCCTGTGACTTCACATATCCTGCCTCATAGAGGAGAAAATGAAAGTGTGTCACCCATCATTTTGCACTTTATTAAGGAGATAATACTAAGCATAGGGGATGGGGAAACTTTCTTTCCTCTACCACAAAAAATATGTCAAAAGAGCCACTTGATAGCAGTGGGATGTTCCAAACCAAATTATCAAGCATGCCTCCTTCAGTATATAAGAAAGAAAAACCTCAACTCCATTTGAATAGAGATAAAGTACTTTTACTAGATATGAATTGGTAGCAGCAAAAAGGAAAGCAAGATCTGAGCCAAAAAAGCGCAAACAAGTACATATCAAATGATTACCCCTCCCTCCAGTTAACCCAGCCCAGTGTCCAATCTGCAACTCCCTAAGGTGTCATGTGGGGTGCATCTTCAAAAGGCCTTCAAAAGGTTGGTATGCGAGATGGTTGGCCTTGATCAAGTCCAAATATCAGCCATCAGGGTGCGCAGAAGATGGTGAGAACAAAACTCCCTTCTACATAACTCTTCCAGTACCATACAATTCCCTTCCCCAATGCCATGCCCCCACCCTCCATGTTTCTATGGCAGCCGATAGCAAGCAAGCGAAACAGAGGCTGACACAAATACTGTATGGATAGGACAAGGATCAAAGGCAGGAAGACTAATATCATCACTACATCTCATTCATTCTTTGGCCTTCCTTTCAATATAAATTACTCTTTCCCTCCCTACCATTCCCATATATATTTTTCTCTATTCTCATGGTCACAAGGCTTTAGAAATAACAAGGCCTTAAATCAGAATATCCACCGCTAAGCAAGGCAACTGTTAAATGTGTTGCACCTGATTTTGCAACCTTTTTGCCACAGTTGTTAAGAGAATCACTGCAGTTTTTCAGTGAATTGTATAGTCATTAAGTGAATCCCCCATTGTCATTGCTTGTCAGAATCTTTCTGGGATGGTCGTAGATGGAGCTCACATAGCCCCAAGACACTGTAGCCATGGTAAATGCATGCTAGTTGCATTCAACTTTTGATCCCATGACTGTGGGGGATGCTGCAACAATTGTAAGTGCAAGGACCAGTCATAAGTCATTTTTTTCAGTTCAGTGTAACTTCAATTGGTTGCTAAATGATTGGTTGTTAGAGGGCTACCTGTAAATTTGAATAAATACATTAATTAATGGAAGAGTGCATTTTTTTTTCTTTGCAAAGAGGATTGTTTTGAAGATTGGGGAAAATGAGAAATAATAATTGCTTGAACGGGATCATCCTGTTTTCAACTTTTCCCAATTTGGTATCCTATATAGATAAGGGAATGTTCCAACTTATGATGTACATCTTTCTTTCTTTCTTTCTTTCTTTCTTTCTTTCTTTCTTTCTTTCTTTCTTTCTTTCTTTCTTTCCTTCCTTCCTTCCTTCCTTCCTTCCTTCCTTCCTTCCCTCATTCATTCAATTTATACAGTCATCCATCTCAAATACTTGACCCTGGACAGTTCACCGCCATTAAAACTATATAAACTAAAGCAGGAAACATATAAGAGCAATATAAAAACACACTTATAGTACAAGTGTATGCTGAAAGTATCATCTTTGAACTTTCTAACAGTTGTAAAACAAGGCTTTATGTGTAATAGTGTTTTAAAATCCAAGCTTTGGTCTATATCTAAGCTGCCCTGGGGGAGGATTAAAATACCTGAGCCCTTTTGCTTGTTCTCTTTAAACTTGTGTTCAATATGTAGTGGTAGTGGAAACAGGCATAGGGGCAATAATATTTGAAAAATAGTGCCTGCTTGCATACACCTTCGGTAAAAAGACATTGGGAACTGTTTAGGTTCATTTAAAAAAAATCTGGGAAAAGTGAATAATTAAAAAGCAGAATATTGGCTAGTTAAATGCAACATGGTTAAAATGCTATAGCAGTTTAATTTACCCATAGAATAATACATTTAGGTTGATTCACTAGTCATTGTGCTAGAGCCACATAGGACTTTAACTTAATTGCAAAATAATTGATTTAGGTTGACTTGCTAAATATTATGCTAGAGCCACTTAGCATTTAATTGCAGAATAATAAATTTAGGATGATTCGCTAACTAGTATCCTAGAGCCACTTGGCATTTTAATTTAACTGCAGAACAACAAATTTAGGTTGATTTACTAACTGTTATGCAAAGTTATGAATATCGATGTTTTATTCATATTTCTAACACCATTTTCTGATGAAAATGAAAATTCCTAAGTCAACATGAAGAAAACCATGGAAACAACACTGGTATTGTGACTGCTCAGCCCTGTCAAAGCTTTCACAAGGTTGATATGTGATTTGATAGTAGTTCCTTAGGCTCTTGTTATCTCATTGAAAATGAAGCAGAGGGGAATAAAAGTAAACTGGCAAACGGTATTGACTATTTGTACATGTCACATCCATCTATAGTTTGTAAGATGTTTCTCATGTACCCACAACTAGGCCTGCCCCATCCAATCAGAAGAGGTCAAGGTGAATACAGCACCTTGCTTTTATGGTGAATTCTTACCACCATTTTCTGCCACTCCTTCCAAAATGGGGGAGATCAGAGCAAGGCTAAAGTAGGGTTACTCCACTTCTTTTTCTACGAGTAACACACAGGGGCAGTTTAAGTCCAGCTACTCATTGTCAGTTTGCAGAAATAAATTGCTTGTCCCCACTGTACAAGACCCATTGTCTTGGGAGCTGATAACACTACCCCCCCCTCCCAATGTCTCTTTAAAATAGTTGTTATTTCTTAAAAAAATACACAGTAGCAAAGTTTGATGGGAGTTTGTCTTAAAAAAAGGTTTTGATTCAAAAAAGTCAGTATTATTTAATTACCTGTACAACTAAAGCAACTACAGACTGGCACATCTAAAATGAAAACATAAAAGAAAACCACAGTGAAATGAATTGGACAAAACTTAATTGATTTTGAGACTGGCTTGTCTCTGAATGCTGGAAATATTTCATTCTACACCACAAAATTGATGCTGCTTTTCTTCTTGCCATCCACTCCTGCTCCCAAGGAGTCTCAAAGGAGAAAAGACATTAATAAGCACCTTCCTGATTAGTTAAAATCCCTTTGAGAATGAAAGAGGCTGTGTTTATGCAGAATGCTAATGTCAAATGCCTCTCCTGGATCTTCTTATATGAGGAGAAAGGTCTTAGATTATAATGTGTTTTTGCTCTAACAAGGTTTTGACCGCTGCCCTTACTAGCAATGACTATTTCTGTATCTCACTGCTGAAGTATATTGAAGATCAAGGCTTCAGACACCAGTAGCATGTTTCTAGAAATGTCATCAGTGGGAAACTCAGTTCCAGAATATTTTCATTGCAGACAAGAGGACAGAGAAAAATTCACTAACTTCTTTGTTCCCCAGCATCCTGTGTCCCTTAAGATAATTCAGAGAACTGAAGGAGTCTACAGAAGAATAAGGGAGGGTAACCCCAGGAGATGAAGAGGAGGGAAGGAACCATTAAAAACTATACTCCACCCCTCCATTCCCAGAAAGGCCTAATTGATAGAATCCCCTTTCTTTCCACAAATGAAAGGAGAATCCTTCTGCTTGTGGTGGGGACATCCTTGATTAAACTGTGGGTTGCTTAAAAAAGAGGTGAAATGGATAACAGAGTGAATTAACCTGTTCAAAATTCACTGTGATTGTTGAAGAACAGATTGCCAATGTCCTATGGAAAAATAGGAGCCGAGGTGGCGCAGTGGTTAGGGTGCAGTACTGCAGGCCACTTCAGCTGACTGTGATCTGCAGTTCAGTGGTTCAAATCTCACCGGCTCAAGGTTGACTCAGCCTTCCATCCTTCCGAGGTGGGTGAAATGAGGACCCAGACTGTGGGAGCAAGTTGCTGACTCAATTTGCTAAAAAATTTGTAAACCGCTTAGAGAGGGCTGAAAGCCCTATGAAGCGGTATATAAGCCTAATAAATAAATAAATAAATAAATAAATAAATAAATAAATAAATAAATGAATGAATGAATGAATGAATGAATGAATGAATGAATGAATAAATAAATAAATAAATAAATAAATAAATAAATAAATAAAATCCATAGTTCAAACTCAATATTCAGGAATGTATCATTAACTTAGGAAAAGAGTTAGTTAAAATGTTATGGGCCCCTTTTAGCAATTGACCTGGCATGGTCATGGTTACTTTAGCTAAACATACTTTAGAAGTAAAGCAATTATGACGCTCTTAAAATGCTTAAAAATCCACAGTACTGGTGAATATTTGGTGGCATTTCAAGCTTTTTGCAGCTTTTAACTGCCCTAATGTGAATGTCATGTTCTCATCTTGATTCACAACTAGTCAGGCCACCATTATTTTCCTTTGACTCTATAACACCTGGCTTCTTCCATTTTAGAAAGGGCCCTGCAACTTAAAAGTAACAAAAAGGAAAAAAAAATCAACAGAAAATGTTCCCCTAATGACAGACTTCAGTGTTTTTCCTGTTATTCCCTGTAGCACTAATGCACAGCTGAATAAAAGTCCCCAGTTTCTTCCTGTTTCATTAAATTTATTTTTGCCCTTCAGTATTTTGTTTGCAACGGTTTCTGTTCTTTTGAATCCATACTGTATATCTCCCTTAATTAATTCTTCTAAAATCTGCAGAGCTCTACATTAACTTGTCTGGAATAGTGGCTGGATTATTGAATTGTGAGCAGGGAATCCATGTTCAGCAATCAAGAAGAATACTGCATGACTATGGGCCAGTCATTATCATTTTGTTTTAACCTATTTTATGGATAATTTTAAAGATAATTGTGGGAGGGCTATATATTCCATCCTGAATTCCTCAGAGGAAAAAAAAGCCATAAGGGTAATAAATGAAGTACATTATACATTATCATTGGACCATAATATAATACATTTTTCTTGGGAAGTGCCATTGTAGTAAAAAAAAATTTTTTCTGAAGTAAGTAACAATCAGACTGAGGGAACCATGAATAGAAAACACATACATCCAGAGGACATGGACATCTAAATTGTTAAAAAATGATTGAAATGGCAAAAATGATCCCTTTTAACCTTCCTGGTGGGACTCTGATTTCCTGTCTATATGTATCTCCGGGGTTTTCAGGCACAACCAAAACCAGAACCAGAACAACTCCATGAATAGTTCCAAGCTGTTTCTTTATTGCTGATCATCTATTTACAGGAATCTCACCTGTCTGCCTGAAATCCCTTGGGAAACTGCAGATAAAGGCTTCGATAGTCCGGCCTCTGTCATTTCCTTCCATAGAGTGACTCCATGCTAGAATGCCTTTTTATGCCCCACTCCCCTTTTATCAGTGATTAAAAATTATGTCAGTGATTATCAATTGGATTACATGGACATCTGGCTTTCAGATTCAATTGCTATGATCCAATGTGCTTGGTATACAGCTGGCAAGGAGTACGTTTGCTGGTTCAACTATACAATTGGTAGAGTTCAATGGAGAATCAATACTAGTGTCCTGTGGCAGTTGCCACTGTAAGACCAGAGGGAATACTTAGAACTGGAGACTTGTGGAGACTTGGACCATCAGTAGATGAGGAACTTCACTAAGGACATAAAGCACCTTACAATAGAAAATTCAGAGAATTTTCAGGCTCTATCATCTGTTGAACTATAATGGTGATATTGAGAATGGTGGGGCTATTTGATCAGGACTTTGCAAAAACTGAAAGGAGATCTGAAAGTTGTTGCTATTGCACTTCCTTAGAAATTGACCATCTACAATAATTGTTCCATTGTCCTGATATCAGGCTCTTCACAGCAGCCAAACTCAGGAAACAGCTGCTTGGATTTCTGAAAATATTTTTATTACAAGTGGTCCTCTTCGACGACCTTTCAAAGTTACAAAGGCACTGAAAAAAAGTGACCATATTCCACACTTACAACTATTGCAACATCTCCATGATCACGTGATCAAAATTCAGATGCTTGGCAACTGACTCATGTTTAGGACGGTTGCAGTGTCCCAGGGTCACATAATCATCTTTTGTGACCTTCTGACAAGCAAAATCAATGGGGAAGCCAGATTCACTTGACAGCTGTGTTACTAACTGAAGAACTGCAGTGAATTCACTTAACAATTATGGCAAGAAAAGGTGTAGAATGGGGCAAAATTCACTTAACAGATGTCTCACATAACAGCAGAAATGCTGGCTCAATTGTGGCTGTAAATCAGGAACTACCTGTACTAGTAAAAGAATGGAGTTGAACCTTGAAGGCTTTCTAAAGAACTTATACTTAGCGTAATTAAATATACCTAGTGAAATTTTTCAAATTTCCTCACTTCCCTGATTTCAAGAATCTTTTCTGTAATGGCCCTGCTTTCTCCTCCTACTGTGGGGTTCCATCCTCCACTTTCCCAGGGTCTTTAGTCACTTCATCACACCTACTGTAGGTATGTGTTCTGACCCCCCTCTGTACGGTGAGTCATGCCAACACAAGATTACTGCTAGACAATTTATTCACAGTAAATTAACACACTGACAAGACTTTAGCAGCAACCCAGACTTCCACAGATAAGAAATACACACAAGAGCTTCTCCAGCTTTAGTATAACGGTTGTGTCCTGCAAAAAGCCTCCTCCCAAAGTCTCTTCTTATATACTCTCTTGGGAGGAGCCTAATCACAACCACCTGGCCCCAATTATCTTCTATATCTCCATAATTGCTGTCGGTGCTTATCTGCCCATCTTTGCCTGGCATCCAGGAGCACCTCCCTTAGCTCCTCCCCACTGCTCCAGGGCTTGACATCTTGGACAAACTCCCTTTGGCTTTCACCACTGCTCCATGCCTCAGGCACCTCCTGGTGGCCAACCAGCCTCTCTGGTCCCTGCTCAGAGTCTGAACCCTGTCCAGGATCCTCCACATCTTCCAGATGGGTCCCTCGCTATCAGAGTCTGTTTGCAGCTCCAACGGCTCCTGCTGGGCCACAACAGAATGGTACTAGATGGTTGTTTCAAATGGGCTCAATCATGAAATTGGAATAATACAGCCAGTAAGGTGGGAGGTTACAAAAGACCCACCATCTGATTGGATGATTGTGACAACCAACCTGAATGGGCTGTGGATACCCTTGTACAGTAGTAAGGATATGTAGATAGCCATTCCAGGTTAAAGAAGACATTTCAGACAGACATGTTCAAGAAAATAAGTCAGACACTCATAGAAAACAAAGCATTTTCTAAGAAAGGTTTGCTGGAAAAATATGGTAAAACAGGAGCAAACAAGACAATGAAAAATAATAAAAGCTATGCAATTTCTTCCTTTTAAAAGAACATAAAGCTTTCTATCTGCAGTTTACCTGGTTGTATAAAACCTTTTCAAACTCTCATCAAATTGATCTATTATGAGAGGAAAAACAGATAAATGGAGAAATGGACAAAATGCTATTATTTATCTAAATTTAAGTAATATTTTTTTTTTTTGAAGTTCAGTCTTCACCTATGAAGCTCAAAAGTTTACCCATAGTTTGAAAAAAAATGTTATGCGGGACTGGGTTATAACAAAAGACTTAGAGTGTCAAACTTGCAGCATCACATTGCTTTCATTTGATGTATTGCAATGTTTTTTACCTTCGCAGAGTTGGGGTGGGCATGGCTGGCGCGTGTTGCATCCTGCCTGTGGGCCGCCAGTTTGACACTCCTGACTTAAAGGCTTAAAGAAATAGAATTGAACAATTCAGATGGCCAAACTTTCATAATCAATCTGAGTTTATGGTGGCCATTACCTAGTTGTTCTTTCATATCAAGTCAAGCTACTCGGGCTGCTTAAGTGTTTGCCTGAGGAAAGTCAAAAACACCAGTTGCATGGGAGAAAATAAGCAGGATTTATTAACCAATCTTAGGAAATATAACAAAATTATGTTACTCTGTTGACCGTGCTCTTCTTACACCTTGACCCATTAAATTTGGCAGCACATCCATAAAAGCATTTTGCTCAGGTATGCATAGTTATTCTAATAATGAGCTGCACTAAGTTTTAATAATGGGGACTTTGAGGTTCTTTTGGGCTCTGCCAAGCTGTCTTGAAAATGCTCTTCTTAATAAACAGTGATTTTGCAAATTAAACTGATGTCAGGGATTCAAATAAATCCCAGTAACTGACATTTTTAGAAAAAAAGAGAGACCAACTCTCTGAGTAAAAAGCTAATGACAGATTCTCACTGCAGACTTGCTAATCAACAAACTTGGCATGACCCAGCTGAATTCTTAGTGTAATTCACAAGTTTAATAAAAGTAAATGAATGAGATTGAAGAAGTTAGAACTTTGGTTTTAGACCTCAGTATTTTTAATTGGGATCACTACAACAAAAACATAAGGAATTAGATTCACTTCATTCAATTTTTGCTGTCTTTATAACACCCTGCTTCAATTCCTCCTATCATGGTCACTGCTGTTATAAAAAGTTAAATAGTCTAGCGAGAATAATTTATAGGTTGTTACTGTTCTTGGATAAATGATAACATTTCTAGAAAATTCATTTATTTTTGGTGTCCTCTGTATAAATCTAACAGCATAATGCAGTTAAGTTCAAAACTGACTCAGCTCCTTCTAAGGAAGGGAGAGAAATTTTACAGCATTATCTATACTTCAGGGAATCTTAAATTAATGTGTGTCATGGAGGTTTATATGAAAGTAATCACTCATTATAGGTTTAATCACTTCACATTAGTGGAGGCTGTGGACTCCAATTCTGTTTAGTAAAATAAAAAGATATGAATGTAGCTCAAAAATAATTAGAGACTAATACAAAGTTAAATCGAGCTATTAAATTTTGATAGAACGAAATAAACTTATGGTTAAGTCATAGGGCTTTACAATAATAAACTTTTGAAATTTTATTGGTATTTGTACATACATTCAAAGCATCTTCATTGTTTGTGTGGTTACTTCTATTTCTGTTGCATTCTAAAGCAACTATATTAATTGTTCTGGATGAATAGTTTTCAGAAAAATGATAAATATGGGAAATGTGGGAAACGTTTAAAATTATCTTATTCTTGGTTTTTTTTGTCTTCTTCTATAAGGACATTCTTTGGATTTTTGGGGCCACATATGAGATCAGCTTTGTGCAAGCAGAAAGCAGTGAAGAAATGATTCCCTAAATTTATGCAAATATCACAATTAGTTTTGATGCCTCAGTTGAACAGGGGTATCCATATCTGAATTTGTCTGAAAAAGTATGTTTACAAACACAAATCTGAGTATTGTTAAATATCACAGTTCAAATGGGATGATGCTTCACCTCACTTGAAAGATACACAAGGGACTCTGAATTCTTAATAATTATTAGGATTAAAGATTTTGGAAGGGCAAATGTTCTTAACCCAGGGAGTACCTGTGTAGATCAAATCAACTGTTGCCAATTGTTTATTTCTTTTGCTCCAGTTTTCCAGTTAACTATTTTATGTGCTTATTCTGATGTAGATGTAAACATTGACTGGGAGTGTGCTGCAGGCAAAACAAACTGGAAATTGCACATAGTAATTTTTCCAATATGTGCTACAAATATACTTTTATGGGTGACTGGAGAAATCAACTGAATCAATTTTAATTGGAGTTCTCTTCTGCAGTTTGAAAAAGTGGGGAAATTCCACTGTACTTTGTTGTATGTTTCTTTCTTTTTCTTTTTTTAAAATATATTCTTATTGGGGTAGGTATCTTAAATTTTAGGTTTCCTTCTTCTCATGTAAACAACTGTGGAACTGTTGTTTACATGAACAATTGAACTGTGGAGTTCTTGGTTCTCCCTGAACTTGTTTGTTTGTTTGCAGATGTTTTATTTACAGTGGAGATTCCAGGCATATTGGGGATTGACTATAAGAATTATTAACATTTCATTCCTCTGACTCGACTTCAAATCAATTATGTGGTCATTCCCATTTAGAATACATTGCAAATTCAAAATTCTGTTTTGGACAAGTTGCAATTGTATTTGGTGGATGGAGACTCAACATTTGCTATGTGATGCAAACTATTAATTTTCACAATAGATATGTAATTTTCTAAAGTGATCTTCAATAATATAGGAAGTTCCAACACTTCAAGAATCGGGGTGCATAAAGTAGAATACTTTATCATTTCTCATGGATCTAGTTTGATTTGAAAATAGAACACCGTAGATAAGACAGTGATTTTTGTTGAAACCATGTAGCTGCAAAAGCATTTTAATACAAATGAGTATCATTAGGAACTAATTTTACTGCCATTATTTAAGACTTAGAATTGATTACTGTTAGTATATTTTCTGAAATTATGTTTTTTAAAAATCTCTTGACATTGTTTAGGCTAATGAGTTTTAAATGATCCTTCTAATATTGAAAGCAAGAAGAAATATCTCAGTCATCAGCACCCTGATGAGATCAAGTTTCACTGAAGCAATTCATTTTGGTACAGAACACCTTTTTCTGAAAGGTGCATAGAATTTGGTAAGAGAAAATGGTGAGATCATCATTAAAACAGCAACCTATCAGAAACCTTGGTACCAATATTGCTTGAATTAATGGAGCACAATTGATTGCATGTTCAATCAATGTCTGTTTCCATTCAAGTGGATTTTGCTGGGCAATCTACAGTGCCAGGCCACTACCAGGAGATCGGTTCTGATCCTTGCCTCACTTTTTTTCTTCTTCTTTTCTACTTCAGGAGACCATCTTATTATTTAAAAAAAAGCAAACAAGATGGCAGTTATAAAAAGATGACTGTGACTCACCTGTGACTTCTGCAGCTGATCCAAAGACACAGAAACATCTGGAGCAGAAGCAACAAAGCAGAAAGAATGGAGTAAACAGGAATTGCTTTGAGATATGACACATGCGTCATTTTAAAAATGTTTTATAGATTCCACAACCTGAAGGACAAACGTGCTGTTGCATTATCTAGCCAGCAGCCTACATGGCTTTATGCCTAAAAAAATTTCAAAATTCTTTCATGTATGCAGTCAATGATATTCAGGGTTGTAACCTATTAGAATTAACTATGCTTTCTAGATCACAGGCAACTGCCCAGGTTAAATTAACATGTCCAGGATGAATGTATAATGTCTACCACCAGATTGCCATAGAAGCAGCTTTTTCATGCTAACCTCCCTTCCCCCTTGTTAATGAGGCAATGCTTTAAATATTGTAGTTAGGCCAGTGCCCTAACTTCTGTCAGAAGGTGTGCAATATCAGCTGCGATAGCTGAGGTCAATTGTGCAAGAAATATGCTAATGTCATATTTTACTCCCAGAATATTAAACACTTGAGTTGAAAGAGCCACCCTGGCTCCTTAGGCGATCAATGTTATCATACGGCATTTAGATGTTGCTGTGTTGGAGCAATCTGTCAGCAAGCAGGCTAGCAAAATCCCTAAAGCCAACAAAATAATAGGAATGGGCAATCTGAATAATAGCTTGAGGAAATCAAATCAAAGGCTCCGTAGAGTTTAATGTTGGAGAAGCTGGCAAGGATTTTACAACTATGAATTTCTTCACAGTGGAGAGGGTGATTTTAATAGAAAACAACAGGATCAGAAAAGTATAAATTTATTTTGCAGCCCTGCTGATGCTAATCCGGTAATGATAAATCTAATACTGCCCCACCCTTTTAGCACAATATTTGTTGCATAGAGAGAAGAGAATACTGTGTCGCCAAAACATTGCCAAACAAAGAGAGATAGCAAGCTTGTAGGGACAAATTAGGAGAAGTGGCCAGTGCAAGTCCAAATGTATCTACTGCCTGAAAGAGGAAGAAAGGGAAGCAGAATCTGGCATTGTATAAAGATTTGTAATAGAGTGAGGACTTTCTCACTCCCTTCCACACACTTCCTCTTGTGCACCCCTGTTCCATCTCCAGGATGTGAAAGACTATAGAAAACGTGGGGCTGAATTAGTGGAGAGATTGACTCCCAACATCTTTCCTCTTAGTTGTTGGTCCATATATGCATATATGTATATGCAGAAATGTGGTCATGTAACTGGCATAATTATATACTGAGGTGCACGAGCTAGGGAATGGAGAATAAGTTTCAGATAAGTGACTGCTAGTCTCTTCTTAAAAACTGAATTTTAATCATGTGACCATGGGGATGCTGCAAAGGTTGTAACTGTGAAAAGTGGTCATGTTTCTTTTTCAGGGCCATTGTAATTTTGAACAGTCACTAAATGAACTGTTATAAGTTGAGGACTAACTGTATAAATAAATAAACCACATTTTTTCACAGTTTTTTATTGACTCTTCCGCCGGGACTTGTAGGCAGCTGATTGAGGTCCTTGCCTACTGAAATCTGCCTCAAAGAATGGGTGAGGTGATTTTATTGTCCTTGCTTGTTTTGTGGTTTCTAATGCAGCCCAAATTGCTAAATCATCCAGAATCCTTCAGGTACTTAGTGGTTTAATAAACATACAATATCACCTCATGCAAAGACACTGGTGGGTTCCCTCACTCTGTTCCCCACCAGGGTTTCCAAGAACCAGGCAAGCATTCAACAGGTGCAGTTCTCCCTCCCTCCTTCCCCCCAGCCTGAAAACTTATCTCGGCAATGCCTTCTGGTGTCCCACCTCATCTCGGCACCACTCACTCTGTAGTCAAGAAGGAACTCAGCGCTTTCCACAATTTTGTGGTTTTCCAGTTGGAAAAATGTCTGCTTCCATCCTATATGAGCTTATGTTAGGATCACAGGTCCATGTGCACCCTATTTGATTCTTTCCTGAGACCAGGTCCTTCTATGCATGCATGTGCAAGCAAATCACATAAAAGAATTTTAATTTTACTCATTGAGTGCAAAAGGTTTGATAGTAAATAATACTTATAGGTCAGGATCACACTGGGGTTTCCTGGGGTTTCTGGAGATTCCTTAGATTAACTTCCTATGGCTTGTAGCAGACCTCTCTTAAGAAAAGAAGCCAGCAAAACATGTTATATGCAACGCCTGATAGTAAACATTTCAGGAAACAGCACTGCTTGTGACAATAATGTCTCTCGTGCCAAATCCCCTTCCACCCTGTGACAAGTATGTGCAAGAATATAATCACTTCTTCCAATATCAAGTGAGCAGTTTGTTTGTTATGGTTCTGTGTACATTTCTGTTTGGTTATTTTGATTTTACTCTAATAGTAGATGATTTTCATTTCTAGGGTAAAAGTTCTTGTGAACTTTTATAGAGTGTTTTCTGCAAAATGGGGTAGATTCAAGGATGACCCAGAGGAGGAACCAAGTCACTGGCTTTGCCCTGATAAAGAAAAAATGAGCAGCAGCAATGCTGTTTTGTCCTTGGAGATGCAAGGTCCTATACAGGAGCATCCAGTGGTGTGTGTACATCAAAATAACATTGCAAATGACAATGACATTTATGCTGTCATCCTCCATCACCTGGTCTGCATTGAGGATCTCAGACAACAGTTGCTACAGCACCAGTTCGACCCTTCAGCCAAGTACAATTTCTGGAAGGTCACATCTGGCATGTGAGTCTTCTGCCTGTTGTAGTTGGATCAGTATACATCGTAGCTCTGCTACTACAGCGGTCTGAAGGGCACATTGTAGATGTCCTCACTCCTACTTCCACAACTGATCTCTCATGGGAAACAGGGAACATTCATCATTATCTGTCAGGGCTAAAACCAAGTATGTCATGTGTAAGTTCTTCCTGGCTTAGTTCTCTATTGTTTCAGACCTATAGACAAAATCCTGTCAGACAGAGAATTCTACTATTAAAAAGAGATTATCTTTACCTTCTTTTTCTCTCAACTCATGGGCTGAGTTGCCTCTTACTTCTCTGGAATGCACTCTCTCCCTACTGGGGATCCAACTCCTCACCTCTTTCCACCACATTAACTCTACGAGGGAGATTCAATTGTTTCCATCAGCTTGCACATAAGCATACTTACCACTGAATGAGACAAAGCTTCAACAGTTGCCATCCTGAGCTTGCTGAAGATGCATTATATATATATATATATATATATATATATATATATATATATATATATATATATATATATATATATATATATATATATATATATATATATATATATCCCTTTGACAAGGCAGTGCAATAGGAGATTGCTGAGAATTGCAGAAAACTAAGAGCTGTCCTGGGTACCATTGTTCTCTGTGGATTTGATAACATGGTTGTTTTAAAGAAGCAAAGCAGCTCTGGCAAAATGAAGGCCTTTTTTGAGTACATACTGACAGACACTTTATGGCTAACTGGCAACCAGCATACCACAAGTAGAAAATGCCTGAAAACAAAATGATGCTTTATTAATACAGAAAAAAGCTTCTTCAGCATAAATTGTCAGAAGGTCTCTTGAGACATCTTAACAGCCAGAGGGCAAAATCTGTTGCAGAATAGTTGAATAGTTGGATTATTACTTTAAGCAGTAGCCTCAATTACATCAAGAAAACAATTAATGTTTCTTGGAGTAGTAAAAAGTAATGGGGAAGAAAATAAAATAAATCAGTCTGGGCTGAATTGTGATCTGTGTCACAGGGGTGTCAAACTGGTGGCTCACAGGCTGGAAGCATCACACGCAGGTCACACCCACCCCAGCTCCGTGAATGGGAAAAACATCATGAAACATCACATGACAGCAATGTGACACCATTGTGGGTGTCACCCATTGAGTTTGACACCTATGATCTATGAGATCATTTTGTTGGCCTGCCCCTTTCAAAACCTTGGAGTGATCTTTCAATAATCAGCTGACCTTCTCCCTCTAGTGGGTGGGGCTTCTGGATGCCAGTTTACAAGCCCAGCCTCTTCTGCTGTAAATATAATTAATAGTTACAGACATTCATGATTAGAAACAATTCATCCCGGATGATGAAAATTCTGGGAAAAGACTCTAACTTAAATAACTTAATTAACTGAGACTGAAAAAAATCCAGTCTTAAGCTTCCAAAGTTTATTTAGCAATAGCAATAGCAGTTAGACTTATATACCTCTTCATAGGGCTTTCAGACCTCTCTAAGTGGTTTACAGAGTCAGCATATTGCCCCCAACAATCCTGGTCCTCATTTCACCCACCTCGGAAGGATGGAAGGCTGAGACAACCTTGAGCCGGTGAGATTTGAACCACCGAACTGCAGATAGCAGTCAACTGAAGTGGCCTGCAGTACTGCACCTTAACCACTGCGCCACCTCGGCTCTTAATTTATTTACTACCAATAAGCATGAAAGCTACTTTCCTGACATCTGTATTGCTCTTGCGTGTTTGGTTTTGCCAGCTCTGCAGGCTGTGAACAGGGGCAGTATGACATCAGTTAACCTACCTGTTGCATGAGGCCTCAGAGGAATTGACTGAGTGATGACCCTGGCCTTCATCCTAATGCAATAGTTGCTCCGGGGAGCAATTTCACGGAGCAACAAGTGATAATCTTGACTATGATTCACAACCAATCTGGCCTGCTTCCAAGGGCAGTTGCTTGATTCTTTCTAATGGGATGATTGGTCCTACCAAGGCTTTGTCTGTTTGCTCTTGGTTAGCTTCAAGTTCCCCCTGGAAGGAACTGGCTCCATTTGCCAGAAGAATCATGCATCCCAGAAATATCTATGCATGGGAGATGGCATGAGGGGGAAAGGAAAAGATAGGTACAATCCTGTGATCAACGCACCTCCCCTTATTTATGAAATGTGAAGGAGAAAAGGAATGGTCATTATAGTGATACTTATTAATGGAATATTAATAGATGAATCCTGAGAAAAGAAGGCCTAGCAATTTTTTAAAAAGACAACTTTCAGTCTTTGTTATTCCTGGCACCCACAGTGTTAGGAGGCAGGGGGAAGAAGAGGAGAGAGGAGGGGAGGGAAGGGGAGCAAAATGATGTTTGGACATTTGGCAGTTGCTGAAAAAAAAGTGATACACAATTACATGGAAGACAAAACAACAAAACATATTAATTGCAGAGTGGACAGCTGGCTCTGTTAATTTTACTTTGAATTAAAGGAATTGTACAGCGTCTCAATTTAATTTGCACACAAACTGAGAACTAGCTACGTGTCTTTTGCACCTACCCTTGTCTATCCTGAACCAGCTGTACCACTATTGGCAAAAAACCCCCAGCTGGCACTTTATTTTCCCCATCTGGAATAAGACCTAAAACGCACATTAAGACTTTGTGTCTTCTTGCAATCACCCACTGCCTATTCACACCTTTCCTTTTTCCTGACAATAGAATTACAGCCTCTTCACTTTTCTTTCTTTCTTTCTTTCTTTCTTTCTTTCTTTCTTTCTTTCTTTCTTTCTTTCTTTCTTTCTTTCTTTCTTTCTTGTTATTTGTTTTTATTTGTGGCATTCCCCCCCCCCCTAACTCTTTTTGCTTGTTTGTGGCATTTCTTGCTAACCTCAGTTTATTCTGTACTTTAGTCTTTTGATTCACTTCCTACCATCACTGCCTTGTCTCTTTCTTGGCACATATGCCATTCCTGCCATTTCTTATGCATGCCTTTTTTTTTTTGCTTCAGCATTTTAGAAAGCTCCCTGTGTATCCACACTGGGGATCTCTTCAGATATCTTTCATTTTTTCCTCCTAGTAAAATTGTTTTCAATTGCACTTTCAGTATCTTGCTTCACAGGATTTTTCATCTGTGCTGGGTTTTTCTCTGTCAGAATTTCAAGCCATTGGTTTTAAACTTCCCCCCTCTCTGGGTTCACTGAAATCCAGGATACAATTCTGGAAACCTCCCCCCCCCACTCCCAAGGGTTCCATCACCCTCACTTCTTCAATCAATTTTTCTCTGTTGGTAAGGATGAAGTATGCCACCTTGTTCTTTCTACTTTCTGACAAATGAGGTTCTCAGCAAGACAGCTCAGGAATTTTCTGGCACTTTGACACTGGGTAGGGTTAGATTTCCAGCAAATGTCAGGGAAGTTAAAATTTCTCATTGTCACTGCAGTGTGGCTCTCTTTGAAAGTTTGGTCACCTTAAACAGAAAGACTTCACCCACATATTCTGCCTGTCAACATAGGCTATTAACATGTGAAGTATTAATGCTGCTTTATAATGCCTTGGTAAGGCCACACTTGGAACACTGCATCCAATTTTGGTTACCACAATGTAGAAAAGATGTGGAGACTCTAGAAAGTCAGTGCAGAGAAGAGCCACAAAGATGATTAGGGGACTGGGGACTAAAACATATGAAGAACGGTTGCAGGAGCAGGGTATGTCTAGTTTGATGAAAAGAAGGATTAGGGGAGACATGATAGGAGTGTTCCAATATCTCAGGGGTTGCCACAAAGAAGAGGGAGTCAAACTATTCTCCAAAGCACCTGAGGGTAGGACAAAAAACAATGGGTGGAAACTAATCAAGGAGAGAAGCAACTTAGAACTAAGGAGAAATTTTCTGACAGTTAGAACAATTAATCAGTGGAACAACTTGCCTCCAGAAGATGTGAATGCTCCAACACTAGAAGTTTTTAAGAACATGTTTGATAACCATTTGTTTCAATTGGTGTAGGGTTTCCTGCCAAAGCAGGAGGTTGGACTAGAAGACCCCCAAGGTCCATTCCAATTCTGTTATTCTGTATTCTGTATAATAAATTCCCACTGTGATGTCATTTTGCTTCTT
This sequence comes from Thamnophis elegans, assembly GCF_009769535.1. Taxonomy (NCBI): domain Eukaryota; kingdom Metazoa; phylum Chordata; class Lepidosauria; order Squamata; family Natricidae; genus Thamnophis; species Thamnophis elegans. Next base: position 80,853,951 of record NC_045542.1, read on the forward strand.
TTCTCCTTGCAAAAATACTTTTAACGGGATTTCCAGTTTGTGGATTTCCTTGCATGTATATGCTTTGTTTGTTTTTTGTTGAGTTTATTCCCTAATAATATGTAAAATAAGCAGTAGCCTTCCAGGTCTATGCTATAGGCTGGTGTCATCCTTCAAGTTTCAGCAATGCCTATGACATCATCTTTGTCCTCCTGTGTTAGGAATTTGAACATATATTTAGTGGATATAACTATGCATATATTCATGAGAAGAATATATGAGCGGCAATTTATTTCAAAATACTAAGAATCATGAAAATAGTTTCAATGCTAAACAAAATTTTAGTGAGGGGCTTCTGTTACAGCAAGGCATCCAATTTATTTCACTTCCAGGATGATTTACAAATTAATTAGCTAAAACCAATTGTGTAGTTTTATCATTATAAAACTGCCATAAGGGTTCTAATAAAAAAAGATTCTGCTTGCATAAATGATGATTTAGGTAAGCAAGTTCTTTTGAGTCCATAAATAACATTTGGAGAACTACATCACCAGCTTCCAAAAAGCTTAAAACAACTCTGAAGCTCAGACCATCAGTCATGTTCATTATTCTTTGTTCTACTGAGTTATTTAAAAATGCTGTCAATTATCATACAATTTCATTTGCAATGTAGATGAAAATATAGTATTCTTACTATATAATACTTACTATATAAGAAAATATCGTATTCTTACATTAGTCTTTTGGAAATGAGAGTTAGAAACCCCAATATATATGCCTGTTGAACTTATTTTTAATTTTTTTTTTTTTTTTTGCAAATATGGGCAGTTATTGTTTTCCTTTTTACTCTCATACTGTCACAATGAATTTGTCCAGAAACAAAAATCTTCAAGAGAGGCCTTTTGAAGCTGTCTCAGCTCTCAGAAGCTTACGGATCAGCCACATGTCACAAAACCTCCTATATCAATGACTATGGAACAAATTGCCTTGGGAGAAATGGTTTGTCCTCTTCTGTCCTGCAGATCAAGAATTTCAAAGAAATGAGTGCATATAATGAAATTTGGAGTATGGGAACAAATGATAAATTAACAATAGAAATTAAATTTTAAAAAGGGGTGATTAAAGTAAACAATTATTATGAAATATGGGGGATTTTATAAAATCAGTGTTGGTGGAAGGCAAAGGGAATGAACCTACTCAAGAATATATGTTGTTTTGGAGGGTAAAAGGGCACAATTGGAATATATTGTATATCTTATAGTTGTTATAGATGAAGAAATAGAAGGGTAAAAAAATGGTCTCTGGGGGTTGGGGGTGCACTATAATATTTGCTTCTTTTTCCTTTTTCTTTCTTTTTATGTTTTTACTATGTTTGTATTATTTGTATTTAAAAATGAATAAATAAATACATAAATAATATTTTTTAAAGAACTACACAATTTTAAATCTAGGCCTTTAATATTTTTGTGTATTTATTTTATTTTAAAATGTGTTTACCTGCTTTGAGATCTAGGCTGCCTTTCATAAAACATGAACTAAACAAACACAAAACAAATAACCAGGGCCATCCAGTGAGGCTTTGTCTCTCTTGAGATGACCCAGATGATGGAAGGTTACAAAAAAAATGGATATGGAAGCATCACAAAATTACATCGTGGCATCCATTTTGCCCTTCCCACTGTCAGCAAACAATTTCCTATAAAGACAAGTAATTTGGTAGGTAGAAACATAGGTGGGTTTTTTAAATTGATGCTTATTTATACGATCTTCCCACAACACTTCACTGAAGTGTTTTACGCATTGAAACTGGGCATCAGATAAAAGCATCTAAAAATGATTTGCTCTCCTGTTTGAGCTCTGCATTGTCTTAGTCTCTTTCTCTCTTTCTCTCTTTCTCTCTTTCTCTCTCTGTCTCTCTGTCTCTCTGTCTCTCTGTCTCTGTCTCTGTCTGTCTCTGTCTCTGTCTCTGTCTCTGTCTCTCTGTCTCTCTGTCTCTCTGTCTCTCTGTCTCTCTGTCTCTCTGTCTCTCTGTCTCTGTCTCTGTCTCTGTCTCTCTCTCTCTCTCTCTCTGAACAAGATGTTTCTCAACTGCACACTGTGGGCAGGTGCCATCTGTGGAATCCGTCTCTCAAAGTTTCAGATATCTCTGCTAATAAAGCATGTGAGTGATGGGTCAGGATGCAGATCCCTTCTTTTAGGATGGAAAAAAGACATTTTGGAAATATGAGATCAGTCAGTGAGACAAGGCAAGATGTTGGCTCTGCTTTAAGGAATGCAAAAGCTCTCTTGACAAATGCAGTATTTGTAGAGATTTTGTCCTACCGAAAAATGTCTCTGGTAGAAACATTTTCAGATCCTTTGAAATTTCATACCTGCTACTAAATCTCTGAATTGCAGGGGCACCTTCTTCCCCCAAGGATCCAAGGATCCCCAAAGGATCTGTTAATCTCACATTAAGTACATGCTCTACAGCTTTCTCTCTTTTTTCCTTTATTATTTTATTTCCCTATCTAAACTAATGTTTAATGTAATATTTAATCCTTGTCTTTGTACCCCTAGCCATATACCCAAACTAAACGTCTGTTCTTTCCTTTTTCCACATATCTATTTGGGCTTGGCACTCACCGATCCAAGTTTTTCTATCTCTCCTTTCATTTCTTGCTTCCCTACTCTGTTGGACAAAATCCTTCTCTTCTTATATTCCCTAATTTTGACTTCCTTATAGATACAAAGTTGTCTAACAATAAGTTTCTTATTGTTTCCCCTAATTTCTATTCTGTTTACCTTATTATCTCTGAAGAGCCTATTTCCTCCATATTCTTCTATTTCTTCTAGTGACAACTGGATTCTTAACTCCCAGCAACCCTTCCCTCCTTTAATATCTGTTGGTAACCTCTTTCCTGTTTAACTTATTAGAAAACTTTACTACCATCACTGGGTTACATTTGCTCCATGAAGCAGTGCACTTTAGAAGAACAACTGACACTTACTGAGAAGCCCACATCGTCCAGCTTGGGGAACAGGTGCATCTCATCAACATTCAGATCAACCAGTCAACTATTTTGGTTGGATTAGAGTGTCTTGGCAACAGCTGGATAATTTCTGTGACTGAGAAAATGAGCTTGTGTTGAAGACCCATTCACAAAGGATGCAAAAATCTCTGACCAAATGTTTGTGAAAAATCATCCGCATATACATCACCTCAACTCTAACATGAATCCTTCTAATACAAGATAAGAAACATGAAGCAAGAAATTAATAAAACCCAACTCTATCCACAAACTGATGCAAACAAAATGCATTAATCATTTATTGATTCCCCCCACTATTTATATGCTTGTTTATTTCTGACATTTCTAGGTCTCCCTAAACCAGATGGCTTTAGTTGAGAAGAATCAAAACATTCAATTTCATGAAAATAAAATAGATTTTTTAAATTAAGCTTTGGCCAGCAACCAAATGAAACCCCTTTATTTTATTTAGGGACAGAGGCCTTCAAATAAGACAAGCATAACTTCTAAAATATTTTTAAATGACAGTCATGTAGGGTTAGTACATATAACTGAATTAAAAATGTCAGGAACAACGCCAAGGTGTTTAGGGACATGATAGTCTAACGGAACAGGAATTTGAATAGCTAAGAAAACTGTCGTGGCATTTATAATCAGAGCTCCTTACGCTTTGAAAGCAAACTGATGTGTGCTCTGTTACTGAGAGTAAAATGGTGTGGCAAAAAAAATTGTTCTTTTTGTAATATATTTTTCCAAAAAGAAGAGTAAAAGAAATCAACTTGGACACTTTTTAGTGATTTAGATTGCCCTTCTGTAGTCACCATTTTCTAATTTCAATGTTAGGCCACTACATATACAATATTTTAGAAACTAACCAAAGGATCCTTCTAGCTAGACCTGATCTTGTGCTCTTTGGACACTAGTAATATACATTATCTGAGTCCGATGGTTACCCTTGAGAAACTGTTCCCATGTGGTTATTATAAAGCTGAGCGAGGGCAGAGAAGTTTAGAGTGTAGAGACTCCTACAGAACAGACTGGGGAGAAAGTAAATGTGGAGATATATTTTGACTTGTAAAATCCTCCTGAGAAAATATATTTGGACCAACTGAAGGCTTGTTAAGTTTTCCCAGGTGGGAATGTGAGGAGAATTGGAAGAAACTACATTGCATGCTTTCACGTCCCTAATCTTTTCTCTCTTTCATGATCTTAGGTACCTTAGATGATCTTAGATAAAGAGAAGAAATATAAATATGTCCACAGGGCAGTTTGGATATACAGATTCTGTGGACTTCTCAGTGCTCTCTGAGCTTGATGGTTTGCTTATACATGTTTCATTACCCAACTAGATAACATTGTTAGAGTCAGTTTCTGTTTCTCTCACCTGGAACAATCTATGGTTTGATGGCTATATCTTTGAGGGTATATTTTTGTCTAAGAGATCAGTTATTTAAAATTCAGGGAGAGTAGAGAAAGAACCCCATTTTTAGCAAATAAAGAAAGTGATCCATAATGCCTTCTATTGTTTTCATTTTGAATTCCCTTTGTGTTGTCCACTGTTATGACTAGGCTAGCCCTTTCAGAGATATTTTCATTGCTCTGAGATTATTAGCCAAGTTTCAGATGTAATTGCAAAACAATTCTGGTTTTAGACACATTATCCAAAGGGGTTGTAGACATTTCTTAAATTTCTTGCAGCTTTATATTCAGATTGGGTAGGCTTTTAAGGATTCTCATTTTCTGAGCATTCAACCCCAATAGGACATTCTTCTGGATGTAAATGGTCTTTGTTAACATTAATAATATTCTATGTTTCGCCAGACCTAGGAAGCTCTCCCACTAAAACCAAAAGAAATTCATATCATTTATGCTTCTGTATTTTCATTGCTTCAGACAGAAAAAATAAATTAGTTGGAAATAGATAAACACACGTAATTTTTCATTTCTTTTTACAAATGCATTCACACCCCTACTGAGAAGACATTTGAACCATTTTTTTCCTGGCTGAGTATGACCGAATTCACTAAATTCCCATGCAAAAGGCTTATCAATGTTAGTAGTACAGTTTTTCAGTTATCAATCTTTTCTATCGTTTTTTAACCGTACTTTTTACTTCTGGGAAAACTGACATTTGCATACTTTTCAGATAAAAGTTTTTATAATGTAAATACTGTAATGTCTTCTTTGACTTTCTTTGATGCATACCTTCAGGGTTGAATCAAATCAGGGGTGGTATTTACTTACTTTTTCTACTGGTTCGCAAATGTGAAAGCTCACATGCGCGCTTCACTCACATGCGCCCTATCCACCCATGAGCATGGCCTTTCGCACATGAACTTTGATCACGCACATGGCTTGCATGCATGTGTGCAGCATAAAAACATGTCTAAATAGGAAGGCATAGAGCTGGGGTGGGTTGGTGGGCCCACCTTGGGCCCAGCCATGATTTCCACTACCGGTTTGGGCGAACTGGTCCAAACCGGCTGAATATCATCTCTGAATCAAAGGCAGTCTTTGGCAGAAGCAAGAACAATACAAAGACCTAACCCGATGAGGCACATTGACCCACCCCATGACCATGGCAGGCATCAATTTAAAAAAAAAAAAAAAAAAAAAAACCAAACACAAATATGTCATCATTTGTCAATCATTAAGACATTGAAATACAATTTTTTTTTTGTTGTGTATACCCCTCCCTCCCTCCACCCCCCCCATCCCCCCTCCTCCTTCCCCCCCCGACTTCCCAGAACCCGTACACGGTATGGATTTTTAACTAACACAGTCTAAAATCTATTGAGAAAAAGAAATAAAGAAATTAATGACATTCTAGATTGAACGTAGCTTCTTCTTACTGAACTAACTTTTAACAGTTTAAATCATTTCTGATCTTAAGCATAGGCTAACTGGAATTTCTTAGTCCCGTATTTATTTTGTATATAGTCAATCCATTTTTTCCAGTCTCGTTTATATCTCTCATTTGAATGATCTTTGAGATATGCCGATATTTTAGCCATTTCAGCTAAGTTTGTTACTTTCAATGTCCATTCTTGGATTGTAGGCAAGTCTTCCTTCTTCCAATATTGCGCCACCAACAGTCTTGCTGCAGTTATCAGGTGCAGAATCAAATTGGTCTCTACCACTGTAAAATCAGTACATATACCTAGTAAAAATAACTGAGGAATAAACTTTATCCTTTTTTTAAAAACATTTTGCATGACCCACCATATTTTTATCCAAATGCCTTAACCTTTTGGCAGGTCCACCATATATGATAATATGTAGCATCGAGAGAACCACACCTCCAACATTTAGGCTGTACATTCGGATACATAGAAGCCAACTTTTTAGGATCTAAATGCCATCTATAAAACATCTTGTAAAAATTTTCTCTCAGATTTTGAGCTTGTGTAAATTTCACATTTCTTACCCAAATTCTTTCCCATGTATCCAACATTATTGGTTCCTCAATATTTTGAGCCCATTTTATCATACAATCTTTAACTAATTCTGTTTCCGAATCCATCTGTATTAATACATTATATATCCTCTTTATATGCATTAAGCTTTGATCTCTTATTTGTTTAAACAGATTATCCTCAACTTGAATAAAGCCAATTTTTTGATCTATTTTCCACCTAGCCTGTAATTGCCCATACTGGAACCATGTTTGAACTACCTTCTCCTCTTTTAATACCTCTAAAGATTTTAATTGTAATACCCCCCTTTCCGAGGTAAGAAGCTGTCTGTAAGTAAATCTGTCCTGTTTTTGTGCTGTATTCATATTTTCAATTGCATGTCTAGGAATTGCCCACATGGGTATCTTGTCATTTAATTTATATTGGTATTTCTTCCAAACCCGCAATAAAGCATTTCTCAAAATGTGACTTTTAAAGTTCTTATCCAATTTTTTGTTGAATAACAGGTAAGCATGCCAACCAAATACCAGATCGTGTCCCTCAATGTTCAATATTCTATCATTGGTTAAATGAATCCAATCACTAATTACAGATAATGCCACTGCATCATAATATAGTTTTAAATTAGGTAGTTTCAATCCTCCTCTCTCGCGTACATCTTGCATTATTTTCATCTTTACCCTCGGCTTCTTTCCTGCCCACACAAATTTGTTGATACCCTTCTGCCATTCTAAAAGGTTCGCATCTGACATTACTTTTCATCTGTCTCCCTTGTATAAAACCTGTTTGGTCCGTATGTATCAATTGTTGAATGACCAACATTAACCTATTTGCTAATATTTTAGTAAAAATTTTATAATCTACATTCAGTAATGAAATGGGTCTATAATTTTTGGGTTGAGTAGTATCTTGATCTTCTTTGGGTATCAAAGATATAAACGCTGTCTTCCAAGATGGAGGGACTTTACCTTCCGTTTGAATCATATTAAATAATTCTCTAAGAGGTTCTACCATTTCTAACTGTAAGTTTTTGTAGTAAACCGCTGTCAAGCCATCTGTACCTGGTGCTTTCCCTGGCTTTAATTGCTTAATTACCTGCAGGATTTCCCCCGAGGTTATTGGTTGATTCAATTTTTGCCTGTGTTCTTCTCTAACTGAAGGTATTTTCTCCTTGTCTAAATATTTGTCTATGTCTAAACCATTAATTTTATCCCCTTTATACAGTTCTGTAAAAAATTCCCAGAAAGCCTTTTGAATCTCTTCCTGTTGGAACACCTCCTTCCCTCTATAAATCAGTTTAGATATATTTCGAGTTTTCCTTTTTTTCCTAATCTGATAAGCTAACCATCTGCCAGGTTTGTTTGCATTACAAAAAGTATTGTGTTTTGCATATAATAAATTAGTAGCTACCTGGTCAGAGATCAACATGTCAAATTGAGATTTTAATATGTTAATAGCTTCCTTAACCTTTGTATCGTCTGGTTTCCTTGTTAACTCCAGCTCTTTTCTCTTAATTTCCTCTTCCAGTTCTGTTCGTTTTAACCCTTGCTTATTTCTATGTGTTTTATTTATATTCATCAAAACTCCTCTCATATACGCTTTGCTTGCATCCCATACAAATTCCATAGATGTACCCTTATTCATATTCAAAACAAAATATTCAGATAGTAATTTTTTACAATCATTAATATAGTTTTCATATCTAAATAAATTTTCATTCAGTCTCCAAAACCTTCTTGCCTGCACTACCCTTCCCAACTCCATCCAAACTGGGTTATGGTCCAAAAGGACTCTAGCTGCAATCTTTGTTTTCTTGACCCTAGAAAGCAAATCATTAGTGGTTAGAATAAAATCAATCCTTGAAAGGGATTGATGCCTGTCCGAGAAGAAAGTGAAGTCATATTCCTCTGCATTTCTTTCTCGCCAGATATCTCTCAATTCAAAATCATCCATAATGTCAAAGAAAGATTTGGGTAACTTTGCTCGCATCTTGGTATTTAGGCGGGAAATCTTCTTATCTCTCTTAGTGTCTATCACTCCATTCCAGTCACCCAATAGTATACAGGAACTATAGTCCCACTGTACTAATTTAGCATGAAGATTTCTATAGAATCTATCTTGCTGTTGATTGGGAGCATAAATTCCCAAAAGTAATGTCTTTTTCCCTTCTAAGATTAAGTCTAAAGCAATATATCTTCCGAAGGGATCTGCTTCTATTAATTCAGCTTTCATATCTTTTCTTAAGTATACAACTATACCATTCTTCTTTTCCATAGCAGAAGCTGCAAAATGTTGACCAAGTTTTGAGTTGATCAAATATTTTTGATCAGTTGACTTGATATGAGTTTCTTGCAAACAAATTACATCGTTCTTAAACTGTTTAAGATAATGAAATATTTTCTTCCTCTTCTGTGGAGAGTTCAGTCCGTTGACATTCCATGTTAAAATCTTAGTTGTCATCTTTGGTTGGTTGAAGCATTTTTAGAGCTTCCTGCACGGCCTGTTTAACCTTAGGTCTAGCTCCTCCCACTGCTTCCAGATTTGTTGTTGTAGTTCCTTGATCGATGGCCGATGATTGTTGATGCTGTTGCCTCTTAGCTTGTTTCTCCATACGTCTAGTAGTCATGCGGCTAGGTCTTGGTTCCATAGCACCTTGCACTTCTAGAGAAGAGAGATGCTCCATCTTGTCTGGTGGTTGTGTAGTTTGCTGTCTATCCTGTCCTTCTTGTGGTCTTTCTCTAGGTCCAGATGGTGCAGGGTGTCCGGCCTTCAATATATTATAATAAAAATCTCGGGCTTTCCATACAGAGTTGAGGCGGTACCTTTGCTTATCAAATGTAAATATGATGCCAAATGGTGCATCCCATCTATACTGTATCTGACGATTTCTGAGTTCTTCGACCAAAAAAGCGTAGTCTCTTCTGGCTCTTAACATTTGAGGTGGTATCTCTTTCAAAACAGCCAGGTCTTGACCGCCAATTTGAAGCTTAGTGTTATAAGACGCTTGCAGTACCATATTTCTGAACTCTCTTGTAGTAAAATATATAACGATGTCTCGAGGAAGCTGCTTCTGCTTTGCCAGCCAGGAGTTAACGCGGTAAGCTTTGTCAATTTGCCAGCCTTGGTTGGTCCCTGGTCTTCCCATCAGGCGGTCAAAAGCTTCCGATAGGATCTGTTTCAGGTTCTCCTGTTTCTCCTCACGCAGCCCCCTTACTCTTAATGCGAACTCCATTTGTCGGTACTGTATCATAATAATTTCTTTTTCAGCATTTTCCACTTTTTGTTCCACCACCTCTGTTTTCAATGTCAAGTTAGCATTGGCATCATTAAGAACCTCTAGAGTATCTTCCACTCCAGAAATATGTTCTGTTAATACAGTTACAAGACTCAGCATGTCGTCTCTAATTTTATCAACCTTAGCCTCAAATTTCTCATACAACTCCTGTTTAAGTCCTTTTATTTCACTTTTAATTTCACTTTTAATTTCTTCTTTCATTTCTTTTATTTCCTCTTTTCTCTCCTCTCTATTATCTCTAAATTTATCTTCCATTTTAATTGTCTGTGCATTAAGAGCCTCGCTTAGATTACTCAGAAAAAATTCTTTCGTTAACACATCCCCAGCAGGGGGCGTAGGAAGCGGAGGCTGCAGCTTTGTACCAGGCACTGAGGATGTGCCCCTGGAAGTAGAGGGTGACGACTTCAAGTTAATATTTGGTTTTGAGGCCATTTCAAAATTTGTCTGCCTGCAGTTAATAAAACTCTATTGCCTAAATATGCAGCTTTAAGTAAAGAGGCTTTTATTTTGAAGTTTAAGGCTTGGCAAAAGTTTCAGTGAGTAAACATTGTAACAAGACCGTTCAACAGATTCATCACCATTTAACTTCCAAATAAGCAAAGTTAATGAAGGAGTAAAATTCTTCTATTGTGAAACCAAAACATATGATAAGCTATCTCTTTTGTTTTGAATTCTTTTGAAGTCTTGTGAGAATTAGCAAAAAGTGTTCGTTATTACCGGAGAAACCAGCCTGCTCGGCGCCATTTTAAAAGCCTCTGAGTAAATAATTTTTCGGAGGAGAAAAAGAGAAGAAGCTAAAATGTTGATAAGCAATTATTGTCCTCGCAGTAAACGGATTCAGCTCGTGATAAGATTAAATCAAACAAAACTTAGAGCAGAGTGGGAGAGACCTACTTTGTCCTGCACAAGGCAGTTTGAAGTTCCCAGCACGGACAGCCGTTCTGCCTTGGGCTAGCCCCACTTTCCTTGCAAGCACAAAAGCTGCAAAAATCGAAGAGCATTTGCCAGCAAAACAGTTTCTTCTTTCCCTCTTGCCTGAAGGATAAGAAAACCTGATAAGACGTCAGATGGAAGATCCTCTAATCAGGTACGTAGCCAGGAATTCGGAGGCAGCTGATTTTTTGCTGCTTCCACCAGTAAGCTCCTCCCAGGAAGCCAATTGAAATCAACCTGAACTTCAAATGTGAAGCTGCATTTGGAATGTGGCTGCCTTCCCTGGCTGAGGAGCAGAATGGGACTGTTCTCCTCGTACCCCTCGCAGCTCTTTTTTTGCCCCCAGGTTTTCGCCCCCAGCCATTAATCTCTACCATTTTGCCCCCGCTGTTAGGACCTTAGCTGTTTACGCCGGCCAATGGGACCCCGCCTCTTTAGTCCCAGGCCCTTCCTCATGGGCTTTTGGAAGAAACACTGTTCACCCTGGGCTTTTGGGCTCAGGTGACAGTTCACCACCAGCCAATCAGAGGAAGGGAAGGGAGAAAGAGAGAGAGGGAGGGGAGAAAGTGTTCCATGTGGAGTTTCCTCTCCCGGGGTTTGTTTCTCCAACCAGTTCCCTTGGGTCCAAGCTAGAAAATCCTTTGCAATCCCCCCCCCCCATCAGCAAGCATGAAAGTCTGATTGTAGTATGAATGTGAGTGTGTGTGTGAGATGCCCCAGGGAGTGATAAGTGGAAGGGATCTGGAGACCTGTGATTTCCTGTGTGTATCAACCCCCTCCCCTTCCTTCTGGGTCATTCACTGCAACACAAGTTGCTGGCCTTTTGGAATAGCAGTTGTTGCATCCGTGCCTGCCACCCCTCATAATAAACCTGCAAATATCATGGTCCTCCAAACTATCCCTGCTAAATATGCACCCCTCATTCATCATGATAGAAAGAATTCTATTGTTTGAGAAAAAGGGAGACAAATGAAGGAAATGGTAATAAATAAAAAGTAATAACTATTATCACATATAGAAAATTGTTATGTTATAGGAATTTTTTCTATTGTAATATGTATATGCGTTGTGCTGCTGTAAAGGTGTTTTCCTTTTGAGCATTTGGTTGTTGGGCATTTGTGGCACATGTGCCTCTGCGAAAGCATGTGCCTGCAGTCAGTTGTATTCTTTCTGCATTGGGATCTGGATCCTTCATGGGTCCTTTTAAATGCCATCCCCATTCCCTCCAAGAATTGGCAGGTAACTCAAACTACCATAGCAATCCTCACACCTTTTGTGCTATTAATAGGCCAATCAGGAATAACAAAAGATAAACACTTCCAGAAAGGAATCTGTCTATATTAGGGTATATGACTGAGTTTTACAATGTAGTTAGATTATATGACTAAGAGCTTTGGCATAAGAGTAAGAGAAGGAGTCTGAGGAATTGTGACAAGTAGAAAGTAATGATTTTAACTTTCCTGTGGCTGTTGTGTATTTGGGGAGGGGATGCAAAGAATTTTCTAGCTCGGACCCGAGGCAACTGGATGGAGAAACAAACCCCTGGAGAGGAAACTCCACATGGAACACTTTCTCCCCTCCTCCCTCTCTCTTTCTCCCTTCCCTTCCTCTGATTGGCTGGTGGTGAACTTTCACCTGAGCCCTAAAGCCTGTGAGGAATGGCCTGGGACTAAAGAGGCTGGGTCCCATTGGCTGGCGCGAACAGCTAGGGTCCTAACAGCGGAGATGAAATGGTAGAGGTTAATGGCTGGGGGTGGAAACCTGGGGGTAAAAAAGGGACAGTGAAAGGTATGAGGAGAACAGTCGTAGACCCCTTCAGAAGGCTGAAGCATGGAGAAGAGTATCTGAATACAGCGAGTCTTTGACTTATGACCACGACTGAGCCCCAAATCTCTGGTGTTAAATGAGTTTTGCCCAATTTTACAACTTTTCTTGTCACAGTTGTTAAGTGAATCACCACAGTTAGCAACCTGATTGTTAAATGAACCTGGCTTCCCCATTGACTTTGCTTGTGAGACGGTTTCAAAAGGGGATTCCATGACCCTGGGACACAGCAACGGTCATAAATACGAACCAGTTACCAATCATCTGAGTTTTGATCACATGATCATGGGGATTTGCTGCAAAGGTCGTAACTGTGAAAAATGGTCCTAAGTCATGTTTTTCAGGGCTGTTGTAACTTTGGATGATCATTAAACAAACTGTTTTAATTAAGGACTACCTGTAAACCTCTACCTGTTTTCCATTAATTTGTTGAATGTGCTCAGTATAGATAGTCCCAACTTATAATTATTTGTTTAGGGACTGTTTAAAATTACGATGGCATTGAAAAAAAGAAGTTCAATTGTGGTGCGCCAAATACTATCTGTGTATATAGATGGCTGTTTCTAAGAAAAATAAATACTTTTAAAATTAGGTTAAGAAGATATCATGTTGCGTGAAAGGTGTGGTCTCGCACACAAGAGAAAGGCAGGAGAATTTCTCTTTCTTCAAATCTGCCCATTCATATTTCATGTGAAAAGTAAACAATACCAGCTATAGTAACAGTAGATCCCTTCCTCCAGTATTTTGATGGTATGGAGGTGATGAAGCTTATTGACTCCTATTCATTCAACCATTCAGCCTTTGGTTTTGTCTATAGATTTGGGGGCGGGGGGGGGGGAGAACATTCTGCAGACTCTGCTAAAGAGAGAAGCACCAGAAAAAGTTCAGGTGATTTTAAGGCACCTAATTGATGCAATATAACACTTCACATTGCTCTGAAGATTCTCTTTGGAATTATTTTTCAGTGAAAAGATTCTATTGAATTGTTTGTTAATTGATTTTTCAAAGAGACCTAATATTTACATATATTTGCCTAGTAGTTTGCAGGAAGAATGAGTGACACTACTTCTCTTCTTTTCTCTCCTCTCCTCTTTCCTCTCTTTCTTCTCTCTCCTCTCCTCTATACTATCCCTCCCCTCTCCCTCTCCCTGTTTGGATCACATCAGTGTTCAGACCAAACCTTGTGAAGGTGATACATCTGAAAATTTTGATTGAGAATGTCTGAGTGGACACAGAAATATTATAAACACATAATGCAATTTAATATATTTCTGCATATATTTCTAAATTCCTGGCTGCATATTGTTCAAACAAGGTGTAAGGTGAAGACAGATAAATAACAATAGCAATAGCAGTAGACTTATATACCGCTTCATAGGCCTTTCAGGCCTCTCTAAGCGGTTTACAGAGAGTCAGCATATTGCCCCCAACAATCTGGGTCCTCATTTTACCCACCTCGGAAGGATGGAAGGCTGAGTCAACCCTGAGCCGGTGAGATTTGAACCGCTGACCTGCTGATCTAGCAGTAGCCTGCAGTGCTGCATTTAACCACTGCGCCACCTTGGCTCAAACAATATGCATGTTTATCACAGTTGCTATATTTGCCTATAGATAATGAAATATTTAAATTGAGTTTAGGATCTGCACAGTGAGAATTTTCTTCCATGGGAAATAGGTCACCCCATGTGGTGTACAAAAGAGGCTATGAACTTCTTTATAGTCTCACTGCCAGAATAAAATTTAAAGTAAAGTCATATTTCCATATAATTTAACATAATTGTAGGAAGAAATGTACAAATTATTCTAGTAGAACTATCAGATCTGGACTTCAGCAACTAGACAACCAGTAGATAAAAGCAAAGAGTTACTTTTTAGTTTTCTTTTTGCCATCAATTGATGAGAATTTTTGTAGCCCTGATTGTGCAGATGGAATAGATGTTGTATTATCCAAATGGGAAGACGCTGGCACATTCTACTGTAAATTAATACAGATGTCTGGACTATCTCCAAGTTAGGAGGCTGCATTCATCTACATTTAATTCTGTAGCAAACAATTATATATAATCTAGTATTTTTTTATGTTTGTCTGGATTTCAGCCACCCATGTCTTAAAAAAATAATTTACATTATTTTAATATTCATCCATCCTACAGAGTTGCTTAGGTAGTAAGATGGGTGATATATAAGTTTGCTCAATTGATAAATGAATCAATCAATAACCGCAGATGCACTGTAATCCCTCTGGCTACATATACCTGTAGAATGGCCTTTAAAAGTATATTAAAAAAGTTGATCAGCAGCTGATGAAACTTAGTTTTGGCATTTCCGTAAGAAGAAAATCACCCTATTAATGCAAAGTGTCATTATATTAATAAACCTTTAATGTCAGTTCTTCCATTTGTTGAATATTTCTTCCATTGGTTTTCAGCAAGGTAGATAAAAGCAAAGCAGAAATAGCATCTGGCCTGTCCTTCAACTTAATAATTGTAAAGAATGTAGATCCCGTCCTTTTAAAATATTCTGTTCTGATTCAGCTGGGTTTTGCCAAGTGAAGCTTTAAAAGTTGTTTTAAAAAGTATCTTAGAAATACACTAGATGATACTACAAGCTATCTTTGTTTAGGTGAGATGAATCTTGGCATATCTGGACAGCAAAAATTTGGATGATCACTAGATGGCATCAAAAAGATTATGGAAAAATCCATATGTTTTGCTGCCATTAGTGGCCAGTCAGAATTATGCAACTGAGATATGGAAGATATAGTGAGGAAGCTGAATGTTTTGTATTTTTACCTGTTTGCTTGTGAGTTGATTATAGGCATACCTGGTTCCCTTTGTATAATTTCCAGTGGTGACATTCATTTTTTTTTTTTTTACTTCTGGTTGTGTGGGTGTGGCTTCATGGGCATGGAAGAATACTGCAAAATCTCCATTTCCATCTCACTCTGGGACCAGCCAGAGATGGCATTTGCTGGTTCGCCGGACTACTCAAAATTTCTACTTCTTGTTCTCCGAACTATTCAAAATGTCTGCTATTGGTTCTCCAGAACCTGTCAGAACCTGCTGGATTTCACCCCTGATAATTTCTATTTAAACTCCAGAAGTGCCAATCAACACCGCCAATTTATTCAGTAGCATCTGGGAAACTTTCCCTCCAAGTTACTTTGTAACCAGCACCATGGCAACTGTGGGATGTCAATCAACACCAGTGGTTGCCAGGATTGGCTAAGACACGCAGGCATTGTCAGCGAGAGTTGGCTTCATTCTGATTGGTTGCCGGTTTGACAGCTGCACTATAAATAGCTGTCAAACTTTGCTTGTTGCTTGTTCTGTTCTGTCAGTAGTTGCTGTTTAATTAAAACGTGTGTTGTTCTGCATCGATCACCTCAGTCATTCTTTTTTCAGCTGAGTACAAAATAGTTTAGACAAAGGAGAACTTCTGTTAAGAAAGTGGGTAGTTTTCAGACTTTCTTTGTCTTAGATCCTGGGGACTTAGGCTACAGGATGATCATGGAATCAAAGCCAGATGTTGGGGAAGAGCATGAGGCAATACCTTCTTCTAAAAAGGTACCTCAGCAGATAGTGTTTGCTGGAAACTCCCCATTCCTGGGTTCAAAAGTGTTTCATTAATTTGATGTGATTTTATTTAAATTTAAATTTAAATATGTCTTCAAATCAGGGTGAAATGATGAGTTTGGACCAGTTTTCCGAAGCCAGTAATAAAAATGCTATCGGTTCACTGGATCTGGTAGTAAAAAAATGCTACCGGTTCAGGCAAACCGGTATTTCCAACAATCAGCTGCCATGCCTGATTTATATTAGCTAGAAAGTAGGATTTCCTGCTTTCTAGCTAATCTAAATCTTGTGGCACAGCGGATTTCTCCCTCCCCCCACTCTTCACTTTTTTTTTCAGACGCACTTGGTAGTAGGCTCTGCCCGCCTGCCTGGACATCATCACATCCATTTTTGACACTCTGCACATAAGCGGAAGGTCCTGTGCATGTGCGGAGGTAGGGTGCGCACGCTCACATTGCTACTGAACTGGTAGCAAAGGAAAGTTGATTTCATCCCTGCTTCAAATGTGTGGCTGCAGCTAGATCTTGGTCTACTATTGGAGATGTACAGATAAACATGCTAATAGAACTCTTGGTTTGAAAAAAAAAGTCTATCACTAGCTTAAATAAAACTTGTTTTATCTTTATTAGAGCCAAGGTGGCACAGTGGTTAGAGTGCAGCACTGCAGGCTACTTCAGCTGACTGCAGTTCTGCAGTTTGGCTGTTCAAATCTCACCGGCTCAAAGTTGACTCAGCCTTCCATCCTTCCGAGGTGGGTAAAATGAGGACCCCGCAATATGCTGACTCTGTAAACCGCTTAGAGAGGGCTGAAAGCCCTTTGAAGCAGTATATAAGTCTAACTGCTATTGCTATTGCTATCTTAACTTTTGATTTCCTTGGGAACAGTAGGTTTGCTTGATATCAGCAGCAAAAGTTTCTAATCTTGACAAAAGAACAAAAGTGGAAAGAAAGGTGATATTTTTGGTAGCTAAAGTTTGCCCTGACTCATTCATGTTGCAGAAAAGCCTGGTCTACTGTTATACCTGAACCAGATCTTACAAGGTGAATAATTCATGCTATGAAAGATAATTGCGTTAAAGTTCTTTCTGTAAGAACTGTTAATGTGAGTAGAATTTGATCCTCAGGGATACTGAAGTATCTGTATACTTTATAGAATAGTGAAGGAATAATAGGCAAATGTGTGAGATAGATATTTCTTCTTGCCATTGGCCAACCCAGAGGATACATATGCATACATTAGAATTTTAGATTATTCATGATCTCAGCCACAATTGGAATCTAATTTTATTCAGAATGTACAGCATATCAGCAACCCCGTTGTTTAAAATAATGTCTGAAACTTATCTGACAGAATGCTAAAGAGAGGCTGTCTTATTTAATGAGAAATTGATTGGATTTTTGTACCTGCTGACATTTGGCAGAAAGCTTGCTCCCATTGCATTTCATCTGATGCAACTGCACCACATGTTTTATGGAAATATTTATCCTGCTAAGTAAACAATGTCTGTCATGTTTATTTGCTATCATCAACAGTAAAGGAACAAGCAGTCAAGAAATAGGTCACAGACTAGCACTTGGTAAAGCTGCCATGAACGGCTTGGAAAAGATATTGGGATGCCGTGATGTATTTAGACCTAGAAAGGTCAGGATGCACCATCTTGATATAATCAATTATAATAAATGTTTATTTGTTTTTCTCATTCACTGCTTCGTATCTTACCTGGTACTTTAATACTTTCTTGCATGTCTCATTTTACAGTGTTGGAATTCCCTTAAAAGTCTTGCTGGTAATTACCCTTTTAGGTAACATCACCAGTGTAAAAGTTTGGAAGAAGGGGAGTTCATTGATTGCAAGGGGTCTTGCTAGTTTTGAATGTTTTTGGATGGGATAGACCTAAGAATGGAAGTTGTTGTTGTTGCTGAGTCCTTGACCTGCGACTGGTCCTAAAGTCCTCGACTTATGACCGACCACAGGTCCTCGACTTACAACTGACAACGAGCAACAGCCAAGCCGCGCCTGATTGGTTAAAGCGCAGCTATCTGAGCGTGGGCTGCTAGGAGCGTTTTCATTGGTCGCCCTGCTTGACAGCTCCATATAAATAGCTGTCAAGCAGGGTGAGGTGCTGAATTCCTGCTTGTAAATAGTTCTAGCTCTATTTGAATAAACTGCTGTTCTAACTTACCTCAAACGCCTCACATCTCGTCCATCCTGTGATCCTTTACAGTTGTGAAAATGATTGATGCTTTATTCATATCATCATCATCATCATCATCATCATCATCAACAACAACAACAACAACAACAACATAATATTGTAAGTATTTTACAATATTTGTCTGATAAGCTAGAAATGCTGTCTTATCTGTGTTTGTGTGCAGTCCAAAAACCATGCTGGGAAAACTCCCACACTGCAACATGTCAATCCTAAGTTACAAATATTCAGTACTATTACTACTGTCATGTAATACTATTTTTCCTATTGAACTGAGCTGGCCTGGTGCAGTGGTTAGAAGCTGTCTGGAGGTCAGACAGCTTCTAACCACTGCAGAAATGCAGTATTGTAGGATAACTCTGCAGTCCCACTGCCAGGAGTTCGATTCTGACCTGCTCAGATTGACTTAGCCTTCAGGAAAATGTGGACCCAGATTGTTGGGAACAATATGCTAACATTTGTAAACCACCCAGAGAGTGCTGTAAAGCACCATGGAATGGTATATAAGTCTAAGTGCCATTGCTGTTGCTGGTCCTTACAGACCCAGGTACTGCTTTTCTTTCTTAAACTATAATATGCAGGGGTGAGATTCAGCCGGTTCATCCTGTTTCGGGTGAAACAGTAGTTTCAGCAATCAGTTCAGTGGTGGGTTCCTACCGGTCCAGACTAGTTCAGCCAAACCGTTAGCTCTGACTGCAAGCACGAAGCACGAAGCACGAAGCACGAAGCACGAAGCACAAAGCACGAAGCACGAAGCACGAAGCATGAAGCACGAAGCACGAAGCACAAAGCACGAAGCACAAAGCACGAAGCACGAAGGGAACCAGTTGGTCAGCCAGTAGGAACCCACCCCTGGATCAGTTGGCCCTGCCCACCTGTCCCTGCTCTATGCTGTCCTATATTTCCCTTGTCTGAAGACCAGCGGATCAGCACAGCAGAGCGGATTGCCGTGTCTCAGCTGTTTTACTCACCAGGGCTGCAGGAAAAGGTAAGATTTAGTGCTGATTTCAAATGCAATTTGTGCACGCAAACCAAACTGATTGTTACACCAGTTGAATCCCACCATTGGTAATATGTATTTGTTTATTGTCAAAAAAGCATTGGTCTTGAGTGCAATATACATGAAAAAAGAGTTTGTTTTTTCCCCAGAAGTTTTCCTTTATCAGTTATGAGGATTTTTGTGCCACCCCAATGAATATGATAACTGCATTTTTTAAGATTTTGAAACATCCCTTAAGAGTACAAAGCTGTTTTGATTGCCCTCTCATAACCTTATTTTATACCTTGAGTTATTACAATTAGGTTTCCTATTATTTCCATTGAACCTGATGGCCTGACCTCCAGACAGCTCATAGTAATTAAAGCTCTGTGGCTCAGATGCCAATTGCTGAATTTTAACTGTGGTACCTTCTGAAGGGAGAAGATTCTTAATGTATTAATTTCCTCCTGTTTTTTTTAACCCCCCCCCCCCAACAAAGGGATAAATAGAAGATCATTTCTGGTGGAGATCAAAAGAAACTTTCCACCACAATTCCTTGTTAAATAATATTTAAATACCACCAACAATCTCTCCATGTATATGTTTTGGTTCCTAATACAGAAGTTTAATGAGAAAGGGAAAGTATTGTAACAATAAGTTTGGATTATCTCTTAAATGATTCTTAATGAGTGTATTCCACACTGATCAAAGATTCCATGAATACTTTTAATGCTTCCCCAGCCATTAGTTATGTTTTTGGCTTTGCCACTCTTCTGCAGAAAAATAAAGAATGGAATTGATGGGATGACTCTATTTATTTTGCATAGTGAAGATAAGACAATATGGAATTGTTAATGTAAAAATAGACAGTGGCTAAATAATTAAATGTTATTGAATATAGTGGATAGAAATATATGGCTAGCATAGAATTGTCATCAAAAAGGCCAAATTCCTGTGCTGTATTTTCTCCATATAAGATCATGGATGCAGCAATGCACCAGCCTTGAAGCCAATATTCCAGTGTAGTAGAACCCATCAGATATATCAGAGATACATCAGAGCCGAGGTGGCGCAGTGGTTAGGGTGCAGTACTGCAGGCCACTTCAGCTGACTGTTATCTGCAGTTCAGCGGTTCTAATCTCACCGGCTCAAGGTTGACTCAGCCTTCCATCCTTCCGAGGTGGGTGAAATGAGGACTCAGACTGTGGGGGCAATATGCTGACTCTGTAAACCGCTTAGAGAGGGCTGAAAGCCCTATGAAGCGGAATATAAATCTAACTGCTATTGCTATTGCTATATGCTACACAGGTCAGAGAGTGAGTCCCTGATCTATGCATATCTCAAAAGGTCAAATGAATAATATAGAGACTAGGACAATTAACTTTGGGAAAAAGCAAGATGGAATAACTATATATTCAACAGAGCACACCTTTCCAGGAAGGCTGGGGAAAAATTAGATCAGCCAGTAAATAGACTAATTTATGTCACTCCTAGTTTTTGAAATAGAAGAGATTTTTAGAATGGAAAAAAAGAGAGAGATCTTAAAAGAAAATTCTGCTTGAGAGACAAAGAATTATCAAATCTCTCCATATGGACATCATGATTGCATTTGCTATGGCAACATCACAATATGTCTTTGCTTTTCTATCCTACATAGGTCCCCGTCCTATACTGAAGGAAATGCAAGGTAGTAGTTATAAAGCATGAATTAAATGGCTTTATGTCTTAACAAGAGAGAAGGTACAATAAAGACTTTTGGTTAAAAGAAAAAAAAGACCCTTTTATATGGCAATTCTATGTTCTTCCCTCATTTTCCCTCATTTTTCTTTTAGAATTATTCACTTTTCCTACAGCTTTATTCACCTTTTAAAGGAACATTCAATTTTGCTGTTTTCATTTATAAAAGCAAAATATGAACTGCCTAGATTCTAGTTTAGCACAAGCTTATTGCTACTCTTAATCCCGCACAAAAATCAATTGGAGGTGTTATAAAAAGCTTTATAACACTGAATAATATGCTGCCTTTCTTTCCTGTTGTTTGGGAAGTTCTGAGTTTTCATATGAAGCATCTCAACTTTGTTTTCCAGGGATTCAGCTCACTATAATTAGCATAAATTACATTAAGAAGAAGAAGATGATTCTGATTATGTACTTCATGGAGTTGATGAGCCTTTCATGCTCCAGTTCACAATGTTCAAGCCTCCCCCCACACTTTTTTTCCCACTATCAAAATTTCATTGTCAGATGTTTACATTCCTTTTGATTCAGGACTTCTAAAGAAAATCCGTGAAAATAAACAGTGGAGACCCCCTGTAGGGAAGTTGGAGAAATTACAGGCCATTCCATAACTCCAAAAGAAACATGCTCCACTATGGCTTTAGAAGGGTATTTCCCTTTTCAGCTATTATTGGAATGTTATGATGTGATAGTGTGGCTGGTTTCAAAAAGTTGGTAGGTAAATTTTAAAAAAGACAGATCTGGCTATTATGAATAGTAAGTTTTCAGTTAAACAATGAAAATGAAGATGATAGTATCCTCCCTATAGTGTGACTGCAGAGCCCCATGTCAAATTATAGATCATATTATGACCAGCAGTAAACTGAGGGCATATTTCAGTCCAGTATTTGATTTTTTTAAAATATAAATAATGCTACTCTTCAATGGTTAGATGGCCTAGACATTATTATTTGAACATAGATTTTTTTGACATTTATATTTTATTGAGTTCTGCTAATTTAGTTGAAACATTAATTTATATTGCTAGTCCATGTATAACAACAACAACAACAACAACAACAACAACAGCACTTAGACATGTACCATTTCATAGTGCTTTACAGCCCTCTCTAAGTGGTTTACAGAATCAGCATATTGCCCCCAACAATCTAGGTCCTCATTTTACCAATCTCAGAAGAATGAGTCAACTTTGAGTGGGTCAGGATCAAACTCCTGACTGTGGGCAGAGTCAGCTGCAGTACTGCTTGCTAACCATTGTGTCACCATGGTATGGTATAATATGCCATAGGAGAAAGACAGAAAGAAGGAAAGAAGGAAAGAAGGAAACAGATGGAAGGAAGAAAGAAAGAAAGAAAGAAAGAAAGAAAGAGAGAGAGAGAGAAGGAAGGAAGGAAATAAGGAAGGAAGGAAGGAAGGAAGAATGAAGGGAGGGAGGGAAGGAAGGAAGAAATTGTGACATACATAATCTAATTACAGCATAGATGAAAGCAGCATCAAAAACACCTTCCATTTGTCTGCAAGACACTTTTACATACTGGATCACCCTGGCCACGTCATAAGAAATTTGTTATTTATTAAAACTCATTTTTGTTATATCATTATTTTTATTTCTTTCAAATGGTTGAAATTGCAGCCTAAGTATGTGTGAGAAAAATAAATCTGCATTTAGAAACACCTGTATGAAATATGCAATTCAAAACTTAGCAAACTGACAGATCTGACATCTGGAAATGATTACTCTAACAGGGTCAACTTCTTATGTCTAAATCTCATCAGTAGATATCAAGAAACATAGTTTGTCCCTTTAATGCTATGTCCAGTGTTTCACTCTCTAACCCTGCTCCTGTTCAGGTACACAGAAGGAGTACAACTTGTTTATTCATTTGTGCTTCTTTTTATTGGCTAAAGCTTTATCTACCAGGAATCATCTAAGCCTTAGTATATAATTCTGGAATATCTGTAGCAGCAAAACAGACTTTGGTTGCATTTGAAATCAAAATCTTGATTATGTTTATAACTTTATGCATCATCACCATCATCAGTAAGCACAACTTGAGATCAATAACAGGGCTTTCAGATTTTAGACCATGAATTATACAAACATGGCAATAATAAGAATAGTTGAAGGTCCTTGGAAAAGAAGAAGAGAGTTCACTTAACTTCTATAAAGATAAGACATAGCAGCTTGCTTATCACCTTGGCTGAAGCCTTTTTTTGATCATGGAGAGCTTATCAGTAATCAACACACTAGCAACAAAAGAAAAGGAAAACAAACCACACACATTAAAAAAAAATAGTTGTAACATTATTTTCAGACACTTTTCTGAAAAGTTGGGAGGAAATAGGAAAATGGACTCCTTGAACTTCATTATCCCAAAGGTGTTTCCCCCCCCCCCCAAAAAAAAAAAGTCAACTGGATTTCCTTGTTTTCTCCCTTGAAGATGGTGCTTCTCATCCAAGAAACTTCTGACTGAAGTGAAACATCTTCAGGGAAAAAAACAAAAAAGTCCAGTCGACTTTTGAAAAAGCACCTTTGGGACATGGGCTGTTGGTCTGAACTCCGGGCTTGACAATTTGGTTGCAAGTGTTTTGTCACTATTCAGAGAGACATCATCAGTGCCCTTTGAATAGTGCTCCTCTGTCAGTGCTCTGACAGACAGGCACAATTAAAAGCACATTGATGATGTCTCCTCGAATGGTGATGAAACATTTGTAACCAAATTGCCAAATTTGGAGGTCAGACCAACAGCCCAACTACCAACCCAAGCTACTTATATTCAAATACATTTCAACTGTTGGGACAACCATGTCCTGGATGACTGAGAATTAATAATTTGGTGAATGCAAACTCCATGCTGCTTTCTGAGGCTTTCATTCCAGCATGTCAGTTAGAAATCACACACTAATAGCTAATTATTATTTAAACTTGCCTAATAATGAACTCAATCATGGAATTTTAAAAAAATATGTCAGCTGGATTCATGTATTAATAAATGTGCAATAAGCACAATAGTAATTTCTGCTCATGCTTCTTGTCTATATCTCATTATCTTTTATCTCGCCGTATTCACACTTCTAAAATGAGATTGAGTCTTCTATGATAATTATCGAGCAGACCCTGAAAGGAGTCTATGCAAATTATTATTAGAAGGGGTTTGATAAGTATGGCAAATTATATAAAACAATAGAAGGAGAATTATAAAAACCAGAAGATAAAAAATGTAGAGATTAAACACAACCCCCCTAAAATGATCCACATTTAGCCCCTTTATTTTTAATAATTCTATTAAAATTATATTGAAGCTTGCAACAATAAATAAAATAAGAAATAACTGAGTAAAAGAAGAAAAAAGAAATAAAAATAATAATATAATAAAGATAAAATAAAATATATAAATAAATAATTTTAATAACATCACTTTCTCTTAAAATACAGCAAATCTTATTCTAATATACCATTTTTTATCTATAAACAAATCCTTAAAATCTCTCCACTTCGGCCCTAATCATTAAAGAGATACCAGAGATAACAACATGTCTATTTTTATCTTGATAAAATAAACCAAATTTATATTCCCTCCTTTTATTTTTAAAATCTTTAGTCTTTTCAAATTATGTTTTTATTTTTTATTTTTCCAAACTTAGCAAGTCTCTTTTGTAAATCCAATACAGGAAAATTATTCAGGCTAGTCTCATGGTTTGCATATCCATTTTAATTATTAAGACATTATCTAATGTTTTTGTGTGTCCAATCTTTCCATATCATTCTTGTAGCTTGCCATTTTCAATCCACTTTCAGATCAGTCTCAATTCTCTTAGGTAAAACTTGTTCCACTTTCATAACATCTTTTAGTCTATGTATAGAGGTAGTCATTCTTAAAATTAACAACTGCATATTTTTTTCAAAAATATCCTGCAATATTGCTAAGTTAAACTGTTGTGTTCCACTCTGTATTAGTAAGCCAAATTTAAGAGTCTTTCTTTTTCAATTGTCACAAAAGTTTATGAATAAACAGCTGGACTTTCTTTCTTTCTCAGCCAAGAAGTAAAATGTCTTCAAGAAAAACAACAACGAAGAAATCCAGTTGCCTTTTGCCTTAGTCTGTTTGTAACTTTTCAAAGTTCTAATCACCCTTTTGTTGTTTATTCATAAATCAATCAATCAATTAATCATGAAACTTGTACTTCTTTTGCTAAGGATTGAAGGAAACTCACCTGATCACACTTGAGCCAAAGATTCCTAATCAATGAAAAGCAGTAAACAAGCAATTTCCAAATGTTATTGTAAAAAGAAATTCACTAACCTAGTTAACCTCCTTTTTAAGGTGTCAATCATAATTTGACTGAAACACATTTAGCTGTTTTAAATATAAAATATAAAACATGATTAAGCCATAAACAGTAAATTAATTTAGATAAAACATGGACATGTTTACAGATTCAAAAATTGCTCTTGTGCATATTTATTTTCTGGTTAGAAAAACACATTGGAATTCCTCTGCCAGGATAATAAACAAATATCAAGTCCTCTTAGCCAACCAACCAACCAACCAACCAAACAAACAAACAAACAAACAAACGAACAAACAAACATCATTTATAAAATGTGACTCTTCTATTTCTTTATTCAGCAGTTCTAAAGATTAAATTCCAATCTCACCACATTAATAAACAAAGATAAAGATTGTATTAAAACATTATCTCCTGTGGACAGCTCCAATCAAACCAAGTAATTATAATGAAATCTACAAAACACAAAAAAAATAAAGGGAAAATGACAATTGTAATGAAGTGAGGAGTTAAGGCTACAGGTGAAGATGATATAACTGAGCACAAGTTAAAATACAGATAGGAATTGCTTGTAGAGATGCTGGATGCCTTGCTTAATATGTGTGTGAAAATGGCACCTGTGTCTGCTGATTGGAAAAATGCCATTACTGCTCCTGTTTAGGTAGTATGTGTCAATGTAGAAATTGTGTGTGTGTTCGTGTGTGTATTTGTAAGTATGTCTTTGTTAGGTGAGTTTGGGTTGTTTGACGGAAGTCTCAGTGAAAGAGGATAAGTGACAATGGGGGAAAAATTGAGAAACATAGTGTTGCTTTTTCCAGGCAGAGTTGAATGAACTTGATTGTTCTTTACTGAGATATATTCATTAGCTCTATTAATAGTATTTTTCCATTTGCCTGTACAAATGTTATTCTCAACAGAAATACCAAATGTGGATATTTTAAATGTTTCTATATTTTTAATAGTGTAGGAAATAATAAAGCCTACACAAGGTGGTTGTGTCACTCTACTGCAACAGGCCATTTCACACCATGGAGGAAGCATCAAGATTCCTTTTGTTGAATAAGGGGATGACGTGATTCTCTTTAATATAAACTTTAAGCCAGTTTAACATCTTCTGCATAGGAAAGGCATCGATGCACATGCCATAAATGTGCAGAAATCTCTTCTGTGGAAAAGGGGGCTGCAAAACATACAACTCACCCCCCCCCCAAAAAATATTACTTTTAGAAGTAGGGGAATACTTGATTTGTGAAGCAACTTTGAAGACAGCTTTTACATACCGCTGGTTCTTTGCACAGCTGTATTATACGTTGATGTGCATAGTGTGCTACCTATTATTTTTATTTTTTTGTTTTTATTTTTTATGTTTGTTTATCACATTTTTAGTCTTTATCATTTTACTTTGCAAAAAAACTCCAGGTTTCTGGTTAGCTCTTGCAAGCAGGACAATTCATGTGCTGTTGGGAGAGATCTCTGCTTCTGAAGGACTGTGCATCATCTTTGGATAGTTGCCCAATCTTAATCAGACTTTAATTTACTCATTATTCTTCCGAGTTGTCAAGAGGACAGGTGTTTTCGACAGCTGGATCTGCAACCTTCTCCACGGGTGAAACATAGCCAGTTGTCTGGAAATATAATGCATCGGCTACAAAAAAGACCTTTGGGGATTTCACCTGCCTAGGAAATAAGAGTGATAAGCTATTTCTGTCACATATTTTATTAAGATTTCATTGCAAACACATCCCTGAAAGCCATCATTCCACTGCTTTTGTTCACTCCTCTTACTACAAAAGCTAATGACTCAGTGGGACGTATTTGCCTATTTGTCTATAAATAAGCTCTCCGTCCCCCTTAGCCTTCTCCTTTGGAAAAGGCCAGGGTGTCTCCGTCCACCAAGAGAACAATGCCATTGTTTCTTCCATTTTGTAAACCCTTTGAAGTTGGAACTGAAGAGCCAAGCTGTAATGACAAACTAAAAGCTAGATTGGCTAAGCTACTGTTCCATCTTCCAACCCTATTGAGAATCTCTACCATAAATACATCAAGCAACTCACAGGAATGATTGGGCCACCCTTCGGTGTGCATATTTTATGAGGACTGATGCAGGGTTTCCTATTATCATTTTCTGCATGTGTTGGTTATCTTAGCATTGCAGATGAGGAGCTATGGAGTCAGCTATTGCCAAGAACTGATGCTGCATACAATTAAAAAAAAACACAGTGGGAGGAAAAAAAGGAAGTTAAAAGGAAACAAGATATAAATCTAAAGGATTGAAAAGGAGACTTGATGGTGACTTGTCATGCAGTAAGATCCTATGAGTTGAATGGGAAAATGAATAAGAATGGAAACCAAAAATGCAGAATATAATACTGCCATTGTGTAGATTGATTTCCAGTAACCATTGTACAAAGAAGAGAAGTGGGGTCAGATAGAAATTTTCTATGTTCAGGATTCAATTATTGTTGCCAGTTCAAAATATAAAATCATATTTTACTAAAAATTGGAATGTACAAAATAAATGTTTAGTGTTTCAGGCCAACGTGCCAAGCAGGATTGCACAACTGCTTCCAGAAAGGAGTTTTGCACTGATTACCTTGTTTTTCCTTCCATCTCAGGTTAAAAAGAGGTCACCAGAACTGTTCATTCAAGGCACCAATGGCAATTATTAGGTGCATCTTCCACAACCTTCAAATGTGTGTCTAGCAGAAGTTTGCCAATCTATAATCCGAGCCATACATAAGTCAGCTAGTTTGGACTAACATATACATATATGTTCTTGGTTGTGAACATTCAGAGATTAGCCAGTCACAAACAGGGGTGCTCTCAGGAGATGGGTGCAGTGCCAAATTGGTGGCTTTGTATGAAAAATGAGGGTTGTTGATTTTCTCTTTCCTTTTTTACTTTTTTCCTTGCTTCTTCAGTTTTTCAATTAACAAACTGCTTGATTATTCATCCCAATCTGAATATACAGGTGAAACTCGAAAAATAAGAATATCGTGCAAAAGTTCATTTATTTCAGTAATGCAACTTAAAAGGTGAAACTAATATATGAGATAGACTCATTACATTCAAAGCAAGATAGTTCAAGCCGTGATTTGTCATAATTCTGATGATTATGGTTTACAGCTCATGAAAACCCCAAATCCACAATCTCAGAAAATTAGAATATTACATGCAATCAATAAAACAAGGATTGGACATAGAACAATATCAGACCTCTGAAAAGTATAAGCATGCATATGTACTCAGTACTTGGTTTGGGCCTCTTTTGCAGAAATTACTGCCTCAATGCGGCATGGCATGGAAGCTATCAGCCTGTGGCACTGCTGAGGTGTTATGGAAGACCAGGATGCTTCAATAGCAGCCTTCAGCTCTTCTGCATTGTTTGGCCTCATGTCTCTCATCTTTCTCTTGGCAATGTCCCATAGATTCTCTATGGGGTTCAGGTCAGGCGAGTTTGCTGTCCAATCAAGCACAGTAATCCCACGGTCATTGAACCAGGTTTTGGTGCTTTTGGCAGTGTGGGCAGGTGCCAAGTCCTGCTGGAAAATGAAGTCAGCATCCCCATAAAGCTCATCTGCAGAAGAAAGCATGAAGTGCTCCAAAAACTTCTGGTAGACGAATGCGTTGACCTTGGACTTAATGAAGCACAGTGGACCAACACCAGCAGATGACATCAACACAGACTGTGGAAACTTCACACTGGACTTCAAGCATCTTGCAGTGTGTGCCTCTCCATTCTTCCTCCATACTCTAGGTCCTTGGTTTCCAAATGAGATGCAACAGTTGCTCTCATCAGAAAAGAGGACTTTGGACCACTGAGCAACAGACCAGGTCTGTTTTTCTTTAGCCCAGGTAAGATGCTTCTGACATTGTTTGTTGTTCAGGAGAAGCTTGACAAGAGGAATATGACATTTGAAGCCCATGTCCAGGATCTGTCTGTGTGTGGTGGCTCTTGATGCACTGACTCCAGCCTCAGTCCACTCCTTGTGAAAGTCCCCTTATTAATAGTATTTCTTATTTATCAAATTTAGTTTAAAAGCCACTGTTTTTAACAACCAAAGTGGACAATTAAACTCAAAACCATCAGAATTG
Organism: Thamnophis elegans; assembly: GCF_009769535.1. Taxonomy (NCBI): domain Eukaryota; kingdom Metazoa; phylum Chordata; class Lepidosauria; order Squamata; family Natricidae; genus Thamnophis; species Thamnophis elegans. Next base: position 80,883,298 of record NC_045542.1, read on the forward strand.
TCTGCTCACACTTAGAAAATCTTATTGTATGTGGCATGATGTATATTAACAAGACTACACACATAGAAAAAATAAAATAAGAAATCACAATTCTGTTTATCATTCCCCCATAGCAAGGATTAAAAACTAAGAGAAGCAAGGCATCTGATTTCATCTGGTGTTACTCTAGAATAAAAACCCAAAAAAGTAATTTAGCATGCCTGTGCTTTTCTCAAAATAAATATTTAAATGTCAGCCTTCCTGTTTTAAATTTATCCTGCTTATTTGTGGAACAGATGTTTGGTTTTCTAATAATTTCCAGGTGAAGAAAGAAATACCCCTAATACTTAGGAGCTGTAATTAACTTTTTCAGGCATGCGAGGATATTCTATTTTGTTTCATGGTTTTTTAGCTTTCATACATAAACACACACGCACACACACACACATACACACAGACACTTCAGATTCCAATTGCATCTTTTTTTTTCAGTGCAGCAGCTGTGTAACCCCAGGGAAAGGCAAAGATGCATTAATCTGATATGTTGTACGGATGCGCACAGGCAGACATCAACTTTAACAGATTTTGTGTGGAGCCCAGCATCTAGAGCAACATGGGTTAGATGAAAAATAAAAGAGTTGGTGAATCATGCATACCTACAGTTTGTGTAGGTATTTGTCTTTCCAAGAAAATGATTAGAAGCAGGACTCCTGAAGGGGCTTTCTGAAGCTCCAGCCCATGTTTTGCTGTTCCTCAGAAGAAGATATTGTGGAAAACATGACTAGCAGTATGCCCATGTCCTCACTGTAATATAACCACAATGGCAGCAAATAACAGTTTTAAGATCAGAGTTTGCAGCCATTACAGCAGTGGTAGAATGCAAGTCAGTGGTGGAATGCTCACTAAGATCATCTTTCCTACAATCACTCATTCCAAAAGTGGACTATGACTTTTCTTGACACATGGCATTTAGAAGGAAAATTTCTTTGACAAACTGAACATTCCCCCGCAAAACAACAGTCAAATGCACAGGAAGCTGCAAAAAAGCTAAACCTGCAAAGAAGGAAAAGGATTTGCCTTTGAATCTTCTCAAGTCAGATTTTTGTACTGCCTCGTTTACTTTCACAACACACAAGGAGGCTTCACCAGGAGACTCACATCAGTCTGGATGCAATGCGATATAATATAACCAAATTTGATGTCATTCCAACACATTCTAGGAAGTTCACATGGAAGACTGTTATCAAAAGAACCATTATCGTAGGAAGCATACTGCTCTCTCGCTCACTCTCACTCTTCTCCCCTCTCTCCTCATCTCCCCCTCCCTCCTCCCTCTCCATCTCTATAGGGTTGATAAAAATAACTCACAATTCATTGGGACATCTATCCATAATGAATATTTTCAGAGAAAGGGTCATTTTCCTTCCAGCATCCCACTATTTTTTTTTAAAAAAAACCTGAACCTGCCATATTTGGCTGAATTCTTGACATTTAAAATAATTGCCAGAGAGTTTTTCAATTAAAAATACTTCTAGTGAAAGGAATTGAGCATGTGGCCCCAAATTATTTGTAATATTAGTGTTTTAAGCTGAAAACTATACTTAAGGAAGGAACTTCATCCTATGATCAAGCTGCTGAGCTATTGTTTGACTGCAAAAAACTAATAATGAAAAAGGAAGGTAAATAGTAGCAATCTTATTGAATTGAATCCAGATGTGTCCAGCTAAGAGATATAATTCCTAGAAGATCTCAACTCTGGATAGGCTTCCAGGGTTCTGAACAAGATTAGTTGGAGAAGACAATGAAGCCCTTAGTATAAACTGAATTCATGTGTAGAAATGAAGAAGATCTGGGTCAGAGATGGAAAACCTTTGCTGAGCAGTCCCATCAAACATGGTCAATGATGGAGAATCTTGGGGATTATACCTCAGCAGCATCTGGAGGGATGTTGGGTGCCCACCTGGGTTTAAGATAAATCATAGAAGTACAGAATATGCCAGTAATGATCCTACCAATGATTAGTGCAGTATTTTATGAAAAATATTTTTTTCTATTTTGTTCTCCTTTTAAGCAATGTAGTCTTTTGCAGAAAATGTATTTCCCACTTTATATGACATCAGTGGAACCTGAATAGTCAAAACCTTAAGACAATTCTGGCATTGTTTTTTAAATTATACTTTTAAATAAATATGAAATAAATTAGCCATTCATAAGCTGGCAGAACTCAGTCAGCCAGGAAAAATTATCAGTTAAGCTATGAAAAAAGGGACCCAAGTAATTAAACATTAAAATTAGTAAATTTGAATGCCAAACAAAACAGGGATTTGCGAACACAGTGAATGTAAAAATAAATGCTTTTCTTTGCCAATCTTTGAAAAGGACATCAGTACTGAAGGATACTGGCAGATCATCGACAAAGGTTCATATTTAATTTGAAGCTACTTAACGTTGGAAGATGAATAGCAAAAAATCAAAGACACTTATTTTAAAAAAACAGATTATGTGTGGAATGGTCTTTAAATAACCTTTTCTTCATATTCAGATTTTATTTAGACTTATTGCTTTTGTATTTTTAAAAATGTTCTAACAATAACAACAATGTGTCTACTATAAAATTACCCCACCAAACAAGTACTCCATTATCAAAGTAACAACTCAACTTCCCACAAGACAACTTGTGTAAGAACACTATTTAGATGAGTACAAATGCACTGCAGCAACCCTGAACGTCAGAAAAAAGGAAATAGTTGATCTATATAACATCTTCCAACAAAATAGATATCCTCTCAACTTCATCAAAAAGTGTCTAACCACTCAACCCAATATGGCATAAGTAACACAATCTGTGAAAAGTATAATACTGCTATACTTCAAAACATCTCAGAACCCACCACACACTTATAACTACATGTATCACCAGAGCACACAAACCAACTAAAGCCCACCAAGCATCCTAAGTAAATCAAAAGACCCAGCAGACCGAAAAAAAAGTCATATACAACATATAGTGTAAGGACTGTAACAGCCACTACATAGGACAAACAGGCAGAAGATTAGCAGAGTACATTCATATACATCAACTAGCAGTCAGAAGACCTGATGAAAACTCCTTAATTTCACAACATATGGACAGACTTAATTATAGTTTCAAGTGGGAAACTGTGAATATCCTAGACCAAGCCAAATTCAAAAACATTAGAGAGTTTCTGGAAGTCTGGCACTTGGACAAATTGGCTATCAACAGGCACATACAGATAAACAACATCTACATACTATTCAAAGATAAAATCAAAAAATCAAAAAGGAAACAAGAAGACCAGAACTCTTCACCAGCAATCAACATCCATATGAGCAGAAAGTAACACCAAGATTAACATTTGGACCCACTATCAAGAAACAAACAATGTCCCAATCAAGGAACTACCAACGCAGATAACCAAGCTAACAATAAACAACAGTCAAATCAAGGAACCACCAATACCACTCCCACCAACACTGATAGGGCAAGCCACTAGTATATAAATTTAGAACAAACCCTACTTCCTATTAGCACTGGTAACGTTACCTAGTTTAGTAATCTGCAAGAAAACTATCAAATTTAGGGAGCACCACGGATGCCACTGTTCAGCCCTGAGTTACACATTTTCTCTAGTAGTGTAGATGTCTCCTGATCTAATTGGACTTTGTAATTCTTTTTCACAAGTAGATTCATCTTGACTTCATAAGCAGAATATACAACAGAAGATAATTTCTTTACACATTTTTGGATATTTCTATTTCTGAAGTCAGATCTATGTCTGTTTAATTTTCTATATATAGTTGATCCTGTTTTTTCCAGTGTAAACATATGGTAGGACATTCCCAAATAGGTTCTCTTGGAGCTGTGGCTGATACAAAAGTTATATGCCCAGAGTTCATGTATGGTATACAGGGTTTAGTCAAACACTTTGTTATTGCAGCATGTCCTACAAGTGTTAATTAGCAATCATTTTAGGTAAAGTAGACAGCAGGGGTTCCAGCCAGCACTACTGCTGGTTCACTTGTATGCGTGCTTCGCTGCAAGTGCAACTGAAAAACAAGACGGCGCCACCGATGGTGCTGACTGGGGAACTGGTTTGGGGGCGTGGCAGGCCTGGGTTGCTGCCAGTTCTGGCGACCCAGGCCGCCACACCACTACTGGTTCAATTGAACTGGTCCCAACTGGTAGGAACCCATTTCTGAAAGTAGATGCCTGTAAACAAGGAAAGGATTATTTTTCCGAGGGCAGCTTATAGCAATAGTTGTTTTTGTGGAAACTTTACATACCAAGAAGTAACATTCTGTTGTTTTCTCTTATGGGCCTGTTTTATAACAGTTTAAAAACCCATATGAGCCCTTGTACCTCTGTTAATCTGTTTGTATTTTAATTTTCTGTTTATTGTAGTATGAAAGCACCTGAATTAAATTCCTTTTGAGAGCCCCTGTTGGCAGGATCAAAACAGGTACAGCTGTATTATATTATTTCACTATATACAATGGAAACATTTAACTGTGCAGAAGACCTATTGGTTTTGATGTAAAATGAAACTTATATATATATACAGTTTACATTTTTTCAATTTTTGGATACAGCATTTTTGTTTCACCTTTTTATTAATTTTATCCTAGACCACAGAAAAAAGCAAATGGCTGAATAAAATTCACACTATGTTGCATAGTAAACTTTCAAAGCAGCATTCAATTTCGCTATTGCATGAACATTTCATACAATTCATATAAAAGAATATCATTCACACACACAAACAAAAGCAAGCCTTTAAGGGATCAGATGATACTGATTGCATTGTTTCCATGTTACAGGAATCCTTGTTCAGGAACAAGATGCCACTTTCAAAAGGAAAATCCAGGATATAGTGGTAAAATTTTAGCAGGACTGGGTTTTATGTATGCAAAAACAGGATATAAAGTTCAATATGAGGTAGTGTTCTCATTTTTTTTCATTTATAACATTTTTATAAAGGTATTTTTACATTAATAGACATTTTCATGACAATCAATCACCATCTTTGATATTTAAGGCTAGTCCTCAACTTACAATCACAATTGGGATTGGAACTTCCATTCCTAAGTGATATGGTTATTAAGTGAATCATCATAGAAAGGAACAGAATAATAGAGTTGAAAGGAAGTTGGAACAAGGAGAAGGAAGGAAGGAAGGAAGGAAGGAAGGAAGGAAGGAAGGAAGGAAGGAAGGAAGGAAGGAAGGAAATTCTCAAGGGACTATTTTTTTTACTTTACTATTCAATTTGTAGAAAAGTTGCATTATTTTTTCCAATAGTTCTTGGTACAAATGACCTACAGCATTCTGCAATAAGGTAGAGGATTTTTTCCACAATTTTTCTAATTAAATGTTGGCTTTATTTTTTCTTTTAAAACTGTTTATTTCATTTTCATTTTCATTTTATACAATCACTTATATACTGTGCATTTAAAAAAAAAGGAAAATCAATGAACACAACTCATCTTCCGCCATAGAAAACCAACATAGCACTTCAATCCCCCATACACCCTTTCTTCTCCCCCTCCAACTTTCATTTCTCCCCTCCAACATTCCCCTCTTCTACTTCCCTTCCCCCTCAAACATTCCTTTCTCCCCTTCCCTCCATCTCATCCTCCTTACATTCCCCTCTCACTCCCTCTTTACTTCTCCCTCTTCTTTCCCTCTACTCCTCACTTTGGTGTATCTCTACAATTCATTAATCTATTCAGTTTATATTTTACTCTAAAATTAAGAAAAATGAAAAGAAAAAAGAGAAAATAAAAGAAAAAAAGAAAAAAAAGAAAAGAGAGCAACAGTATACAAGTGCATTCTTATTGTTCTGAAAATTGGGACTGTATTTCCACCCTCCCCCCACCCCCCCCTCCACCCCCCTCCCTAACCCCCTTTCGGCTTCCCAGGTCCCATACCCGGCATAACTCTTTATCAAGCACAGTCTGGAGTATATTAAAATCAAATAACTTTAGAATTAAAAGATAAAAGATAAATGAAAAACAAAAAAAAGGAAGTAGTAAAAAAAGAAAAAAAACCACACACACAAACAAAAAAAAGGAAAAACGGGAAAAATCAACAAATTCTCTACATTAAACTCAGCTTCCCATCATTTTTAAATCTTAAACAATGTACCTGATTCCTAATTTCAGTTATTTTATTACTTGCAGGATTTCAAACTATATTGAAACCAAGTAAGTTAATTAAATGGAATTCCAGCGAAGGCCTTATCTCTTTATCTAAATATCCAAACCTTTGATTTATCTCTTTTACCTCCTTCTCTATTAAACCATTTAAACATTCAAATACTTCTCTCGGTTTCCTTTTCCAACTCCTCCCATCCTGCCTTTACCCGTGTCCATATATATATTTTATTTTCATCCGTACTCCTCTTATATTTGCTTCACCTTCCTGCAGACTCTATAGGTATATCTTTCCAAACATTATATTCAAATAACAATTTATACAAAGATCAGCTTACTTTCTGTCTCAAAATAAACTCTACTTAAACCTTCACTACCCTCCCATCTACCCCACACTTCCCAGCTCCATTCAACCCGAACCACAATCCAAGAAGATCACGATCTCCGCTCTCCTCACCCTAAAAAATAAATCATGAACAATTAAAGTAGAAATTCAAAGTTATCCATCGAATCCTGTTTAAATCCCATACAATATATATTCCAAAATCATCGCCACTTCTTTCAATCTCTTTCAGTCTCAATGTCTCTTCGTCAGTATGCAGCTATACCGTTTTACCCAAGACAGAAATCACAAAGTATTATTCAGATTAAAAATTAAGCAAATGTTTTAGAAGCATAACTAAGTCTTTATTCTCTACTCTTCTGCCCTTCCGGAGGGGGAAAGCAATGCCTCTCGCCTTGTAGCCACGTGTTCCGCTGTTTCTCTTCTCCTTCTCCTTGTCTTTCTCCATGTCTGGGTAATTCAGGAAGTCCCGCCTTCAGAATATTGTAATAGAAATCTCGGGCTTCCCAAACAGAGTTGAGGCAATGTTTTTGGTTATCAAATGTAACAGTAATACCAAACGGCACTTCCCATCTGTATTGTATCTGAGAGTTTCTGAGTTCCTTAGTTAAGAAGGCATAGTCTCTTCTGGCTCTTAATATTTGAGGTGGTATTTCTTTGAAAACAATCAAATCCTGTCCATCAATTCGCAGCCTATTATTGTAGAACTCCTGTATTATCGCGTTTCTGGATTCTCTTGTGGCGAAATATATAATTATGTCCCTCGGAAGTTGTCGCTGTTTTGCTACGTACGAATTATGGCGATAGATTTTTTGAATCTGCCAATCAAAGTTAAGTCCCGGACTTCCCACTGAGCGACTAAAAGCCTCAAAAAAGGTCTGTTTCAAATTCTCCTGCTCATTTTCACGCAATCCCCTAACTCTTATTGCAGACTCAGTCTTCTTATAATTTATCATGACAAGTTGTTTTTGCGCAATTTGGATTTCCTGTTGTAATATTTCAATTTTAGATGTCAGGTTGGAATTAGCTTCTTCCAAAAGTTCCAATTTATCCTCCATTCCAGCAATATAATCTGTCATAACATTCATAACCTCGATCATATCCTCCTTTGTTTGAGCAATCTTGGCATCAAGTCTGTCATAAAAGTCTGAAATAAATTTTTGCATTTCCTCTCTGAACTCTTTAAGGATTTCAAAAAGAAATTCTTTCGTTAGCAAATCTCCAGTAGGGGGCGTAGAAGGCAAGGACAGCGGCTTTGTAACAAATGCCTGAAATGAGCATCTGGGTTTCGATTTCGGTGCCATGATAAAAAGGGAAGCAAACAGAGTCTCTACTCACGTTAATTTGAGATAAGGTAGTTTCAACAAACCCCTGGCAATCAATAAAAAGAAATCTTCGAGGGAACAGGGCTAATTAGTTTGTAATCCCTTAAGTCTGTCCAGGAAGTTGAAGATATATCGTTATAGCAAATGCGGAAGTTACAAAATCGCCATTTTTTTTTTAAGAAAAAAAAAAGGTTAAACAAAAGGAGTCTTTTATAAAATTGAAGCTGGTATTTTAAATAGAGAAAAAGGAAAAATTCACAGGTATGTTCACTGCCCGGATTAATCTTAAATGGGTTAATTACAAAGGCTTGTTCTGGCGGGGGAAGTAACTCGCCTAGAGCTGGAAAAAAAACAGCTGAGAAGATCTGGCCGGAGTAAATGACTCAGCTTTCGTTGATTCATTCTCTTTCATTCGCAGCCAAAAAGAAAAAAAGGCTACGAACTTCAAAGAGGATTCTAACTGGCTGAGGGTCCCTCCCTACTTTTTCCTTAATGGAAAAAGAGTTATCTAAGATCTTAAATAGATATACGAACCAGAACTCTGAGGACAGCTTCATTAAGCTGCCAACGGCGGCAAGCACCGCTTTATTTTTAAATTTTATTTCTTCTATAAGGTTTGCAGTATTCATTCCTAAAACAGGATCTTGACAAACTTGAACGTTGGGCACTATCTAATAAAATGAAATTCAATGGTGAAAAGAGTAAGGTTCTACATTTAGAAACATGCAAGAAAAACGAAATGCACAGGTACAGTATAGGTGGTACCTTGCTCAACAGTAGTAACTGTGAAAGGGATCTTGAAGTCCTAGTGGACAGCCATTTAAATATCAGCCAGCAGTGTGCACCAGCTGCCAAAAAGCCAACACAATTCTAGGCTACATAAAGAGAGGGATAGAATCAAGATCACGTGAAATGTTAATACCACATTATAATGCCTTGGTAAGGCCACACTTGGAACACTGCATTCAGTTTTGGTCACCACGATGTAGAAAAGATGTGGAGACTATAGAAAGAGTGCAGAGAAGAGCAACAAAGATGATTAGGGGACTGGAGGCTAAAACATATGAAGAACGGTTGCAGGAACTGGATATGTCTAGATTAATGAAAAGAAAGACTAGGGGAGACAAGATAGCAGTGTTCCAATATCTCAGGGGTTGCCACAAAGAAGAGGGAGTCAAACTATTCTCCAAGGCACCTGAGGTTAGAACAAGAAGCAAAGGGTGAAAACTAATTAAGAGAGAAGCAACTTAGAACTGAGGAGAAATTTCCTGACAGTTACAACAATTAATCAGTGGAACAGCTTGCCTCCAGAAGTTTTGAATGCCCCAACACTGGAAGTCTTTAAGATGTTGGATAGCCATTTGTCTGAAATGGTATATGGTTTCCTGCCTAGGTAGGGGGTTGGACTAGAAGACCCCCAAGGTCCCTTCCAAATCTGCTATTGTATTGTATTGAATGAAAGCTGTGAAGTTATTTTTGAAATAAACAGAATAAATTTAACACTCTGATTTCCTTCCCACTTTCCCCTTATTGCACTGTCTCCATAAATCAAAGATCAAATGGAATTTCCCCCACAATGGAAATTCTAATTTATCGCAGAAGTGAAGATCTTTTTCTGTGATTTCTTTCCATTTAATTGAGTTTAGGATTTTGTACTTCCCTCCCAAACAAAGTGTTAAATCTTCTGCTCTGAGCTTGGCAATCTTCTGTAGGCATGAAGGTCATTTATTTTAATTAAATAGAACTCTCTTTTTTTACACTTGCTTGAAAATGAGGATTAGTCTCAACAAGTTTCATTAAATAAACAAAGCAAATTAACATTTATAATACATCTTCATCCCAATCTGAATTGGTCTCATCAAAAGCCTATTAGCTGGCAGGCAGGGAGCTGCATAGATGAGATGCAGTAAAAGATATGCTGGGATGCACACAGAACTTTTCATGTGTTGAATAAACGGGTGATGAAGAATGCATACTTCCCTTTCTGAAATCTGAATGTCAATAGGTTGATTAAGCTAAAAAACAATGATTCAGAAAAATGATTTCTAAAACAGATTCAAAAACAAAGGGACTGTTTTGTGATTTAGACGCAGATTTAGATTGGGATTTAGGTGCCTTTTCTCTTTTAGTGCTCTATGGTGGATTAAAGTCCAGTGGAAAGGGATATCCCTGCAGATTGTGAAGTGTAATTCGAATTGGCATATTGTACACTAATCTGGATGCTTATTCCACTTTGGTGTTGTCTAAATCAGGGGTTCCTAAATGTTTTGCCCCTATGACTCCCTTTAGGGTAATCTTAATGTGCACACACATCCTCTAAAAATCCAAATATCAAAATGAACACTCGAAACTGGTGTTTTGGAAAACGTGGATTGATTATAACTACCACAAGGTTCTTCACACCTCTTCTGGACTCTGTCTGCCACTTCCTTGAGAGACTGCCTGCTGCCGATCACCTCCAATGGACCGATTAGATCCCACAGATTAGGCCTCCTCCGTATTCCATCCGCTGGCCAATGCAGTCTGGCAACCACCCAGAGGAGGGCCTTCTCTGTGGCTGCTCCGGCCCTTTGGAACGAGCTCCCCATGGAGATTCGAACCGCAAAGCCCTTAAAACCTGGCTCTTCCGACAGGCCTGGGGCTAATGAGTCTTGTCCCCCCCTCGAATGGTATGGTTGTTGTGTGCTTTTAAACTATAGTATTGTTTTTGTCTGTCTTTTTATTCCTTATTTGTACCCTTCCCCCTTGACTTGGGTTGTGAGCCGCCCTGAGTCCCCTTCGGGGAAAAGGGCGGCATACAAATATAATAAATTCAATTCAATTCAATTCCTGTAAGGGAGGTAAACCTCACAGTTGGAAAATCTCAATCTAAACCAACACATGTGGAAATATATAGTGAGAAGTTCTCATGTGAATTGAGTAGCATCAAAATGGCATTAAACATAATCTCCTTCAAAGTCTTGGACTTAGTACCTTTTTATTAGGAGGATGCTGATTTTATAGGGAAGCCTCCTATGATCAGCCCTCTCCCACGCGACTGAGTGGCTTAAGTGTTCTCCCAGCCACTTGGGAGGTACTCATCGATAAGAGCATTAAAGATAATTGTGCATTAGGCACCTAAACACACCCTATATTCAGATGTAGCTGGTTCAATAACTGTGCCGCTTTCTTTTTTAATGCTTGGCAGTTATGCCAGAAATATTCTGGTCAGCAGAAAGCAAAGCAATTGAGATTTAAATGCAGATGAGCATACTGGAATGTGGAAAGTACCGCAGGTGTGTGCAAGCAGCAATTCTGACCACTTTCTTTGCCAAGATGCAGTAATGGTCGGTGGGGAGTGTACATACACTTTATGTACCAATGCCTTTTCCTCCAGTTTGAAGGAATTGGAGGTGGAGGAGGGAAGGTGGGGTAGGGAAGAAAACACATTGGTGTTGCTGAGCCATGAGATGTTGTTTCTGGAAGAGGAAATGAGATGCTACGTTTGAATCAGGATTTTACTGATTTTGAGCTTCAGATCTTAAGCTCAAATTCTGGAACACTCTTCTATTAGGGAATTCTAAAAAACTTGGTGGCTAATAGATCCTCATGAGGATATATGCTAGGTGTACTAAAATGCTAATGTGGAAGTTGCTTCCATATGGAACCAACAATCACACCTCTTTTTTCCTGCTATAGCTGCCTGCCACATGATAGGAGGCAATGGGCCAGCTTTATGATTAGTTGAGTTTGAGTTTGAGTTTTATTTCATTTGTATGCCGCCCCTTTCCCTGAAGGGACTCAGGGCGGCTCACAACTCAAGGGAAGGGGGATACAGACAGTTAACAACAACACAAAAACAATACATAGTTAAAACGCAACAATCATACCATTTGAGATAGGGGCAGCGAATCTTTAGCCCCATGCCTGTCGGAACAGCCAGGTTTTAAGGGCTATGCGGAAGGCCTGGAGGGTGGTGAGGGTGCGAATCTCCACGGGGAGTTCGTTCTAGAAGACTCCAGGTTTCTGAAAACTAAAATAATTTCAAATATTTCTAGAACAATTTTTCCTATAGTTGTGCTGCATACAATTCAGGCACAAGTAATCTACTCTCTTCAACTTCCAGCAGTTTTCTTTGCCTCCCACTAGGTGGCAAAGTCCAACAGAACTACACATTGTTTTCTCTCTCCAGTGCTATTACACTTTCTCATTCTCTCTCTTTCATTCTCTCTCAGTAATTTTTGAAAAAAAGTCACTTGTGCTAAAGGACAAACTATTCACCATAATACTTTTCAACATTTTAAGTTCATTATTTCCTAGCTAAAAAAGAGACCTTGAATAAAGAACGAACAACACATTTAGCAATGATGATACTAGCTTTGGGCAAAATTGGCTAGGAAAGCAATTTTCTTTCTTTTTCAGTTGTCTGGGAAAGAGAGGCCATGTATTTCCCACTGCATCTTGCAGAATAGCGAATCAGTAGCAGTCATAATTCAGGAACAGAAACGTTCTTCTCATTAACTTGAAGACAATGATAAGGGTGCTGGAAGAAGGAAAATGTAGCTTGATTTTCCTGAAGTAACATTTGACCTTTCAAGGTTCCATAGAGTAAAAAGTTATATTTGAGAGCATGTTTATGGTACTTTCTCCCCCATTGTGTTTAAAAAAACATAATAATAACAAATAGCAGAAAATTCTTGCATCAATCAATTGGATTTATTCCTTGTTCCCACAGATGTAGGTTAAAAATATTCAGCAGAAATGCCTGCTGACATAATGTTTTTGTTGTTGTTAATGATTCTTTCTTTCACTGGAAATTAATACTGGCATACCTTTGTAGTTTAAGGAAGAACAGAGATAGCTATCCATAATGACTCTTGACCAATCTAGCTGAACTCACATTTTCTATTGTTGGCTTTGTGTGTGCAATGTATTCAGCGGCTGTTGGCTTAAGCAAGATTTTATCAACCCCATTCTTGGCTTTTTGTCATATACAAAGTTATAATACGACTAGCTAAAATGTGATGTCTACACTATTCTTTGGTGCATAGTTTGAATTCAGGTCTTCCAGTTTGCCAGTCCTTCCTGGAGTTGCCAGAGATTAAAATTAGCTTTATGAATTATATATTATGAAAAATAATGACATGGAAAGGAGGACCTGTGCCTTCTGCTCTGAACTTAGCCATGGAGTATTGTATTTTCAACAGGGAGGTAATAGGGGCTGGGGTGGGGAATTTAGACAATAGCCCCAGCCATGCAGTCAAACCCTAACCCTAACCCTGGCTTCCCTTTTTCCCATATACCACCACAAACATTTAGGACAGTCATTGATGGCATGGTTGTGGCTGCCATTTTGATTTTTTTAAAAATACAGGCAGTTCTCGACTTTCAACAGTTCATTTAGTGATTGTTCAAAGTTACAATGGCACTGAAAAAAATGACTTATAACCATTTTTCACACCTATGACCATTTTAGCATCCCCATGGCCATATGATCAAAATTCAGAAGCTTGGCATCTGACTTATATTTATGTGATGGTCGCAGTGTCCCAGGGTCATGTCATCACCTTTTGCACCCTTTGGATAGGCAAAGTCAATGGGGAAATCCAGATTCACTTAACAACCATGTTACTAACATAAGAACTACAGTGGTTCACTTAGCAACTTTGACAAGAAAGGTTGTAAAATGGGACAAAACTTACTTAACACATGTCTCACTTAGCAACAAAAATTTTGGTCTCCATTGTGGTCATAAGTTGAGGACTACCTGTACCTCCCCGTGGCACGCTGAAAAAGAATGTTAGGGAAAGAGTTTATGATAACCAGAAGATACGCTGAGAGGAGACCAAGATATCTGTAGCTCAGGAGAAAATGTTCCATGGCCAGCAGACAATCACTTTATCGAGATCACACCACAATATTTGGCAGTCAATTTCAGCAATGCCCTTTAAAATGAAGAACTAAGGTAGACAGGAGAGGGCAAAGCACCTGAAATTTGAAATTTTCTCATCTCTGCCTTTTAACATCTCTTTGACAGGCCCAAACCACCTAAAACATATTGAAAATGTCAGCCTTTCTCTTTAAGGTTGCTTCTCTGTCGCCATGTCAGGAAGGCATTTCATTTTAGCCTTCATTTTGCTCTCTTCAATGGAAAGGAATGTATGGTCCAGCATAAGAACTCTAAGGAGGGAAAGCAGTTCCACAAGGAGGGAAAAGACCAGCCAAGGCAACAATCAAGTGTACCCCGATAGTAACAGCCAAAGAAGCAGGCGCATGGGTTAGCGTAATCCTTTTCTCTGGTTTGTACTCATTCATCTTGATGTAAAGACTGTTCTTGCAAATCAGGGCTGTCAAACTCCCGTCCCACAGGTTGGATGCGTCACATGCTGGCCACGCCCACGCTGGGTTTAGCGAAAGGGGGGAAAGTCCCAATACGTCACGTGACACCGCCGTGACGATATGAATTTGACACCCCTGTGGTAAATAGTGAAAGATACTATGATACAGTTCTATCAGCACAGCTTTAGAAAAACTCAGGAACATCCTCATGCATTTATGCAAACGTTTTCCTCAACAAGCAGACTAATTCTAATCTATAAGTAAAATAAACGGTGCCTCAGCAATGAAAAGGGAGACAATACTGATGGGATAAAGCATCAGGAAATAGAGGAGCAGCCTCTCCCTCCATCCATTTTTCTAAATTATTTATTTCATTTCCCTGAATGTATCTCTATTACCATTAGGGCTACTCTAAACTGAGATGAATTAAACCCTGGACTGATAAGAAGGAGTAAATTCACTACATGGCTGTCTGCACATACTATAGGTGTAATTTAACAGCAATGCATCGGCAGCTTCTAAAATGGCATCTCACTTAACCAGGGGGGAAAAATGGGGGAGATAGAAGTCTGGAAAAGTATGTCAAGGTGCTTTATAGAGCCTGCAAAATCCATAAAACAAAAAAAGTCTGATGCCAGAGGAAATGGACTGCCTTGGTCTGCCCTCCTTTTCATTCCTGTTATTCAGGGTACCTCTTGTAAAAACATATTAGTGCTCAAATGTGAAAGATGCATAAGGGAGCAGCTTTATTTCCAGAAGACAGAGGCAATGGTTGTTTTTCACTGGTGGATTGGATCAGGTCTTTCTGATGTTAATCATTTGACTAGTGATTAATTGCTCCATCTAATAAACAGATGCCACGCAAGTAACAATATCAGTATGTCATATGCAGGGCTGTCATTGGAAGCTACTAGCCAAATCACTCTCTATAATCTGGAGCTTCCATAATTGCGCAGGAAACTGCACGAAATGTCTTCAGAGTAAAATTCTGATGAGGCGCAAGAGAGGCAAAGGTACAGAATAGGCATTGACAGTTCCTAAATTGCATTATGTTTTCAATTGGGAATGACACACCGATTTTCAAGTCTTGTAGATGAATAGCAGGGTAATATTAACTCATTCAGAAGATGGCAGGGACAGAAAGCAGAGCAAAGTTGCAAAAATGATCTATTATACTGAGGTTGATTCAGGCATCCTCTTCCAAGTACCATAGGACTATCACATATCATTTATTTATTTATTCAGTTTCTATAGCTGCCCATCTCAGTCAAGTGATTCTGGGTGCATTGCAGTTCTAGAAACTATAAAAAAGTTAAAACAATTAAAAACCATAAAAATTCAAAGAATAAATATAAATATCATGTATTTATTCATAAAAATAAATGTATATAGCTGCCAATCTACCGAAAGGAATGCTCTCAGGTGACTTTTTTTAAAGCATTGATGTTATCAGCTTCTGGGAGTTATATGAGATATAGATGTGTGTGTATAATTTAATCACAAGAGCCAGTTTAATGTAGTGGTTAAGCATCAGGCTAGAAACCAGGGGACTGTGAGTTCTAGTCCTGTCTAAGCATAGATCCAGCTGGCAACTTTGGACAAGTCCTTCTCTCCCAGCTTTAGGAAAGAAGCAATGTCCAGCCATTTTTTAAAGGGACTTGTCCAGGCAATTACCAGGAGTGAACATTGATTTGAAGGCTTAGCTAAACTAAGCTAAACTAAGCTAAACTAAGCTAAACTAAGCTAAACTAAGCTAAACTAAGCTAAACTAAGCTAAGCTAAACTAAACTAAACTAAATTAAGCTAAGCTAAGCTAAACTAAGCTAAACTAAGATAAAATAAACTAAACTAAACTAAACTAAGCTAAACTAAGCTAAATTAAACTAAACTAAACTAAACTAAACTAGACAAACTTTTCACTATGCCAGCATAGTCCTTTCATTTTCTTTACTGAGGGTTTCTGATTCTGTTATTAGAACATAGCCATTTTGATAACTCTCAAATGTAAAATAAACTAAGGAGCTATGTTAATGGAGGAAAAGGGCTGGTTGTCCTGTATGCTTCCCTGATTTCTCTACTGGAAGTAAAGAAAGCCAAAGTTGATCTTTGAAATACTTTAGCTCCAAAATATGATTGGGAGAGGAGCAACTTTCATAGAGAAAAGGAAAATTGTAGCCAGTTTGTGGTGCATGTAATTTCTGCCAGTTTTGTAGCATCTTTTTAATATCCAGCCATGAAAGAAGAGCTTATGCAAAGCATTCAAAAGGCAGTGATGGGCCAGCAACTTAAAATTGGTCTCCTTGACAACAGCCCACATTACAAATGAGCAAATAATTATTAATGTAGCTCAGCAACTCATCCATTTCTCTACCACACTCAAATATCTATGGGTAGAGAAAACTGAAGGCTATATTCTGAGTAAGATGTTATTTGGAAAAAAAAAAAACACATTATGATCTTGGGATGAAAAGCTTACATGGGTACCAGTCAAGGAGTATTTATTTGTTGTCTTATTTTCCCCATCAGAGAAACATGTTCATATAGGCTAAAACATTCATTTCCTCATTTAAACAGTATGGCTACAAAAATAGAAAAAGGACCAGTAATTAATGATTAATTTTTAAATGGCCATAGAAAATACAAAGCTGTTTTTCCTGGCTCTGAGAAGACATCATGGTGGGCAGCATCACTCATTGAACCATTTTATAATACATTCCTATCTTCAAATATGAAAAGCCTGAATGAAATCAACTTTCCCAAGGAAATTGTGGATTAATCCAGAGTTGCAATACCCACCCAGATGCTGTTGTTGTTGTTGTTGTTGTTGTTGTTGTTGTTATTTCCTCCTCCTCCTCCTCCTCTGGAATGGATTCTTGCTTCTCAGAGACTGCCTCAACTAGTACCTGCAGTTATCTTGGGTAGAAAGCAGTGGTGGGATTCAATTTTTTTTTACTACATGTTCAGTGGGCTTGGCTTGGTGGGCATGGCAGGGGAAGGATACTGTAAAACCTCCATTCCCTCCCATTCCAGGGGAAGGTTACTGCAAAATCCCCATTTCCTCCTGATCAGCTGGGACTTGGGAGGCAAAGAATAGTTGTGAGTAGGGGCCAGTCAGAGGTGGTATTTACCGGTTCTCTAAACTACTCAAAATTTCTGCTACCGGTTCTCCAGAAATGGTCATAACCTACTAAATACTACCTCTGGCAGAGAGAGAGTGTGATTAGCCTAAGGTCACCCAGTGGGTTTTGCACCTAAGGTGAGGCTAGAACTCTCAGTATCCTCTTTCTAGGCCAGCACTTTATCAACACCAGTAAATTATATAACCCCAAATGGGAGTTCTTCCAGATTTATCAGCCTAATAATGCCAAAATGTTTATTCTACGTAGTAAAGGATGTAATCCCAAAGCTGTATACATATAATCAATTCAGAACAGCAAGATGAAAACAGGTTGTGATAGCCTTGAAGCTAAAGTTACTTATGAATCATAGCAATTAGAGAGAAAAAATCTTATTTGCTTTACGAACTGTTGTATACGTGAAATAGAAATGTTCTAATTGGCTTCACCACTGAGGCAGGATAGATTTAATCTGGATAGATTTAAATAGGATAGATTTAAAACTATAATCTCCAAATGTTGCTAAATAAAAATGCAATTAATTTATGGCGAGAATACATAATGCCATTTGAATATATGTGGGCAAGAGAATAATGTTTTGATAAATACATTAAAAATGAACCAGATCTACACAAGCAAAAGAAAAGTCCATTGTTCAATGAAGCAACCTAATCTTAACAGAGACAGACCAGTAATAGGCTATAGCAGAGCTTCTGTTTCTGCACAAGATAATCATTCTACAGTACTTAGATTCTTATTGACAGGAAGGTGTGAGGTAGATTTGTCTCTGGGAAATGTGGATAGTGTTATTAGAACTGGTTTTCAAAGCTCTGCCTGGCAGCAAAAATGATACAGAAGTAGAGTTAATATATTTTTTTCAAACAAGATTCCCTAGTTCTAGTGTTTACATCATCCTAAAGATGTTTCAATACTCCCAGTAGCTGACTGGAATCACTGCAAGAGACTTCTACCCAAATACTCAGTGGTGGGATTCAAATAATTTAACAGCCATTTCTCTGATTTCTTCCAACAACCAGTTCACCAAACTGCTCAGAAACTTAACAACCGGTTCTCCTGAAGTGGTGCGAACTGGCTGAATCCCACCATTGCATATACTATACATAAAAATAAGCCTTTTCCAGCTACTAGAAATATTACAGGAAATCTCAGAAGGTAAAGGAAGCAAAGCCACACCACAATTTTATTTTCAGAAGTGGGGAGGCCACATTGTATCACGAAGCATAGAAATATAATAAATTCAATTCAATTCAATTCAATTCAAAGCAACTTCAATGGAGCACCTTGTAGCTTTAGCTTTAGCTTTTATTGAACTTGTATGCCGCCCTATTCCCCGAGGGGACTCAGGACGGCTAACAAACTAAATAGGGGAAAGGGGAAATACAAAAAATGAAAAGACAGACAAATACAAACAGATTAAGAACTCATCAACAGCCGCAACAATTCAAGTGGGGCTGGGAACTCATCAGCCCCAGGCCTGCCGGAACAGCCAGGTTTTAACGGCTTTGCAGAAAGCCTGAAGGGTGGCGAGGGTCCGGATCTCCACGGGGAGATCGTTCCAGAGGGCCCCAGCAGCCACAGAGAAGGCCCTCCCCCAGGGGGTTGACAAACGACACTGGCTAGTTGATGGAATCCGGAGGAGGCCTAATCTGTGGGATCTAATTGGTCGTGAGGAGGTAATTGGCAGAAGGCGGTCTCTCAAGTAACTGTTTAACTGTTTAACTGTTTATTTCATTTGTATGCCGCCCTTTTCCCCTGAGGGGGACTCAGGGCGGCTCACAGCTCAAAACAAGGGAAGGGGGGATACAAACAATTTGACAACAACACAAAACAATACATAATTTAAAAGCGCAACAATCATACCATTCGAGTACCCAGGTCCGATACCATGTAGGGCTTTAAAAGTAATGACTAGAACCTTGAAGCGCATCCGGAGTCCAATAGGCAGCCAGTGCAGCTCGCGGAGGATAGGTGTGATGTGGGTGTACCAAGGTGCACCCACAATCGCTCGCGCAGCTGCATTCTAGACAAGCTGCAGTCTCCGAATGCTCTTCAAGGGCTGCCCCATGTAGAGTGAATTACAGTAGTCCAGTCTTGAGGTCACAAGGGCGTGAGTGGCTGTTCTGAGTGCCTCCAGGCTCAGGTAGGGACGCAATTGGTGCACCAGGCGAACCTGGGCAAATGTCCCCCTGGTCAGCTGACAAATAATGCTCTAAAGTGAGCTGTGGATCCAGGAGGATTCCCAAATTGCGAACCCTGTCTGAGGGGCGTATAATTTCACCCCCCAGCCTGAGAGTTGGAATACAAGGCCAATTATTGGGAGGGAAAAACAGCAGCCACTCAGTCTTGTCGGGATTGAGTGCAAGCTTGTTCACACCCATCCAGACCCTAACAGCCTCCAGGCACTGACACATCATGTCAACCGCTTCACTGAGCTGGCACGGGACGGACAGATACAATTGAGTATCGTCCGCATACTGGTGGTATTTTATCCCGTGCCATCGGATGATCTCTTCCAGCGGCTTCATGTAGATGTTAAACAGGAGGGGGGACAGGACCGACCCCTGCGGCACCCCATAATTAAGGGGCCTAGGGGTCGACCTCTGCCCTCCAACCAACACCGACTGCAACCTGTCCGAGAGGTAGGAGGAGAACCACCGAAAAACGGTGCCTCCCACTCCCACCTCCCGCAACCGCCACAGAAGGATATCATGGTCGATGGTGTCGAAGGCCGCTGAGAGGTCAAGGAGCACTAGGACAGAGGCATAACCCCTGTCCCTGGCTCTCCAGGGATCATTGATTAGCGCGACCAAAGCAGTTTCCGTGCTGTAGCCAGGCCCGAATCCAGACTGAAAGGAGTCTAGATAATCGGTTTCATCCAAGGACCGCCGGAGCTGAGAGGCCACCACTTTCTCAACAACCTTCCCAACAAAGGGGAGGTTGGAGACTGGACGGTAGTTACTTAGAATGGCTGGATCCAAGGACGGCTTCTTCAGGAGGAGTCTCACCACCGCCGCCTTTAAGAGGGGTGGGAAGGTCTTCTCCCAAAGAGAGGTGGTGACTATCATCTGGATCCAGCCCTGTGTCATCTTTCTGCTGTTAGCAACCAGCCAGGAGGGGCACGGGTCCAGCACGCAAGTGGAGGCGCTCACAACTCCCATGGCCTTGTCCACTTCCTCAGGTGTGACAAGTTGAAAGTCAATCCATAAATTCCGCTCAAGACCCTCCCCTGGTACCTCGGCTGGCTCTGAGCAATTGGAGTCCAGGTCTGCCCGAAGCCGAGCAACTTTATCCGTGAGAAATTGGACAAATTCCTCAGCTCTACCTTGTAAAGGGTTGCCCGCATCCCTCCCTTTCAAGAGGGAGCGGGTTGTTCTGAACAAGGCGGCTGGGTGCGACTCAGTGGAAGCAATCAGAGCGGCAAAGTATGTGTTTTTTGTTGTCCGAATTGCCAAAAGGTAGGCTCTGATGCAGGTTTTCAACAGTGCTCAGTCTGACTCAGACTTACTGGCCCTCCAGCAGTGCTCTAGGCATCTCTTTTGGCGTTTCATCTCCCGGAGTTCTTCAGTAAACCAAGGAGCCCTCCTGGATCCGCTACCTCGGAGAGGCCGTAAAGGCGCAATCCGGTTGAGAGCCTCTGACGCCGCTGAGTTCCAAGCAGCAACCAAGGCCTCGACCGGACTATGGACGAGAGTATCAGGTATAACACCAAGCGCCGTCTGAAAGCCCGGAGGGTCCATAAGGCGCCTGGGGTGGAACTACCTAATCGGTTCCTTCTCCCTACAGTGGGGGATTGGTCTCCGAAAGTCAAGCCTCAGAAGGAAGTGGGAGGAATTTTAATTGAAGCAAAGCATTTATTTAAAGCTTTGCATGGGCCTAGTCTCAGAATTTATAAGAGTTTGGAGGACTCTTAATGAGACTGAGATATTGATAGTATCATGGGGACATACACCTAAGACTCAAAGACTTATGTCTTCCAATGAGTTGTCCAAGCTTCGTTGCAACTTGATAACTAGATTGTGGCTAGTTTTTACATCCCCACAGCATTACATGGAATGATGCTGGAAGACACTATAAGTCAGCTGTAGAGAAATGGCCATTTTTGTGAGGGTCATATATTTTAACTTATTCTCTCCAGTGATCTCATTAGGGCACTGGTAAGAAAGAGCAAAGAAGGTGGCATTTGAATGGCTGTTTGGTGATATCAGGCATTACATGCTCTTATTTGTTCAATTTCTCCATGTCTTTTTACTTAAAATGATTTATAGGGTCCTCTCTCTCACGGCTATGGTCTCCCTCTTGGCAAAGTGAGGCTCTTTGGTGATGGTAAGGGCTGAATGAAGAGAGCTTGCTGTGGAAACCCCATATCAAGTTACTCCTGGTAGTTTACTGTGGGATTTTTTTCAGGTTTTCTTTGTACTTCAATAGAAAATAGCTATGAAGATGGAGATATGAAGATATGAAGATGGAATTCTTAGAGGAACTGACATTCTGACATGGGACAGATGTTCTGCTATTGATTTTTTTCATTGGCCAGGTGTAGGTGCTCCAATGACTCCATTGTTTATAGACCTCTGAACAAAATAAAGACTGTGAAAGTATTTTTTGAAGTTCATTTTGTTTTAAATGTACCCCATTATAATTTTCCTTTAAATGTGCCCCATTATAACTTTCATTTAAATGTGCCCCATTATAATGTTTCTTTAATGTTGTTAGTTGCAAAGTCATGTCCGACCCATCATGACCCCATGGACAACATTCTTCTAGGCCTTCCTGCCCTCTACCATCCTCTGGAGTCCATTTAAGCTCATGCCTACTGCTTTGGTGACTCCATCCAACCACCTCATTCTCTGTTGTCCCCTTCTTCTTTGCCCTCAATCTTTCCCAGCAATAGGCTCTTGTCTAGTGAGTCTTTCCTTCTCGTTAGGTGGCCAAAGTATTTGAGTTTCATCTTCATGATCTGGCCTTGTAAAGAGCAATCAGGGTTGATCGCCTCTAGGACTGACCAGTTTGAAATGCCTTTTAGTCCAAGGGACTCGCCGGAGTCTTCTCCAGCACCATAGTTCAAAGGCCTTAATTCATTGACACTCAGCCTTTCTTATGGTCCAACTTTCACAGCCATACCTTGCAACTGGGAAAACCATAGCCTTGACCATACACATTTTTGTTGGCAGAGTGATGTCTCTGCTTTTTAGTATGCTGTCTAGATTTGTCATAGTTTTCCTCTCCAGGAGCAAGCATCTTTTAATTTCTTGGCTGCAGGTCCCCATCTGCAGTCCCCTTTAATACTTTATTAATTTATTTAATATAAGAACCCAAAAAGTTATCTATATTTATAATAAATGTAATGCCCAATAGTTGCCAGAAAATAATTATATCATATGGATCAAGTAACTTAAGCCCACATAGTGTAGTTACCCATGCCAGTATATCACTAAGGGTGATTTATAGTCCTCCAATATTTAATGGCAGGGAAAGTGATATAGTGTCTTCTTGTAGATGTTGCAACATTCCATTTTAGATTTTATACTAGATTTTTAAAAAATAAAAACTTGTAGCATACATAATTAACTGATTATTTATGGCAACATTCCCTTTTCTATGTTATCTTTGCAAAGACATTTATCACTTCATAACACAGAAAACTGCAATTTTCAATTAGAAGTCATGAATGAAAGGTTATCTATGGCCAGCAAAGTCTTTGTCATTTTTAGATGTGGAATAAGAGTTGGAAGGCAGGGAGAGAGGAATGTCTGTTTCAATTTTACATAGTACTATCAAAGCAAGTTAAATAAGGTTGAAATTGTCAAATACATTTAAGCATAATTTTTAAAAAATCTTGGGAGGGTGGGAAATCAGCAACTAAATGCATGTCAAAAGAAATACTTGAATGTCATCTACCATTTGGAAATTGGTATTTTTTGAAGCTTACTTAATTAAACCTTGGAGTGTGGAAACACTTTTCATGATAACCAGATTCAATGAACAAAAGCATCTTAATTTAAGTCAATGAAAACAATAATCTTATTTGCCTGATGTTCTGATTTGCAACAACTTTTTACTATATACTTCTGGTTATCCTGACAAATTAATTTCATCCACATGTTCTTTTCTTTTCATAAGTTATGGCTAAAATACCAAGAAGCCAAAAATACATTTATGTTACATAAACGCAGCTGTGATTTTGCGTTCATTTTTGTATTAATAATATCATGGGAAAAAGTCAAGCATGAATTAAACTTTGTGATCATATATGTATTCTTTTTTGATCATTTAACTTTGTTCCTGGTAAATATGGCTTACATTTTTGTAGTTTAATTTTAATGTAGTAGCCTTTGCCTAAAAACCAGAAGCTGCAAATATTCTCAAATGGGAATGATGACATATATGATAAATTTAATTTTTGCATTATACACATTTGGGTGCACACAAGGGAATGTCTTGAATTTTTGAATCGATGATGCTGGAGTAAAATTGTCATAGTTTATCAGCCTATATTACTGCAACTTGAATCATTGTGATAAGGCATTGTTATGTCTAGGAGTGTTTAGTTTGCTACAGGTTCCTATTTCCTTATTCTGACTGCTTAAAATATGGCCTGATCCATGTAAAAATATCCCCTCATGCTTAATGATTGTATTGTGATGCATGCTTCAATCAATAATAATTTATTGCCCCAATATTACTCTGCATCAGCTGCCATATTCACTAGGAGCTCTGAGGTCATTATAAGCTTCCATCAGCAAGGATACTGCACTTATCTTTAAAAGGGCACTTAATCCCTTTCTGCATCTATGGAACAAACATTAATACAACTAACAGAAGCCCATCAGAGAGGATTGCTACTTGAATGGATTTCCCATTCCTCATGCCAGTACTTCTGGATTGTTAATGATGCTTGTCTCCTGCAAACGAGACAGATGTATGCCTGTTGCTGGTTATTTTCTTCCTGGGGACAGCTGGGCACGGCAGGGATCTTTGATGTCCTCTCTTTCACCGCTGAATTCAGAGGTTTTTTAATGTACATTTCTTTGTGAGAGGGGCTTTAGGATGCTATTATAATTAAGTTGCACGAGAGGCACCCATGGAGAGTTAACATGGTGAGAGAATTGAGAAGGAGGGTTGGTTGAAACTATGAATTTATTCTTCCAACCTTACATTTGTCTCCTCCTGTTTCCATAACAATTTGTACTTTAAAAAAAATAGGCAACCCATGCTTGCTCTCTCTCTCTCTCTCTCTCTCCCTCTCCCCTCTCTCCCCCCCTCTCTCTCCCCTCCCCCTCTCTCCCTCCCTCTCCCTTTATCTCTCCCTCCCTCCTTCCTCCCTTCCTCCGTGTGTGTGTGTGTGTGTGTGTGTGTGTGTATCTCTTTCTGTGTGTGTCTCCTAATTAATGTAGGCAATTCAGAGAATTTAAAGTTGGGGAAAAAAGAAACAGAAGAAAATACAACTGATAAATCTGTTTCTTTCTAATTGGGTGAATTAATGGGCTGACTTTTTTTTGCATTTAATCATGGCATTAGTTAGCCGTGTACTGTGTGGGTAGAAAATGATGTCTGATAGGCTAGGGATATGAAATTTCACTATGTAAACATTTTCATTGAGGAGGTAATGGCAAAACTCACCCCAGGTGACTCTAATAACAAATCTTATTAGAGTAGTTTGAGAAAGAACTACAAATTAGTTACAATAAATATATTCATTTTGGTAACATGCAAATGGTTCTTAAGTACAGATAGTCTTCGACTTACAACAGTTCATTAGCGACTGTTTGAAGTTACAACAGCGTTGAAAAAAGTAGCTTATGACTGTTTTAGGAATGTTGCAGCATCTCCATGGTTCATATGATTAAAATTCAGATGCTTGGCAACTGACTCTTATTTATGACAATTGCAATGTCCCAGTTTCATGTGAGCACCATTTGTGATCTTCTGACAAACAAAGTCAATGGGGAAGCCAGATTCACTTAACAACCAAGTTACTAACTTAACAACTGCAGTGATTTGCATAACAAAGGTGGCAAGAAAGTTGTAAAACAGGCAAAAGACATTAAACAAATATCTTACCTAACAACAGAAATTTTGGGCTCAATTGTGGATGTAAGTCAAGGGCGATCTGTGATGAATAACCTGCAGGAGGTAAATACGGTATTACTCTGTCTGTCTGTCTGTCTGTCTCTGTCTCTGTCTCTGTCTCTCTCAAACTAATCCTGCAATAAGCTAATTTTAGAACCTAGACAACATTTTATGGAAGCTTCCCTGATAGGGCAACAGATTAGTGAAACATACAATTAATATTTTCTTTTCATATATCTCCATTCTTACCCCATTGCCGAGGATTTCCATAAGGTATAATAAAAATGTCAAGATGGCAGCTACAAGAGTAAGATCAAAATCCACCTGCTTTTTGTGTGCATTCATTTGCACTGTCACTACCATCATTTTGACTTTTTTGATCATGCCCTGGGCACACTTTTTCCCATTGCTTCAAAATTCTACCATCTGACAATCAAACAGTAAACAATACCCAATCAAGAACTATGCTAACAATAAAAAAAAATCTCACGAAACTATCAAGAAACTACAAAGGCCACTCCCACCAACATTGAAAGGGCAAGCCACTAGTATTTAAACAGAAAGCAAACTCCACTCCTTTCTAGTACTGATGATGTTACCTAGTTTGGTAATGAAACATCAGCAAGAAAACAGCCGAGCCCAGAGACCATCAAGGACTCCACAGGAGTAGGGGTAAAGGTAGACTTCAAAAAGTCTACCATCCTTTCTGAAAAATGATGATAGGTATGCATTTTGTCCCAAACCTGTAATTGCTAAATTAGTATGACTTTCACACATTTTAATTCATTTGAAAATCACTGGTGCTCTGAGGCCTTCAGACAACACTTAGTTGAAACGCTTAGTTGAAACTTAGTTAAAAAGCTTGACAAACTATGTTTGATTAGTTGTATTTTTTGTTAATTAAAAAAAAGTTAGTGTGTTATGCAGACTCCACTGGATTAACTAATTTTGATTTGGTGCATTATGTAATCCAGTAGATGGATTAATTGGATAACCAGGATAAATGTGGTAGGTAAACCTTGACTCTGGATGGTTATTGGGTAACTTCTGAATTCCAAGACCCTGTTTTTTGGCACTAAAGTCCAGCTTTAGTTGCTTCTCTGTCCCATACAATACAACTAGAAGCATTCTTCTCATGATTAGCAAGAGGCTGCCCTCTTTGTTATTCAGCATTCAAAGCAATTCATTATGGTCTTTATTATCATGGGATGGTGAGTTGATAGGTAGGTGAGTATCAGACAAGCTCACGTTATCCTTCAACCCTTTTCAATGCCAGGAGTATGGAAAAGATATAATTGTAAAGCAATAAACCCTGGCTAAAATCCATTGTTTCAACTTATGGCTAATTAAACAAAATTAAAACCAATGAAATGCCTGGTTGAACCTGAAAAATGTTGGGCTGATTTCTTTTTAAAAGGTTTTGACAAATATAAGACAAGGCAGTCAGTCGGTTAGCAACAATTGCTAAGGGGGAAATAAAACCAGGCATGACTTACATCCTTGGTTCAAAGGAAAAATGGAGAGACTTAGTGGTAAATCTTTCAGGGATTCAAAATTAATGGATTTGATGTCTGACCAATAAGGCTAATTGTTACGGTGTATGCAAATCTGGTGCCTGGGATTTAAGCAACTATCAGGCCCATTAATTCTATGGCCAGGTATATGAAGTTCTTTCCACTGTCAGTGCTTTCAATAGGTGTTTTCTGATATAAGGGAGGTTAATGAGATTTCCCTGGGTGGAGAATTCTTCCCAGCTTATCGGTGGCCTTGTCTGACATGCATGGTGTGGGTATTGCCTTCCCGTTACTATTACTTCTGGCTTGACATATCTTCTTGTTTATGCAGTGGATAAACATCTTTAAAAGACAACTGTAATTGAAATTCCAAGTGGGATGGGATGAGAATTAGTTGCCTGTCTAGTGTTTTTCTATTTATCTCCAAATGTCGGAACTCTCTACTGGAAATTTTGATAGGGAAGCAGCTGCTGTACCAGGCTAGAAAATTAGCAATGCAAAAATATCGGCTGTACATGAAGAAGGCTAATTGAATCACCTCACATGACAATAGCTGTGGAATGTGTTTGTCTAAAGTTGAAATGGCTAACAAGTGTTGCTGCAGTCCAGCTCATTTCCAGATAAGGTTCTTCTTACCAAAAGCTATCCATACAATGCCACCACAGATGCCATAGGCTCTGAGACCCTTGGCATGGGTTATACAATGATCCTCTTTAATAGGAAAACATCCCACATGATCTAAGATGCAGCATTCGTTTTTCCACAACATGATTGAACTTTGTTTGCCAAAATATCTTGTGGCCCCAAATGCAAATTCTGAACTTGCCTCTTGATCCACTTTGAGTCACCTCCTTCTTCATGCTCTTCAAGTTTCAGAAAAGGCAATCCATTAAGCTGCAGCTGGCTAAAAGGGATATAAGGCTTCTCAACTAACTTGACTTACAAAGCTTCCGCTGTCAGCTCTATCAAAATTATTTTCTGACAGTAGACAGTATCTAAACTGTTGTTACCACTGTTTCTTCTTTTTCTCCTCCTCCACCTTTTTTCCTTATAAGTCAGTTTCTGCAGGGGTCTGTTCCTGCCAGTTCTAACCTCTTCTATAGAAGAGGTTCCACAAATCTACAGTGCCAGTTCCAGCTCCCTCCCCGCGCCCATCTGCATATCATCAAGATGAAGAGCGAGAGGAGGAATTCTGGGAGTTGAAGTCTACAAGTCTTAAAGCTATCAAGTTTGAACACCCCTGGGGGTTTTTCTCTAAAGGGTTAGGGGTGCAAGGGTCTTGTAACTTGACAGCTTTAAGACATACGTGCTTCAAATGCCAGAATTTCTGAGCCAACATTTTGGTTGCTAAGCGAGAGCGTTGTAAAGTGAGTTTCACCACATTTTACAAGTTGGCCACACCCACCCAGTCACATGACTGCCAAGTCACACCCACTCAGCCACATGGCTGGCAAGCCACTTCCACCCAATCACATGACCAGCAAGCCACTCCTACCCAGTCACATGGCCAGCAAGCCACTCCCACAAAACAGGCCACATCTACAGAAGAGGTTCTAAATTTTTTTGAAACCCACCACTAGTCTTCTGCATCATAAACTTCAAGACAAGTCCAGTCATGTTTTGAAAGAAAATCATAGCACAGATATACAATAAACAGCCTGGCAAAACTCGTAAAATAAAACAATAACAAAGTCTTAATGTTCTGCAGCCAAAAGGTAATAAGTGTTCATTTTTTGTGGGTTTCTTTATAAGAATTTTGATAGGAAAGTTGAGATTCAAACATTACCAGTTAGTGGTCATTTTTACAATGAGCTTGAGAACCTCTGAGTTCCACAGTTTTAAATTGATGTCCATGAATTTGAGAGTAAACCCGAGTGAATTCAATGAGATTTATTTCTAAGTAGACATGAATAGAATTGGACTGCATATCTTCAATTTTATCATTCTTCAACATCCCATTCTTTTAAATGCAATTTGCTGTGAAAGGGAACATTTTGTCCCCATTATTCTTTTAAATAATGTTCTTAAGCTGTAAAGGAATTAACAATTGTGTAACTGCTTTGAGTACATGGAATTTAGCTTTCATAATGTGAAATGTGAATAACCTCTGCTGAATTTAACTGGATTTCCATGTAGTGTGATTCTTAGAAACAACTAGATTTTACTGCTAATTAAGTATAGATTGGATGCGACCATACTATAGGTTGGAACAAGGGTAGTGCTCCTATTCATTTGTTTCACTTGGGACTGGTTGCACAATTTCAGATAAACACATTTAGCAATAGGGATAATTCCCTCTGAATTTATTTGCAACAGCAAAAATAGAGTGATCTAATGATGTCTCCTACTGGACACTGATGTCTATCAATGCTTTATTTATTCTTTTGATGTTACTGTCCAAAACAAACATGTTATACACTTGCTGATCTATATATTTTTTCAATACATGCATTCTCTGCCAGTAATTGTTTTTCTTCAATCATCCTGACTCCAACAACTAAGGACAGGTTTTTATTGCCTTTCTAATGTGGGAAGCGGAATATTGTTCTTCAAGGCAGATTCTGCAATGGAAAGGGCACTTTTTAAGCCCCTTCAGATGACATTGCTTCAAAGAAAGAACCCAAACTATGTCCATCCTATTGGAGCATACAGGACAGGTAAATGTCATAGGAGAAAGGAGACACAAGCACAATTGGTAAATAAAGATGTGCCAAATGTCCTCTTGCAAAAGCTGTCACCTGCTCTTCAAGCAGGAGATTATCCAAATAATTATAATATTGTGCAATGCTTCCAATCAGGACAGTGTCATTTCTATCCCCTTCAAGAGTCAATGATAGGAAAAGATAAAATCAATCTGGAAAGTAAAGCAGATGAGCAAACTCAGTGAATTCAGATGAGCAAACTCAGTTGTGGAACAGGCATAGAGTAAATCCTTAAGTCTATCTTTGTCTTTTGAGGTTAGTAAGTTCATCATGAGATGTTAGACAGTGTCACTGAATTTGGATCTCCAACAGTAGCAAAGTTGTGTCAGCCTCACTAGGTATACCAGACTATCAAATCAACTCCAGAGGATGGCTAAAACTTCTTTTACTCATATTGACTATAACACCAGTCTTGCGAGTCTGATTGAGGTCCTCTTTTTTATAGACTGGTAGATTGGGAGGTATCTGAGTTGCTATCTAAAGTTACATGGGTATTCTAGATTTAAATATTTTAGCCACTTTTGCCTAGGAAACTGAACTTTCGTATCTCTGTCAAGGTAATCTTCCTTATTTTCTACATGTTGAATCTAAATTCTGAGAACTATATGTCCAACATTTCTGAAGTACACTAGTTTGAGAAAGATTGGGTTGAACCATTAATTAAAGTTACACAATTCTTCTGAAGAAGAAGTGATCTGTATTTGCAGTGACCTTTTTGAGTAATTTGTACTATGGTTGGATTAATCTGGTTCTTGGTTTAAGATCTGATGCTATTCTTTAAACCCTTGCAACCTAAAACTAAGGAAAAACTTCCTGACAGTTATAACAATTAGCCAGTCAAACAACTTGCCTCCAGAAGTTGTGAATGCTCCAACACTGGAAGTTTTTAACAAGAGGTTGGATAATTATTTGTCTGAAATGTTATAGGGTTTCCTGCCTAAGCAGGGGGTTGGACTAGAACACCTCCAAGGTCCCTTCCAATTCTGTTATTCTATATTCTAAATCAGGGTTTGAATACACATTGTTTATCCAGTTTTCAGTTCTAAGGATTAATTCATACTGCTGAATCAAGAGATAGGAACGCACAAATGATTCCACAAATCTTCTTTGATTACTTGTCTGAAGAATTGGGGCTTCCAAAGTTACAGAGTACCTTTGCACAAATCTTTTGATCTGTATTCATCATCTAGGCCCTCCATACATCTGAATGGATACTGTTTTCAGGTAATTCTGATTTCCAGTTTCTGAAGTATAATTTGGTATAATTTCATACCAAACTGGTATGGAAAAAATCATGACTAATGATAAAAGCAGGACATCTAGAAAATGGGATATAGATAAGTGGAAAATGAAATAATCATTGCCAAAAGGCTACTGTCATTATTAATGTCTATATAGCAGTTTCATTTTATTGTGGTAGTAGTTTATGATAATTCACTATTTATCATTGCTCTCTATGATTGTTGTTGAGTTGTAAATCATTCCTTCTAAGATATCCTCTAGAGAGATGGCAGAGAGTAATATATATTGCCATAAAATCTTGGTGGAGAGTAGCCTATAGTGTTTTTATTAATATAAGCTATGTATGACATTTAGACATCTTTTGTTGAAAATAAAATTGATTTGTGGCCTTGACAGCTTAGGGATGTACTCATGAGATATCACTTTCAGATGGGATATTCAAAATTATCTCTCATTTAGTAATATTGAAATGCAGCCAAAAGACTCCAATTTAGCAAAGGTTTAAGGTTTAAGGTTTATTGGGATTTATATGCCGCCCTTTTCCCTGAGGGGACTCAGGGCGGCTTACAACCACAGGGGAGGGGGGGTGCAAGGTCAAAAACAAAACAATATGTGAACAAACAGAAAAATGATAAAACACAACTTTCATTCAACAGTCAAACACTCGGGCGGGTAATTGGAAGCCTATCCCCAGGCCTGCTGGGAGAGCCAGATCTTGAGGGCTGCGCGGAAGGCCTGGATAGTGGCGAGGGTACGGATCTCCATGGGGAGCTCGTTCCACAGGGTCGGGGCAGCAACAGAAAAGGCTCTCCTCCGTGTGGTCGCCAGTCGGCATTGACTGGCAGATGGAATTCGGAGGAGGCCCAGTCTGTGCGATCTGATTGGTCGATTTAGGGAGGTAATCGGCAGAAGGCGGTCTCTCAAGTACCCAGATCCGCTACCATGGAGTGCTTTAAAGATGGTCATCAATATCCTGAAGCGCACCCGGAGACCAACAGGCAGCCAGTGCAGCTCGCGGAGGACAGATGTAACATGGGCGAACCGTGGTGCGCCCACTATCACTCGCGCGGCTGCATTTTGGACTAGCTGTAGTCGCCGGATGCACCTCAAGGGCAACCCCATGTAGAGCCCATTGCAGTATTCCAGTCTAGAGATCACAAGGGCTCGAGTGACTGTTGTGAGAGCCCCCCGGTCTAGGTAGGGCCGCAACTGGCGGACCAGGCGAACCTGGGCAAATGCCCCCCTGGTCACAGCTGACAACTGATGATCAAAAGTCAGCTGTGGATCCAGGAGGACTCCTAAGTTGCGGACCCTATCTGAGGGGTATAAATTTTGACCCCCCAGCCTAAGCGTTGGTGTATTAGCCAAATTATTGGGGGGGAAGCACAACAGCCACTCGGTCTTATCCGGGTTGAGTACCAGTTTGTTAGCACTCATCCAGTTCTTAACGGCCTCCAGGCCCTGGTTCATCACGTCCACCGCTTCATTGAGTTGGCACGGGGCGGACAGATACAATTGTGTATCGTCCGCATATTGATGGTATTTTATCCCGTGCCTCCGAATGATCTCACCCAGCGGTTTCATGTATATGTTAAATAGTAGGGGGGATAGGACCGAACCCTGAGGTACCCCACATGTTAGGGGCCTCAGGGACGATCTCTGCCCCCCGACCACCACCGACTGCGACCTGTCCGAGAGGTAGGAGGAGAACCACCGCAGAACCGTGCCTCCCACTCCCACCTCCCGCAGTCGTCGCAGAAGGATACCATGGTCGATGGTATCGAAAGCCGCTGAGAGGTCAAGGAGAACCAGGATGGACGCATAGCCTCCATCTCTGGCCCTCCAGAGATCATCGGTCAATGCGACCAAAGCGGTTTCTGTGCTGTAACCAGGTCTGAAGCCGGACTGGAAGGGGTCAAGATAGCTAGCTTCCTCCAAGGCCCGTTGGAGCTGAAAGGCCACCACCTTCTCAACAACCTTCCCGATAAAGGGAAGGTTGGAGACAGGACGGAAGTTGTTTAAGATGGCTGGATCTAACGATGGCTTCTTCAGGAGGGGTCTCACCACCGCCGTTTTAAGTGCGGCGGGGAAGTGCCCCTCCCGAAGGGAGGCAGTGACAACCGCCTGGATCCAGCCATGTGTCACCTCCCTGCTGTTAGCCACCAGCCAGGAGGGACACGGGTCCAAAGCAAAAATAAAACAAGCCATCTTTTTCCATGTCTCTACATTTTGAGTTGGGAATTTCTCATCAATTAAATATATGATGATACAGAAACCTTTGTGCTAATATTACAGAGAATTAAAAACATCTATTTGGGACATCAGTAAAAAAAATGATATTTTCCCCTTCTGTTTCTCTTTCTCTATTGTACTTCATATAAACTCATGGGGATTACTTCCAAGTAAATATTGTATGAGGAGAGTCATGTTAGAGTACGTTGACCAAAATCAAAAGGAATCTGGCAGCACTTTTCAGGTTATATAGATTTTATTCAAAGACATAAGCTTTTGTGAACCACTACTTACTTTATCAGATATATGGCATGGCTAAATTGATACAGAATTCTGATTAGGATGAGAGGGGGGAGAGAGAGGGCAATTATGTAGAATGAGGTTATTTAAGAAACAAATCATAAGCACTTGATTAAGTCGCAACTGCAAAGTGTTAAATCACATTGTGTTTGTTGAGACCTTCCCAAAATAGTCTGATTTATTTTTTTGGGGATGTACATCAGTTTAGTTACTCCATGTATCTAATCAAGTCAACTGCAGTTAACAAAAGTTTATATATTTGTAAAGAATTCATTAGTCTGAAAAACTGGTTTCAGAATCTTTCTGATTCCAAGAATTCAGGAAAAGTTTGGGGCTGCAAAACATCCTTTAGTTGCGAATCATCAAATGTGAAGGCTGACTTTTTTATTTATGATAGATAGATAGGTAGATAGGTAGGTAGATAGATAGACAGACAGGTATTTTATTTATGATATTTTATCTATTAAAATCAATACCAAAATTAGGATAAAATAAATTTTAAAAGCTGAAAAAATTATGTAGTTACATTTTTAAAAAATCAATTAATTAATCTATTAAATAATAAATTTCTTATAAATGTGACTCAGGACAACAATAAAATAAAAGATAAGATATAGGACTCACAATCAACAGATTTTCTTTGCCATCTTTCTACCACATCCTCCTTCTGGTTTTTTTTGGGAGGGGGGTTGGGGGGGTTGGGTTATTTAAAAAAAAGATTAATAAATGTACAAAAGGCCTGAATGAACTTTTAAATTATATATGTTTCTCAATTAAACTTGAATAAACAAATTAGGAGAGTTCATCTAAAGAAGACCTATTTATCTTCTATTTCCTAATATATTATCACCATTATTACCATTTTATTCTTGGTACTTTAAATATCAGATATCAGTTAAACTGTTGCAATGTTGTTAGCATGTAGTAACTACATATTATTATTTTTTTGAAAAATATATAAAAATATAATAAAAGAGTAGAAAAACAGCCAAGATTCATTGATTTCCATGATTTCCATGTATCTACTAGGATTAAGCTCGAAATTTATTTGTAATAATTTCTTTTCTATATTTGTCTTTTTTTGGTCACTTTCTGATTCTTTGGGTCAGGTAAAATAGCAAAGATAAATGCTATCTATATACAGAGGGGAAATACACCCCAAAATATTGCAAAGGAATGACCAACTTAAATCAACTGTGTAAAAGTTTAAAATATTTTATTTGACATAGAAAACACATGCCTAACATTATCCCATATCTTTTTCTATTAAGGAAAAGATGTTGCCATAGTAGAGCAATTTTCCAGGTTCTGAATCACTAAATGGAAAAAAGTGGGCGTTAGGGTTAGATTAGGGTTAGTACGTTGACAATTGCTACTCGGTCCTATCCGATGATGCAAACAGACTAAACACAATAAAATGGTTGCTATTATAGTACATTTTACATACATGGCTCCATTTTCTGACAATAATCACGATGGATATTCCTGCAGAGTTCATGTATTAGTCAATTTTGCAAAGCAAAACTGATTTTGCTTTTCAAGCAAGGATGACTTTACCTCATCGTCAGATGCCAGTATATCAGAAAGAAGGCTTTATCATTCATAACATCTAAATTATGAGAGCTTTGTGCCTTTTACCCATTTTACGATATTAAAGAGAAATGAAAAATATAGTTTAAACAAAGACACATTTTACTAAATATTGTTTATTTTGTTTTCTGCTACTGAAACTAAATTTGCTGAAGAAGGTGGCTTTTGGAAAGCTGAATCACATTTACAGGCCTCATGCCAAACGGAGTTGCGCCAGTTCCCTGGGCCTACAACAGCCACATTTGGTGTAAATAATAGAAACTCTTGCCTGTAGAAGTTCACTGATGCAAGAAGGATTCCAACAGCTACAGCAGCACAGTTGGCATGTTAAAATTTTTAGCACTATGCTGGCATTCTGCAACACTTGATAAAAATAGCACAACTGATGTGGTTTGTAAAAGCTACTCAGCAAGATGGGATATGAAAATAAAACAAACCTTTCTTTTGGAGGGAGGATAGTTCTGAGGAAAAATAGAGGAGGGGGAGAAAAGGGGAGAGGGAGGCAAAGTATGAGAGTATTTCTCTCTCTGTCTTCCCCAAGAATAATAATAAAAAAAGCTAAAATCTCCCTCAAATCAGGCCTGACTGATGGCAACTTCAGCAACTTTTCCACGAATAATTTTTGTAGACAACTATATGGAAGTGGTTTGATACTGTTTTCTTCTTCTTTTTTTAAACACTCCTCCCCGCCCCCTTCAAGTCAACCCCTGAGATTTCTGGTGGTTTCCCAACCAAGAATTAACATCATCTGACATGGAAATCAACCAAAGCTGTCCAGCCTTGATGCAAGTGTCAAGAATTGCCTTTGGACGTTATACACTGATCCAGAAGGCAGTGGGAGTGAGGGAACGTAAAACCATGCTGTTTGCCATCTATCCTTTTTCCAATATTAAGACCAGCTTTGTAATGATTTTCTTTAGTTCCAGCTTGCTCAGTGTCATCTGCCAAAGCATTTAACATGCATAATAGAAGTAGTTTGTGAACAGTTAACTTTCTGGCTGCTGTCATCGTTTCTTAATTGTGTTACTCCTACTTTTTCTGTAAAACAGCTCTGCCCTTAATAGCCATCCTTTTCACTAATAAAATCAGCTAATGCAGAAAGAGACAGAGAAAGAGGGAGGGAGGGAGGAAGGGAGAGAGAGTGAGAGTGAGAGTGCATAGCATGCATCCTACAATAATGGTTCCTTCCATAACAGTCTTCCATGTGTACTTCCTAGAATGTGTTGGAATGACATCAAATATTTAAATAACCTTGGAAGAAAATATTGAGATGGCCATGGTTGCAATCAATAAGAGAAAAACATAATTTTAGAAGAATAATTTCAATCATACCAATAGCTACAAAGAAGCACATTTTCTCAATGAATAATTAAGAGTTGAATTTCAGTAATGCCTCTGGCTAAGAAAAACAACTTTAAACTACAGAGAGAGATGCCTAATCTATTTCTACATCATCTGACAACTTCACTTCATAACACCTGTTAAAAACATGCAATATTTGAGAAACCAAATAAAGCAAACAGCTGCATTATAAAAAAGAAAATCAAAACTAGCTGTACGTTTGCCTTGGACAAAACCCTTATTTCTGGGTGAAGCAAGAGTATTCAGGACAGAATGGATAATGTACATAGGCAAAGTTGATAGCTCAAAAAATGTGCTGTGTCCTGATTTAAAAAACTACGCAAAGCTCCTGCCCCAGTTTAGCATCTTGGAACTCCAACACATTGCATACAGGAGTGGCATATTAGTCATCTTGTCCCAAAAATAAAATTGTATTTTTTACACTTGCATAGAATATCACAGAGGAGGAGGAAGAGATTTTGATTTTAGGATTTTTTCCCCTCAGTTGTCCGCAGCTGTGGGCAGGTTACAATAAATTTGAACTCCTTCAAAAGCACTTTTTATGAAGAAAGCTGCTATGCCGTGATCCATTCCATAAGGTATATCAGAGAGAGCTTGCAATCAGTGAGGCTCAGGTATTCTCAGAAGACTGAGAAACACCATAAAATAACCCTGGGATATATTCTAGAGAGAATGTTCCCAGTGAGAATGGAACAAGAGGAACAGTTTGTTCCCAAACCAAGGCTAGTTATTTCCAAAGCTCTGGATCTGTCTCAGCAGTAGCTGTGTGGTCTCTACCCAGCCCTATTAATAACTAATAACAATATAAATATGTAATAAGTTGAATCATTTGGATAGAAGAATACTAAATAACTCTGGAATTGTTTCTTAAATTCCTGAGGAAATCTTTACCGGGGTAAGATCCACTGCATTATAAAACAAATATTTTGAAGTAAGCATTTTTAGGAGGTTCCCTAAAGGGTTTAAACTCAATCCTGACAAGACTGAATAGGTTTTGTGAGTCTTTGGGTCTACTCAGGGACTGATGAAGTTTCATCTTTAGTTTTCCAGTGATATATGGCTTCCCCCTTCAGAATTGTTGTGCTTAGACTCATGGCTGCTGCTTAAGGCACAGATAGCAACTGTGGCTAAGAAGGCTTTTGCAACACGCCAGTTGTGTTCTTTTACCTGGACCAAGAGGCCTTTCAAGCAGGAAGTCATATTTTGAACCCTTCACTTTGGAGCTATTACAATGCATTGTACATAGGTCTTCTCTTTAAAACAAGCAACACATGGGTGTCCAGAATACAGCAGCACAACTGAATATTGGCATGCTGAGTGATGCTAGGGTAAGCCTTTGCTCCACAAGCTGCACTGAACACCTGTATATTTTTGGGTGCAGTTCAAAGTTCTGGTTATGACCTATTAAGTAGCCTTTCATGGCATAGGGCCTGGCTATCTAAATTGTATTCCATAGTTTCTACCCATCCTTTCCAAACAGGCTGAGTTGGCATGGTCCAATACTTCTCTATCAAATAGTGTTATCTGATGGGACTTAGCTAGTCAGCCTGATCTTTTACAGCAACATGAGCAATATTTCTCTTTAGATCCATCTGCCCCACTCCCCTCCCAGTGTTTGAAAGAGTACTGAAAAGCTAAGATACAGGTCCAATGTATTTTTTTGTTATAGAAATAATGTTATTCTCTGGCTAGGTGGGGGTGGGGATTTAATTTATATATTTTTTTACTAACAATGTTATTGTGTGCCACCTAGAGTCAGTACAGAGTTGTGCAGCCTTATCAATAAAACAAATAAACATTATTTATTAATAAGGAAGCTAATTAATAAAACTAGGCTGCAAACCATGTGAATAATGTGCTGCCAGCTTTTCCTTTGCTGATGGCATTTGAACAGGGAGCATATTGAATGGGGGACATATTAACTATCAGCTGAAGCCACCGTTCAAATTCCACTTCAGCTGATTGCAGAAAAGTGGTGGCTTGATTCTTTTAAACACTGCAATGTCCAACTACCTAGATATAATGAAGAATGATTTGGAGAGTGTAATTCATCCCAGGGTTTGCTGAATAAGTTGAATTCAGGGCTACCAAGATTGTAAAAGGGAAAACCTCACCATCACCTGGACTATTTGGCTGGTAAAGAGCCCTGAGAATAGTTCTCAATAGACAAGATTGTTCTTCCTCTGAATGGAAACAGATTCCGTTCCTGGTGTAAAACAGATAAAATATACAGAGATTTTAGTTGCAAAGTTCACTTTTCCATCAGTATTTTCTTGACAGCAGCAGATGATCTGTGGGTAGAAATTACTTAATCGTGGCTTATGGATGGCATCAACTCATTGATTATTCAATTGCAGTGCAAGTTTCAAATATAATCTGCAGTAAGACATCACTGTTTTATTCTCCCCTCTCTTTTCTTTCTCGTGATTTGATAATGCCTGAGTTAATAAAAGCAAAAATAAAATCATATGATCCATGGATCTGCTGTATGGTATGCCAGAGTCAGGCAGTTTAGTTATGGCATTGCCAAAGCTCAGAAGGCTCCTTTCCCCAGGAGATGTCAAGGGAGGCTGAATGTTTCCAAAACAGGTTGAAAGCATCCAAGATTTTCTTCATTTCTCTTTGATTTGATATGCTGAGACCAAAGACTGAATAATTTGTCTTGTCTGAACAGCAGCAACAAAAGGACCCTAATTCTTACTCTATAAAAAGCCGGGGGGGGGGGGGAGATAGTAACCTTATAGTTGGAAATTCAATAAACCCCTTATCTGTTCATCCTTGCTATCAATTAGCTTTTTTCTTATAGAATCTGGAACTCAGGATCTGGGGGAAGGTTAGGACAAGTCCTTCCAATAAGGAAACACAATGGCACTTCCTTTCCCAATCACTAGTTTTTGCAGCTACATCTCAGCTGTGCCAGAAAATCACCTTTGCTGTCCAACACTACTGACATGATGGGAACATAGAGAACTCCTTTCAAACTGGCTCTAAATTTCTCCAAAGATGTATAATCTGTGCATATTGCTTAATATATTCTATTAGCCCTAGCCAGTGGTGGGTTCCTACTGGTTTGGACCGGTTCAGCCAAACGGGTAGTAGCTTGACGGCATGGATCACTGGAACCGGCAGCGATCCAGGCTTGCTATGCCCCCAAACCAGTTCCCCCTGCAGCGCCATAGTCACTGCCATCTTGCTTGTGGCCTCTGCGCATGTGCAGAGCAATTTTAGTTGTACTGGGCATGTGCGCACAGCATATTCCTGAGTGAACCGGCAGAAGTGGCTTCCAGAACTCACCACTGGCCTTAACCAATGTAAGCAATGAGGAAAGGTGCTGGGAGCTGTAGGCTGTAGTTTAATAGTATCTGTAGGGTCACAAATGGTCCATAAAAACGTAAGAACTCTTGCCAAATCAAATCATGGACTCATCTAGGGCAGTATTGTGTATGTTATGGATGAAATGAGAGAGAGAGAGTTTACTTCTAGCCTTACAAACATGACTGAAAATGGGCTCAGTTCTCTACTTTACATAGTCTGTTCAGACTAAAAGGAACCATACCTGCCCCTAAAGAAAACCCCACCACCCTCAATCCTTTACTCTCTTTATCTAACACATGCTGCGTTGATTCAGAAGACAGAATTAGTAGTCTGAACTTTTCCAGTTCTCTTTCAAACCATGCAAATAAATTAATGTTGTCCCAAAGGCTGGTAGCCCTCATTATTGGTAAAATGATTTGATTCTGTTGGACCCTGAATTAATTTCAATCAATGCCCTTTAATTCTTACATTGTGAGAGAGGGAGAAAAATCTCCTCCCCTCCTCTCTCTCCCTCCCTCCTATTACTACCTGTGTTTTTATATAGCTTTCATTATCTTCCTTATCTTTTATCAGTTGAAGCTAAAGAGTTCCAATTATGGTAGTCTTTCCTTATAAAGGAACTGCTTCAGCTGCCTAGTGATTTTATCCTTTTTTCAAGCACCATAATATATTTCTTGAAATGCAATGGTCAGAGGTTTATATAGTGTTTCACGCATGATCTCCTTATAGTTTTCTTTAAGAACATGATCTAATCAGTAATTCAATTTCAATTGTCTTCCTAATGGTTCCAAGCATGGCATTTACTTTTCTCTTATGGCAACCGTACACCAGTTGATATATTCACTGAGGTGTCCACTGTGACTTCATGATTCCTTTCCTGACTGTTCTTACAAATTCAGATCCTATGTAATAAATAACTGTATCCTAGACTTTTTGTGTTTATATAAGACCCAGAATAGATCGTACTGTTCCCAGTATTCCATATAACATTCTCTTTGCCATGTGGTTTCACATTGTACTCCTGTGTTAAATGGGAGCATGGCTCTAGTGGTGGTAACTAGCCAGTTTTATATCTTATTGTTGTGGGGGTCTTTTCCTTTTGTATTGGTTAGGAAGGGTTGAACATATATGGAATGTGGGGAAGAGCTAGAATATTGTATTTAGCTAACATAGAAGCAAAGGAATATGTTGGTTTGGCATGATGGCACAGTGGTTAGAATGCAGTATTGCAGGCTGCTTCTGTTGACTGCTTGCTGCCAACAGTTTGGCAGTTTGAATCTCACCAGCTCAAGGTTAACTCAACCTTCCATCCTTCTGAGGTCGGTAAAATGAGGACCCATATTGTTGGGGGCAATAAGCTGATTCTGTAAACTGAGGGCTGTAAAGCACTGTGAAATGGCATATAACTAAGTACTGTTGCTATTGCTATTTTTGTTATTGACTAGCACTGATGATGTTATCTAGTTTGGGTAATGAAACATCTGCAAGAAAACAAGCAAGCTCAGAGAGTATCAAGGATTTCTCATTTTTGCTATTTTCTATGTTTGTTATTCCAGTTAACCAGGGACTCTGTATATTGGGATCTCAAATTATAAGCAAGCCTTTCATATGTGCACTATCTTTTTTTTAAAAAAAGTATAGATACCAGGAAGAGGTACTACTCAGCATGTTTCTACTCAGCTACTGAATAGGGTTTCTGGGATAGCTAAATCCTTCATCATGTTAATTGTTTGAATTAGAAAATATATGCTCTGTGAAGGGGGGGAAAGTTGGCCACTGTTATGGTCTTACTCTGATATTACCATAAAAAAGCAACAAAACCGGATGCATTATATCTCTACTCTGTGATTTCCCAAGGCGCAGAAGAAAATATACATGATGTACCTGAAACTGGAATTGTGCCCACATTATAGTAACAGATCAGCAGCTGCTGAAAAAGGTATTGTTTATTGTATTGACTAAAAAAACAGAAGGGGTATGAACATGAGCCACGTTTTTGTTTATATTTATCCAAGTCAATTGTACAGAAAATATCTTTATATTGATGGAGACGGAAAGGAATTTAACATAGCTGCATAAATGGATTTTATAACCTCGAGAAATAGCTAATGGTTTCAGAAGCCCCTTTTTTCTTTTTCTGATAATGCAAGCATCTTTTCTTTTGGATCTTTGGCCTGCCACACTTTCTATTATTCTACTGTGCATTTTCTATTGTGGGAAAATGGGAGGGGAGATTGTACAGCCTTAGATGCTATGCAGCCATAACAAAATTATTTCTAGAAAGCCAAGATCATCCTTTGTCTTTGCACCGCTGTACCTGACTGGAACTGGATAGGTGAAACTGCCAGCATGGCAGTGGAAGATTGGACCATGTGATGGACTTGTGGGTGTTGGGGCAAGATCTTGAACTTTCAACTTGGTGGGGAAAACTGGGAAGCTTTCAGATTCAGATATTCCCAGATGTGCCAACATAGCTCTCTTAATAAATTGGAACTTTGAGAAATACTTTGCCTTGGACACTGATTTATTTTTGGATGCTATTTGGAACCCTGACAGTCTCCTGCTTGGGTGGGGAGTTGGACTAGATGATCTACAAGGTCCCTTCCAATTCTCAAATCTGTATTTGAGTATCTATTTGAGATTTAGAAGTGGGGGAGGACAAATTGCTTTACAAAACAGCTTTGAAGAGATGTTTTGCCTGTTACATCCCAACTCTGCATAGAGCTGCACAATCTAAAGCCCATTCCAGGGTCCTCCTAGACTCATGGCACCTGCTCAATGAACAGATAGCAATTGTGGCTAGGAGGGCTTTTGCACAGCTTTGTCTTGTGTGCCAGTTGCACCTATTCCTGGATTGGTAGGTCTTGCTTACAATCACTCATGTTCTAGTCAACTCCCAGATTGGATTTCTGCAATGAGCTCTATACAGAGCTGCCCTTGGAAAGTATTCAGAAGATTCAATTGACACAGAATGCAGTGGCCTAGGCAGTTATGTACACTCCAAGAGCAGTGCATGTCACACCTCTGCTCTTTGAGATGCATTGCTTCCTGGTCTAATTCAAAGTGTTGGTTTGAATGCTTCATGGTATGGGACCAGGTGATCTGAGGCAGCTATCCCCAGTTGGGAAGGGATCTGAGACAGCTATCCCATTCAGAAAAGGCATTTTACAGATAACTAGGGATCTACATTTGGTGGGCTCAAGTAAATCTTCTTCTTTGCTGTGGCTCTAACCACATGGGAATATACTTCCCCTAAAATTGGATTGGCCCCATCCCTTTTGATTTTTTGAAAAGTCCTCAAGACCTGGTAATGTTGTCAGGTCTGGGACTACTAGGAAACTGAAGATGATGGTACCACTGCTGAGAAGGCCTTTTTTAAAATCCTCCCTTCACTCATGGTTAGTATTTTTATTTTTATGCTATTACTGTAGTATGATAGATTTTTATTTGTTTTACATTGGCCGTATCATTTATTGTTGTGCGCTGCCCAGAGTTGCATTTGGTAAGATGGGTGGCTACATAAACTTGATAGCTAGCTAGCTAGCTAGCTAGCTAGCTAGCTAGCTAGATGATAGATAGATAGAAAGAAAGAAAGATTGATCGATCAATCAAGGGTGGGTTACAGCTGTTGCTACTGCTGGTTCACTCAGTGACGCATGCACGGTGATGCATGCGCCATGCAACAAAAATCACTTTGTGCATGCACAAAAGGCAAAAACAAGAAAACCTATGGTGCTGCTGAGAGAACTAGTTTATGGGAGTGGCAGGTCTGGGTCACTGCCAGTTCCAGCGACCCAGGCCACCAAATTACTACTGGTTTGGCCGAACCGGTTCTGAACCAGTAGGAACTCACCACTGAGATAGATAGATAGATAGATAGATAGATAGACAGACAGACAGACAGACAGACAGACAGACAGACAGACAGACAGACAGACAGACATAATATTGTATTGCCATTGTATTCCTTCCTTCCTTTCTCCATCCCTCCTATTGGACTTATATGCAATAATATAAAATGGGTGTCTCACTGCACTGGTTTGGATTTGCTTCCGATTTGATCTGCTTCTTCATTTCCAATGCTTACATAAGATGGTGACTTCAGTCCAACTTGCCTTTTCCACCTGTGTCTCCTTAACCAAACAAGAACCTGGCATGCAAGCAATGCAGTTCTTGAGAGCAGCTGGTGCCAGAAAGCTTCAAAGTGCTAAGCCAGAATGGTCAGGCTGGACCTTTCTGTTACTCTGGGTGAGAGCTCCAGTACTTTTTTCAAGCCAAAGGTTCAGGTTACCTCGCCAAGACAGGTAGAATAAGGCCAAATGCTACATTTCGTTCAGTTTAATTTTAATGAATTAATTAACTTTAAGTTTTGTTCCAGTGTAATTAAATTCATTATCATCTACATATTCAGCAATTTTCTTCAGACTTGTGAAACACTGCAGCTTGGTAGCAACATGGGGAAAAGCTCTGGGGGCTGTAAACAAGACTCTCATGTAGTCCTGGCCTCCTTCGCTGTAGGGGCTGGGATGGGTTAAAAGGCTCTTTGAAGATTAACTTTGAAGATTAACTGGCAGGGGATTTGGTGGTGGTGGGGGAGCAATGAAGATGCTTTCTCTCTTTTCGTTCTCTCTTACTAGAATGGAAGTGACATCTGATCTCCTTCCTTTTCTATCTCATTGAAAACATCTTACCAAAATCAGGCTGTGAGAAGGCATCCATAGAACACACACAAACCCAAACACATATACTACTGAGAGTTCTTAAGATACCTTCTTTAGATACCAACATTTTCAAATACAAAGTCGTCCCACAAGTCTGAAAATTCAGTATTAATCAGGTTTTCCTCCGCTTCTATGACCAGACAGGGTGTA
Source organism: Thamnophis elegans (assembly GCF_009769535.1). Lineage (NCBI taxonomy): Eukaryota > Metazoa > Chordata > Lepidosauria > Squamata > Natricidae > Thamnophis > Thamnophis elegans. Next base: position 80,927,769 of record NC_045542.1, read on the forward strand.
AAGAAGAACAGACCCAGTTCATGCCCCGAGGAGCTTCTACCCACTATATTCCTTGTCACTGAAGCAGCAAGAAAGGATCATTTTACATCAGTTCCAGCGCTGGCACAGATTTTGTTGGAGAGTTTTGCTTCTGGGTAACCACAGTTCCTGATAGACCACTGCTTGGCTAAACTTCACCTTGCTTTGCTTTTGGCTTTTTCAGACTTCTTTCAATTTTAAACATCTTGTGCTTAAAAGAAAACTCTGTATTTCTCAGAGACTGTTGAAGTTCTCAAAAAGAAATCCTAACTGTCCGCGTTCTTTGAGCCCATGTGTGTTATTCAATAGGGTTTTTCCGGGGTGAGAATGCATAACAACAAAGAATGACTGCATTAATACACATTATACGGTTGCAGAATTTAGCTGTTTGCTCAAAATGTCATGGTCATGCTTCAAGTAATTCTTGCTTCAGTTTATTCTTTCAATTTTTTAATAATTCCCAATGCATGACTGTCTCATTTTTTTTATGAGAAAATATAAATATTTGAGAGGCTTCACATCAAATGTGCTCCATACTAAACGCACTCAGCCTTCTTCAGTGTGTTTGGAGTTGTAAATCAAAGTTTTGTGGCTATGGACACTCGGAACGCAAGAGAGGCAGAGCAGTTTTACCACAATCAGTGACCGCTGTATGTCTTATCGCTGCATGTTCCATAAAAGCACCAGAAAATATGTTGACATAAGATGCCTGTCTTGTGGGAGGGCACAGATTGAAGCAGCTTAATCCTGCCTTCCTCCCACCCCCTTATATTCAGTATAAAATTCTCTAAGAACTTGTCAAACAAATTATCTGGGACATCAACATTACCTCAAGGAAATAAGGAAGACAAGATAAACATGAGATCATATCATCAGGTGTTCAACATTATTTTCCAGCGACCAAATAACTAAATATTGACAGAATCATACAGCAACATAAAAAAAGCCAAAATAGTTGAGCTACACTATGAATTCTTAGAAAAATGAAGGTGAATCTTAGTGCAGTTGATAAGGAGAATCTAGTTTTGCTGTTTGATGTTTTATCTGACTTCTACACTAAAATTGCAATCCTATGAGCCATGGAGGATACCTGCCAGTGGAAATATCAAATTTTCTTCTCTGGTGATAGACGGAGATATGGAAGAGGAAAATTTGGAAAAGTATGCAACCAGTTTTACTTTCTACTGTAAGGTTGGCAGGGTAGAGCATGCATGTAAATAAATTGTATTTATTTATTTTGTGTATGTTTTTACTGTTTAATGTTTTCAAATGATTTTTAATTGTTTTTCAGTTTTAGAATTATGAGCCACCCAGAGTCACTTGGTTGGGTAGCTATAGAAATTGAATAAATACATAAATAAATATAAAAAAATGTTACTAGTCCAATACTCTCTGTTATCTTTTTAAAACAGCAACAGTCTAAGTTATCCCTGAAACTGATTTGGATGAATTTCTATTGTTCCATTAAAGCAGAAAATAGGTTTATTTTAAAGTTCAGTCAGAGGGAAAGAGAAAGCAAGCTTCAAAGAGCCAAGGTGGCGCAGTGGTTAGGGTGCAGTACTGCAGGCCACTTCAGCTGACTGTTATCTGCAGTTCAGCGGTTCAAATCTCACCGGCTCAAGGTTTACTCAGCCTTCCATCCTTCCGAGGTGGGTGAAATGAGGACCCAGACTGTGGGGGCAATATGCTGACTCTGTAAACCGCTTAGAGAGGGCTGAAAGCCCTATGAAGCAGTATATAAGTCTAACTGCTATTGCTATTGCTATTGCTAAAATGGCGTTTCACAAGGATGCCTAAAAAGACAGAACATAAAAGCTCATACACCTCATGATATCTCTACCATCATTTCAAAAAAAATCAGGAAAAATGCCACAAAATTTAATTCAAGAGTAGAATGATGATAGCCCACTGCAAATAGCAACACTTAATGACTGGAGACAGCCTTATTGCCACTTTCAATAATCTAATATACAACTTTAACACACATGTGAAAAGCAGATTAAACAAAGACTGCCAACAGCAGACTTCAATGTGTATTCAGTCAGAAATAACTCAATCTCTGTTCAGCAAAAGTTTCAAGTATGTGCAAAAGGATTGGGGAGATTTTTTTCACACTTTAGACTAAAATAAATGCAGACATAAATTGAACAATAGAGTAAGTGGGAAAGCTTCATTTCTAGGAATATTCAAATACATTTTTCCCTTGCATTTTGTGTGGGAAAACCAGCATAAACATAACTTTTTGCATTGCTGCTAGGCTGGCAAGTGAGGAAGACAAAGAGGAGGTGGTCCCACAGACTTTCCAGACAGTTACCAGCCATCCAAATCTACTCCTTGAGACACCAGCTTTAGTTCCCAAATATTCTTCAAGAGCAGCCCATGTAGAGTGCATTGTAATAGCCCAGATGTGAAATGACCCATGTTGAGTGACTGAGCACAGGGAAAGCGCAATCTTGGGGAAAGCGCAACTGGCACACAACACAAAATTCTGCAGTACCCACAGTTGCTACCTGCTCTTTGATCAGTAATTGAAAGTCCAGGAGAACCTGCCCAAATTGCACAACAGGTCTATCTGACGCAGTGAAGTCCCATCTAGAAATAAATATGTCAAAGTCTCAGATCCAAAATTCCATGCATCTAAAGCTACTCAGTCTAACTATAACTGTTGCTGCCAACCACAGCTAATAGGAAAGCATAATGATCTTTTCCTTACTGAAAATTGTGCCTAGCGTAGCTTTCAAGCATTTTGATAAGTACAGCATAGTGAAGAGGACAATGCAGCACTTCAAATTCAAAGTTTTGTAGTGAGAGGCCATGAAGGTAGCAATTGCCTAACTATGATTTTGAAACTGGTAAGATGGAATTTGAAATGAAATAGTGTACAAATGATTATCTTATTATTGCTAAATTCTTACTGAAAATGGAAAAAGGATGAACAAGCCAAAACACTGTATGATAAGATGGGCAAATTTATTGTTGGATCAGTTGGATAATATGTGGGGAAAAGGGTCAAAATTGACACTGAATCTTAAAAGGAACGTTTTTAAAATAATGTATCACTGGTATTTGACATCAGATAAACTGGTGTCAAAAATGCAGGGGTGGGCTGTTAGAGGTTCAAAGGGGTTCAGGGTAAGGTGACCAGACGTTCTGATTTCAGCGGGATAGTCACGATTTCCAACAATTTGTCCCGTGTCCTGGGGCGTTTTTAAAAAGTCCCGATTTTCTGGCTTCATGTTGAAAGCCCAGTGGATTTGCTTAAGAAATCCTAACCGGGGCAAGACAAAAGACACTCTGTCTAATCCCTCTCTCTGTCTCAGTACTTTCATTGAAGATAAAACGTTAAAGCAACAAAACGGACCCCCCCCTTTTACCTCATTTTATAAGAAAAGATGACCCAGTACCATAGAACTGCAGGAAGTACTTGGCTAGAGAAGTAAGGACTGTTTCATCCTGGATTTCCCGGAGGGGAGGGGCACGGAGGTTGGAGATCGGCTCGTGTGGAAAAAATGGTGGCAAAGTTTCTTTGAAAAATATTTCCCTGGGACTAATTTCACCATTTTAATTTGCTCAGTTCTTTGTATTAACATCTATATCATTCTGGATTGACGTGGAGTGCTCACTTGTGCCTGCTGGTAAGTGAGCTGGGTTTTTTTCTTTTATTTTTTTAATGTATTTTAAAATAATATTTTATTTATTGTGCATAGGATTTTTTAAAATAGTTTTATTCTGTGTGGATTCTTTTTTGTCTTAGACTATTTAAAAAAAGATTCTATCCAAAATACAAAATACCAGCTGCAGTTATTCACATAAGAACTGTGGCAAGAAAGATGGTATAGTGATCAAAGTTACAATGGCATTGAAAAAAGTGACTGATGATCATTTTTCACACTTAGCGACCATTTTCACACTTAGTGACCATTGCAGTATCCTCATGTCACACAATCAAAATTTTGATGTTTGGCAACAGATTCGTATTTATGATGGTTTCAGTGTCCTGGGGTCATTTTAATTGCCTTTTGACAAAGTCAAATGGGGAAACCAGATTCACTTATGTTACTAACTTATCAGCTGCAGTTATTCACTTAAGAACTGTGGCAAGAAAGGTGGTATAGTGACCAAAGTTACAATGGCATTGAAAAAAGTGACTGATGGCCATTTTTCACACTTAGCGACCATTTTCACACTTAGCGGCTGTTGCAGCATCCTCATGGTCACGTGATCAACATTTTGATGTTTGGCAACAGTTACAATTTATATTTGTAAATTGTAGTTATGTTGAAATAAAAAAAAATTACAATACTATTTTTGCGTTATATGAAAAATTTTGTTGCTCCGTATAATCAAGCCCCCCCCCCGGGTCAAAGGTGTCCCTCTTTACCAATCTGAAAATCTGGTCACCTTAGTTCAGGGGTACCTTTAGCTAAGATTCTGTGTAGTTTGGAGAACCCTCAAATCCCTCTCCTGGCTGGCCCACCCCACCCCTCCCCTCTCAGGAATCCCCACACAGCCCATTTTGGATGCAGGTAAGTGCAGAATGGGGAGGCTTGGGGAGAGCAAAAAATGGGCCTATCGGAAGTTCAGCAAGGCCAGAAGTGTGCCCATTTCCAGATTCCAGAGCTTGTGGAAGCCATTTACCGTGACCCGTCAAAACCGCGCTCGACTAAGCCGCGCCCGATTAAACCACATCGCTGACGTCGTCAACAGGGCGACAACAGCCAGCACAGAGAAAGAAGGGCGCTTTAAATAGCGCTTTGAAAGCAAGCCGATTCAACTTAAGGTAAGGGTTAGGGTTAGGTTTAGGGTTAGGTTTAGGGTTAGGTTTAGGGTTAGGGTTAGGTTAAGGGTTAGAATTAGGTTTAGGGTTAGGTTAAGGGTTAGGGTTAGGTTTAGGGTTAGGTTAAGTGTTAGGTTTAGGATTAGGTTTAGAGGGGTTACGTTTAGGTATAGGGGTTAATTTTAGGTTTAGGGTTTACAGCGTGCTTATGTCTCCGCCCTGTTGTCACCCTGTTGATGACGTCAGCTACGCGGTTTAGTCGGACGCAGTTCAGTCGAGCGCGGTTTTGTGGTGGAACCACCATTTACGCCCTCCTGGAGACTCAAGGAAAGCCTCCAGAGCCCATACAGGGAAAAACTATCACCCCAGCCATGATGCAGGAGACTGACTAGGCCATGCCCACCATGGCCACTCCCACCCACCCAGCAACCAGGCAGAGAACCACTTTCTAATTTTTTTGAAGCCCACTCCTGTAAATATGTATTATGGAGTTTTAAATAATTTTAAATAATTGTTGAAAATGTAATGCATGTACATTTTTCATCTTGTAAGAAGACATGTTAGAAAGCTAGAAAATATTGACACCAAATATGTATTTTGATTCAGAATATTTTTTAAAGGTAAATCTGCAATTGAAACCAGAAGTTTTTTGGGGGAAAGGGCTTAGCCAGACAGATTGAAAGATTTGATAGAACTTTGCTTCTAGATACAAAGTGGCCAAACTTGTATATGGTGAAAGTATTTACAAATTACTACATTGGACAAAATGGATAGTTAAAATGATGGAATTAACAAAGATGGGGAAATTGACAGGTTTAAGACTTTGATCAAATTTAAGTTTCCTTGGAAACCACTCATGGACGTTTTGCAAGAAAGAGAGAGAAATGAAACTTTGATTTGGGAATTTGAGGCATTTACTTTATAGTATTGCATGTAGTTGCTGCACTGCACACTGAATTTGCCTTTAGATAGAAATGTTGCTCAGCTTTAATAATTCATCACTTCCCCAATGCCTGCTTATTTTTCCTAATGGAGAAAAATCTAGAGAAAAGAATCATACAATTCCCTTTGCTGCTTGATACGATGCTTTTACATGACTAGTTTAGCAAGGGAGTTTCTCTTTTTACTCAAGCCATCATCTGATACATAGCACAATCAATTCCACATGTGTTATGTTTTGCATTATATTTAGAGGGCCTCAGAAAAGATTTGAAATATTTAACACTCTAGGACAGGGCTGTCAAACTCCCAATCCATGGGCTGCATGCGTCATGTCCTGGCCACGCCCACACTTGGTTTAACGAAGGGGGGAAGTCCCAATACATCACGTGACGTCAACATAACATGAGTTTGACACCCCTGCTTTAGTATAATATTGCAATAGAGACCAGCAACTTGTTTTATTGGGTAGCAAAACTTAATATCATTTCATCTATGCCCCCATACTCAGGTGATTTGGAGATTCTTAAAATCACAACTAGGTCAGTATAAAGAGAATTTGTCTAAGATATTTTATAGATGGCACTGGACACCTGCAAGGCTGGCGAAGATGTTTAAAAACAAATCAGCTAAATGCTGGAAATGACATTAGACACCTGGCTCGTACTATCATATGTGGTGGACGTACCTGGAAGCAAAAAAATATTGGACTAAAATACATGCTTGGTTTGAAAAGATGATACAACAATGTATAGACTTAAAACCTGAAATATTCTTGATGGGGATTTTACCAGAAACTTATAGTAAAGAAAATGTATATTTGATTAGCCATGTAATAACAGCAGCTAGGATTGTATTTGCACATAACTGGAAAAGTGAAGAGATTCCTATAGAGGAGAAGGTGATTAGGAAAATATTAGAATGTGCAGAAATGAATAGATTAACACTGGCAATTAAAGAGAAAGAAAAAAACTGATTATTATATTATATGGGAATTATTTTATTGATGGTTAGAGAATAAAAATAAGAACTAGTAGTAAAAGGAATTGTGTAAAATACAGAAAATGTATCAATAGTTAATACAACTAATAGAACTAAATAAATATTAAGAGGATTGTTATAGTATTAGATATTAAAGTATTGGAATTAAGCTATGAATAGATTAAATAATGAATGTGATTGTAAATTTTAATTGTTTGCACAAAATACTTGTACAAAAGATGACCCGCTGTTTAATGGAAGATGAATTGTTTATATCAAAATAAAATAAAAAGTTAATTTAAAAAAAATCACAACTAGGTCAATGGAATGTGTCTACCACCACTACTTTTGTCTTCTGGGTGACCCTCACCAGTTTACAAGATTATCAGAGACAAAATGCAAGTGAATGGCCATTTAAATTGAACAAACAAATACCTAAGATAGCCAGAGTTGGCTTTCCCAGTAACCAAATATATTGTGGCAAAAGTTCTTAATGTTTTGCTGCTAGTTGGCTTGTTCCTTCACTTATTAAGCTGCATGATTGGTAGAGAAAGATCCTCAGAAGGGATTTCTCCCTCCCCAAAGTTCCCAGACTATAAAGGAGATGGTAAGAGATTTTGTACTTTCAAATTTACAAGATTCTTTTAATTTAGCCTTCCAATAAAGAATTAGATTATCTGGCCATATTTCCTATCTGATCTACTTGGGAAAGGTGACAATCCTTCTGGGATCTTTTTCAACTTTCCAGTCTACCATGCAGTTCTGGGTTTTCATGGTGATCTCCCATCCAAGCACTGGGTTGATCCTGTTTAGTTTTAAGAGTCGAGAAAGGATCTCATGTCACAACGATATGACATGTGATCTCGGGGCTCCGAGATAGCAGTCGATCCTTTTGCCGCTGGATGGTCCATCTGGACCAAAACTGTCCTGAAGAGATAGTGACAGGGAAGAGTACATCTTGCTGATCTCAGGGACATCTCAAAGTCCTGATTGATCCAAGAGAATCTCTTCCAGCCAGCAACAAAAAGTACAGCCTCAAGCTGCTAAAGTTGGGACAATTCCACAACCAAAGGAAAAACGGAAAGAGAATGTGTGTCCATCTGGTGAGGAAATTTTATTTTTATAAAAGACTGCCCAAAAAAGAATGAAGTTAAATTAAATTGATAAAGAAAAGGAAATAAGCGGCAGAATTAAGCATTATTGGACAGTGTGTTATCTTTTTTTTTCTATCAATGGAAGTTTTTTGAATTTTTTTTTACTTTTTAAAGTGAATATTTTGAATTTTCTTCTTCTATTTCTTTTTTTATCTATGGATTAATTTTTTTCCTTTACTTCTACGATATTGGTTGGGATAGGTTTTTTCGTTTTATTTGGTTTCATTTAAGAACTTTATTTCCTCTAAGCCTGAAACATAAAGCAGATTTAAAAGGTATATAAAGAGGGTAGTAACCTTAGAGGGAAAAGAAGTTACACTGCCATTTGGAAGTTGGAGGTTGAGACCTGGAAACATTGCTTTTTCTTTTTTCCCTTTGATCATTTTGACCTTGCACTTCAAAGGCTTCAGCTTGTTTATAAAGAAGGGCATGGACTGTTTATGTAGATGGTCTCTGGATGCTTGTTGCTAGCTGGAAAGAAGTGAAAACAAAGATTTGTTTTTAAACTAGAGTGGCAGTGTTTATTAATTGCAAGGATGACATGACTTCAAAAAGAAACCATAACACTACAACAGTTTATGTTGGGAATTCAAAAATTATTAGAAACAACAGAGAGAATTGAGAAGAGATTGGAAAATATTGAAAATATAAACTTTAATGTGGCAAAACCTGATGGAAAAACGGAAGATACTCAGCAAATAGAAGATATTTAGGAAATGGAAAAAGTGGAGGCTGGAGTCCTAAAAACCTAGGGGGGAAATGAACAAAGAGGCAAGATAACCGTGGATATTGACAGTGAACTGAGTGTGGTTGGAGATGGAAAGAGTGGAACAAGGTAAGGGAAGATTGATGGAAATGTGCTTTACTACAGATTTCATGGTATAGAAGAAGGAAAAAGAGAAGAATGTATGGACTTAAGGAGATAAATTTTGACCAAAACACTACTGATAACCAAAGATAAACTGATTAAGGAAGCTGATGGAGGGTTTGAGATTTTACAAGATATGTAATAAGCAACAAGTTGCAAACAGAAGTCCAAACAAATTTGATTAAGGAAATAACCATACACAAATGGCAAAAGAAATAGGACTACACTATTACTGGAAAGACACAAATTGAGATATGAAAACTAATAATAAAATACTACTTAAATCTAGTTAAAATTAGAGCCTTATGTTAAAAATGTAGTGATAATGATAAAGTTAGATAAATAATTGATAATGATAACAATGTATTCATTTGTATTGGTTTGATAAGAGGAAATTTGGTATACAATTTTAAATGGTGAAAAGGGGGGGAAAGTAAGTTAAACATAGTCAAACTAAATGACTATCATTAAATAAATGACTGATAATGATGATAATGTAATAATTTGTATTGACAGGATAAAAGGGAAATTGGATAAAAATTGTAAACAATGATTAGGAAAAGAGGTTTAAAATTTTTGTTAAAATTAGAGCACTATGTTAAAAATTTAGTGTTAATGATAAAGTTAGATAAATAATTAATAAGGATAACAATGTGTGTGTGTGTGTAAGTCTCTCTCTCTCTGTGTGTGTGTATGTATGTATGTATGTATGTATGTATGTATGTATGTATGTATGTATTGGTTTGATAAGAGGAAATTTGGTAAAAAATTTAAATGGTGAAAAAAGGGGGAAAAGTAAGTTAAACTTAGTCAGACTATTGCTAAATAAATGACTGATAATGATAATAATGTAATAATTTGTATTGACAGGATAAAAGGAAAATTGGATAAAAATTGTAAACAATGATTAAGAAAAGAAGTTTAAAAACTTTGTTATTAAATATAATTATTATTATTTTTATTTTGAATGTGTTATAAAGGTATAATGTGATTGGATGATATTGAAAATAGCTAAGGGAATGCCACTATGTGGTTTTAAATTTTGAAATGTTTATTATAAAGGGACGTTAAAACAACTATAGTCATATGAAGTATGAAGTATGATGATAGCAATATATATAAATATATGTGATGTAAAGTAGATAATATGATATGAATTAGAGGTGATGACAGTGGAAGGGATGCACGAAAACTCTGTGTAACCAATTGACACACTTTCTACAATTTTGTAATGGAGGATAATTTTATTTGTTTTTATTTAAAAAATAAAAATTAGACAAAAAAGAACAGCAAAAGTCAATTGGTGCTGCTATGCACTCAGTAAAGAACATGCAATTATCAAGCCATTTTTTTTGTCATATGGAACTAGATGCAGTTGGTAATGAAAAAGTTGTTCTTTCATCATAATTCTCTTCCTTCTTTTTATAGCAGAAGTTCTGTCAAGGGCTGGATAAAAAGAAATAAATGGGTACTAATTATTTTCCCCTTTTCTGTTTAGTTTTTCTTATTATCTTTACAACCTCTTTTTCATTATGTCCCTTTTACCAAGCAAAGCAACTAACATTTAGTTCTTTTTTTCCTACCAGTTTAATCCTTCTGTGTTCATACAGATAAATCTTGTATAATTAGCCTTAGCTTTGGGAAAATTGTTGTGCCTGAAGGGAATGAAATGATGCATTGCTCTCAAGTGAAAGAAACTTAAGCAGCTGCATCGAAGCACAAACATATTACTCAGTAATCCGTAGCAAAAGTTCAATTTGCTTCCATTTTGACTATCATTGGGTAGAGGAACCATGGCAAAGGTAGAATTAGGTCACAAAGAAGAAAACCTCATGTATCTAATTATTTTTCAGAATTCTCTGGTAGATAGGATAGGTGCACACTGATGACACCATTTTTTTCTGAATGTTCACAGCTTATGATTGCTGGTTCATGAATTTTATTAAGTCGTACTGAGATTTGTTTGGATTTGGCTTATCAAGGTTTGTGAATTCAGTCATTATGGTTTTGAAAATCCTGCTTTCTGACCGAAAGGATAAAACACCATTATTTATTTGTTGTACACCATAATGTATGAGTCGGTAAGTTTATGTTAAGGTAAGTGGGGAGGGATAATCACTGACAGCATGACTATTTAAGCTATTATATGCAAGTGAATCTCAGAGAAACAGTATTTCTCAAAACTTTAAAAAATCTCATGGGAAATATGATCATCCCATCCATGATCTTAAAAGAGATTTCAGTGTAACGGAGCTTGAAAAATGCCTAATGTTTGTTTTAACACCATGATACTGAATTATTATTCTGCTAACTTTTTTCAAGCAGTATTTTTCCTGCTTTGGAATAGCAATTAATAGGAAAGCAGCAAAAACTAAAAATAAATTAAAATGAAAGCATTTAAGCAATTATTGGTTTCTCTGTAGAGAAATATGCTGCTAGAATAATAGGCCTGCAGTTCAGAAAACTAGTTGGCCATTGGCTGTGAACTGAGAAATTTATTCTTGGGCATGATCAACAGTCCCCACATCAATCCCAATGATGCCAAAATGAGCAATGACATCATCTTACTTGAGAGACCGCCTTCTGCCGATTACCTCCCTCCGACCGATCAGATCGCACAGACTGGGCCTCCTCCGAATCCCATCTGCCAGTCAATGTCGACTGGCGACTACACGGAGGAGAGCCTTTTCTGTTGCAGCTCCGACCCTGTGGAATGACCTCCCCGTCGAGATCCGTACCCTCACCACCATCCAGACCTTCTGCACAGCCATTAAGACCTGGCTCTCCCATCAGGCCTGGGGATAGGTTCCCAATTCACCCGCCCGAGTGTTGACTGTTGAATGCAAGTTGTGTTTTATTATTTTACTTTGTTCACATATTGTTTGTCTTTTGGCATTGCACCCCCTTCCCTGTGATTGTAAGCCGCCCTGAGTCCCCTCAGGGAAAAGGGCGGCCTATAAATCCTAATAAAATGTCTAAAAAAATGTCTTACAAACGCCACCATTACCTACTTGTCCAGATATCCAATGCAAGCATCTATGTCCCAATAGTTGGTTGATGATGTCATTATACAAGTATCATCATTCGCCATACCTCCAGTACACTTATAGGTAAGCATTATTGTCAATATTTAGCTTTTGCTAATATTATTTTAGTTTTGACCAACCAAAAGACTTGTCCTGGCCAATGTGTAATGTGACACCAAGAAAATGCATTGCTGGTGTCTCATAGCTTTTGGATCTATAAATGAGAATAAAACCATGTATTGTGTGTGTGTGGGGGGGGTCCCACTATGAGAACCATACTATGGTTCTTTCATCAACTAAATCATGAGTGTCAAACTCACGGCATCATGTTGCCATTATGTGACATTTTGTGACATTTCCCCCATTCGTGGAATTGGGGGTGGGGGCTGGCCTGCCTGTGATGCATCCGCCCTGTGGGCCACCAGTTTGACACCCCTGAACTAAATTAAGAAGCACTATAGTCCACTTTGTGTTTAGAATGAAGAATCCAAATAGCTGTCAGGATTTACAGTTAGATAAGAAGGCACATCAGAACTCATCAAATCTTATTGTGTAAGCTAAAACAGAATGTCACTTATACTTGATGTAAGTACCAAGACAGAAATGTCACTCATATTATTTTCTGCTAAGGAGGGGCCAATACCCAATAAGGAAAAAATTCAGTGTAGAAGATTCTTCATTGAAAAGATTTTATTACATATTTTCCTTTTACCTTCTCACTCCATGTGCAAATTTTAAAAGCTAGCATCGTGCTTCAACTTTTTTAACCCTTCTATCTCTTCTTTCTCTTCTCACCTGAGATTAGGGTAAATAAGAGAGATACTTTCAAATCAAATAGCTAAAAGGGAATTATTTTTTTGATCTCCTGTCAGTAGACACTAGCCTCAATCAGAATCAGTCTACTGAAGCCTTGCAAGGGATTTAAGTTAAAAAATAAAATAAAAACAATGCACTTGCAGGTTGTGGATTTCTTAAAGCTTAGGCCTGGGTTTCAAATTTCATATAGTAAGTTAGACCCAAAAGGAATGGCCTGTTAGTCATCACCAAATGTACTTGCAGAGATAATATTCTATCCAGAAATTTCTTCATATGTGTCTGTCAGTTTTCTATTAGCTATAGTTAGAACTAGGAAGTCTTACAACAAGGAAGTAGGATGACTCAGCTATACTAATGGATGTCAATCCCAAAGGTGCTTTTCCAAAAGGCAACTGGACTTTGTTTTTTTCAGGAAGACATTTCGCTTCTCATCCAAGAAACTTCTTCAGTTCTGAAAAAGCCTCTTGGGTGAGAAATGAAACATCTTCAACAAAACAAAAACAAAGTCCAGTTGCCTTTTGAAAAAGCAATTTTGGGACAACCATGACCTGGATGACTGAGCATCTCTATAGACAATGGATGTCAAGCAATGCATAATTCAGTCATGATCTTTTAATGGATGGGCAGGTCATCCTTTGCTTTAGGTATGGTGATGATCCCTAACTGTATATCTCTATCCGAGCTTGCAGGAGATATTAGCCGGAAGATAGGTAATGGGTTGGAAAGAAACAGGATAAAGTTAAACACAGAAGGAACAGAATGGTTCTTGAATTTTACCAGTGCTGCCCCTTGATCCGAAACAGTAGATCCATGACAGCAGGTTGTAAACATGTAACTACTTACTAATAGTTGAACACCATGACCAGGTGAGCCTTTGCACAACTGACTGATACACTTATTGCAGCCCTAATTTAACTATGAAACTTTTCTGGTTTTGTTTGTTTATGTTTGTTTATTGGATTTATATGCCTCCCTTCTCCCAAAGGACTCAAAGTTACCAAAGGACTTAAAGTTTTAAGCTTTAAAAGCACTACAACAACAAGCACAAAGCTCCTTGCAAGACCACCTTTTAATCCACTTTCAACCCAATCAACTAATATGTTTAAGAAGAATGTGATGGTTCTATACTGCATTGAGAGGGGTGTAGGCATTGCTTTTGTTTTCACTGCATTGTTCACTAGTACATCCTCCCCCTTGATCTGTCAGCATCCACATGTTTTGCTTCCCACAAATTACTAAAAACATAATTAGACTTTTAGGCATCAAGCAGTGTCACAAATTTTATTGATTCTGTATTTTTAAATGTTAATTGTTCACACCTTATCTTCATTTTATTTGATATGTGCATTATGGAAGTTTCATTGTGTTGCTTTAAACTGTGGTTTTTATTTTTATTTAAGATCCCACGGATGTTTTAGTGTGTTGTTGATGGATGGGTTACAAATTACCAAAGATCTCTTTAAATATGATGGAACATGCATGCATGAACAAATGCTATTTGTGACTTACAATCCCAGAGGTGGATAATGAGATGTATTTTTTAAAAAACACCTGCTTTGTGAGGAAAAAAATGGGGAGGGGCAATAAAACTCTGCTGCTGTGTTGAATTGGAGAAATGGCAGGGAAGTTAACCAGAATTGATTTGGGTTATAGTGAAGTCAGATGCCAGTGACCAATTAGGATGGAGAAGAAATTGTTGGTTTGCATTTCCTGTGTCCTTGTGCTATGTAATCGGTTCTACTCTTAAGGGCAACCTGCAGCCCCTGAATTTCAAACAAATCAGTTCAGACTACTGAACTGATCACTGCAATTTAATTAGTTCAAACTACTGACAAGTACAATTACTTATAACTTAGTACTTGCAGAAGAGGTGGGGGGCGGGGAAACAGTTCAGTTGCTTTTTGAAAAGAAAGTGTAGAGCTCCAGAGAAAGAAGACTGTGTCAGCCACTGCTTTGCTATTTGTTTTCAGCTGCCATTGAAATGGGGAGGGGGGGGCTGGTATTTGGGAGGGGAAGTTTTAGTACAGGAGAGATTGTTAAAAGGGAGTTTTGTTCTCACCATCTACTGTGCATGCTGAAGACTGGTGTTTGGTGTTGGTCAAGACCAACCATCCTGCATACCAACCTGATGATGCTCCTTGAAGATGAAACTCACATGACACCTGAGGATTTGCAGATTGGACAGTAGAATGGGGGTTACCAGGGGGGGGGGGTGGACAAATATTGATAGGTATGATTTTGCACGCTTTTGTCTCAGAGTTTGCTTTGTTTAGCTGCTATCTTTTCATAACCAGTAAAAGTACTCTTAATTCTGCAAAATGGAGTTAAGTGGTTTCTTTCTTGGTTGCTGAGGGAGGCCGGCTTGACAGACTGTTAGCAAACCCAAAAAGATTGCCTGAACCCATCTCAGACCTACCCAGTCTGTTCAAGTCCTACTCATTAATTTGCAGTACTTTACTGATTATTTACAAGAGAATACAATTTTCAATTGAAAACAAACATAATCATCACCTTTTTCCAAATGGTTTGATGCAGCTTTGCAAACCATAATACCTACAAAAGTACATGTTGCTGAAAATACCAATGTATTTGTATAACATGTTTGCAATAACTATTAGAAAAACAGTGTATCAAATCCATATATTGAGCAAATTATGCACAAATACAAGCAGGTTGGGCTATTCAGATTTGTTTTAAATGCGCAAACAGAACAAATGTCAGAAATGGGATGCAGTGAAAATAAATCAACAGAGCATGATCAATTTGTCTAATTTAGGTCTGAAAATCCAGGTGAACTTCTAAAGAGCTTTTAATTAAAAGTAAACAATAAAAAAGGAAATGAATAATTTGAAAACAATTGCTTGTTGATACCTCATAATCTCAGGTTGTTTGTTCCAGGAGGTCCAAAACATCAAGGGGACAGATTGAAGCCTCATCCATTTTTATGTGTGTCACATTTGGAAAGCATTTAAAAATGGATGGGGCTTTAATGACATGGTTAGGGCTGCCATCTTGACTTTATTTCCTCTATCCCTCAGTCTTCCTTGAATGTACCATGACAATGTGTTTTGTCTAAGGACCTTAGGCTTCAGATAACTGTTACATAAGGACAGTCTAGTTTCATTTTATGCAAACATCAGTCCACTTCCACAGGAAGTGATGGTTTGTTCATCTTGATTGGATTCCTTCATTTTCATGAGATCCAGAGTACTGATCAAGCCTAGGTGGTGGCAGCCACTGAGAAATATTGATCAATGATTTAAGGTGATGGTTGGTGATGAATATGCCCATTTAAACAGATCTCTAGACTTTATGAACAATTACTTTGCAATGTAGCTGAAATGTAACTTCCCAATTCCTCACTATTAGCTGGGATTGCTAGCTAAGATTACCAGAACCACCGATTCCTAGCCTTAAAAAGGAGGAGTGAGGAATATGGTCATTTGGAAATGTTGCTGACAGATCAGTTGAACACTGGAGAGTAAAAGGTAATGGCTGAGAAATATGGGTATAAACATAGCTGATGTACACAAACTAGGGTTATAGCAGTTTGTACTTGAATGAACAATAATGCCTGACAGATCAGAACAAACAATGCTTGAAAATCTTATTCTCAAAGCTTGCAGATGTTGCAGCCATTTAAATGATATTATATATTTCTAAATTGGGCCTTCTTCTTCTTCTTCTTCTTCTTCTTCTTCTTCTTCTTCTTCTTCTTCTTCTTCTTCTTCTTCTTCTTCTTCTCCTTCCTACCGTCAGGTTTTACAGTTTTTATAGAGATTACAGTGACAGAAATTAACACCACTGTATATGTATAAGATAAAGGTAAAGGTTCCCCTTGCACATATGTGCTATTCATTCCAACTCTTTCTATTTGCATTTTTACATGCTTTCGAACTGCTGGGTTGGCAGAAGCTGGGACAAGTAACAGGAGCTCACTCCGTTATGTGGCCCTAGGGATTCGACCCGCCGAATTGCTGACCTTTCTGATAAACAAGCTCAGTGTCTTAGCCACCGAGCCACTGCGTATGTACAGTATATGTATATGTATATGTATATGTATATGTATATGTATATGTATATGTATATGTATATGTATATGTATATGTATATGTATATGTATATGTATATGTATATGTATATGTATATGTATATGTATATGTATATGTATATGTATATGTATATGTATATGTATATGTATATGTATATGTATATGTATATGTATATGTATATGTATATGTATATGCTTCTCCGCCTTATTTTTTCCCATTGTGATATTGACTCATTTGGGCTGACTCCCCATATACTTTTTAAACTCTTAATGCTTATGGTAAATTCTATTATAAATTATTTTTATACAGAAATGTGGTTTATCTATTCAGAGTTTTAAGAATAACAGCACGGTGGGGAGGGACGGTCTAGATAGGATGAAATCATCTTCAATGATGGAATGGAAAGCAAATATTTGAATTACAGAGATAACAATATCAGGTAGACCAAGAGTTAAGTAGATCATGAATTCTATAATATTACTGTCTCTGTTACCCAGCAATTCATTCATGAACAACATGATGTTCTCCTGTAGCATCACTTTAGGAGCATTAGGATTTTTCAAGTGAGTAAACATAGTAATGAATAGATACAAACTCTTGTTCGCCTGAGACTTTTTATTCTACCTCTTTCCCTTACTGAGGATGCTCTTATTTCTTATGTAAAACAATTACCCCATATGCCACAAATGTCCATGGGAACAACTATATGAAAATTAGTTAGTTTCCAATGCCCAGTGACATTGTAAAAATGAACCAGAGAGAAAATTAGCTCAGACTTTGGTTGAAAATACCCTACAATGTCCTATTGGCTACATTCCCAGTTACGAAGAACCAGGTACTCAAGAATGTATGAATTATTGTTAATCTTTAAAATTTCTTTAAAGCATGTTTAAACTTTTTTTAAAAACTGGGAACACAGTGTATGGTTTTGGTCTCTTAATTTAACCCCATTATTTGCCAGCATATCTAGAACAGAATCTTGGCTGACACAATGGGACAAAGTAGTGACATTATATATCTCATTAGCATTATTCCTATCTGGTTGTATTCATTAATGTAAAACAGCAATAAGAATTAACAAAAAAGGTATCTTTTGGAAGCAAATATTATATTGAGTGCTTTAGGTTTGGGGCATTGTTGACACTCTAGAAAGAATGCAGAGAAAAGCAACAAAGATGATTAGGGGACTAGAGACTTAAAACATGAAAAACGATTGCAGGAACTGGGTATGCCTAGTTTAATGAAAAGAAGGATTTGGGGAGACATGATAGCAGTGTTCCAATATCTCAGGGGTTGCCACAAAGAAGAGGGAATCAAACTATTCTCCAGAGCACTTGAGGATAAGAAGCAATGGGTGGAAACTAATCAAGGAGAGGAGCAACTTAGAACTAAGGAGAAATTTCCTGACAGAACAATTAACCAGTGGAACACCTTGCCTCCAGAAGTTGTAAATGCTCCATCACTGGAAGTTTTTAAGAAGAGATTAGATAACCATTTGTCTGAACTGGTGTAGGGTTTCCTGCATGAACAGAGGGATGGACTAGAAGACCTCAAAGGTCCCTTACAACTCCATTTTTCTATTCTATTCTATTGCTAAATCAGGATATCTTCAAATTGTTTACATTTTATTTGTTTGTTTATCAAATTAAGAAACCACTCATCTCCCTCACAAACATGAAGTTTAGAATAAAATAGACACATGCAACTGAAAAATAATACTGATCTTCATATTTAAACACAGCTGCCTTTCCAGCTGAAACAAAGAGCCATGCATTAGTCATATGGTTTATTTGGTACTCATTGTTTTTAGTACTCATTGTGTCTCCTGAAACCAATTAACAAGTGCCAAGGTACCACTGTAGAGAGATTCATTTGCAACTTACCCAATGTACACTTTTTAAAACACAACTGCTTGTAAAATGTATTTGCAAATCTCATGCACTCTTGTTTATACACAACTTCCCCAATGCACAATTCTTTGTGTAGAGAATGTTGGATGCTAGAAAACTCCATTGATTGTTTACTGTCTGTACCACAATGGAATACATTGTACAAGGTCACCCACTAAAATTCCTTAAAGATCCATTTTATATTTCTATTTTCTGAATATTCTGTTCGGATATAATTTGTGTAAAATGAACAGAGCAACAAGCATTTTCAAATACTTGAACAAGTGATGTAGAACATATTAACTGAAAGGGTTAAAAGAATAAAATAAACTCTTCCAGGAGTGTTATAAACATGGCATTGGTAAGCTAGATTTCTTTAAATTTGTTTTGTTAAAGTGATAACATTCCTACATGGTTTCAGAATCCCATTGGATTGCCTTGTAAAACTTGGATTCCTATTTTCTGTTTACTTTGCAACTGGTTTCATGGGCCTTTCCAATTATATCCCACTACTTCTCTCTTGATTTTATAAAACTGACAAAGTGATTTACTGGCTTGCTTTACTTTTATAGTGTTGTCATCGTTACAAGCACCATTCCCAATTTCATCCCTCCACTACGTTTCAAAGTGGTTCATGAAGAATAATTGCTTCAGGGTTTCCAGCAAAGGTTCTGCAAATGTGTTATCTTTACCATTATTTTTCCATACCACACCCTCCAAACGAAGGGGGGGGGGAATGTAATTACAGAACTATGGAATTCCAAAAGTTTTTCTTCCCTCAGAATAAAATTGATTTATTATATAACAGTAACCAGGAGCTTAAAAACCATGTCACAAATACCTAGTGTGTACAGAAAGGGAAAATAGAAGCTTGCTTTTTCCCCCCCGCCTGAATCAGTTTGACCCCATACTTCTGAGACCTACTCAGTTATTTGTTCGATTATGTAAACCACAGATCCCAAAACTGATATGGTTTCAGAACAAATCAGTTGTAAAACAGAATCAGCAGCTGTTTGTCTGTCTGTTGTCTTTCTGTCTGCCTGTGAGTCTGTCTTTCTGTCTGTCTGACTCTCTCTTCTATGATAAACAGAGAGAATCAGAATATAGCTGGAAGGGACCTTGGAGGTTCTCTAGTCCAGCCTCCAGCTCAAGCAGGAGATCCTATACCATTTCAGACAAGTTGTCCAGTCTCTTCTTAAAAACCTCCAGTGATCAAGCACCTTCTGAGGGCAAGCCGTTTCACTGGTTCATTGTCCTCACTGTTAGGAAGTTCTTTTTTTATTGATTTTTTTTAAAGTTTTACAATAGCAATAGCAATAGCAGTAGACTTATATACCGCTTCATAGGGCTTTCAGCCCTCTCTAAGCGGTTTACAGAGAGTCAGCATATTGCCCCCAACAATCTGGGTCCTCATTTTACCCACCTCGGAAGGATGGAAGGCTGAGTCAACCCTGAGCCGGTGAGATTTGAACCGCTGAACTGCTGATCTAGCAGTAGCCTGCAGTGCTGCATTTAACCACTGCGCCACCTTGGCTCATATTTACAAATATATGCCCCCCCAATCCAACCCCCCCCCCAACCTCCCAGAGCAAATACAGGGTATAAACATTAACATCCATATTCTAAAATAAGCTAACAGACTTTAGCATCATCCCTCACTTGTACTTTAACTCTCCTTTGCTTAAAGCTAACTTTAAGCAAATTGTATCATTCCTTGCTCATTCACTCATAACCTATCTGGAATTTCTTAGTCCCATATTTATTCTGAATATAGTCAATCCATCTTCTCCATTCCAGTTTATATTTCTCATCTGAATAGTCCTTAAGATATGCTGATATTTTAGCCATCTCTGCTAAGTTTGTTACTTTTAGTGTCCATTCTTGAATAGTAGGTAATTCTTCCTTCTTCCAGTACTGCGCCCGGAGTACCCCACTTCATATGCACCCCTTTCATCCTTGGTTGTTTTATTCTCTGCAGTAGTTTTGACATTATCTTGTGTCAGAACCAAGGATAGTCTGTTAAGTCAAGAACCATCTTTACTCCAGGAGCTCATGCTCCACTCAAATACGTATCTCAGTGGACATCCCTTCTGTTTTTGCTCAAATTAAATGAAGCATCCTTCCTTTGTTTTTCCACCATAGCACGTAAAACTCCTCTTCCTTCAATTTGACGTTTTAAACTTATTTCAGTTGTAATGTAGGAAAATTGTTACTTCGATACAAGGTTTCCATGGACCTGCTGAGGACAGAAGGTGGGAACCAAGCAACCTCCTGTTTTTTCCTGTTGCTTTGATTATCACAGCATCACAGCTCCGATAAGGAGAAAGAAGAAGTCTTTGGTATCACAAGATATAACATGGAAGTAACTGAGTAAACATCAGGAAAAAGAAAGATATAGAGATTAAGTGAGGAAAGAACAAATCCTTTAAAAAAGGCAGCAGTAAAAACCTGGAGGCTTACCTTCTCTTTGTGGATAGGAAGGTCAAAAAGCAGAATGTGATAGCCATAGACTGAGCTGAGCACCAGCCCAGCCCCACTGCCAACCCCCTGCAATCTAGACTGGATTTTCTGAAAAAGGCTTAAGAAACAGCTGGGAGCAGCAGGGGAAGGAAAGCCACTTAGATGGTAGCACAAAATTGCCCTGAGAGACTGTTTTCTTGTTTCCGCGCACTAGGAAACAAAATTTGATGATTATGTCTGTGAAGAAGAGATAAAGCAGAAGGTAAACTAACATACGTGTTTCAGAGAGATTTGTATTTCACAAATCCCCAATTTTCTTTCAACATTTGTGCTAGTTGATATTTCAATTCTTTTCTAAAACAAATATTCCCTGGCACTTTGTTCCTTTGAACAAATTCCTTTAATAAAATGGACTTGATACTGGGAGTTTTCTAGCAAGGGAGGATACAAATGGCCAGATTTTATTATAATTGTATATATTTCAAATGCTCCTAGAATGGTTTTTTTTTTCAGAATAGAAATTTATATAAATAATTCCTTCTTTTTTTTAAAAAAAGAAGGAATGGAATGATTGTGTGTTATATTTACAGTATCTTGATTACCTCCCCATTACTTGTCTTGCTCTTCTGTTTCAAGTTCCAAATTCTTTCCTTTTGATGTTCAAATCAGAGCAGCTGCAAAAAGAAAATATTATGAGGCATTGTCAATATTTATTTTTATGTATTTAGATATTTAAATTGTGCCAAATTACATTTACATATGCATCTAAGTTCTTCACACTTGTACAGTCATTAAAATATCTATCTCTCCCTCTCTCTCTTTCTCTCTCTCACAAACACACACACACACACACACAAACACAAAACATTTGTGGAGCCTCTCTAAACTCAACTGGGGACACTTCCACAGCCACCAAAACCCTTTCATTCTTGCATAGAACACCAGAGGCAAAGTGATGGGCACAAAATGTTCAGCACACAGCTCCAATTTCATGCCTTAAACCAGTTGACTGTCAACCAATCTGTCTAAAGAAGAACAATAGTTGCTGAAGGTCACAACTGAGAGGGACTGAATGGGAGAACAAGTCAGAGATCAGATGGTATGGACATGTCCCACAGGATACTGGCAAAATTAATTGGGGCCACAAATTTATCAACCAAGAATACCATGCATATCAATGCATCCTACATTGCCCACACACAGTACTTGAATGTATACTAACTTCCATATCCTTGGGTTGCTTCCAGCTAAGAGCAGATGATAAACTACTGGTGGTGGCATATGGCTATATCCTCCAGAAATGATTAGTGGACTGTCCTCCTTGTGGAGCATGGAGGCTGTTTGGACTAGTCCTTAAAGGTATCTATTTTACACCTGAAACACTAGCCCTATCCTTTATCAGAGCTTTGGAGGAAGAAATAGGGGGTTTACAGGTAGGCCGTAGGTCTCTAGTTGTCGACCTGTCTTCTAACATGCAGTGAATAATCAGGACTGTTATCTTTTTTCTGCTTCCCATCACTCTGAATAACTTTTCAAGGCTTTGCTGTTGTTCCATCTTTCTGTCTATATGAAAAGAAAAATATGGAGCTGAAAACTTGATAATTAACCCAAAGCTGATTTTCTCAGCATTTATTACCAGTTTGATGGTGCAGTAATTTAAAAAATGGTGGAATGTTGCATTTGTGGTTTTGTTCTTGCAATATTTTTTTTAAAAACTATATATATAAACAAATAGATAGGCAAATATATGCAAATTGAAGAAAAAGAGAAACAGCATGCTGTCTGTGTATTTAAATTTATAGGGACAGATGCAGATTCTCTGGGCTCTGTATACATACAGAGTACTCAGCTCCCCTTCCCTAGTGATGGCTCGAACTATTCTAATAATAGGGATGTTGTAAGAGTTTCTTAATCATCAAAATAACTTCCGGATAGGTGGGATTTCAGCTTCTTTGTCATCTTCCTTTCCTTTTCATTTCCTTTTAAATCAGGCATTTTGTGATTACAGATTTCCTCAGTAAGAATATATACAATAGGTATGAGAGTGCTCTCTCTTTCTTTATTCTTTTTTTATCTTGGCATATTTCTCAATATGCCGAATGATGCAGAAAAAAGTGGAAGAATAGAGTAAATTTCAATGTTGCTGGCACTTCATTTCCCTGAGACTTAAAACTCTGGATCAAGAAATGAGTTAATTTCTCAAACATTTTTTTTCTTTATGAGAAGTGCTGGCTGTGTCAGGATACAAATGTTTTTCATTTAGCATCTATTCTTTCCTCTTTTTACTGAACTATATGCAGTGCTCATATTTTTCTTACTGCATTGATCTATATTTTACTACTGGAAAAAATTATATCGCCATACAAATCTTAGGCAGATCACAACTACCATGTTTCCTCGAAAATAAGACCCAGTTTTATTTTATTTTTGGCTCTGAAATAAGCACTAGGTCTTTTGGGGGGGGGGTGTCTTATTTTTTTCTATGTACGAGAGGCCCTCTTCTTCAGCTTGCTCGGAGCAGGGCAGAAGGCTGTGTGATGTGTTAGTTCTGCTGCCGCTAGGCAAGGGGTGGAGTTACCCCGTGGGCTACACACCAGCTTACCTCAGCCCCCCTGCAGCCAGGTGACCCATGCCCTGTCACCTGCCTCAACTCACGGAGGTGGGTCTGGCAGCCTTGTCCAGCTGACCAATGCGTGGCTGTTAGCCCACTTCTGTTTGCTCACAGCCACAATGGAGCAAGTGACCAAGTGATATGCCAGTGCCGCAGCCATGAGGGAGTTGTTGGAGCATGGATGGCCTGGCTGTGGGGCCCATGAGGTAAGCCGGTGTGAGGTGCATGGGGCAGATTCACCACCCCCTCACCTCACCTCATGTTGGCAGCAACACGAGCTATCAAACAGAATGGGTGAGCAGGCAGCTAGGCAGGAACTTAAGTAGGGCTTATTTTGGGGACAGGGCTTATTTGGGGGGAAAATGGTAGATGTTAATAGACTGGTTAATTTTTGACTGACTCATTCCTTACCCTATTTTCAATAGATGTTAATAGCATGTATACAATGGATCCATAAATATAATTTAATCATGTATGTATTAGTTTTAATCCAGTGCAGAAGAAAGTATTTTATAATAATAGAATAACAGTTGAAAGGGATCTTCTAGTCCAAACCCCTGCTCCAGCAGGAAATCCTATACCATTTCAGACAAATGGTTATCCAATCTCTTCTTAAAAACCTCCAATGTTGCAGCACCCACAATTTCTGGAGGCAAGTTGTCCCGCTGATTAACTGTTCTAAGAGTCATGAAATTATTTCCTTAGTTCTAGTTGGGTCTCTCCTTTGTTACTTTCCATCCATTGCTTTTTGTCTTGCATTCAGGTGCTTTGGAGAATAGTTTGACTCTCCCTTCTTTGAGGTAGAACCTTAGATATTAGAAGATTGCTGTCATGGCACACCTAGTCCTTCTTTTCATTAAACTAGAGAGACTCAATTCCTGTAACCGTTCTTCATATGTTTTAGCCTCCAGTCCCCTAACATCTTTGTTGCTCTTCTCTGCACTCTTTCTAGGGTCTCAAATTTGTTTTTGTATCAAGGCAACCAAAACTGGATGCACTATTCCAAGTGTGGTCTTACCAAGGCTTTATAAAAAGGAATTAATACTTCATGTGATCTTGATTATATCCCTCTGTCAATGCAGTCTAGGACTGTGTTGGCTTTTTTAGCAGTTGCAGCACACAGCTGACTCATATTTAAGATTCCTCTCACAATTACTACTATTGAGCCAAGTACCTCCTATTCTATAGCTGTGCATTTTTTTTCTTGCCTAAATGTAGAACTTTACTTTTTACATCACTTTTGTTAGATAGGGCCCAGTGTTCACGTCTGTCAAGATCCTTCTGTATCTTAAACTGTATCTTCTGGAGTATTGGGCTACTGCTGCCAGCTTGGTGTCATCTGCAAATTTGATAAGATCCCCTTCTAACACCTCATTTAGATGAAGCTATTAAAGAGTACTGAACCTAAGACAGAGCCTTGAGGTAACCCATTGTATACTTCCCTCTATGTAGAGAAGTATGCAATGGGGTGCCCAAGGCTCTGTCTTAGACCTTGGGAAGGGCTACACTAAACACAAGAAATGAACAAGCTCTTCTGATACAAACAGCATAGAAGCCACCACTACCAATATCTGCTAGAATTAAGCACTATAGCATATCCACAACTTAGCAAATGGTGATTTGTTTCAGATCTTTTTTCACTCAAATGGATTGTCTTCAGAGAAACCAGGAATGGAGGAAAGTATAACATGGCGTGTTTGCTGCAGAAAGGCAGTGTTATCTGGAAACTCATGAAAATTGCTACTATTAACTGTTTTTATTGAACACTAAAGATCTCCCAGGATATATTCAGAAAGAAATGGACTTACTTTTGACTTGACTTGACTTGACTTGTGGAAGGCTGATCTGTTTATTCAACAATTTCAATTTGCAGGTGTTTAGTTTTCTCACTTATATCTCAAATCTTAGAATTGCAAGCATAACTTTAAAGGAAGCTCAAGTGGCATCATAAAGCAGAGGTTCAAATATATTATGTAAGAGAAGTTTTATGAATTCTACATTCTTCTGAATAATATCTTCCTACTGAAGATTCTTACAAATATCTATGATGTTATATATTTAAGATTATTTGCACTATTTTCTTTGAATACCCTGGCTAGCTTTCAAAAGTAAAATATGTTATCGATACGATATGTACTTTGGACACTGTCTATTTCATTGACACAGAGATTTATATGTTAAGTCTGGTAATAAGTTGTGTTGAAGAATGTTTGAATAGTTCCTCTTCTGCAATATCATAGTATTACATTATGTATCAACTGAAAAACAAATCCAAATAAAATCCTATAGAGAATTTCTTCTGTGATTAGTTTATTTAAACATAGGATTGTGCTCTATATTGTTCCTGAAAATGCATCTTTACAGTATGTATAAAGTGTTCATAAAGATGACTAAATATACTCACAAAAGAAGAGGCGGAAAAACAATAATTGCTACTCTGAGTTATTATGCTCCTCTTTATGAAGCCTGCCATTGTTATAACATGCAAGTGCTGATCTTGTAGAAACTTTTCTAAATCTGTGTTATATGAAACTTGGCAAGACTTTCATTAGAACCCATCAAGGAATACAAATGATATTGACTGACAGCTGAAGGAGAAAGAGAAGTTGTTATTCACGATATCTAGCTCAAACCCTTATATCTCCTTGTCCGAAAATTGGCAGGCTTTTTTCCTTAATGCCGTACTGTTATTCTTGAAAACATTTTCCAGTTATGCCAAACAGATTAAACAACAAGCCCTGATAGTAATGGTCAAGAGAAGATTTGGATGGATTCCGAATCTGAATGGAGGCTTCTAAAGTGAAGTGGCATGTTTTCCTATTCATAAAATTATAGTGCCAATCAAGTCTTATGTTAGGGCACCATTCTTCTCCGTTATATGCAGTTCTCTTTCTGAGAAGCACACATCAAAGGGATAAACCATAAGACTGTCCCCACATTTTGCAATAAGAAGCATTTTATGATAAATCTTTGTGAAGGAATAAGACTTGAATTACTTATTCTCAATAGTAGCTCTCAAGCTAATTTTCTGCACATGAAGAAGAGAATTCTACTCTTTTTTTGTCACACAGAGCAGTCTGTTGTATAAAAGCACTTCACTTTTATACACTTATTCAAGAAAATGCAGAATGAATTGTATTCCCAACTAAGCTGCAATTTTGTTTGCAAGGCCTTACATACATTACAACTTTGCTTGCTTCTATAGGAAACTTGTCAGCCTTAGTGATTCATCCTGAGTTTTTAGTATACAGCTAGATATCATGAGAAATAGGAGGCTGGCAGGATGAATGCAGTTGGGTGTCAAATCTCTCACCCATTCATAATATGTGGAAAATGTAATCTGTGTCCTGAGATAATTATTCTGTGCATTTTTTCTCATGCTGCAATCTACGTGAGGGAACAAAATTGATTATATCAGAACTGGGATACACTTATTGAGGTTGTAGTTTATGACAAGAGTTCTCTTTTTCTCTTAATTATAGTCTCAAATTTTACATTGAGGCATTTCTAATGTTATTTTTTGGTGAAGATTCAATTGTTTATTCTTAATAGTAGATCTCAAGCTAATTTTATGCACTCAGAAATACTATTGTATCTTCTCATTTTTGGTAGACAGAGTAGAATCTGCTATATAATCACTGGCCCATATGAATTCATTCCGCTCCATGTTCATAATGACACATGGTAAAAAAATTTCTATGCATTAAAAGTACAATGTATGAACAGCATAACCTAAATGTGATTGCGTTTACAAATAATAATTACAAATAAATATTTTTAAGTATAAGATAAGGGGGTCAAACTATTCTCCAAAGCACCAAAAGACAAGATGACAAACAATGGTTGGAAACTAACCAAGGAGAGCAGGGATTTGGACTAGAAAACCTCCAAGGTTCCTTCCAACTCTATTATTCTAAGAATTTTTTTAAAAAAAATGTAAGGAAAGTGGAATATATGCGCTACCTGCTGCCTAATACTCTGGCAATTATAATGTTATCCATAAGAGACATGAGTAATTGATTACTAGAAAAATGAAATATCTTTGCAATTATTTTATGAGAGTTACCCTATGAAAACAGTCATGTCAATCAAATGTTTTATCATTTTATCAGATGTACTAAAAAAAAATTTCTGACCTCTCAAAAAAATTATCCAAATTTAAAGGATAAATATTGAGCATTAGAATAGATACACATCAGTGGGTTTAACCAGCCATATTCCACCTGAGAATACTGCTTTCATTTTGTTTCTGAATTGTTCACAAAAATACAGCCTTTTTGGCTATAAAATACAGAAGAAGAAATATACTACCTACCTATTTCTGTCTCCTGCAAACTCTCTAGACAATTTCTTTTCATAAAGGAAATTATTAGGAACACGCAGGGATCAGGCAGTGTGATTCAGGGATAGGATCTGCAACTCCAGAAATAACTGAGTCTGGTCTTGGTAATCCAGTCCAAATTGCCTCCAGAATCAGGAATAAAATAATAAAAACAGAGCAAATTCTCCCATAATCCAGCAAAAAAATGCTGTCTTCGTATTACAGAAACTAAGAGATTCTTTTAAAACTTGGTCTTTTTAGATGAGAGCTCATAATGATGAAAGTTGCAGTGAACAATGACTTTATTGAATTTCAGGAAGTTAGATCAGGAATGTATGTGCAGGCGAAAAAGATTTCATAAGGCGTGATGCTGTTCCCTCTGAGTGCATTGGAGATGATGCCTTTGGTTATGGAGTCAGTGTAAAGAATTAGTTCTCTGGACTTTTCCATAAAATCACTTAATTGCACATCATTCTGGAGAGACCTTCATGGACAAAAAATTTAGAGATGTATTGTCACATAACCAGTCTGAACAATATCAGGTGACAAAGAGATAACAAATAATACAACAGATTCCCTCTCAAGTTATTTTCTCCTGAAGACACCTGTGGCTGGGGTGATTAATAGTGGTTTGATCAGTTTGGTTTGATATCAGATTAGTTATCAATGAATCGAATACTTCTTAGCATAATCTATGAAATATCCTTCAAAACCAGCTCCTTACTTAATTTATAGTCACTAGCCATGGTCATCCCTTATCTTCAAAAAGAGTGACCCCAGCCTAGTTGAAAATTACAGATCAATCTCATTATGTTGCATCACTTGCAAAGTCATGGAATCAATCATAAACCAATCCAGGACCTTCTACTTAGAGACAAACAACCTACTCTCTAACAAGCAGTTTGGCTTCAGAAAAAAAAAATCTGTCCTGCAATCTGCAACTCTTACACTGCAAAAACATATGGACCTCACAACTCGACCAGGGTAAAGCAGTAGAAGCAATATACAGTATATAGACTTCTGTAAAGCCTTTGATTCAGTAGCACATGACAAACTACTTCTAAAACTAAAATCTTATGGTATCTCTCGTTCCCTACATAAGTGGATAAATGTGTTCTTATCAAACAGGCAACAAGTAGTTAAAATAGGAAACACCCTATAAAACCTTGTACCTATTAACGGCAGTGTCCCCCCCAAGGTAGCGTTTTAGGATCCACACTCTTTATACTTTACATAGATGACCTTTGTGATCATATCATAAGCAACTGTGTTCTCTTTGCTGATGATGTAAAACTATTCAACACCACCACCATTCAACATCACCCTACAAAAAGGACCTTGATTATGTATCAGAATGGTAAAAAAATTGGCAAATTTAAATCTCAACCAACAAATGCTCTGTCTTACATATTGGCAGAAAAAAATCAGAACAAAAATACAAGCTGAGCGGATATGACCTTGTAGACGACCCCCATACTGTCAAGGACCTTGAAGTCTTCATCTCAAATGATCTAAGAGCCAGACCTCACTGTAACAGCATTGCCAAAAAGGCATTAAGAGTTGTCAACCTAATCTTGCATAGCTTCTTCTCTGGTAATATTGAACTGCAAACTAGGGCATACAAAACTTTTGCTAGACCAATTCTTGAATACAGCTCATCTGTCTGGAACCTGAACTGTATATCAGACACAAATAAAATTGAACAAGTTCAGATGTATTTCACGAGAAGAGTGCTCCACTCCTCTGTTCTCAAAAGAATACCTTATACCACCAGAAGACTTGAAATTTTGGGCTTAGACAATTTAGAACTTTGCTGTCTTCGATCCGAACTACCGTAGTACATAAAATATCTGCTACAATGTTCTTCCTGTCAATGAATACTTCAGCTTCAACCACAACAACACACAAGCTCACAATAGATACAAACGTATGTTTAACTGCTCCAATTGATTGCAGAAAATACGACTTCAGTAACAGAGCTGTCAATGCCTGGAATGCACTACCTGATACTGTGGTTTCTTCCCCAAACCCCCAAAACTTTAATTTTAGACTGTCTACTGTTGACCTCACCTCATTCCTAAGAGGTCTTTAAGGGGCGTGCATAAGCATACAGAGTGCCTACCATCCTTGTCCCAATATTCCCTTGTATTCATATTCATTTTCTGTATTCATAATCATGTCTATAGTGTTATCAAATTCATATTTGATGAAAAATTAATAATAATAATAATAATAATAATAATAATAACTCCGCCGTTGCCGGTCCCAAGCCCGGATGAGAAAGGAGGAAGGTTGGGATCAGGTTGGCATCTGGTCCCGTAAAAAAAAACCCCGCCAACCCATACAATATGGTGAAAAAAACGAATAAGAATTCCATACCGCATCGGTCGTCGCGCGGGTTAACAAGGGCCGCGGCGGATGTTGGGGTCCCTGGACATCCGTCGACAAGTGGGCTACAAGTGGACCAGCCAACAAAACGACAAAAATATAG
Source organism: Thamnophis elegans (assembly GCF_009769535.1). Classification (NCBI taxonomy): domain Eukaryota; kingdom Metazoa; phylum Chordata; class Lepidosauria; order Squamata; family Natricidae; genus Thamnophis; species Thamnophis elegans. Next base: position 80,958,172 of record NC_045542.1, read on the forward strand.
TGCAGATGAAAACCGTGCCATAATGGCCTGTTACTACAACTCAGAGCCAGAAAAAAGAGGATATTTAAAGCGAATGTATGAATTATGGAAACAACAATATCCAGATTCAAATGTTAGTGAACAACGACTAGCAGATCAAAGGCGATTTATTATACGGAATAAAGTGTTTAGTGAAGTTGAACTTGAGGAAATTCAGGCAAATTGCAAAACCCAAAAAACAATATCACAAGCGGAAATAACTGAAATTCAAGACACAACTAAAGACACTATAGTAGAACTCCCAGAAGAAGCTCTCAGGGAGGAAATAACATCACCACCACTAGAACCAGTTATCACTGAACCAACTGATGAACTAACTCAAAAACAAAAAGAATTGAAGGATAAGATCATGGAGCATTTTCTGCTTAATGAGGAAAGGCAACGTTTACCATCACTAAAAACTGTGCCGAAGAAAATTTTGGCCCCTATCATGAAAATGGTTAATGCAGTGTTTTCAACAATTGAACCGGGAACCATCTTGGAAACAAACCAGTTAATGTACAGCGCAGCTGTAATAGTCACTAATGAACTAGGCATTAAAATTAAAGTACCTAGTCACACAACAGAAAAAGCATCAAAGCCAAAGTGGAAAATCCGTCTAGAACAAAAAATCAAAAAATTAAGGGCAGATGCTAGTAACTTAAAGAACATGCATGAGCAACGGCTTAAAAACAACAAAACCATAGATCGGCTAATCAGAAGATATAGATTGGATACAAGAAACATCAATGAAGCTGTAGAGATTGTAAAACAGCAGATAACAGCAACAGCTAGAAAAATTGAAAGATATGAGGCACGAATCATCCAATATAAACAAAATCAGCAATTTCGATCAGACCAACGGCGTTTTTATCAAAGTCTTAATGTGAATGGTGACACCAAAAGTGAAAAACCAGAAAAGCAGGCCACAGTTGAATTCTGGAAAGAATTGTGGGAAAATGCAAAGGACTACAACAAGGAAGCAAAGTGGATACATGACTTTGAGAAAAGCATTGGCAACAAACAAATGCAAGTATTAGAAATAACAACTGAGATGGTCAAAAATCGAGTTAAAAAGGTAAAGAATTGGACATCACCTGGAAAGGACCAATTACATGGTTTCTGGCTCAAATATCTGACCAGTTTACATGCAATATTGGCCAGGCAACTGAATGAAATTTTACAAAAGGGCCAAATTGATGAATGGTTGACAACTGGAAAAAGATACTTGATTCAGAAAGATCCAACTAAAGGAACAACACCTGAAAACTATAGACCAATAACATGCTTACCAACAACCTTCAAATTACTCACAGGCATTATTGCAGATAACATGATGGATTATTTGGAAACAAACAACATCTTGCCAGTAGAGCAAAAAGGCAACAAAAGAAGGAGCAGGGGCACAAAAGATCAGCTTCTAATTGATAAAATGATATTAGAAAATTGTAAGAACAGAAAAACGAACTTGAATATGGTCTGGATTGATTACAAAAAGGCATTTGACTCACTGCCACATAGTTGGATCATAAAATGCTTAGAAACAACTGGCATTAGCAAAAATATTACATTCTTTACTGAAAAGGCAATGAAACAATGGAGAACTGAGTTGGCAGTAGGGAATGAGAGCTACGGAATGGTTAATATCAAGCGAGGAATTTTCCAGGGTGATTCACTTTCACCTCTTCTCTTCATCATCGCAATGATCCCACTATCAGTAATCTTAAAAAAAATGAAATTAGGCTACCAAACAGCCAAAAAAGCTGAAAAAATTTCGCATTTACTATATATGGATGATTTGAAACTCTATGGCAAGTCAGAAATAGAAATCCAATCATTGACAAATACAGTCCGAGTATTCAGCACCGATATTTCAATGCAGTTTGGCATGGAAAAATGCGCCACTGTATCCATAAAAAGGGGCAAAATCACTGCATCTGAGGGAATTGAAATGCCCAATGGCCAACTAATTAAATGCAAAGAAAATGAAGCCTACAAATACTTAGGCATTCTGCAGTTGGATAACATCAAGCATGGAGAAGTAAAAACTATTGTCAGACGAGAGTACACCAACAGAGTTAGGAAAATTTTGAAATCTAAATTGAATGGTGGAAATACAATCAAGGCCATAAATACCTGGGCAATACCAGTTATAAGATACACAGCTGGCATAGTTAACTGGACACAAGCTGATTTGGACCTTTTGGACCGAAAAACCAGGAAACTAATGACAATGCACTACAGTTTACATCCACGTGGTGATACTGATAGACTATACCTGCCACGAAAATCAGGTGGCAGAGGATTATTACAAGTGAAGCAAACAGTTGAAGAAGAAAAACATGCACTGGCTGATTATTTAAAAGAAAGTCAAGAACATCTATTAATCGAAGTAAAGAACAAAAATCTACTGAAGGCCCAACAGACAAAACAAGAATACAGAAAAGATGTGATAAAATCAAGAATGGAGAGTTGGCAGAACAAAGCACTACATGGTCAATTTCTGGAAAAAATAAAAGATAAAGTGGACAGGGAACAAACTTGGTTATGGTTAAAAACAGGTACATTAAAGAAAGAAACAGAGTCACTAATCCTGGCTGCGCAAGAACAAGCTATCCGCACAAATGCCATTAAGGCCAAAATCGAAAAATCCTCTGATGATGCCAAATGCAGACTTTGCAAAGAAGCTGACGAAACTATTGATCACATACTCAGCTGCTGTAAAAAAATCGCGCAGACTGATTATAAATTGCGGCACAATTCAGTAGCACAAATGATCCATTGGAATTTGTGCAAAAATTATAATATTAAAACAGCAACAAACTGGTGGGAACATCAGCCTGAAAGAGTCACAGAAAATCAGATGGTCAAGATCTTGTGGGATTTCCGTATACAAACCGACAAAATACTGGCGCATAATACACCAGACATCACACTGGTTGAGAAAAATAGGGTCACAATCATAGACATCGCAATACCAGGTGATAGCAGGGTCGCCGAGAAGGAACATGAAAAAATCGCAAGATACCAGGACTTAAAAATCGAAATTCAACGACTATGGCACAAACCAGCAGTGGTAATTCCAGTGGTAATTGGCACACTGGGTGCTATTCCAAAAGCACTGGAATTACATTTAAAACAGTTAAAAATTGACAAAATCACCATCAGTCAAATGCAAAAAGCCGCACTGCTTGGATCTGCACGCATATTACGAAACTACGTTACGACGTCCTAGGCTCCTGGGTGGGGCCCGACTAGTAACCAATGCCAAATCCGGCGAAACAACTGGCCGCTGTAATACAATTGTATAATAATAATAATAATAATAATAATAATAATAATAATAATAACAACAACATCTTGCCAGTAGAGCAAAAAGGCAACAAAAGAAGGAACAGGGGCACAAAAGATCAGCTTCTAATTGATAAAATGATATTAGAAAATTGTAAGAACAGAAAAACGAACTTGAATATGGTCTGGATTGATTACAAAAAGGCATTTGACTCACTGCCACATAGTTGGATCATAAAATGCTTAGAAACAACTGGCATTAGCAAAAATATTACATCCTTTACTGAAAAGGCAAAAAAATCGAATTACAACTGGCCACTGTGATACAATTGTATAATAATAATAATAATAATAATAATAATAATAATAATAATAATTTTAACTACTCAACCAAAAATCTCCTACCCTACCCCCATTTCTTCTTCTTTGATGGCATTACCCTCACAAAACAATGAAGCTTCAGAAACAGATCAGGAACAAGATTTGAGGGGACCCAGAAGTGGTACACAATAGATTCAATGATCTGTCTGTTCCATTCCAGGTATAATTTATTCTACTCCGTTTTATTATCAGATTTTAGTCGAATGCAATCCAATCTCTCAATATTATTGCATACTTTCAAAACTGCTCCACACAATTCCTTCATGCCTCCATTCCAACCAATAGTATGATGAAGCACTCAGGAAGAATAGTAGAGAATAACAAATTAACTTTCATAAAATAAAGTAGAGAGCTGATTTTACATATCATAGTAAGCTGTATTGCTTTATGGCTTCCATTACAAGTTAGCCTGAAAATGTCCTTTTTCAATACACGATGGTAAAAAATAACCTATTATTCAGTAATAGCAGGTAAATCAGTGAGGAAGGTGGAATAACAGTTTGGAGGGAGGGATAATAAAGAAGATATTTTCTTTTCCTATAATAGGCATTTTGAAATACTTTTTCCTAAGTGTGCCAACTCATTACAAAAAATGAATTCTCAGGATATGGTTTCCAGTTGCTGGTTTTGACAATTATGGCAAATATGATTTGATGTGACTTGTATTGATATTTATATGCATTAGATTCAATTTATAAGATAAGAGGAGACATAAACGAGTGAAATTTACTTTTCTGAAGTATGCCTGAGTATGGCATAATAGGTTTTAATCCAAACTTACATTAGTTTCTGATGGGTTGATACATACTGTAATGAGTTCTGTCACCCACAAGTCATCTCATTGCGAATGAAATAAGAATAGACAGTCACTCCATCTGGAATGTGACAAATAGGTATTGGTCTTCATACAGGATAGGACAGGAGGTAAAAGAAGTATCCCATTCTACATGGTGTTTAATTTTCATATTAATATGACTAGGAATATTTGTTAATGTAATCACAATGCTCTTTCCTGCACTGAAAATACTTTGCTGGACAAGAAAATGCAGAATGCATGTATTCCCAACTAAGCTAGAATCTGGTTTGCAAGACCTTCTTAGACTACAACTGTGCTTGCTTCTTCTGTAGGAAACTTGTCAGCCTTAGTGATTCATCCTGAGTTTTTAGAGTATTACTGATCATTGATTTGTCTCTTTTGAGGACACAACTAGAGATCATGAGAAATACGAGGCTGCCAGGATAAATGCAGTTGGGTGTCAAATCTATCACCTCTTCATAATATGTGGACAATGTAACCTCTGTCCTGAAATAATTATTCTGTGTATTATTTCTTTCACATACAGCAATTTATACTAGGGAACAAAACTGATCATATCAGGACTTGGGATACACTTTGTGAATTATGGTTTATAGCAAGAGCCCTATTTTTTTCATTACTACTGTATAAAGGAGAGATACACAGTAGGTTCAGTCAGATTCCAAGCAAAGGAACCTAAATAAAACTGGATAGCTTTCTGCAAGATTCAGTGTTGTGGAGTCATATAAAAAGAGAAGGCTGTGTTTGCAGAAAATACATCCCCATACTCAAGAAAGAATAGGAAAGAGAGAAGTGGCACAGTTATATAGTAAAGCTTCCCTTTAGTGACTGATTCCCAGATTTTATACCATCAAGTTCCTCTGCAATGTTCTCAGCAATGGAGATACTAGCACCTTTCTGAAGACCCTTAAAGCAGGTGATGGCACTATGCCAATAACATAATCATTGGATTTCATGGCTTCATGGGACTCCTTCCCTTCCCATCTGTGTATACTGCAAGGAGGAAAATATATCTTTAAGTAAAGCAGTCTGGAATTCAATAGAATTTATTCCTGAAGAAGAAGCAACTATTTCAGCAAACATAATCTAATAATTTCCAAAATAATTTTGAAAAAAAATACAGAACCTTCCCCCAAATAGATTAGAATTGTAATTTAAAGAAGTCTAACTGCAAAACCCCTGTGCTTATTTCATGGAAGTTGGGCTTCCTTTCATATAATCAAGTGTCTGAAAATATTCTTTTTGTTATGATGCCATAAACTCCCAAATGTGTTCATGGCTGAAAAACAAGAGAAGCATATGTCATTTGACCCCATCCATTTATGCCCCAAAGGTGTTTTTTCAGAAAGCAACTGGACTTTGTTGTTTTTTCTTTTGAAGACATTTCACTTCTCATCCAAGAAGCTTCTTCACCTGTTGACAGGTTAGTGGAGAATGAAAAATTCCATTCCTGTCAGAGTGGATGGAAAGTTCAGTGTGAAACTTTCAGAGTGAAAGTTCCATTCCTGTCAGAGCTGAAGATGCTTCTTGGATAAGAAGTGAAACATTTTCAAAAGAAAAAAACAAGAAAGTCCAGTTGCCTCCTGAAAAAGCATCTTTGGGACAACCATGACCTGGATGACTGAGAATCTCTACAGACTTTCATCCATTTGTGTTTCCTTTTTAAAAAAATAGTGCCAAGCAAATTAAATTTCTATACTGTACACATTTTAATTATGAACTTTCACCCTTCGCTTATACACTGGACCCAAATGGAAAGTTGGTAATTATAGAACTGCTGAAGCCAGCATTCCCAGCAGTCTTGTAAGCTGCAATTTAGTCACTCAATTAATTCTACACCCCTGAAACTTCAAAGAAGCGATCATTTTAGTAATAATAAGAATAATTCTATAGCGTCCAACTTGCCTTTGGAATCAAAGCTGTTCCTTTTTAAACAAAAGGAAATTAATTTGAAAAACGATGTAAGGTAAAGCAATAACATGTTAATGAGTTATTGATTTTTTTAATTAAACCTTACTGGTATCATATTTCCAATCTAAATGAATACAACATTAAAGTAATTAATAGCATAATGATAACTAGTATGACTTGAAAGAGCAATTAATCTTTGTCACATAGTTCTCAAGAAGTTTTTATACCATTTAATCAGAGAAGGCTGATAGAAATTTCATTCTGACAAAGCCCACTCTCATGCCATCCGGCAGCCTGAAGAATAGCAAAAAGTAATCCATTCAAAGCTTTTTTTTTCCTTTTTAAAATCACTTTTGAGGTTACTGACAGGCTAATGGCTGATTGTTGTATCTAAATATCACATTAACTTTGTCAGATAAATACAGCTATGAAAGAAAAAAAAATCCCTTTAAATAAAGGGGTGAATGTCTATGGATATTCTCAGTCATCCAAGTCATGGTTGTCTCATAGGTGCTTTTTCAAAAGGCAACTGGACTTTGTGGAAGACTCATGGAATCATAGATGTTTTACTTCTCATCCAAGAAGCTTCTTCAGAACTGAACAAGTTTCTTGGATGAGAAGCGAAACATCTTCCTCAAAGAAAAAAACGAAGTTCAGATGCCTTTTGAAAAAGATATCTTTGAAACCTATCTGCGAATCCAGCTGTAAATTAAGGATCTGGAAATTCGTCAAGTGCAAATAGATGACAGGATTTCTCATTGACCCATTAAAAATAACATAGATTTATTTGTATGTGCCGGGACACTCCCATCAAGTGTAACACAAGGAATTTTTTTTAGGATTTGCATCAAGTACAGAACACTGCATAATGACCATAACTCCTGGATCACACATAGTGTGTGTGTTTTATGGCACAAATAATATTTTCCAGTCCCATAAGGGTTTCAAAACCTGGAGATAATTCACTGCAGGAAGGGGGATTCTATCAAGAACATCTTGGCAGCTGCCCAGCAAAATAATCCATACCCACATTTAGACAGAAATGCCCAGGGAGAAATTGCTAAGAATTTGTTCTTAGTCTCTGTAACCAATTGTTTTGGACTGAAAATAATCATTTATTCAGAAGTTTAGACTGAAAAAAAAATCCCAAAGTAATGGCATGCACATTACATATGATTTAGATAGTGTTGGAAGTTAAAACCTACCCCCTCCTAGAGAAATGAAATATTTTGGGAAATTTAAAAAGGCAGAACATTTCCCCCCAAAAAGAGAAGTAAAAACTCAAGAGAGGCAGAAACTCCGCCACCCCGACCTTTGTGAATGAGCCATTAAGGTCTGAGAGCCAGTCTATTCTACATAACAAAGATCTTCCCCTTCAGCTCCTGGGTGATAGGATTAAGGCATGGGTCTCGAGACATGATAATATTAGCCCTTTACCCATCTCACATGGCACCTGAGAGGATTACCTCAGTCAGCAAGGCTCAACACACAAAGTTAATTAAGACCTCCCACCCTGGGAGTCTGACAGCCAATGGGATACATTTCTTACCCAGGAATAGGAAACTCTTAAGGTGGAGCTCAGAGAGGACATAAAACCCAGGGATTCTCAGCATCTCATCCCTTTTTTCTTCTTCAATATCTTCGAGGCATGTGATCCCGCTTTTCACCAGGACCTCAAACCACGTGGTACTGTCCATGGAAACCTTTCCAAGCAACTTCCATGAATCCAGTGCCTTTTTCCCCCACCTGGAACTGAACCCAGGAGGACATTTCTTCCAACAATTTGGAAAAAAAAGAGCTTTGTCCGTAATTCTTATTTTTCAAAAGGAAAAAGATTTTCAACAAAGTTTCCAGTTACAACATCATTTTGAAAGAAGGAAGAAAATGGGAATAAAGTTATTCTTGTATAGTTTATTTTAAAGTTATTTTTAAGCGTGCATCTAATTTCTCCTGAAGGACTTGAAACAGTCTTCTTGAGGTGGTGTTGTCAATAGTGTTTTATTGACAATAGTGGTCAATCCATAATAGCTGGTGCTTAAGTCTGAATATTTATGGAAGGAGGGGTGGAAGAAAACTCCGAATGCCTTTTTGCAGCAGAGCAATAAAGACAAGCATTATAACTTTGACAGGAAAGACCTTAAAAGGAATAAAGATCTTGCAGTACAAAGTACAGAATGTGCTACTGCAGAAAAGAACCAGGCAATATTATCTTCCCTAGTGAGTTATTCACCCCTAGTCCATTTTCCCATCTCTTTTTTCTGTCTCAGTTTAAATTTTCTAGCCTATAACTTTAATTATTTCTACTTAGAGGAAAAGAAATAAAAGGAGAAAATGATCTTGTTTGTATGCAACAAGGGATGTAAAGTCAGAGGGATTTATTCACATTTCAAAGAATGGATTGTTTTAATGATACAAAAATTAGAATATTTGGCCAATTTCATGGCATTTTATGGCCAAGAAAAGAAAAGAAATAAAATGCTCTCACTCTGATGGGGCCCATTTAAGAAACCTTTGGTGTTGTACCCTTAGTGTTTATGATCACTTATGGGCAACAAATCCTACAGAATTCCTTTTGCCAAGCCAGACTTCTTACTGGATATTAGGTACATTTTCATTTAAAATGGTTAGTGCTTCTCACCAGATAGGAAGCTCAAAACATCCTAGGAATCATTTATTCATACAAAACAGACTCCCCTCTGCGTAGGTTCTTTGATGCCTATGGAGTAGAAAGCCTTCTAAAGAAGGAAAGGGCAAAGAAAACATGTCCCATAGTCTTAGAAAATGTCTCCCTTCAGTGGTATGTCACTTCAACAATGTGAAGTGATTTGAGATTTCTTGCAATCACCACAAGTCATTGTTTGCTATGAGTTCTTCCTTGTTACTTAATTTATGTTCCCTTGTGATTTAATTGATGCAGCCATATGTTTACTCTCCTCTCAGTGCATGCAATGAATTGATGGATTAGTGGGGAATTGATGAATTAGTGGGGCAGACCATATCTGGTCTGCAAAAATCCACATATTCATTAGATGGCAGCACAAAAAGACTTTTACCTAATGGGTTGCACAGATTCCTGCAGGCAAGATACAGTAGACCCACAAAGGCCGAATCTCTCCTGACAAAAATAGAGGTTTCAGTGGTACAGGAGCAAATTATTTTAAACTGGCATTACAGATGCAACAATGGACTAACTCATTTACTCTTTGAAATAAGACCTGAAAGTCTTATCACAGACGTGACTACACCCCTCACATTTTGTAAATATTTAAGTATATCTTTTAATGTGACAACACTGAAGAAATGACACTTGGCTACAATGTAAGGTAGTGAGTATATAGCTTGTATAACAGCATAAATGTACTGTCCCCTCAAAATAATGCAACACGCAGCCAATAATGTCTAAACTGCTGGCAACAAAAGTGAGTGCACCCCGAAGTGATAATGTCCACATGAGGCACATGTAGCCATTTCCCCTCCCTTGTGCCATGTGACTCATTAGTGTTACAAAGTTTCAGGTGTGAAAGGGGAGCAGGTGTGTTAAATTTGGTGTTATCATTCTCACTCTCTCATACTGGTTACTGGAAGTTCAACATGGCACCTCATGGCAATTAACTCTCTGAGGATCTGAAAAAAAATGAATTGTTGCTCTTCATAAAGATGGCCTAGGCTATAAGAAGTATTTAATAAGAAATATTCCAACATATTATGACCCCAAACACACCTCCAAAACTACCACTGCCTTGCAAAATGTGAGGGGGCGTACTCACTTCTGTGATATCCTGTATGTATATGGAGCCTATTTGTAAATAGATAATTATGACCTTTCACTTCCTTTGTAAGTCAACTGTACTAATCTACACTTTCTACACTACTTATGGAGGAATGTCTTCTTCTTGAAAGTGTAGGTATCGGTAGTAAGAATGGGTTGAAGTAACTGTTCCTTATTTGTTATGCTTTGACTCTTCTGTTTCTATGTATGTGTAGAGATACACATTTAAAAGGAAAATTAGAGAGGAAGATCCATTTCTTGTCTTAATAGATACCCTATTTTCCATTTGAAATACTGCCAGTGTTTCATCAAACTCAAGAGAGAATTGCAAGATGCTCTTAACCACTCTTGTGTACCGGTACTTTAAAGATTTTGAGAGGTTACATTTTGAATATAATTTACTCATTTCCTTAGCTTTATATATAATTAATATGTATATAGTTGCAAGAATAAGATCCGGATACTTTAGCAACTTCAGAGACAACTAAACTACTTGGATAATTAATAGATGCTGTATTTTAAGTAAAATCAACAATTCAATTAAACACAAAACTCAGTAATACAATGAAGGTTAATATTGGCAACATGTATGATTTGCAGAGTGTGAAATTGAAATTGAAAGATCTACTTGTAGCAAATCAGTAGGCCTATTTTTTTTAAAAAAATGCATATGAGAGTTTATACTCATGTTAAAAATTACCTAAATATGGAATTAATGTTGGCAGAGATACTGTAAGCATAATTTAAAAAATGTAGGCAGTATCAAAACAGGATCACAATTTCTTACTGCTCCTAGTCCGACCTCACTTAAAATCATAGATGGGTGGAACCATTATTGAATAAATTGCTATCATTAAAAAACAACCCAATCTAAAATCAATGTCAATCAATGACTTAATATACTTTAAAGCACAGGAGTCAAACTCATGGCGTCATGTTGCTGTCATGTGACATATCCCAATGTTTTTCCCTTTGCGGAACTAGTGTGGGTGTGGCCTGCACATGACACATCTGGCCTGCAGGCCACGAATTTGACACCCCTGCTTTAAAGGAATAAGCCATTCAAATACTGGAAAAATCATAGAGCTTTGCAGAAGTTCTGCAAAGTACTTGGTATTTTCCACCATTAGAGGGATTGTGCCTTATACCAAATTTTCCTGTCCTAATGAAAAATCCTCTCATTAGTCTTCTTAACAACCCCTTTTTGAACATGTTGATGTCTAATTTTATGGTACATGTGTCCACAACTGCATGCCCTGGAGATCGGTTAAGCTTTAACAAATCATTGTGGTATATTAAAAAGTAAAGACACTTTTACATTCTGAGAAGTCAATCCATTTTCTTTTCTTTGGACTTGGATACTTAAATGTTATTAATTTCAGGGCTAAATAAGACTGGTTTCAACATTAATCTTCTGTTTCTGGTGCCAATTTCTCTTTCTCTTATATGCAGTTGTTCTAATCAGCCCCCAGCTGGAGCCTGACTAAAATCATAGGACTCTTGAGGATTTCTCACACTCAATTACACCTTTAAATCACCTATATTTGCATTTACATATCAATGTATTTGACAGCTTCCATAGCCTCCCAGGAACAGATGATGCATAAAGCAATGCAGTCCCTTTTTTACATCTCTTTCATGGTTGAAATGGGGATGTGCAGTCAACTAGGGAAGTGGCCATATTTATGTTGCAAACCAATTGAAGCATTGAATTCTCTACTTGATCCCAACTGGTTTAGATTGGATTGAAATAGCAATTGAAGTGTTATTCTTTTAAATTCAAACTTGGATGTTCAGCTGAATTCAATCCATCAAGTGTTTTGCGGACAGTCATCAGAGTGAATATTGCCTACCTCTTTGACTAACTGTTGTCTTTGAACATTGCTATACTTTTCTACTAGTTTATGTATATATGTAATATATTAAGAGCTAAGGGAAAATCCATCTGATGATCAGCCCTCGGATCAAGGTTAAGTTCATAAACCTACTGCCACTCATTTAATTCACAACTTTTGATTTGCTTTAAGCTTTCTGGTACCCCCAGCTCCTGTTCCCTGAATGAATCAAAGGCATTCTTCAGCTTTCACTGTTTCAAAGACAAATGGGCTTTAAGATGGTAAGAAGCACTGGAGATAATCAAGCAGCAAAAAACAGCTATAGCCAAGATCAGCAGATACAAAGCTCACTATAAGCAGAATCTGCAATTTCAGCCAAACATTTCCACCTATCAATGGAGAAACGGTAGTGAAACATGACAAAGAAAAAAACAAACAATGCGGCTATGGGTGCAGCTATGGGACAACCCAAAGAAATAGAAACAAAAATGCAGTTTTGATGAACAAGATGGATAAAATAAAAAAAGCTGAAATGAAAAAAAAACTTATAATACATCAGAAGATGTGGAGAAATGGGCAAATAAGATAAAGAAAGGTAGAGATAAACTGTGAGATTTTTGGTTGAAACAGCTGACTGGTCTACACTCATTTATTGCCAAGCAATTTAACAACATATTGCAAGGAGATGAAATTGAAGATCTTATAAAGATACTGCAAAAGGGATAATATTAGGCAAATTTACCAGCTGATCAACAACTTTCAAATTGCTAACTGATCTTGTAGCTGATGCCATCCAACGGCATCCAACTGAGAACAAACTAGATTTGTTCTGATTTGATTTCCAGCTAAACAGAAAGGCAACCAGCCAAACAGCAGAGGAAGAAAAGATATGTGGCTAGTTGACAAGATGATTTTGGAAAACTGCATGGGAGGATCACATTTAATGTAGCTTGAATTAATTATAAAAAGGCCTTATCCCCTCCCCATCCCACTTCTCTTCATTAAAATGTATTTTATATATTAATAAGGTGAGTGATTTGGAGTCAGTCAATGTCAACACAGCCTGTTTCACAAGGTGGCTTTTGTGGCAGAAAAAGGAGGAGAAGAAATGTGATTTATGCTACTTTCAGTTTTTAAACAAAAGATAGGATGGAAATCTAACAAGCAAATTAACTAAAAACAGCAGCAAAGAAAAAAGCTCTAAAATGAACAAAAACCTTAAAAGTGCATTTAAGGAAAGAAATTGACTCAGCTACAGTGGTAATTTGATCCTCAAAAAATCTGAATCAGGCAAAAAAAAAAAGATTAGTAATCTCTATAGCAGGACCTGAAAAAGGTATTTCACCGAAGATGTGCGAGCAGGAGAGAAATAGATAGGCCTTCCTGGAGCTAACTAGAATTAAGGCATGTAAGTGAGCATCTAAAATTGGACATTGAAAGCAATTGGCGAACAAGATAAGACAAATAGTAAATATGTTATCATGGGAAACTATTATTTGTTTAAGTGCGTGCTAATTGCCAATTGCCACCTGTCAAAATCATGATCATAATATGGATATACTATGGCTACAAGTTCCTATTGTAACGTCAGTGACTAAACAAACAGTAGACAAGCTTCAACCTTCTCTCTCTCTCTCTCTCTCTCTCTCTCTCTCTCTCTCTCTCTCTGGACCACCGTCCAGACCTTCCGCACAGCCCTTAAGATCTGGCTATCCCATCAGGCCTGGGGATAAAAATTCTAATTCGCCCCACCCGAATGTTGAATGAAAGTTGCGTTTTATTGTTTTAATTTTTTTTACTCACGTATTGTCTTATGTTTTGTCTTGCACTCCCCCTCCCGTGAATTGTAAGCCGCCCTGAGTCCCCTCAGGGAAAAGGGCGGCCTATAAATAATAAATAAAATCTAAAAAAAAAATCTAAAATCTCTCCCTCCCTCTGTCCCTCCCTCCCTCCCTCCCTCCCTCCCTCTCTCTCTCTCTCTCTCTCTCTCTCTCTGTCACACAGACAGACAGACAGATTCAAAGTGGATATTACTGGATACAATGGAAGAATTTTTTCTTGAATACTTGATCTGGGACAGCAAAAGTCTCACTTAATTGTGCCTTAACTTTAAGTTATCTAAATATTCCTTTTTTTTTTTACAAAGTCCAAGTTCCATTTATTTTTTCTATAATAATAATTTGTGCTTTATAATATCTGTTGTATTGGAGTGTCAGAGTATTATTTTACAATACAAGGATGCTGGTCATTTCATCAATAATATGCAGAATGAAGTTTATGTCTTTTGGTTATATATGAAAGTTTAATGAAATATTAAGGCTACAATCTCATAGAGAAAGTCTATCGAAGAATCAACACCACTTAATAGTATATGATCATAATGAATGCCACAATCAAGCCTTTGCACTTCATGGTATTGACTTATCTGTGGAGTCCTAAATACATTCACTCAAAAGTAAATTATAGTGAATTCAGTGGATCTGGATGGAAGATGTACCATTACTCTTCCATTTCTAATATAAATCTTTCCCATAGCTCTTCCTCTGCAAGTAATACAAAAGAGAAGAAATTGTTGCCAGGGAAAAATGTATTCCTTACTGACCACTGCTGTGCCACTGACATGGTGGTTGCATCTCCAAAACAGGAATAGATAGTGAATTTCTCATTGCTTCGTGACAACAGGTTTCAATTAAGTCACAGTTGCTCTCTTGCCTGAGTAACCAGGAGTAACCAATTGTTTTGACCTCTTGGGAAATAGAGACATTCTCACAAATGAATTTGGAGACTGTAAAAAGCCTATAGAATCTGAATCCTTATCAATCAGGCTTTCATGCACAAAGCAGCACAATGAGGCGTGAGTGATGCAATTTCCTCTTTTGCCAATTCGCATCAGGTCATTTCACTCATGTGATAGAGTAGGATGATGGAAATGGAAGAAGAAGCAAGGCAAGCATAACTTCTATTGTCACCTTCACCCCATTTTTATATTAAACATCTCCCCTTGTGAAATCTCCAAAGTATTTCATCTGGTAGAATCTCCAAAGAGGGCGGGATGGCATTAATCAGAAATATTCTTCTCCCAGAACAGATAAAAGGACTAGAAATTAAAAAGGACCAATTTAAGTTACAGGCTTTTGAGGACGATCTAGTTTTTGTGTTAGAGGATCCTATAAAGTCTGGTATGAAACTTTTTGAGGAATTGACAGAGTATGGGAAAGTAGCTGGTTTAAAGATAAATATGACAAACACTAAAATGCTGGTTAAAAATATAACATCCAAATTGAAAGAGGAGTTAACGAAGAAATTGGCTATCCAAATTGTTAAAAAAGTGAAATATCTAGGTAAACACTTATCTGCTAGGTGTGCATCCATCAAAGAAGACAACTATACTAATCTGATCAACAAAACTAAGAAAGACCTAGAAAGGTAGAAAAACCTACAATTGTCCCTGATGGGTAGGATTGCAGTCATAAAAATGAATGTCCTACCAAAATTTCTTTTCCTATTTCAGAATATCCCAAATTAAATTAGAAAAAGTTTTTTTTAAGGATTTGTATCAATTGGTTTCGAAATTTGTTTGGCGGGGAAGAAAACCAAGAATAAAACTCAAAGCTATGCAAGAAAGTAAGGAAAAAGGAGGATTTTGCGTACCAGATTGGGAACTTTATTATACTGCGGCCACCCTAACATGGTTAAAAGAATGGATAATGTTGAGAAATAAAAGATTACTTAAATTGGAAGGTCATGACCTCCAAGCAGGATGGCATGCCTTCCTGTGATATGAAAAAGGATCTGCACATAAATATTTCAATAGACACTATATCATACAGTCCCTGTTATTAATATGGAACAAAATTAAACACGACCACTATCCCGAAACACCCATTTCGCTATCTACAATGGAAGCATATATACACCCAAATTTAATTAATATGGAAAATATTGTTACCTATAAAGAGTTATTGAATGGACAGGGGGAGATTAAAACTAGATTAGAATTGGCATCACAAGGGGTATAACTAGAATGGTGGTCGTTTTTAAAGATACAATCAAGGTTTGCACAGGATAGGAAGAAGGAAGATATTGCCAAAGATTACACAATATTAGATAAACTTTTGATACAGACAGAAAACAGGTTGATCAAAGTGTTGTATAGTTTTTTTTGGAACATAAGCTAGAGGAGGAACATGTCAAAGAAACTATGGTTGCCTGGGCGAAAAATTTCGGTTATAATGTGGAATTGGCTAAGTGGGAAAAACTTGGATACTTAATCAGAAACTAACACTGGCTAGAGGGTATAAAGAAAATCTTTATAAGTTGTTCTACAGATGGCATCTCCCCCCAGCACAGCTCTCCAAAATGTTTAAAAATCTGGCCCCAAATAGTTGGAAGTGGAAAAAAACACCAGACACTTTTTATCATATGTGGTGGACATGCAATGAGGCCAAAAAAAAAAAAAAGGAAAATGATTCAATCATGCTTAGAACAAATGATGGGAGACCAAATTCTGTTTAAACCAGAAATTTTTCTCCTAGGTATAATACCGGAAGGGTTTAAGAAAGATACACTTTATCTAATTATACATGTACTAACTGTGGCATGCATAACCTAGCACAATATTGGAAAAAAGAAAATATGCCATCAGAGCTAGATATAATCAGAAAAGTGTTGGCCTGTGCGGAAGCAGATAGGCTCACTCTTAAACTTAAAAATAAAGGGGAATCAGAATATTTTGAAGTCTGGAACAGATTTTATGATTGGTATAGGACAAGGTGACAAGACTGGAACAAACTGTATATATTGTGATTGGACAGAAGGATAGACAATGTATTAAGTTGGCTAATAGTTAATGGTTGAGACTAGTTGTATATAATGTGAATGTATGGTCACTTCGATTTTGCGGTACTGCATTGTTTTAAATATAAAAATAATAAAAATATACTCCAAAAATGTTCTTCCTGAAAATTGTGCAAAACTAGAATTTCTTAAAATTCTCTGGAGATCATTTTGTTGGCTCCAGAAATGTTGCAATGGCTTTAATATAAATAAGTTTTACTTATACTAACTAACTAATTTATAGCTATGCTTATTAAGAGACTGCATGACTTTAGCTATGTTTAAGCCAAGGTTGCTAGCTCAAACTTAGATAATAGAAAACCATACTGTCTGCAGTCTGGCTTAATTCTGTGGATTTTTTTTAAAACCTATATTAAATAGAATGACACAACTTGTTAAAGACAATGATTCCCATATAAACTTCAACAAATAGGTTCTAGAATGTCCAAATGAAATTCTGCTTTTAAACTTTCTTATTCCATTTAATACAGTTTTCATCAAGTTACTCTTTTGTTTTCCTAAAGGGGCACTATTTACAATGATATTATCAGGATAGAGTTCAGAAGAAGATTTTGTTTACCTTAGTGAAAGGCTGCTGATTGTATAATAGATAGCAGGAGACTCATACCAATCGTCTCTTTAGCAATTTCCAGCAGAAAATGATTTCCTGCATTTTTGTATTTTAATTGAAACCCTGGAGAAGCTATCGGTAGGGAATTCTTCTGACGTAGATTTTTTTTAGATCAGGAAGGAAAGACAACGAGGCAGGCTGTAGAATGAAAAAGATATAATACAATTTAATAACACAATAAAGTTAAAGAAATGGGAAAATGTGAAAGAAATTAAAACTATACCTAGAGTAAAAAAAGAAATGAACCAGCAAAAAATATTCTTGTTTTAAAAGAAATAAAATATGGGGAAAACAGAAGAACAATTTTAGCACAATAACTACAGTAGTCATTCTGCTAAGAATTTATCAGTCAGATCCACATAAGTGTTCTTAGTTAATTGAGTAGTAAATTAGCAATTGAATAGTCGGAACAAGGAAGGCAAAAGTTTTAATAATCCTAGCTTTGTCAATATTTTGCAACATTTTTCCTAATAATATCGATATTTTTTAAAAAATAAATAAATAAATGTGTCATGGGAAGTTCAGAAATACAGAACATAATACTGAAAAGGACAAGCCCCCCCCCAAAAAAGCAACAAGAGTGATTATTAAATGTTTTTGATACTTCAATAAGTAGCATTCATAAAAGAAAAATCTGTAACTAACCTGGTATACTTAGCACTTCATACTCAGTTTCACTTCATATACCTTTCCTGGACAAATCTAACTTTGCTGTTCCTTTCAGTATGTGACATGGATAGGCTTATCTAATAATTGCTTTTAAAAATGGTCTGATTGTGTTGCTGACCCCAAGACAATTAGCTGTACTCTTGAAAAAAACTATCATTATCCCTTATAAACCATTCCCTCTTTTATATATAATTTATTTGTCTAAATGTTTTGTTAGTTATTTCCCACATAAGGAATGCTTGTCATCATGGATTTCATTGTATTCTGTTCCAAAGGAAACAAAACTAGAAGCAATTGTTCAAATCAAAGATTTTTTTCAAAAGTAATTTGTAAGTCTATTCATGAATTTTGAAGGAATTTGGAAAGCCTAATCTCATCAGAAGGTTTGGTTTGACTGATAATTTTGCCCTCTTCTGCCAAAATCCTGCCAAAATAAATGACACCATTTGTGTTTCTTCCAAGTTAGACAATGGAATGAATAAAGTTCTGCTTTAACAGTTGAGGAACCACATCAATGTAAGGTTCAGTCTGAAGTGAAACAATCCATTTCTGAAGTCCTGGGTGAGCTCTCAAAATGAATTATGTGCTCATTCATAGTAACCATGTAAACATTTTAACTCTGCCACAATTCTTTCCATAATTCTGACGTTCTCATTTACTAACTATTTATATCAGATTAGGGCTATTGTCATAGGAATTATCATGGGTGTATTGATTATTTCAAATGATCCCCTTTAGCTATAAGGCTCAAATGGTGCCATCAACACTGTAATTCAACTATTTCCTTATGAGCCCCATCCTTTCTCAAGCATGTATGAATTTTGATCCCAAGCCATCCAAACAATTTGAAATGAGACATGCCCTTGATACAATTGTAAGTAAGCATCTTCTTGTGAACCATCAACAGGAACATATAAGGCAGGGAGTAGAATAAATAAAATGTCAATCCAACTAAACTGTTTATTCTGTAGTGCTGGGAGGTGACATGGCAGGAGATTTGTCTTTTTCCTGGCAGCTGTTAATTGTTTGTTCCGTAATCTTTAAAATAAAACAACAACCCAATTCATGTCAGTTACTGCAATAGAAATGGGTCAAATCCCCAAATTTGTCAAACTCTGCTTACGGGATGTTCCTGTCAGGCAAATAAAAGAGGACAAAAGTTGTTTTCTAAGATCTCCTTTTCTCCCCTGAGTTCTGAAATCCATTGGACAAGATGAATGCCTGCCTGGAATAGTCTAGGAGGTGTGTGTGTGTGTGTTTGTGTGTTTGTGTGTGTGAATTTTGGATGTATGAACAGAAAATATATTTGGTTTTTAAAGAGAAGCAACTGAAAGAAACACATATCTATTTGACTGATTCATCCAATCACCCAGCACTACCAACCATGAAGATTTATCAGAAAGAGAAAAAATGTTCTGTCAGCCTTAATACATCAGTTACCTACATTTCCAGCAAAAAAACCTGTTTCTTCAGTGAATCCTCAATCTTTTTCCGTAAACAGTATTCAGGCACCAGTTGAGGGACCCAGTGTAGACTTGTAACTTGACTTATTTCTTACGTAAATAAAACCTTTCTATTCTGCGCATATCTGGAAAAACTCCTTAGTCATGAAAAAATGTTATATACGAATTATATGTATGTACATTGTATTTTCTACATTTCTATTCTAATAGGTGGTGCAGTAGTTAGAACGCAGTACTGCAGGCTAACTCTGCCCATTGCTGGGAGTTTGATCCTACAGAATACAGAATAATAAAGTTGGAAGGAACCTTGGAGGTCTTCTAGTTCAACTTTCTGCTCAAGCAGGAGATTCTATACCATTCCTAGGCTGTCTAGTCTCTTTTTAAAAGCCTTCAGTGATGAAGCACCCACAACTTCTGAAGGCAAGCCGGTCCACTGGTTAATTGTTCTCACTGTTAGAAAATTTCTCCTTCATTCTGGGCTGCTTCTTACTGGCTTAGTTCTAGGTTGCATCCTGACTGACTCAAGGTTGACTCAGCCTTCCATCCTTTCAAGGTTGACAAAATGGGGACCCAACAGTGACGTGCGGTCAGCTTTAGGGCTGGTGAGGCACTTTTTAGACTTGTGGACTTCAATTCCCAGAATTCCACAGCCAGGCATGCTCAGTTCCGATTTAAAGCGACAGCATTTTTCCCCCCATGCAAAATAAGTTTTCCCATTCTTTTTCTTCTCCCTCCCTCTCCTTCCTCCCTCTCTCCCTCCCTCCCCCCTCTCTCAAACAGACACACGCACACAGAGAACTTGGATCCCTCTCTCATTCACTCACTCTCAAACACAAACATAGAAGTTGGATTGGATATATTTTCCAAAGGCTTGAAAGCAGCTCCTCTGCCATACCCCCCCTTCCCCTGCTGGCTTCCGATCAAACTTTTTGAATTCCTTCCCCTTCCCCCCACACACACCTTTTCCAGCTATTTCAGAGATGATTTCAACTCTGCTTCTGCCTGCCCTGCCCTGCCCTCCCCTCATGAAAGGCCAGAGCTCTGTCAGACTGAGCTAGTTGCTCCCAGAGAACTCTAAAAAGCCTCTACAGGAGGCGAGAGAATACGTGCCTCATTTGCATAAGGAATTTTTTGCTTGTTAACCCTTGCTTAACTCTTAAAAGACGAAAAATTCCTTATGCAAAAGAGGCTCCTAGTTCTCTGGCCTCCTCCTATGGTTAACACAAAGCACTGTTCCAAGTCACTGTGAATCTGGCAGCAACTACCTTGGCTTTAATTATTTTTAAAAAATTCTTTAAAATTCTTTCCTTTTCCTCATGAGTGGTGAGGCCACGCCTCCCTTGCCTCTAGTGATTGCACATCCCTGGGACCCAATATGTTTGAGAGCACTATGCTGACTCTGTAAAGTGCTTAGAGAGGGCTGTAAAGCACTATGAAGTGGCATATATAAATGCTGTTGCTGTTGCTAATCCAGATTGTCACTTTGCTACAGTGGGTCCACCAGCCTTCTTCTTTTTTCAATTTCTTCTTACTTTTTTTCCTTTAACATATTATCCAAGTTGAAGATGAATCCTACAAACCTTCAGTGCTTGTTTATAGCACTGACATTTTCAGAGTCCTGTCCCTGGGATCAGCAGCTGTGTTCTGTATCTGTGTGTGCAGTTATTTTGTTTAAGAACATAATAATGACAGAAATAATTTCTTTTCAAAAACAATTTATCTATCCTGTTGCCATCCTATCTAGATAAATAAATGTTTGCAGAAAAGAAAACCTCCTTTGCTGTTGCTTTTTAACACAATAAATATTGAATTTTTTTTAAAAAAAGACAAAGTCCCATGTTGCTTTTTCCACAGACATATGAGATCAGATAACTGATAGACCAGAGAGATGTTATTATAGGCTTGATGTACCTGGCCTTGAGAGACTGCCACTGTCAATGAAAACCTAGTAATGCTGAGGAATGGATGATTTCTTAAGATGGTGTTATCATGTTTATTCTAAACCACTATGATTCCAATTATCTGAAATTTTTCTCTTACATCTTCACACAGTAGATTGCAGTTTAATTTGAATGGTTCCAGCCTTTAAGATCAATGATGGAGGACTTTATCACAAGAATAATGATCACTCACTCAAATACAACAATGCGCGTGCGCGCGCACACACACACACAAAACAATTTTTTTGGTATTCAACATGTTAAAAAAACAAACAAGTTGTTTAATTCTTAAACAATAATTAAGCTTTCCAAAACATTGAAAGAGCCTGAGTGCTCAACTTTTCCATACACCACAGGTTGGTCTGAAGGGAAATTATCTGCTTCCCTTGGGCACAAGTTGTACTCTCAGTGTTTTTATTATCCCCTCCCCTAATTTTTTCTCATGCATTCAGGCTAATTTTTACTACAGAATATTTGGTACATGATTGAAAGGCCACTGGTCAAAGGCTGTAATCTGTTCTTTCCCTGATAGAGCTCATTGCTTTGGATGCTCCTGAGCAGATAAGCCTTTCCAAAAACTAATTAATAATTGCCTTATCATTCTTAAAACTTGATATTAATACTTTTTCTGGTGGTGCTTTCATTTTCTCATTCTTTCTTTGCCTTGGGCTGCACAAACTATTTTTTTTCTATTTTATTAGGTACTGATACAGATTCTGTTCATTTTTCTTATTGTTCGGGATTTGAGTATGAGCCTTGCAATAATTGTGAAGCCAACTCACTTTCAGAGTTTTGCTCCAAAGGTGAAAGAGCTTTAAATATAACTTCCTGCCAATGAGGACTGAATGGCGAGCTTAGGGACCTCCCGTGTTTTGTTCATGTTGTGAAGTCCTACATAGTGCTGTTGACATTTTGGATACTATGTCTAAATAATTATATATATATATATATAATTATATATAATTATACCCACCCATCCCAGGGTTGGTTACCGGTCTTTTAAGTCTTTGGCGCTTCCGTGAATGCGCATGGCATGTATAGCGCCAGCATGATGCTCCGCTGAGCAGCTGAAGCATTGCGGAGGTGCTAAGATGCATGCATGTGCTGCGCACATGTGCATGCCCACTGCGTGCGTCCATGTGGATGCCGTCAGGCCCGTTCCAACCATACCGGTTAGAACGGGATCCTGAACCCACCACTGGTGTGTGTGTGTGTGTGTGTGAGAGAGAGAGATAGGTTATAATAATAGGTTAATTATATCTTTCTGTGTGTATGTGTGTGTGTATGTAAGAGAGAGAGAAAGAGAGAGAAAGAGAATTATGTACTATATATATGTATATGTGTATATGTGTATATGTGTATATGTGTATATGTGTATATGTGTATATGCGTATATGCGTATATGCGTATATGCGTATATGCATATATGCATATATGCATATATGCATATATGCATATATGTATATATGTATATAATGTATCTCACTATGAGAAGGTCTTAACAGTATAATCGTGTACATGCCTATTGAAAGGTAAATCCCTATCTTTGATGGGCTTTATTCTCCTTAGAATAAGTGTGCTAATGTATATGCAGAGTGAGAGAGAAACTTCTTTGTGTATTTGTCCATGTGTGTGTGTGTGCGTGTGTGTGTGTGTGTGTGTGTGTGTGCAAAACAAAATAAGGGAACTGAATTTTGTATCAAAGATAGTTTTTCTGCTTTAGCCACATCAAGTATATATTTCTATCAAGTTCAAGTATGCACTTGGCAAAACCGAAATGTATAAAACAATTGTGTACAGTATGTGCTTAGTGAAAGAGTTGCATTGTACTTTCTATAGAATTCCCACAAATGTCCAGATATTGCTTTTAAGGCTTCATAACAGAATGGGCCTTTTTCTGTTTAACTTCTTTCTGGCACTGTTGTCCTTCAGCAAAATTGAGTAATAAGCTGAATCACTAGCAATCTGTTTCAAGGCATCTGGGCCAGAACCATTTGAAGCAAAAGGTGAAAGAGTAAAGCACAAGGGACAGAGCAAGTTTAAGGGACAAAGCATACTTTCTTCTAGGGTCTCTGAACTTGGTCAAAACTCACCAGAAGGAGATAATTTGCCATTTACAAGCAAAAAATCCTCCATGTTTTCTTTTTCATTTAGCTTGCAGTATCTGTAAACTGTTCCAGGTAGCTGATACATAGTTGGGAGGGGAGGAAATCATTTTAAAAAACTCACCATAAGAAATCTTGTTTGTTTGCTTGTTCTCTTAAGCTAAGAAGAAGAGAGGCAATGATGGCAGAATGCTTTTTTTAATGCAGCAGCACTGTTTAGCAAAAGCAATATTTCATTAATGGTAGACATTGCTCTCAAAAAGGCAAAACTCAAAAAGGCACAACATGTCTTAGCATGGCACTATTGCCAAAGAAGTCTGGATTCATTCACTGGTGGCTGGAGTTGTGACAATAGCCACTTTGACAACAGCTACATTGGAGGATAGACAAGGTGAGTCATTGGAAGTGCATAGCAAGTGCAGCAAATTCAGCACTCAAAGCCATGTAGAATCTGAAATAAAAAAATGGTTAATTTTTGGCACTCCTTTACTCATTGTGATGTGTTTTAAGCCAGGGGATTAAAAGGATGGTCTAGTTACATTTGTGGAAGAATTAGCAGACTCTATGCCATTGCCCCAGGAACTGAGAGTAGGATTACTTCCTTACCCAGTAAGACTTAGTCAGTCCTCAGTAGGAGTCAGAATCAACATAGCAGGTGTGCTAGTCTCCTCCATAAATGAGGAAAGCTCTCTGAAATGTAGCTCTGGTGCTCCAAAGCAGACAGTGGGACATATTGTGGGGCAGTAGCCTCTAAGCGCACATAAAGGAAAACCCAGAAACCTTCTGTACGCAATTCCGCCATGTATTGACTATATAGACAGTCTATATAGTAAATTTGCATTTGACTTTGACTTTGTAAAATAAATTTCATATTTGCTCATTGAGAATGTCATTGTGATGTACTTTTAACTTTTTTTTGCCATACACTAAATAAATAAATACATAAATAAATAACTCTCTTACTTCCCTTGATTTGAATTCCCAAATCAAAGCTCAGTGCAAGTCAAAAAGAAACAGGAATCAACAGAAATCCCTCAAGATGAGCAGCAGAAGATGAGGAAGATTCAGAATAGTTTCTTTAGTGCCCTAGAAGGCAGATACTTTGGGCTGTTGATTATGCCTTGTGTAGGGACAGCATTTATGGTAACTCCTAGCCTGGGATGGGAAAGCACAATTATGTTTATGCATGGATGTGAATCCAGCTACAGAGAAATTCCCTCTACTGAAAGGCAGTTTTCACCTTATAGTTATGCTGAATTATCTCCTAGAATAAAGTAGAATTTACTTTTCAATCTCTAAGAACCTAAAATGCAACCCAGCTCTTGGACCCCTGCTTTCTTCTTGGTTTCCCAACTATTTTGCTGTGGATTGAGGGGGAAAACAAGATTTTAAGGTACCTCAGGACAAACAGACTGATGTGGTTCACATATTATGGCATTTAGATTCTTCTTTGGTAATCTTCTTGGTAATCCTTTGCTTTTCTTTGCAATTTAAGAAAAAGCAGTGTTCCAAGAGCTAGGGAGCAATTTATCTCCAGGTTCACAGGACACAGAGATTGAAAAATAAATTCGACTTTATTCAAGGAGATGATTCAACATAACCATAAGGGGAAAGTGCCTTTTGGTAGAGGGACTTTCTCTGTAGCTGGATTCACACCCATGCATAAATATAATTGTCATTTCCTTGGTAAACTTCTTGTCCCCCTCAATCCATAGCAAAATAGTTATGGCTTAAAAATGAACTTTTATGACAGAAACTGGTATGAAAGCTCTAATGTGAATGGTTGGTCTGCCACAGTGTACATTTCTCTCCCAGGTGTTTCAGATGCTTAATGTTAAATTTTGTGTTTTATATATTTTAGAACCTGTGTACACAGTCATTTATGGTTTAAAATGTTATGGCTTGGAAACCAATTGGAAAATGGATCACTTAGGAAAACGGTCAGGGTCAAAACAGGAAATGCCCAGAATCAAAATAGTAAATTATTGAATTATTGATTTATTCACTTTTTAACTGTATATGTTTTTTTATCAGAGTCCCTTGTTCTCCACCACCTCAAGAAATGCTAAAGCCACAGTTTAATTTGAACATCATGGTTTTTGTTGACTGCAGGAAGAAACAGGAGGCCAGTATGAAAACTTCAGGTATATGCAAACAATCCTAGTGTGATTATTTTTCTTTCAGTTAATGTCTTATTCTGGTTTTACATTTAAAAGAAGAAGAGAAAAAGACGAAAGACAACAAAAAATAGGGAAACTACAACCTAAAGACTTATGTACTGCCCCGTGGCACATCTAATGTTGTACTAAATGCATTTTTATTTTGATCCCTAGCTTGTTTTCTTCAGAGTTGATCATGACATATTTTGTTTATTCACAGGCTGTCGATATGAGAAAAGCCCCACTGCTATGCCTTTGGAAACACAAGCAGGCCATTGGCTGGCAGAGTTTTCCCTTCATTATATTCTCACCATGATGTGAAATTGTTTTCACCAACATGCATTGTTGAACATAGTCTGCAATTATTTCAAATGAAGAAAAGGTCAGTTCAAGTGTGAAGACTGTAGGAGACAGACACAGATTACCTAGAACAGTATTTCACTCGTGGCTTCGAAGAAAATCAGTGTTTTCAAAGAGTCCACATATCTGAGATTATTTCCCTTGATTCCCTCAAGTAGGTTTTGTCTCTTGGTAAGTGTATGTAATACAGAAGTTTGGAAAAGAAGCAAAGCCACAAAGGTTGAAATTCAGCAGAAAAGAAATGTGCCAATTGTATGGTAACTCTTCATTAAAAATCACTACAAGTATTGGTGAGAGAACTGTAAAAGGGTTGTCATTTTGAATGAAAACTGGTTCTTGGGAAAAATGTATTTTTGTTTCATCTAGGAGAATCTGCCATTGTTAGACTGAATTTGTTTTTTTTGTTTTATTCCTTTGGCAGCATTTCTAGCAGGGCAATAAAACAATGAAGGAACTGAAGCCATAGTTTCCTAATTTAAAATTCTTCTTCTGCCTTTGAAAAAGTTCCCTATCAAGCAAGGAAGCATAAACGTCAAAGAATGCAGTGCAAAACTAGTTCAAGTCATGATTTTATTTATGAAGGATATATTTTACTTTTCCTCTAAACATATTATTCAGAGTAGATGACAACAATTGGTGGTGAAAAAAAAGGAGAGAACCATCACAGCACGTAAAACAGGTACATTAATAGACAGCGAAAAATATGTTGACCCCCCCTCCCAAAAATAGAAAGATTAGTGAATTATTCCCCTAGTGGAAAAGTTCTGTGACTGAAAAATCTGGAGTGGTTAACAAAAGAAATCCAAGGAATGAAACGGTGGATGCCTGCAGTATGCATTTTGTTATATAACTGTTCCTAAATATACACATTTATCTACGCAAAAGGTCAGAATTAGGCAAGAAAAGTTGGACATTGAAGAAGCAGAATATGAAAAACATTGATGCTGTTGAATATCAGTGTTGGAGAAGGCTTGAGATAATACTGTGGACATCCAAGAAAACAAATTGATGGATCATTGAACAAATCAACCCAGAACTCTCACTCATGGCAATGACCAAGCTCAAATTATTGTACTTTGGAGAAATAATGCAAAGATCAGGCTTTCTGAAAATGATCCTAGTGCAGGAAAAGTGGAAAGGAAGGAAAGAAGAAGATGATCAGTAGCAAGTTAAATGGATTCAGTTCGAAAGTGATGATTGCACTGTTTTTAGTGCACAGATTAGTGATAGACATCATCATGGGGAAATAATCTACTTATGTAGCTGCTAGAAGTTGAAAACAATTCAATGGATATAATGGAATGCATGGATGATTCTGGGGAATGAGGAGAAGAGATGCTGCCTTGGAAACAATCAGACAAAAAAGGAAGGAGTCACCTGAGTTTTAACATTTAGAGAAATAAACTTAGGAACGATCCACCCTAATAGATTAAGCAGTTAAAAGTTGCAGTAGGAAGTTTGCATTTTCAGACCCGCAAGAGGTAGTCTTAGAATACAGGAAAGTCTCGGCTCATTTTCTTTCTCGCTTACCTGGGAGAGCTGACAATGATATAATCAATCTATCTAGGAACTTTCCTATCACCTGCCGAAAACAAGGAAATGAAATGAGAAATAAGAAATTTACCTGTAAAGAGAGCTCTGAGGAGATGAAAGGTTTTTATACCCAGTTTTAACCCTTCATCTTTGTTGAATATTGTGTGTTGTAAGGGAAAGACGCAGGAGCCATGGAATCAGAGAGTAAGATGTTTATGGCAATTTGGGAGCAGAGCTGGCCCTGGAGGCGGCAGCGTGGAAGTTCCTGGGCAGGCAGGTGGCCTTGGGAGGCAGACAGCCTTGTAATGCAGGTGGAGCAGCAGAGGCTCCAGGCAACAGCGGCAGCTTGCGGCTTTGTAGGAATGCAGGTAGCAGGCTTCTGACAGGCAGGTATTAAGCTTCTGGCATTAATCTGAATGCGTGTCAGGGTTTGTAGATCAGGCTTGTCGGAAGCTGCTTCTTTAGAAAACTGTATGAAGAGTCAGGCGTCTTAGGCAACAGTATCTGTTTATTGCAACAATACCGTTTGTAACAGTAGCAAACAGTAGACCGGACAGTCTCTAAAGTTGTGTCTAGTAGATCTTCTCAGCAGAGAGGCAGGCAGACAGGCAGCTTCAGCCATGGTTGAGCCAACGTGATTCGTAGCTCGTCCCTGAGCAGAGGCGACGGCTCCAGCCAAGGTTAAGCATAGGTTGCCCGTCCCTTTGACTGAAGGAGTCCGTGCCTGTGGATCTACTCAGGTTGGCTTGATCGGAGGCGAAACCTGAGGCAGTGGCAACTATCTTCTTCCCAAATCTCTCATGTCATACCTGGGTCTTATATCTTTGACAAAACTTCTCTTCCCAGAACACCTTTCCTAGAACTATTATTTAACAGCCAAGCAGACATTCTGAGTTGGGGGGGGGAGGGTCCACTTTATAAGGGTGATGGAAACAAGTCCTCAAAAAGTAGCTCCTTGGAACTATCCAAGACCTTTGCACACCCAAAAAATATGCAATCTTAATATGAATGTAATCCATATGTCGCTGGTGTGCTCTTTTGTGACCGCAATAATCTCAATAGTATTGCAACTTTCATTTGTTAGGGAAATTCCATCTTGCTCGTTATGGTTTCCACAGTACATTTTTTCCCCTGACTTCTTCTTGCATGGAAACACTGAAAGTTTGCATTGATATGTCCATCTGTTTAATGGACTACAACTAAGTAATGACAGTTGGGTGATATAATGCAACAACTAATTTTTCCAGGCCATTACTTTGTTGCTATAAAGTTTAGTGCTGAATAGTTTGACAACTGACAGCACCCAAAGCGATAGAGATCTGTTTGGTTGCTTCCTTATACTCAAGCTGTTGCTTGGAGAGAAAAACAAAATCTGCTAACATTATTGGATTCAGAGATGATACCTCAGGACTTTAATTAACAAAATAATATTCAGGGTAATAGATATTAGCAATAAACGTGTGCTCTAAATAAGACATTGATGTGTCACAAACAATGTATTATGAGATAAATCTTCATACCTTGATCTGATCACACTTAGTGATTGAACTTATAAGATAGGAAATTTTGGAATATCTTTTTTTCTTAGACCTTTAATATTTGAAGGTTCTTGAACCCAAAATTGAGTTGCAGATTATGCATTATCTTGAAAACAAAGACAAGGACTTCAGGGAAATATAAACAATCATATTTGAGTGACCAGGAACTAAAAGTACAAGACTGCTAAATTAGAAATATGAGTAAGTGGACTTGCTTTCACATAGAGCAAGCAATGTGTCCCGAATTGTTTGGAATTGCAAGTAATAATTGGAGAATCAAGGGAAAAGATGCAAAAGTAGTTTTAATAAAATTATCTTAAAATATTTATGGTAGAATAGTCCACTGAAACTTATAAGGCTACCCAGGAACCTAAATAATAAAAGTTAATGATTATAGTACTCTTAGAGCCATTTAAAAAAATATATGTTTAGATAGAAAAGAAAAACTGTCTGTTTTATCCAATTTCAAAGTAAACATCAGTAATTTAATGGATAGCCATAGACAGGCAAATGATAAAACTGTTAATTACATGCATCAAAATTTATGTTCATTATGATTTGTGGATTTCCCCCAATATTTTGGGTAATCATGAGTTAGTACAGCACATAATCAAGCTAATTTCTTAATATGTTTAAATTCTTTAATATCTTTAAATGATTGTTCAAAGCTACAATGGCCTCAGAAAAATGATAATTAACACAATTGTCATACCATCCACACAGTCATACCATCCACATGATTGCAAATCAGACCTTTGACATCCAGCCCACATTTATGATTAGTTGCAGTGTTCTGCAGTTATTGCTACCGCGATTTGCAACCTTCCCAGCAGTCCCTGCCAAGCAAAGTCAGTTAGGGAACCTGGATTCACTTAATGATGTGTGTCACACAACTCCAGTGATTCACTCAATGACCACAGTAAAAATAGTTGCAAAATTGGCTCCATTCATGTGATGATTTGCTTTATGACTGCACTGATTTACAATAGACATTTCAATCTCAATTGTTGTTATTCGTTAAAGATCAGCAGTTCTGGTACTTTAAAGATTCTACTTTTCTTAATACTTTTTTTTCACTGCTTACCTACAAGTAAAGCTAAGTCTTTACTAATAAGATTCTTCATTGTTTTCAGTTTTGCCCTCACCAAATTGTATGGAACTAGAGACTTGATAGTTCTATGGTTCTCAGTTTGTCTCTTATCTTTGGAATCATCAATCACTGGACTCCTGAATAGCAGCAGGCCTCTTTTTGGAAGTCTTAGAATTTTCCTTTCATCATTTGTTGGATAGCCATCTGCCTGAAACGGTATAGGGTTTCCTGCCTAGGAAGGGGCTTGGACAAGAAGACCTCCAAGGTCCCTTCCAACTCTGCTATTGTATTGTATTGTATTGTATTGTATTGTATTGTATTGTATTGTATTGTATTGTATTGTATTGTATTTGAATGCTTCTTTTTTCTTTTGTATAAATGGACCCTAGCATCTATCCTTTGATGAACGTTTTGCCTCCATCCAGTGAACTTCGGCTTTAAGACAAGAGGTGGCCATTACATACATGCAGCTCTCAAATTATTTGAAGCCAGGCCCATAATGCAACTTCTCCATGTGCCCAGCTGGTTCACTTTTCCAATACTGCACCACCAGAACTTGTACAATCCCCATTTTTATGAACAACCATTCAAGTCCCTGATTATTTAATTCATTTATTTAAGAAATTATGTCTTTAATGCAGCTAGAGATGAGCTTCAGGAAAATAGAAGCTAGAATGTGAGTGGCCCTACTCAACTATCATTTGATATTTGATATCAACATATCTTTTCCCCTTTGCCTTCCTCATTAACCAAGAGTGATGATTTTCTTTTAATGTAATAAAGATATGATTTGATTTTTTTTCAACATGTAACTTTTTGTTATAAATTGATCTCTTCTGGTTTAGTATCTGTAGGGTTTAGCAAAACTGAAAATGAATAATCCAAAAAATGGATTCTCGTTGTGGACTGACAGATTGGTATGGAGCTCTATCATCTCACATTTACACTCTGGAGTTTAAGAAATTAGGGTAATCATCATTGACATGTATTAATGTGCTTCCAATAGACATAACGAAAGACTATTTCTAGAAAATGCCAGTAAAAGACTGATTTTGCTTTTATGAGTATTTAGCTTACTTCTTTATATATTGTTCTCATTGCTCTAACAATAGGAATGCTCTTGTCCCCTGAATGTCTGGGCTACATTTACACCTTTTAAGCATGTTATCTGTTAGCAGAGAAAAACATCCATTACACATATATGGTTGCTAAGTTTTATGTTATAGTTCATTACTTTCAAAGATTACTGATAGATCAGTGCTTATAATACAGTCACTGGGTTGTCACAGTTCTTTACTTATACTACTGCTATTTTACTTTATTTCCTTACTTTTAAGGATTTAATGGGTACACTTTTGATAGTGCTGGTTTTGTGACTGTAATAAAATGAAATTAAATAAGAGTGGCTGTTTCCCTATAATGCACATTACCGGAGATAAATTACCCTACATGATATAGTGTGTTTTCTTGCAGCAACAGCAGCTCCTCTAAGACTATGAAACTATTAATTAATGCTGTGTAATCAGAGGTCATCTCATGATAGATATGGCAATGTACAGAGATGAAGTAATAATATGGTATGGCTATACATCATTGGCTCATTAAGACAATATTCTGAGTGCAATCCTGCTTTTTCTCTATGCAGAATGCAATTCCCATGTAGCTTACATGGCTCTGGATGCTAACCTAATGCTAACCTAATATCCTTCCTGTTTAAACTTTTGGGAGATGGGAGACTGCCATTTAATATACCTCATTGCATTTATATAGAAAAGGCTTGAGTGAATGTTATGTTGTGGGAGATGCAGGGAACATAATGCTTTATTTAAATGTAGGTTTCCACAGTATGCAGCAATTGGAAAGAAAGTTATTACATGCATTAACTCACCTTTGAGATGTAATATTTCCAGATGTTTATATTCTTCTGAAGTTTATCTCAGTGACATAGGAACTAAATAAAAAGTGGATTTTCTGTTCTTATTTATAGAGAGAATAACGAAAGGACTTATCGTTCAACGTTGGAAAGGCAAGCATATAGCTCCAGCTATTCAGTGATCTGCAGAATTAATATAGATTACCTATGGATGAGTGTAATGAACTATATTTTTCATTTATTGAAACGTTTGTACAAGTTTATGCATGCATGTATGTTTGAATATATGCTCTATGGGATGTTTTTTAGTTTTCTTTTTTTTCTTCTATTACAATTGTATGTATTTTTTTTTCTTTGTTTTCTTTGTATTTAGGGTACTTAATTAAAATAGGGAAGGGAAGAATAGCAATTGGACATTGAAGCATGCAGTTTTAAGGACAGAGTTTGTCCATCCCATCTATAGAGTGAACAGTGAAGCTTCCAATTTGATGTATTTGAAAATGAGTAAATTATATTATATGCCCAGTTCGCATTCAGATCCTATATTGTCTCCAGAACATCTAAAGAGCACGTTAGGAATTACAGTCTGCTCAGATTAAAATGAGAAGCAAAGCAATTTCTTTCACTAACACCATTCCAATGAAACATGAAAACTTAACCAATTTCCTTGAGAGTTAAGGAGATGGGAAGGAAGGAAGGAAGGAAGGAGAAAAAAGAAGGTAACATTTATAGATCTGCACCACCATTCCTTCTCATGAAATAATGATAATTCTCATAGCAATTTTGATTTCGCCAGCATTCATCATTTGATACTTCAAATGGCCAGGATAGTATCATTGCCATTATTTCAAATATAGATTTTGTTTTCAGTCCAACAGAGGCTGAATCATCCAAAGAGCTGAATAGAAAACTCATCTCTGACAGCTGATCAATAATTCAGATGTTTCACTGTTTCTCCTCTAGGAGCTGAATTAGGAAAGGAAGGCAAAACAAGATAAACCATCAGCAGATTTCACATATTTGGCATTTTGGGGACTGATTTTTTTTAAAAGCCAGAAAGGAAGGGTTGGAAATAAATAAATAACACCTTCTCTGTCTTCCTCTGTGATCAATGCCACTTTTCCCCTAAGATATGACACAATGTGGACCCTTCCTGAAATGCTTTTGTATTAAAATCTGCCTTGTCTGCATAAAACCTATAAAAATTTAAGGTGTTACCTGTTGCCTCCAAGTTACCAAGTATAAATCAAGAGTTTTACATTTTTGCTAGACTGATTGGGAAAGAAGAGCACTCAAGGCGAGAACATGGGCCTATTATCTTGAAGGGCTATTAGAAGTGGCATCTTGAAGTGAACCACCTTAACTGAATTATTTCCACTGGCATTAATGTCAGCGTTGTCGCCAATGTGTAATGGATATGGCATTCTATATTCCAAAAGATGGGCTATTCAACTTTATAGAAACAGCCTTGCAAAGTGTTCTGTCTTTCACCCTTTGAAGGAACTGAATGGATATGATGAATGTTTTTTCTATACACTCTGACAACCTGATATCTAAATAGATGGGTTTGCCATTTCCCTTCTGGTAGGAGACCAACTCAGCCTGCTCCAAAGCTGTAAGGTGATTTTAAAAAAAATGATGCAAATGTTCATACGTTTAATGGTTGCGTCAAAAGCCCTTTGTGCTGGGTCTGAGAATTTCTCCTTGACCTCCTAAGCATAGAAAATACTTCTTTGGTTCTCATCCAATAATTGCATCTAAGAGATGGCTACACAAAATCTCTCCAGACTGATTTCAAATGTGCTCCAGGAAATTGCAGAAGCATCTGAGCTTTCAAAAATTATAAAGTTATGCATCTGATTTGGCCAGTATACTGTAGTTGGTTAGTTAGTTGCTGAGAAAAACTATTTTGTGTATCTCCTTGCTAGTTTTTCTAACTCCTGGGGATTATAGGCAGCACTGGGCTGGAAACAGGGGCAAAGCAGAAACAAAGGAACATTTCTCAGAAGATGCATTTTTGATGTTTGCAATTTCCCTATGTCTAAATGACTTCAAAAAAGGTCACTTTGAATGTTGTTCTGAAAATCTTTTCCACCACATTCCGGGATGACGTTGTGAAGGATGACAAACAATGGCTATTATAGTTCCTTTAGTTGCATGCAGTGGCATCTGCAAAGTAAATAAACAGGCATACTTAGAAGGAAAAGGAAGCAGGATACATCCATAAGAACATTCTAGACAAATTAAGTCTTTGCCTTTCCTCTTTCAACGATGAGGCATACAGGCAGAGTGTAGAATTTTGAGGCACAAGCAGGCACAACTCTTACACTTGCCCATCATTTGCACTGGGGAAAAGTTTAAAGAAAGCAAACATGTGATGAGATATTGAATTATGTTGAAAATTGCTCTTTTATAGGCCACAGTTTGTCATGAAACAACATATGCATCGATCGTGATATGTCAAAGGTCTTTCTCTTTGAAGACTGCTTTGGGACTTTCCTCCCAATAAATATAAGGAATCATGAAAGTTAACAATAGGGTATAATTGACTGTCCTTTCTGCCAGATATTGAACCTGTCTTGAAAAGCCAGGAGAGCATTGGTTTTGCCAATGAAGCTAAAGCACCTAGTTGGTCCTGCAATTATTATTTTCATTTGAGAATTCCAACAAAAGGCCAAACAGACTGAAACCTTCCCTCCATGTTTGGTCAAGCATAGGAATTAAAAAATTAGAAATTAAATATTGGGCATTTAAATGATTTGCTAAAACCCTACCTTGAAACATGAGAAATCAATGTGAAAATCTCTACTGAGGAAAGTACCTTATTGTGGCCTTAATTAAGTCAAACTATACCCTGAATTCAACATGTTACTGTGGAAGTAAGAGATGGATTAATTCTGGTTTTCTTTTCAAAGTAACTGGACCATCTGTAATATAACAACTTTATATAGTTGGAAAGCAATTCAATATTCTCTAAAGGTCCCTCCAAAACATCTATTGGATTAAGCCTCGGAAAAATCT
Organism: Thamnophis elegans; assembly: GCF_009769535.1. Lineage (NCBI taxonomy): Eukaryota > Metazoa > Chordata > Lepidosauria > Squamata > Natricidae > Thamnophis > Thamnophis elegans. Next base: position 80,993,412 of record NC_045542.1, read on the forward strand.
GGCCATGTATATAGTTATGCCAATTTTACATTATGGTTTAGTGCGCTGTGGACCTCATTACCTCAGAAAAAGTTAAAACACAAGAAGCTTCATTTTAGGATTATTAATATCCATATGACAACCCAGAGAAAAACTTCCAGGAGGTATTCCTATACTGCTACAGTTTCCTATTTCTTAATTTGTGCCCATGTCATATGTATGGTATAGTGGTTGAAGTTATTAGAATAGGTCCAGAAGTCTCAGGTTCAAGGTCAGCTTCAACCATATGTCAGTACCTTTGTTCTTGATCTGTAGTTAGGAGAAAGCAGACTATGCCAAGGATGGCTAAGATTTCATCTTAAGATACCACAATATTTTTAAAAAAATACTGATTAAACAGAATTAAGCAAGTACATGGTGATGTTTGGCAGTTTACAGTTCATAACTATAGAACTAGAAAGCCTATTCTAATGAATGTAAAAGAGAGAGAGAGATTGCCAGCACTCCCCATGAATGTTGACAGTTTCTCCATTAAATACAATTTACATTCATCAGTGATTAACAACATTTGCTGAAGAAAAGTTTGGCTTGGATCCAAAAGCCTTCTTGCAGAAAATATTTCTGCTCATGCCAGTCTCTTCCTGTAGTTTCTGTCAATCTGCCTGTGATTCTGACATTTATTTATTTGTTAAATTTACATGCTGCCCAACTTGCCTACAAGAGCCTTGGTGGCGCAGTGGTTAGAGTGCAGTACTGCAGGCTACTTCTGCTGGCTGTTGGCTGCCTGCAATTTGGCAGTTCAAATCCCACCAGGCTCAAGGTTGATTTAGCCTTCCATCCTTCCAAGGTGGATAAAATGAGGACCCAAATTGTTGGGGGCAATATGCTGTCTCTGTAAACCACTTAGAGAAGGCTGTAAAGCACTGTAAAGCGGTATATAATTCTAAGTTTTAAATGACTCTAGGCGACTTACTTACAGCAAGGTAAAGACAAGATAAAACACAATATTAAGATACATATTAACATTAGAATTAACATTAAAGTGAACAAAGACATCCATATCATATGACCTCCTTTTCTCCACAGATTCCCAGAAAACTTGAGATAAGCAAGAGAGGAGAGTCCTGTTGCCTAAACAGAATCCTATTGCTTTTGTTAATAGCTTGTAAAAAAAATTGATTCTCTTTCCATTTTCTGAATGTAAAGTAATTAACTACAGTATTTAGATCATTTTGTTATGGCTTGTGGCTAAGCAGAATAAGTAACATAGAGGTGAATTAATACCAAGCATATAACGTGACCAGGAATCTATCATATTAATTCAACTAGATTGATTGTGTGTGTGTGTGTGTGTGTGTGTGTGTGTGTGTGTGAATGATCGTGTGGGGAATTTATGTGGCTAATTAATTATAGCCATGATAATCTTCATTGCAGTACTTCGTTTCAAAGAAGGCTTGAAGCTGCTTTATTTTCATAAGGTCCCTGAGTTCTAAACGCATAGCAACCACATTGTTTTGCTTCTCTTCCAAGCTCTCTGTGGCCATGGGTTTTATTTTGCAAGGTGGCACAAAATGTCTTATCAGGTCTAATCTTAAAAAGCAGAATTGTCACAAAAAGCACAAAGCTGTTTGTCAAGGCAAATCCAAATTACCTTACATAAGCCCATAGTTTATACGCTTTGTCATTTGGGGAAACTCCTTAGAAACCACATTCAATGGGGCAATGCTAAGAGAAATAAAGGGAAGTGAATGGTCTTTACCGAACACATTCATCTTTAAGGAATGGAACAATGAAATCGAACAACATGTCAACTATCAAATCAGGGCATTTGAATTGGCTCGCAATAAAGGAAATCTTTAAATTTAAATGAGTAATCTATTAAGTAATCTTAATAACCCTATACATATAATAACCCTACTGATAATCCTACAGGATTATCAGGAACTGTGCATGGCTGGTCTAGTGAAGAGAAGAACCAGGGACATTTGATAGCAGTGTTCCAGTATTTGAGGGGCTGACACAGAGAGGAAGGGGGGTCAACCTGTTTTCCAAAGTACCTGAAGGCCAGACAAGGAATAATGGATGGAAACTGATCAAGGAGAGATTCAACCTAGAAATAAGGAGAAATTTTCTGACCGTGAGAATAATCAACCAAAAGAACAACTTGCCTTCAGAAGTTGTGGGATTTTCTTCACTGGAGCCTTTGAAGAAGAGACTGGACTGCCATCTGTCAGAAATGGTGTAGGTGTCAGCAGTGGTGGGTTTCTATTTTTTTTACTACCCGTTCATTCATGCTCATGTGTACGCTTGTGCGCAACCCTTCTGCGCAGAAGCATCTGGGTGAGTGGGCAGAGCCTCCCTCCACCACTACTACCGGTTTGCCCAATCTGGACCAAACCTGGAACAATCCACCTCTGGGTGCCAGGTTTGAAGCTGACCTGGCTGTGGCAGGTCCCTTTTTGTGGGGGCTTTGGTTTCTATCATGGTTATCCTCACCTGGCTTCAGACTGACATAGTTTGGAGTTGAAGAGAGAGAGTAGAGATAGGTGGAGCATTACAGTCAAAACAACATAGCTATCTCATGAGTCAGAGACATTCCAACAGCTGGCTGACCAGAGGAGGAGGAGAGAAGTCGCCAAGCAACCAGCTGGTATCCTGATTGGACAACGTGATTTAATGTTTTGAGAAAACAAGAAATTTTTACTTTTAATGGGGTGGAAAGCAGGGGAACCTTCAGTACTGGTCTTCCACCAGTTTGTGCCAAGATGATGTATCTAAATAAACCTGTTCTTTGAGGAAACAGATTGCCTCAGAGTTCTGTTTAACATGGGTACATTAATTGGGGACCTGATAGTAGAGTCTCCTGCTTGGGCAGGGGTTGGACTAAATGACCTACAAGCTCCCTTTCAGCTCAGTTTATCTGACATCTAGAGAGAAGCCATGGTAAGTGATCACCCATTGCCAAGAACATGGAAATTACAAAGGAGAGCTAACTTAATAAGTGACTTAGTTCTTCCAAGCATTCTTCAGTAAAAGGTAGAGGTAGTTCTTGTTTAGCAGCTACATCATATAATCATCATTGCAAATATGCCAATGATAAATGGTAGTAAACAGTAGTAAAAGAATCATTTCCCAACCAATGCATGCATTTATACCCAAATTTCTACTCTGGACAACAATGCATACTGGAATGAAAATAACACTGGCATTGCTGCACGAGACAACTTTATCTAATAAGGATGGCAGCAACCAATCATCTTTGCAGTGTCTTTCTGTCTCTTTTTGTTACATGGTTCACTTAGCAAGCATATTGCTTATTTTATTGCAACATACTAAGATTACTAAATGAGGACTACCTATAATTGTGATAGGATGAATCTTCTGATATCTTCCAATCTGTCTGGCTTGGAAGTTTTTTATCTTTTCTACCAAGACTGCCTCTCTTCTTCATCTCAGCTATAGGAAGATAGAAAGGAAGGAATTTCTGTTCTTTCTGCCCCAAGCTAAGAATTATAGAACTCAACAAAGCCATGGCCAATCCTTAAATATGGGGGGGGAGGGAATCTGTTTAACCTTGCAGCCTGAGGAAGCTTTTGAAAGAGAAATTCCCTTTCAAAATGATGAAGCCAGAACTATGAAAAATGAGACAATAATCTTCTCAACAAGTCAATTTATCCAATGCTTTTGGAAGCACTCTCTTGCTGTACCAACTGTAGGATTTTATCACAGAAGCATATATTTTTAAAATGATTTGTTGGCAAAGTGGGGTAAGCATTCTGTTTTGAAGTAGCAAATTGAGCAGATTGAGATTCAAAAACAGGAGCATTAGTCAACCAATTATTTATATTCCAGGAAGACAGGGTACTATCAAACTTACTATATGCTTCCACATATATGCTAAAATATTCTTGTTACATAATAAGCCTTTTTTTGAAAAAAATATTCCCAGCTTTATTCTCGGCTGTGATAGGAAGGGAATAATGATATTGAATGATTAGAACCATATTTCTCAATCTTGACAACTTTAAAATGTGTGAACTTCAACCCCCAGATTTCTGAATGGCCAAGGAATTCTGGGAGTTGAAGTCCACACATCTTAAAGTTTCCAAAGTTGGGAAATACTGGTTTAGACACAAGTTTCTAAGCGATTTCCTTGGACAGCTAAAATCAATAATGAAGGTTTATTTTACACCTGCATCATCATTGTTCTTACACAACTAAAAACACGTTAACATGCATTATCTCTCTCCTAAGTTGGCAGAAGAATTATCTTCCACTGCAGCCCACATTACATTTTCCTGAAAACATAATTTAAAGACTTCTCTCATTTGCATAAGGAATGTTCTTGTAGTCTTCTGTGCTGCATTCTTTGTCACCAGAATTAATCTGATTTTAGCAATAGTACTGTCAGCAGATATTTATATTAAAATAAAAACTGATAGGCACCCAATATAACCTCCCCCCCCCTAACATTGTTGTTGTTGATTTAATCTTCAATTACTGAGACTGATAAAAAAATAACAGTTCAAATCCTAACCAAAGACCTAAAAGCTGTTGAAGTAACGTCTGAGTATAGGCAGTTCCAAGTAAAGTGGTTTTTTTTCCCAAACTCAGAATATCCCGGTTTCACAAATTCTAAATTTCCATGTATCTACGCAACCCTTTGAGTATTGCTTCTAGGTCTCCTATGACTATTGGTACAACCATTGTCCCCCCCCCCCCCACTTCCACAGTCGCTGAACTTCAATTTACAGATCACGGTATTTCATTATTTCTAGCTGTTTCTCTTCCATTTCTGCCTCACCTGATATTGCAATTTCAATGAACCAGATTTTTTTTTCTTTTCCACAATAGTGATGTCAGGCATCTTGTGGGCCAGATGTCTATCTGTTTGGATTTCAAAGTCCCACAACATATTAACTTGTTCATTTTCAATTTGGAGTAATTTTTGCTGCATTCGAACCCAAACTTCTGCCAAAGCTTCCAATGTATGATGTTGGCAACTTGATCACGATGTTGTAGATAATCAGTTTGTGAGATTTTGCTGTAGCCACTGATAAGATGATCCACTGTTTCATCTTTTCCTTTGCCATAAGCAACATTTGCTGTTGTTACTGACATGTTGAATTTTTATTTTCATGGAAATGGTCTGCAGGGCTTGTTCTGCAGGGCAGCCAAAATTAAGCCTTCAGTTTCTTTCTTCAGCATCCCTGATATCAACCATTTCCATGTTACTTTTGTATCTATCTTTCCCTCAATGTCCTTCATATATTGAATGTGCATAGGCTTTTTTTTCCGGTTATAAACTCAATGCTCAAGAGGTTTCCCTTGTTCACTTTCTTCAGCAGAGGTTCTTTTGCATTTTTATGTAATCATTTAAGCAGTGTTTTTCCTCTTTCACAGTTTGTTTCACCTGTAAGAGTCCTCTGCCACTGTAAGATCTGGGCATGTACAATCAATCAATATTACTTTTTTGGTACAGAGCATGGTGCATTGTCATTACTTTTCTTGACTTTCAGTCCAAGTTATCAAGTTCTAGCTGAGTCCAATCAATTATTCCAGCTGAGTATCATATTACAGGAACTGCCCAGGTATTAATTGCCTTTATGATATTTCCTCCACTTAGCTTTGATCTCAAGATTTTTCAGACTCTCTTAATGTATTTTGTTAAAGTAAATTCTTGGACTTGGTTGTGCAATAGGTCAGAAGCTACAAAAACTCCTAAGTACTTGTGTCCTTCTTCTGGTGTTACTGTTTTTATCAACTCTTCATTTTCAAGTTCAAATCCATCATCTTCAACAATTTTTCCAGCCTTAACAGCAATTGTTTAACATTTGTCAATGTGAAATTGCATTTCGTTGTCTCTGCTAAACTCCTCAGTGCTTTTCAGCAGTGAACTCCATTCAGCCTTTGTATTTCCAAACAGTTTTAAATCACCTATGTAAAGCAAATGGGAATTTTTTAACTTTTTTAGCCAATTCATAGCCATAGCTGTTTTATTATTAGTATAATTATTTATACTTTATTCATTAAACATGAAACTCAGCCAACTAAACACTCAAAAATGCATTACAAATACCAGTGACTGGTGCTAATGGTCAATACAGTGTGCTGCCAGCATCCTAGGCATCAACCAAGTATCTTCTTAAAATATAAGATGTTCCGAGTAGCACAGTTTTTTGCAGTTCTGCTGGTGTTATTGCAGGAAGCTGCAATTTGTTGATTTATCTTGTAAAATTCTTGGACATGGTGCCAAGTGCCCTGATGACAATGGGTATCACTGTTACATGCTTCATCCATAGCCGTGTAGTTTCGATGACCAGGTCACAATATTTCATTATTTTTTCTAGTTCTTTTTCTTCGACTTTGGCATCTCCAGGAACAGCGATATCAATAAACATACACTTCGGTCCTCTACAACCGTGATATCTGGCATATTGTACTCCAAATGATGATGTGTTTATATTTGAAAGTCCCAGAAGATCTTCACCTTCTCATTTTCGATAACTTTTTCCACATTATTGTTATTGTTGTTATTATACAATTGTATCACAGCAGCCAGTTGTTTCGCCGGATTTGGCATTGGTTACTAGTCGGGCCCCACCCAGGGGCCTAGGACGTCGTAACATATTTTCGTAATATGCATGCAGATCCAAGCAGTGCGGCTTTTTGCATTTGACTGATAGTGATTTTGTCAATTTTTAACTGTTTTAAATGTAATTCCAGTGCTTTTGGAATAGCACCCAATGTGCCAATTACCACTGGAATTACCACTGCTGGTTTGTGCCATAGTCGTTGAATTTCAATTTTTAAGTCCTGGTATTTTGTGATTTTTTCATGTTCCTTCTCGGTGACCCTGCTATCACCTGGTATTGCGATGTCTATGATTGTGACCTTATTTTTCTCAACCAGTGTGATGTCTGGTGTATTATGCGCCAGTATTTTGTCCGTTTGTATACGGAAATCCCACAAGATCTTGACCATCTGATTTTCGGTGACTTTTTCAGGCTGATGTTCCCACCAGTTTGTTGCTGTTTTAATATTATAATTTTTGCACAAATTCCAATGGATCATTTGTGCTACTGAATTGTGCCGCAATTTATAATCAGTCTATGCAATTTTTTTACAGCAGCTGAGTATGTGATCAACAGTTTTATCAGCTTCTTTGCAAAGTCTGCTTTTGGCATCATTAGAGGATTTTTCGATTTTGGCCTTAATGGCATTCGTGTGGATAGCTTGTTCTTGCGCAGCCAGGATTAGTGACCCTGTTTCTTTCTTTAATGTACCTGTTGTTAACCATAACCAAGTTTGTTCACTGTCCACTTTATCTTTTATTTTTTCCAGAAATTGGCCATGCAGTGCTTTGTTCTGCCAACTCTCCATTCTTGATTTTATCACATCTTTTCTGTATTCTTGTTTCGTCTGTTAGGCCTTCAGTAGATTTTTGTTCCTTACATCGATTAATAGATGTTTTTGACTTTCTTTTAAATAGTCAGCCAGTGCATGTTTTTCTTTTTCAACTGTTTGCTTCACTCTTCCTGTTGAAACACCTCCTTCCCTCTGTAAATCAGTTTAGATATATTTTGAGTTTTCCTTTTTTTCCTAATCTGATAAGCTAACCATCTGTCAGGTTTGTTTGCATTACAAAAGGTATTGTGTTTTGCATATAATAAATTAGTAGCTACCTGGTCAGAGATCAGCATGTCAAATTGAGATTTTAATATGGTGATAGCTTCCTTAACCTTTCTATCACCTGGATTCATTGTTAACTCCAACTCTTTTCTCTTAATTTCCTCTTCCAGTTCTGTTCGTTTTAACCTTTGTTTATATCTATGTGTTTTATTTATATTCATCAGCACTCCTCTCATATATGCTTTGCTTGCATCCCATACGAATTCCATAGATGTACCCTTATTCATATTCAAAATGAAATATTCAGATAACAATTTTTTACAATCATTAATATACTTTTCATATCTAAATAAGTTTTCATTCAATCTCCAAGACCTTCTTGCCTGCACTACCCTTCCCAACTCCATCCAAACTGGGTTATGGTCCGAAAGGACCCTAGCCGCAATCTTTGTCTTCTTGACCCTAGAAAGCAAATCATTCGTGGTTAGTATAAAATCAATCCTTGAAAGGGATTGATGCCTATCAGAGAAGAAAGTGAAATCACGTTCCTCTGCATTTCTTTCTCGCCAAATCAGCTGTGTATCTTATAACTGGTATTGCCCAGGTATTTATGGCCTTGGTTGTATTTCCACCATTCAATTTAGATTTCAAATTTTTCCTAACTCTGTTGGTGTACTCTCGCCTGACAATAGTTTTTACTTCTCCATGCTTGATGTTATCCAACTGCAGAATGCCTAAGTATTTGTAGGCTTCATTTTCATTGCATTTAATTAATTGGCCATTGGGCATTTCAATTCCCTCACATGCAGTGATTTTGCCTCTTTTTATGGATACAGTGGCACATTTTTCCATGCAAACTGCATTGAAATATCAGTGCTGAATACTTGGACTGTGTTTGTCAATGATTGGATTTCTATTTCTGACTTTCCATAGAGTTTCAAATCATCCATATAGTAAATGCGAAATTTTTTCAGCTTCTTTGGCTGTTTGGTAGCCTAATTTCATTTTTTTTTAAAGATTACTGATAGTGGGATCATTGCGATGATGAAGAGAAGAGGTGATGTGCAGTGAGATTTATGGCTGGTGAGGCACTGACACAGTGGTGGGTTTCAAATTTTTTTAGACTTGTGGACTTCAACTCCCAGAATTCCACAGCCAGGCATGCTCAGTTCCAATTTAAAGCGACAGCATTTGTTTTTCTCCTTTGTGAAAAAGTTTCCTTCATTCTTTTTCTTCTCCCTCCCCCTCCTTCCTCCCTCTCCCTCCCTCCCCCCTCTCTCAAACAGACACATGCACACAGAGAAGTTGGATTGGACTATCTCTCCTACCCCCTTCCCTCTTTCACTCACTCTCTCTCAAACAAACACAAACACAGAAGTTGGATTGGATATATTTTCCAATGGCTTGAAAGCAGCTCCTCTGCCATACTCCCCCCATTCCCCTGCTGCCTTCTGATCTGAGCATTTGATTGCAGGCGGAGCCACGTTGCCTTTTCAAACTAGTAATCAGTGAAGCTGGGCTTATATAGTTTTATCCAGCTGTGTGTGTTTGTGTGTGTGTGTGTGTGTGTGTGTTTGAAAAGGCAACGTGGCTCTGCCTGCAATCAAACTACACTTGGGGTGGGATCTACACTTGAGGATGAAGTTTGAATTCCTCCTCCTCCTTCTGACCCACACGTACTTTTTCCAGCTGTTTCAGAGAGGATTTCAACTCTCCTCTTGCCTATCATCATGAAAAGAAAAAAATGTAAAAGGAAAAAGGCAAGAGCTGAGGTCAGGCTGAGCTAGTTGCTGCCAGAATCACCGTGGATGACTCTGCTTAACTGTTTAAAAAAGCCTCTAAAAAGCGCTCTCTACAGGAGGAGGCAGGAGAACGATGTGCCTCACCTACGTTAGGAATTTTTAGGCTTTTCACCCTTGCTTAACTGTGCTCGAGTGATCATAAAATGCCTAAAGTCAGACTAGATGAGCCACATCGTTCTCCTGCCTCCTCCTGTAGAGGGAGCTTTTTTAGAGGCTTTTTAAAATAGGTAAGCGAGAGTCATCCATGGTGACTCTGGCAGCAACTAGCTCAGCCTGACCTCAGCTCTTGCCTTTTTCCTTTTACATTTTTTTTCTTTTCGTGATGACAGTGGTGAGGCTCTGCCTTCCCTGCCTCCCCTGGCTGCATGTCCCTGGTTCCAAGTAAAGCTGCCTTCTGCAGCAACTGATGGCAACTTTATCAATGCCTATGGTGTTCAAATGCTGCTCCAGTTGTTTTGGGACTGCACCCAAGGCACCTATTACTATTGGTGCTACCCTTGCTTGCCTTTGCTATAGTCGTTCTATTTGTAGGTCTTTGCATTTTGTTATCTTCTCCAGTCCTTTCTCTTCTATTCTGCTGTCTCCAGGCTCTGCCACATCCACTATCCAGACTTTTATATCTTTCTTGTCGACAACTGTTAAGTCCAGTGTGTTATGTGGCAGGTGCCTGACTGTCTGGATTCTGAAGTCCCAGAGCAATTTAACTTTTTCTATTTTATGGTCCCACCAGTTCTTGCTTACGTGTACATGATATTTCTTGCAGATCTTCCAGTCTGGTGTTTAAACATGGCATTTTTATTCACTTATCAAGTCCTTTCCAAAGTCCTGGGATATGCAGATGAGTTCTTTGAGGATGTTAAAGGTATTTTCTCAGGATGTTCTGCAGTTGATAATTTTGTCAATGCCAACAATGTTCAATTGGTGCTCCAGTAGCTTTGGGATTGTATTTTATCCAAAATGCCTAGTACTATTGGTTCTATCTTTACTTTCTTTTGCCATGGTCTTTCCATGTATTTTGTGGATTGTATATAATGAAAACAAAAGGTTTTAAACAGAACTTTAAAAAAATGAAAACAAATTTAAACAAAGCCATGGGAGAGTGCTTTCATGGTCTTACATGCAATATTGCCGTTTTATGGACGTTTACTTCTTCTGGAGCATTTAAATATCTATCCAAATTATTGGTTTAGTTCTGGATATGTAGTTTATTAGATTCATTTTTTTTTTATTAAACATGTTCAGTTTCAATGAAATAATACTGTAATGGAAGGGTTATATTTCTTGGTAAATAGGTTTTAATTAATCGCATAATTAATTTTTCATCAATTAAAACCTGAAGTCCAAAATATGTTTACTGAAAATGTTAAAACTGTTCATTGAGAAAGTAATAATCAAATAACTTTCACTATTCTCATGACAAAAAGTCACAAACCACATATTAATATTTAATCTGAATTAGGAAGGTTAGCCTTGAATTGCACTTCATCTCATTGATATTATAATTCAGCAAACTGCAAGGGGTTGTTCTTCTGAGGGGCAGCTTGCAAAGTCTATACCACTTTGAAAACTTTGAAAAGCTTACTTATGTTCTATAAATAAAATCCAGTTTTTAAAGATAGTCACAATGTAATGACAAGTGTCAGTGGTAAAGATCTACTAAACTTACATATCTTAGGATAGTGTTTTTTTTTTCATTAATGCCTGAAGAAAATTTCTGCTTAATATTCTAGCCTTCATTAAAATCATGTTTCACACATCTAAAAGATGTGTATTTATTTTCTGTTACAATAACAACAATAAAAAAATCATTGCCCACTCCTTTTTCTTCCTACCTAATAAGTTGTTGCCCTTTAAACTTGAGCACATTGTAAATGCCCCAGAGAAATGTGCTAACACCTGTTAAATAGCTACCTGATTCTGCGTAATTGCTTAAAACCTTAAAAAGAAAAATGCTTATTTCAACTTGGCCTAAGCCTTCCTGGTTGGTTTTTCACCAGCTTAGCTCTATTCTCATGCTACCAGATGTGTAGACTCTTCTGCTCAGAATAAATGTATTTCTTTTTGGTGACAAGGATATAATCACCTCAGAAATTCAGTTACCATGTCTATACTAAGGAGCATATATGATTGGAGTTATTCCAGGTGAAAGGGAGTCCAAGAGACATGTCTGGCACCACTTCCAACCCTTTAAAACAGGAGTGTCAAATTGGTGGCCCACAGGCAGGATGTGTCACATGCAGGCCACACCCACCCCAGATCCACGAAGGGAAAAAAACATCATGAAACATTGTGTGATGCCAATGTGGTGCCGCAATCCATGCCTTAAAACAAGTTTGAAACAGTGTTATGGTGACTAGATATGATTAGATATCCAGCACGTTTATATGCTTTAAAGTTTATATTATCTTGGAACTAGTGGCTCATTCTTTCCACAAACTTTGGAAATAAATTATGTGCAATAGTTGCTTCTTCACATTTATATTACAGGAAGTCTATTTTCTATTTTAATGCACAAAATTTGTCAAAGGATTCCATTTTCTATGTTTATTGACTTTTAAATATTTTGGGTTGCTTCCGACTCAATCAATGATGTTGGGCTGATATAAGAAATGCCAGCATCATCAAATGGGAAGTCTATTTCCAAGTCTATTGACCGGGGCAGAAATTAACTGAGAAATGGCATAAAGATTTTTTTTTTCAAAAAAATCTTGGCCTTGGGTTTCTTATGTGAAACACAAATACAATATTTTGCTGCAAAGCACAGTTACTTATGGAGCATATCTCTCTTTTTCTCTCTCCATTCATTTAACTCCATACAAAATATGGAGTTTATTATATTGCTTTTGCAAATGTCTAATTTACACAGAATAAACTTAATTTGGTTTACATTTATCCCTGATTCTTAACATTTTTTATTGAAACCAACTCTTATACTTTGTAGCTAGGATTTAGGGCTTAACATATTATACAAATTCAACTGACTATAGTTCAATCAATAAACCATATTTAAACATTTGTAGTACAGTGTGCACGCTCGGTATGTTTTCTTATCCTGGAGAGACAGATATAAATAAATATTCATTTATTTGGCGAGTAGTATTCTATTGTTCCATTTAATCACTTTGTTATACGATTGTAAAAAAAAATATCCCTCTAACAAACATATGTTTTCCTAATTAAAAGATCAATGATAAAACAAATTGTGTGTTCAAATAATCTGTCCTACCAAGCTTATCTTGAAAGGAGACTAAATGGAGAAAGGTTCTTTTATTTTAAACCAGGCTCCTTAGAAACATAGAGTAAGTTAAGAGAGATTTGCACTTTATACTGCAAGTATTTTAAAAGGTTACCTTTCATAAAAGATAGGAGTAGCCTGGGGAAATCCAGGAAGTTAGCTGTTTAATTACTCCATCAGCCCCCATTAAAAGGAAGAAATGAGCAACAACAATTCTAAGTAAAAAGCCTACTATGGAATGCTCCTAAATTGATTCATTCCACTGACTAGTCTCTACAGTTGTTCAGATCAATGTGAAAAAAAATGTGGTTAATTTTCCAACTTTCTACATATCAGTAGATATGGTAGATAGTCATTGCAGTTCTATCATAAGCATTCACATGATTTGGGTGTAGTGCAATGTGTAAATTCTCTCACTGTCATTTGTAAGCTGTAGCTTGCTAGCTAGTTTTATAACTATTGTTAAAACCAATTATGACTTGGCACAAATGAGAACTCAGGTTGCCCCCAAAAATAAATACAATACATAAACAGTTTTTATGTAACAGATAACAGATTAACAGAGTTGGAAGGGACCTTATAGGTCATCTATTCCAACCCCCCCTCCACCCTGCTCAAGCAGGAGACTCTACATCATTTCTGACAAATGGCAGTCCAATCTCTTCTTGAGCAGACTCGTGATAAAGCTCCCACAACTTCTGAAGGCCAGCTGTTCCATTAGTTGATTTTTCTTTTTGCACTCATTACAATTAACAATTATTTATAAAATTATAAAATTAAAATTGTCCTCATTGTACTCCAATGTTTTCTGTGCCGTAAAATGTCCTTTGAATCCAATTTTTAAAAACTTGCAGAGATTTCTCAAGAAAAGGATAGCAAAAAAACAAACAAACATCTGGCGTGGTTCTCTTGATGGGGTGAAATCTACAGCTAGATTTGAGGGAGGTGTTAAGAGGAGACCGAGCTTAGAGTGCCTGTGCAACAGAAAGCATCACAAGCTTCACCTCACCAGAACCCCTGAAGCGTTACCTAACTTTTCCCAAAGGAATGCAGTCAGTCTGGCAAGATTCTTATATCACAGGTGACTAACACTAAAGCTTCTGCTTGAGATTTATGAGTGGTTCTGGTTGCTGGTGCCTGACATTAACTTTCCTTAATATCTACAACATCAGTCATGATGCTGTATTTGCAGTCAAACTACTGATCCAGAAATATTCAGAAATAAGCATCTAGGGAGTCACATCTGAGAAAGAAGTTTCTGATTTCCATTAAGAGGTATGCTGCTCTTGTCCATCTGAGTTTTTCAATATAATTTATTCAAAATGGCTATATTTGGTTGCTGTATAACAGTAATATATATATATATATATATATATATATATATATATATATATATATATATGTATGTATGTATGTATGTATGTATGTATGTATGTATGTATGTATGTATGTGTGTGTGTATATATATATATATATATATATATATATATATATATATATATATATATATATATATTTCTGTATATATTGCTGTATGACAATAATAGTAGCTTTTTTCAAGTAGACTTTTCATTTTAAAAAGAAATCCAATTTGAAAAATGACAATTATAGTAAATGGATAATGGGACAAGTAGTTTAAATGTCTCTATAGAATGTGAAAGGGGGGGGGGAGAAATAAAATTTTAATTTGTAACTTCTTATATACTTTGCTTATAGTGGCCACAGTGTTTGTGACTTACTCTACGGTCATTCCAGTACAGAAAGGCCTTGTTTTTTTTTTTTAAAAAAAAAAACCAACCCTACACTGTTAGGCAGCTTTCCTTAACCTGGTGTTCTAGCGATGTTGAACTCTGACTTGCAACATTCCCACAGCTGATAAACTGAGAGTTGAAATTAAACATATGTGAAAGACAAATATTGATACAGTCCGCTTTAAGGGAGAGGATAGAAATGTAGGCATTTATCAGTTCTGGAAAAATATTATCAATCAAATGGCAACCCTGAGGTAAAATCTAAAGTCAAGATTCCTTCAAGTCAGCTTATCCCCTAGTTATGCATATATTGATTTTTCTGTCAAGAACACAAACAAACTCAATACATTTATTATCCTGCTACATCTGGTCATGAAAACAAACACAATTTTTTATTTTTTATTTTATTAAATATATTTATATGCCGCCCAATCCCAAAGGACTCCAGGCGGCTTACAAAAAAATAAGAAAAAAAAAACATAACGAGAAAGGAAACAGTTTAAAAACATCAACACCCTCATACATTCATTCTAATTGGGGTTGGACCTCAACAGTGAGGTCAACAGTCCCAGGCCTGCCGGAACAGCCAAGTTTTTACAGCTTTCCTGAAGGTCATGAGAGTGGGTATGGTCCGGATCTCCGGGGGCAGCTGGTTCCAGAGAGTCGGAGCAGCCACAGAGAAGGCTCTTCTCCGAGGGCCCGCCAGCCGACACTGTCTGGCTGACGGAATCTGAAGGAGGCCCAATCTGTGGGATTTTACTGGCCATTGGGAGGTATGTGGCAGCAGGCGGTCTCGAACGTACTCTGGCCCTAAGCCATGTAGGGCTTTAAAGGTGATAACCAACACCTTGAATTGAGTCCAGAGACCAATTGGTAGCCAGTGCAGCTCAGGGAGGACAGGTGTAACGTGGGTGTACCTCGGCACACCCAATATTGCTCGCGCGGCCACATTCTGAACTAACTGCAGTCTCCGAACACCTTTCAAGGGTAGCCCCATGTAGAGCGTGTTGCAATAATCCAGCCTCGATGAACCAATAAGGGAGAAACAGAAAACTTGGTTTGCTAAAGTCTTCAAAGCAAGCCTATAAGTTGATGTTCTAATAATGGGTTTTCAGATTTTTTATCGAGTTCCCAGGGTTTTACTCAAAATTCTACTTCGAATCATATACATTGAAACCTTTGTAATGTAATGTTTTATGAAATTAATTTTAATACTTGGGAGACACTTTACTCGGTTATTGACTAAACTAGTAAGACTTGCATCTTTCAGAACTCGAAATTGGCTAGATTTACAGAAAAGGTAGAGAAATAAATCTCTACATCTCAAGGAAGTGCATTCAGGAAGCCTCTGCTAGGGAATAGAATGAATAGAATAATCTCACGAATGTCTGCTCATCTGTTTCCATCTTAGGGAGGTAGTTCAATGTGTGAGTCTTCATGAAGTAATCCCCAGGTCATCTGAAGGTAATTTTGTTGAATCAAACAATTCATTTAAACCAGTGATTGGTAAATTCCAATTTTGGTGGCAAAACCCCCTCCATCATATTTACTTTATATATTTCATCTGTCTTCACCCTAAAAAGTAAGGATCGTCCTACATATTACATGCCCTTTTACTTTTTAATTCATAATTTGTTTATCAAAGGAAGCATTTGTTAGAAGAATTATTACATATTGTATGTAGAATTATCACTTATCACATACTGCCATAACAAACTTCATTTCATATGCAAAGTATATAAATGCCAAAGGTGCCTTTGCTTCAAAACATTTGCACCTGATTGTGTGGGTATCAATACTAGAAAGGTGGTATAAATGAATCTGCTTCCCTTTTTTTGCTTTTCAGGGATGCTGCAGTGTGCATCACAATCTCCACCAAACATATTCACCCAAATAAACTGTTTTTTTTATGGGAAGGAAATTATCACCTGCAAGCTATCAGCAAGCTAAGTTGCACATTCAGTAGAAGGAGGATTTCTGCTTTGCTCCATTTCCAGATCGAAGGAAAGGCATTCAATTAAGGAAATTTAATAGTGTGTGGTCATCCTAAGGGTGCTTTACAGACCTGGCTTTCATGGTTCAAAGCTGCAATGAAGACTTTTTTTTAAAAAAATTCAGAGAATGGGAAATGCTGGGGGGAAATGCTGTTGGTTAAACAGAGGAATAAAAATGCACCTTAGATTGCCCCACACAGAGCAGAAATCCTCCTTCTCCTGAATGTTCAACTTGGCTTGCTGATAGCTAGTTCCCTTCACATAAAAACAGTTTCTTTGGGTGAATATGATTGGTGGAGATTATGATGCACATCGAAGCATCCCTGAACAGCAAATAAAGGGAAGCAGATTCATCTATACAACCTTTCTAGTATTGATACCCACACAACTTTATAAAAAGTATCTGGTGATTCATATAGAACAACCAACACAAGCTGTGAAAAAGATAACACTGCCATACACCCAAAACATCTCAGAAATCATTAACAAACTACTACGATCACATGGCATCACTGTAGCACACAAACCAATTAAAGCCTTCCAAAACATCCTAAGTAAACCGAAAAACACAGCAGACTGAGGGGGGAAATGTAATTATCTACAACATATAGTGTAAAGACTGTGACAGCCATTATGTAGGACAAATAGGCCAAAGACTAGCAGAGTACATCCATGAGCACAACTTGCAGTCAGAAAATATGATGAAAACTCCTTAATTTCACAACACATGGACAGACTTAATCATAGTTTCAAGTGGGAAACTGTGAGCATCCTAGAGAAAGCTGAGTTCAAAAAACGCTAGGGAATTCATGAAGCTTGGCATTCAGACAAATGAGCTATCAACAGGCACATAGCGATAAACAACATATACATACCATTCAAAAGAGACAATCAAAAAGCCAAAATGGAAACAAAAAGACCCAAACACCTCCTTACTAGGAATCAACATCCAGATGAGAAGAGATTAACATAATCAAGAAGATCAACAATCAAAAAGTAAACAATACCTCAATCAAGGAACTACTAACTTAGACAAGCAAGATAGCAGTAAATAACAGCCTAATCAAGGAATCACCAATCACTTAACAGAGCAAGCCATTAGTATAATAGAAAGAGTAAACTCCAACTCCCTACTGCCACTGATGTTGCTATGGTAATGAAAGCAACCAAGCTCAAATAGTACCAGGGTCCTACAGTTCAACCCCAAGTTACAAATATTCTGTCCCATCAGATTGTGATGTAAACGATTCTGCCACCAAAATGCAACTCAATTATGCTGGTTTTTTTGAGTTACTCTTTTCCTTGCTATTTAAAAATTGAGGAAGCCCAAAATACCAGACCACACATTTAACATTAAACAACATATTATTTGCAGCACAGATTATTATTTTTTCATCTGACACCTACTTTTTTGCCTGAAAGGACAACACATTCTCAGATCATTTGGCTCTGAGCCGAGGTGGCGCAGTGGTTAGAGTGCAGTACTGCAGCCACTTCAGCTGACTTTTAGCTGCAGTTCAGCAGTTCAAATCTCACCGGCTCAGGGTTGACTCAGCCTTCCATCCTTCTGAGGTGGGTAAAATGAGGACCCAGACTGTGGGGGCGATATGCTGACTCTGTAAACCGCTTAGAGAGGGCTGAAAGCCCTATGAAGCGGTATATAAATCTAACTGCTATTGCTATTGCTATTAATTCATTCAAACTTTTATGGTTGTCATTTCTAATCATAGTATCAATTGCAAGTGGCTCTAGAACAGCGTCTAATAAATCAGATAAATATTGCATCCTATAGTTCAATCCTCATGAAAATATCACAATGCCTATGTAAAATAGATGGTTTTAATCATTAAAGTAGTCATTATCTAAGTTGCAATCAGGTCCGACAGAAAGGATATAAATAGGAAGAAAGAATTTAGTGGGAACAATATCTCAAGTGGAATATTTTCTGTAGCCCAATAGGTCTTCATAGTAACAACTATTTTCCATATGTTTTATGGCTTAAGAAGCTAAAACAATAGTTTTGTGAAAAGATATGCCAAGTTTGTAGCATTCATTTTTTAAAAGTAAGATATTAATAATAAATCAAACATTCTTACCACTTATGAATGAGTCCAGGAAAATTGTATCTTTACTTCAACCCCTATTTGTTTTTTTCACAAATATCCTTGTTATGATGGCCTAGTTTGTTCTATTCATATTGTCATATGTGGCACATCTAGCCATCTCAATGTTTATTGATTCTTCTCTGTCCTTTCCAGTTCTGTTGCATAGTGTTTTCTTAAGTGAGCCATGCAATCTGCAGAAAATGTATCTTTATTACTTGTGGTGCTTGTCCATGTTAGTTTGCTAAATATAAAAATGGTGCCTGGAAGGGAACAAAGCCATTATGTGGAATAAATGAAAGGACAGAGTGCTGTTACTAATGTGTGTGCAACCAGAAACTGAAAAGGCTGCTAGCGTCACACCCAAGTGATAGACTGTGCTGCTTATGGCAACATAAAATGGCTCCAACAATAGCAGAAGAAAGGAAAGGAAATTGCTGTTGCAGTGGGGGGAAAATATCAAAGGAAAGAGCCAGGAGCTTTCTCCAAAATGTTTCACTACAAGAATCTTTACCACCCTCCAGCTGAGGCAATCAAGGCTAATGGTCACATTAGCAGACTGAAAATTATATTTCAAAAGGACCTTGTAGCAAATCACACCCTGCAGCTTCAGATCCATCTGCCCCCAAAGCCTAGAAAAGCCACTCACCTGGCCCCTCTGCCACAGGAAGACAGCAGAAAGGCTCATAAACAGTGGAGACAAAAATTTACTAGGAGACTACAAATGAGCATCTAACAGAGCTGTTTAAAAAAGTTACTTTCTGAAGAAGAAATATGGCTCTTTGGGTTTTATGGTCTTCCTTCTGAATGCTCCATTCCTATAAATCCAGATTTCCAGATTAAAGAGAAAGCCATCTTGTCCCCTGCTAAATAATACAGGCTGTGAAGTAATTTTGCTGCAAGGCGTGCACTAACTCAGTCTTCCCTGGTTCTTGTAGAGTTTAAAAGCTCACTTAGCTAGACATCGCCAATCAGATTTCACAATGTTAAATCAGAATCCTTCTATCCTTAGCTAGTATGAGTATGTCACATTAATCAGATTTGATCTGGAGTACCCTGTTTCCCTGAAAATAAGACTTCCCTGGATAATAAGCCCAATTGGGCTTTTGAGCACATGCGCTAAAATAAGCTCTCCCCGAAAATAAGCTCTCCTCAAAAATATTGCAACACAGCAGCTGCCATGAGACTACGCTTGCCACATCCTGCACCTCAAACATAATAAGCCCGCCCTGAAAATAAGGCCAAGCACACGGTAATAAGTTCTAGATACTAAGAATGACATTGCTAACCACAAATGCATTCAGAGGAGGAAAGTGGTGATAGTCAGGAATATGAAAAGCAATCCCTTGGGGAAAGTTCAAAAGAATGTGAAATGTCAAGAAGAGAAGAATTTTCAAATCTGAAAATAATTGGAATTTAAGAAGATATTAGACTTGAAGAACGATCTAAAACCCTGGACATGAAAAAATGAGGTTTGAAGGAGTAGAACCAATTGTCTACTTTCCCCTTTATATCCCCTTGATTTATATCATACATTACAGTAATTTGCTTGTGTTACATCTGCTAAGAAAATTATATGGTGATGTCAAAAAGTCAAGCTTAATAAGAAGAAATCTTTAATCTGTTTACTAGAAGTACAACTATTTAAATGATCAATCAATGAACATCATCAAATAGATATATACTACTACACCATAGTTTAATCTGCTAGCACCATTGATGTAAATGACAGTCAACACTCTGATATACTTTGATATGTTCAACATTGAAAGGCAAATCTTAAACATTTGGGGAAGTTTTCAGTAGCTTTCAGTGGTTAAGACCACTTAATGGTATACTTAGAAAGATAAATAAGCTCATTTCACCTTTGTCAGTCTTTAACTAGTTCATGAACTAGTTCAGGGATGTGGTAACTCAGTGACTAAGACCTGAGCTTGTCAATCAGAAGGTCGGCAGTTCAGCAGTTCGAATCTCTAGTGCTGCATAGTGGAGTGAGTTCCCGTTACTTGTCCCAGCTTCTGCCAACCTAGCAGTTTGATAGCATGTAAAAAATGCACGTAGAAAAATAGGAACCACCTTGGTGGGAAGGTAACAGCACTGTGTGCACCTTCAGTGTTTATTAATGCCAGCCACATGACCACAGAGATGTGTTTGGACACCACTGGCTCTTCAGCTTAGAAACAGAGGTGAGCACCGCCCTCTAGAGTTGGGAATGACTAGCACATATGTTCTAGTTAATGAACATAGTGCAGTTGTTAGAAAGCTGATAATTAGATTTCAGAGTTGTTGTTATTTTTTCATTAACCTGAATGAGAATTAATTCATTTTTTCCTCCTGGGAAGCTGCATCCTCCATTTTCAGGCTTTTTGTGAAATAGCTAAATTGTACAAGAGATTGTTTCATTTGCTATAAGTTGATTCATATATTCTTGTCCTATTGTGTCCCATGTATACACAGAACTCTGGTTTCACAGCAATTAAATCTTAATGGAACAAAATTTAATTTTGATGAACCCAATTTCATTATTATTTTAATTATTGCTATTGATATTTAAATAGATTATAAGAACTAAACAGATCAAAATGTTAGGACTCTTGGCTGTTATGGCTCTCTTATTTTTGCTCCAAGACATCAAATAACCTATTTGAATACAGTAAATAAATGTTCAGTGCAGTATGTATGGGATGGTTTGGGGGAGATCTTGTGCCAAGGTGGAGTGACTCAGTTTTCCAGTATTTTGTATTCTTTAATAATTTTAGATGTCTTTTCCATTTGTATGCAACAATAAAATAATTTCTGCTTCAGAAAAAAAAGGCCATCCAGACATGAGATTGGCTATCCAGATTTATTTTTAGGTTGAAGCAGAAAAGCATAAATAATGAACCTCGGAGGTATATTAGATGAGTGATTTGAAAAGAGTAAACAGTGAGACTATCTGAAGACACTAATACTGTATAAGGATGTGGACAGTATCTTCTTTTTCCAAAAAAAGCCTTTGTTTGTGAACCCAATTCATATATTATATATTCGAATATACAGAATTTATTTCTCGATAGGAAACACTGTTTTTCATGCTCCCTTTATGTGTTTGCATCTGGATGACCTTATTGGATCCAGAATGTTAAGGGGGACTTTTTTCCTGTTTCACCAGGATTCTTTCTATTTTGCTAAACACTAGGGGAAAGTTTATTTTGAAAACAATGCAAGTAAGAGCATTGGTTTTGCATGTTGTCTTTTTAAACAGATAGAAATAGAACAAAAAAAAGTATCTAGTTTTTAAAAATAAAATGACTGTATTTCCTTATGTGTCAAACCCGACAGTCAATAAATAAATTGTAAGTTCTTAAAGCTTTCCCTTCTAACCTAAACTTTGTCCCTTCAATTATTGCTGAACTTCACTATTCATTTAATTTATTAAGCTTAAATATATTGAATGAGAGTGCTGTATTTTTTTGGGGGAAAAAACCCTTTCAGTCTAAACTGATAACCACTTAGCATTTATCCTTTCTAAACATGTTTGTTGTAGATTAAATTGAGACCAATTTGCAATTTCCTTTTCTTTCAGCTGTAATCAACATGCTGGCAAGTTCTCTGGAGCAGCCAGCTAGCTTGTGATCTCTGTGGGATGCCACTCTATTTTTACCTCAACTAGGCACGTTTTCTATTTGTGCAGACAAATGTATCAGTGTTTCATCACTTTGGATTATCTTGCAAACACTTATATTAATTCTAGATTCCATATGGCAGGCATTATGTGTGTGGTTAATTGTCAGCAAGTGACAGATATTGTTGCATTCCATAGCTGGAATGTTATGTCATCATTCAGTGAAAGCGACCTTATCCTTCTGAGCATTGGTGGGACTAATAACATACGTATCTTTTGTGTTTTAGAGGTTTCTTTCCCCCTAGGATAATTACTGGGCTCTAATTATACAGTATCATTATATGCATATATGTTCCAATGAATATAATGGGGTTCAGTCCTTGATATAAGGTAAAGGAATCCCTGTGGATTTTACTCTGCTAGTTGCTGACTATAATGTTCAGACATTAAGAAAAAAGAGGTAAAAGTGCACCATTGATTCCTCAGTTTAGATATGCTAGAAAGAATGAAGAATATTTTTCCATATTGTAGACTGTTGCTTGTTATATTAATCAAGCAATGATTGCTTCTCTCATGCTTAACCCAAGTCTGAAGGCACCGGAAGTGTGGATTATAATACAAATGATCTACCAAAAGTGGGCAGAATTTTTGTCATGGTAGATTTTTCTTCTGGGGAACATTGAAAAACCAACTGCAACATTCTGAAGCTTTTCAGACTGGCATAAGTTGGGCTTGATTACCAGATATTTACTTAGATTAATATCATTTTATATATTTCCTTCATTTTCCAGGGGACTTTTGCTCTTTGTGCTATGATGGCAAATACAATCCTTTCTCCCTAGAATCTGTATATTCTCCCTAAGAAGTAAAGCTGCATTTGTCTTTATGGTGGACTTGTGGGGAAGCTAAAAAGTATTGGAAAAGGATTAAAAATTGGCTAGAATCAATAACAGGAGTCAAAATTGATTGGAAACCAGAAGTTTTTTTTACTAGGAATAATGACAACAAAATATAAAAAAGAAATCCAGTATTTAATTTTACACATAATTATGGCAGCGAGAATTGCCTTCGCTCAGAAATGAAAAAATAAACTGATACCAAGCGAAGATGAAATAATAAGAAAGGTTATGGACTGTGTCAAAATGGACAAATACATATACGTATACGTATACGTATACGTATACGTATACACACACACACACACACACACACACACACTCAAGAGAGTTTAAATTTATTAGAGGTAATCACCCAATATAGCAGATAGATGAGTAAAATAAGAGGGTTAAAAATGGTGAAACGCAAATGAAATATATTAGAAGGCGAAATAACGTAAGGAGAATTGTACTGATTTGAAATTGCTATTAGAAAGAACAGGAAGTTCCTGTTTGTACTGTATTGTGTAAATGTAGTACACGTCTAAGTTCTGTGTGTTTGTATTTTGTATGTTTGTAAATAAAAATAATAATAATATTTTTTTAAGCTACATTTGTCTTGTAGATGTACTTCTGGGGTGAGTTGTTTCCACTAACTATGAAAGCCTAGCCTCCACAAAAATTTGCTGCTGCACCTGCCCAATTCAAGGCAAAAGTGACTAGAATCCGGATTTCACCACAAATTGTTGCATTGTGTATTTTGTAATGCAACAACCAAAATCACGATTTAGTGCTGCTGGCTGCTGCTGTTGGGCCTTCCATCACATTTGCAGTCCTCTTTTCCTCTTGATAGCAACAGTATTCTGTGCATAGAAGCTAGCGGTTTTTCTTTTTTTTCGTCATCCTTAGTCTGTTTTTATGAAAATACTTTGGGTGAACAATTGGAATCCCTAGCATAAAACCTACCATAAAACAAAATACTGCATTTTTAGAACCCTTAATAGCTTTCGGATCCCAAAAGCTGGGTCCAAGTATCCAGATTCCAGTTTTTTTATCAAGCTTTCAGTGTATTCATTGCTGATACTAGTAAATATATGAAGTCAACCTCAGCTCTAAACCATTACTCAGTCATGAGCAAAAAGCTATCTACTGTATCTATCAAGAATATGAGTATGGAAAGGTGTATATTCACATAAATACATACACATATACACAATTTAAAAGCCATAGTAAATGTATAAAACATAGCTTGAAATTACTATGCCAGTTAAAAGAAAGTATATTCATGATCCCAAATTGTGTAGCCTAAATTTGTGGTTGTTTAATAAAATATTTTTTTCATTTTCCTGTGATATTATTTGACACATGTATAAAGCTGATACTAAGAAGCTCAGAATTAGTCAGTGATTTCTTGGACATCTCAGAATAACAGAGTTGGAAAGGACCTTGGAGGTCTTCTAGTCCAGCCCCCTGCTCAGGCAGGAAACTTTATACAATTTCAGATAATTGGTTGTCCAATCTCTTCTTAAAAAGCTCCAGTTTTGAAGCACCCACAATTTCTGGAGTCAAGTCGGTCCACTGAGGTAAAATGGAAGAAAGGTAATGTATGAATTTGAAAGAAAGGTCCCAATTAAACCTGGCACTTCATAATGTGAGTAAAAACTGTTCAGTCTCATGAAAATGCTCATCATTTAATCCATAGCATCTTGAGTTGTTCTCCCTAAAGACAGTCTTCCGTTACCCCCCAAATTGTCCATTTTCACACCTAACCAAGGGATTTTTATAATATTTTCCTTTTGATATAAATAAAATAGTATGGCTAATCTTGTGAACAAACTGACTTGTTGCTATCTTCGTGATCCTATCTGTGAAAATACTCTGATATTGAACAGATGGTAACAATTTTTTTTAAAAAAATTAAACAGCATGTTCAGCCTCTATAAGTTACTATTATCAGTTATGATTTTAGGTTGTTTTTTCTATGTTCACATATCAGCAGAATCGTATAATATATGTGAACATGTGAGAAGAATGAAGAAGATCTTAAAGTTCAAACTCAATGGGGGACAGATAATTCCAGTTTTATTGGTCGCATCTTACTATTTCTCATAATAGGCTTTGGTGAAAATGGAGAAAATGCTATCTTGTGACCTTCGAGTAGCATATCTTGATTTGAGAAGCTTCTTGATAGCAACCACAGCAGCAGCTACAGTATCTAAAATTACTTTTATTTACTAGATGCTTTATAGTATCTCATAAAAGAATGTAGTAAAATGATTACATTGGAGGGGGGGTGTTATTACTCCTGATCATGCTTGCTAGATATTGACAGAAACCTATATGCTGTTCCTCAGGGAATAGGATATCTATTCAAGAAGCTTTAAGAAGAGTGGGCTTCTGGGGGTTCATAGGGGTTTGCGAAAACCTCTAGCTAAGATTCTGTGCCGTTCGGAGAACCCCCAAATTCCACTCCTGGCTGGCTCTGTCCACCCTGCCCCGCCCTTTCCAGAAGTCCCAATGGAGCCCATTTTGGATGCAGGTAAGTGCCGGGCACACACAGAGGCTCAGGGAGGGCAAAAAACAGGCCTACCGGAGGTTCAAGAAAAGCTCAAGAAAAGCCTCTGGAGCCTGGGGAGGGCAGCCCACTGCTGTGGTGCAGGAGGCCAACTAGGCCACATCCACAATTGCCACGCCCACCCAGAAACCGGGCAGAGAACCCCTTGCTAGAAATTTTGAAGCCCACCTCTGGGATTTAAGATAAATTTCTTCAATAATTGAGTAGATTAAAATAGTAAAATCTTGTAATTCCTTTAGGAATTATCAAATGTTACCATTAGAACAACTAAGTAGGTAGGCAGACACAGAAACATTTCTATGTACTGTACTGTGTTAGGGCTAATTTTTTTTAATGGGTCTGCTCTTATCTGTATCAATCATATAACAAAATGTTTGGCATGGGAAGTTTGCTAAATTAATATTTCTAGATGAAACCACCTTAAATTCTAAAAACAATAAATTTGTTTTCAGCTGGTAATTCCAAGTTGTATGAACTCATGTCATTCATATTTTAATTTATAAAATATATTAAATACTGTATACTTAAATGTCTGCAAAGGATAAAATATAAAAAATCAAAAAGGAAAAATATCTCACTGCAGTTATATATTTTTTTAAATCCCATATTCTTTCTTCAACTGTTTGTCCATCAAATCTAAGAGGAAAAATTCTGGCTTCAACTGTACACTTGTTTTAAGAAGTCTCTGAATTCTTAAACACATTTGATCCCAATACCTTTTAGCCTTCCTGCATCTCCAAAGATACCTTTGGAGTGATTACATTTCCAATATATGTTTGGCACACCATTACACATCTTTAACAATTTATCAGTGTTAAATACCAATGATATCATTTCATGTAGAAATTCTCTCTTCAAATGAAAGTCAAAATGAATTTCCATCCCTTACTCCCTTCTGCTCTCACATTGAACTATCATTACATTATATTTAATATTTTGCACACTTAGTCATACAGTCTTTAATAAATTCATTTTGCATATTTGTTTTCAATAAAAGTCTATATATCATGCTCATCATCAGTTCAAAAATCCAGTTCAATTCAGATTTCTCATTTGTAAATCCAAATTTCTTCTTATCGAATTTAAATCTCCCCAACAACGTTGACATGTAAAACTCCTCTCTGACACTTCTTCCCTTGTTTTTAATTTAAAGCCTCCTTCATAAAAAAATCAATAAATTTGCATAAGTGAACTGAGTTTATATGGCTATCATTTTTCTTCTCTGAACTGCTTTTTAGGCTGATAACCATAGATGACTTTTGGAAGTCAATCTCAGTTTATATCTATTCCAAACTGTCAATATGGCATGCTTTACAAAATGATTTTGAAAATCTCTATTAACCTTTATCGTACCATATATAGGCATGCCACTCAAACCTTAAAGCGGATTTATGTCATTCATATTTTTGGCACATGACTTTACATGGTCATTTTCAATTTGCATGGACCTAGTTCCTGACATCCTTGCCGAAAGCCATTAAAAATAAGACAGGCTCATGCACAATTAATGAGGTTCATGCCAAGTGAACCCAGAAAATAAAAAATAGATGGCTATGTAAATGTAACTGAACTGAATATAATCAACAGAAGTGACTAAACCTAATGAAGTAATCGTGTCAATAATAATATGCCTCACGTATACAAAGTGTGTGTGCAAGTGTGATGCATTGTTTTTTGCATTTACTATTCTACCTTTAAAGTTGAAACCAACTGGGAACTTTATTTCAGGATAAATTGCTTCATTTTGAAGATGGACATGGATGCCTTAAGCTTCACAGAAGCTTAACACATCTGTTTTGATCTTTAATTTCTAGGCCAAAATAATTTAAAATCTTGCTGCGAAAAATCGGTTAATTTTCGGCCAAATTGAAAGATGCAAATTCAGGATTGGGTCATGGATTGCTAACTTCTGATATATGAAAGGCGCTTATGCTTCAGTTAAGCAGAGAAACATCTTGGGCTTAAACAGAAAATCTTCTCCATTGTGATAAAATAATCAGAAGGATTATGGAAGCACTTTCTCAATTATCACATTTTGTTAAACGGCAGGCAAGGGTTTCTGTTTTTATTATTTTATTGAATTGTACAAGTGTATTCTTTCTGCCTTTCATTACTTGATTTTCAATATCTAAGAATGCCTCACATGTTTTAAGTTGTTGTTAGTTGTGAAGTCATGTCCAACCCATTGCGATCCCATGGACAACATTCTTCCAGGCCTTCCTGTCTTCTACTATCCTCTGGAGTCCATTTAAGCTCATGACTACTATTTCGGTGATTTCATCCAGTCACCTCATTCTCTGTCATCCCCTTCTTCTTTTGCCCTCAATCTTTCCCAGCATTAGGCTCTTCTCCAGTGAGTCCTTCCTTCTCATTAGGTGGCCAAAGTATTTGAGTTTCATCTTCAGGATCTGACCTTCTAAAGAGCAGTCAGGGTTGATCTCCTCTAGGACTGACCAATTTAATCACCTTGCAGGCCAAGGGACTCACAGGAGACTTCTACAGCACCATAGTTCAAAGGGAATCTGTGAATTGTAGAATGAACAATTCTTCACTGAAAATTACAATCTAAAATCAGCCATATGTACTCCAGACAGTTGTTTCCTGTGAGGAGACTTTAAGACAGCAGTCTTTATTGGATTTTTTACACTGGGAAACAGGGGAATGACCATCTTGCTCAAACTACAGTCAAAACCTTTAAAAAGACACTAGGTATGCATACTTCTTTTCCTAATCACATTCAGAAAGTGCTTATTAACTACTTTTCAGCTAATAGAAACCTTTCAATAGAAAAGTCTGAAAACACTGGATGAATCTACCTTCAATCCTTAATAATTTTAACTACAAGATTAAGAACTGCAAAATGGAATAAATAGCAAAAAGCTAATTAAAACTTGGATTTATTATTTAGTTATAAATTTATATAAATTATAAATGGATTAGGGATGTAGATATATTTGAAATAAGATTTTAAAAATTTGGCAAAAATATGGAAAATTTGGTTTGTTTTGAAATTGTTCTACAACAGAAGAAATAAACAAAAAAGTGTTTAAAAATTGGATGCTCAAGGGAATTAACAATTATAATTAAAGGAGAAAATATGTAAACCTGATTAGCAGGAAGAATGATGCAAACCATAATCTTGAATGATATCTTTAAAAATTGGAATCAGAAGTTAAAATCAATAATGTTATTAGCAATATTTGCTTTTATGGATAGCTTGTGTTTAAAAAAATGTTTTGGAATAAATGGCAGAAAAGCAGCAGGTTTTATCTGTCAAAACAGTGACTGAGTGGGCAATGAAAATGGTCTATAAATAATAAGCTAAAAGAATAAAATGGAAAAAGATATTGCACTGGACATAGAAAAGAAATTGGTTGATGTTTTAAAAATCCAAAGGGAATTACAAACAATAAGCCAAGTATGTGATCTGAATAATTATATTGAATTTACAAAAGAGTATTGTTTAAACTTGGATGAATTTTGTGTAAAGAAGAAAAACTGAAATCAAGTTCTATGACATTACATGAATGGACCAATCATTAAGATAGTTAGAAATAAGAGATAGAATATAAAGTTGGTTTATTTGATCAACATTAAAATAGAGGGGTTGTTATTCTAACAACTGTTAATGGACTATTGCTGATACCAGGACTGAAATGATAATGCTTTATGAATTTTTAATAGATAAAAGATGTGATATGTGTTGAAACAATCATTGATTGTAAATACAAAGGAGGTGAACAGTTAGAAAAATTGTTTATACTTGTGATGAAAATTAGAAATCATTTGTTTATCTATTTCTTTTCTTTAACATTTTCTTTCTTTTTCTCTCTCTCTCTTTCTTTTTCTTTCTTTCCTTTGTGTTTTTTCCTTTGCACATTTTACCCTTTCTATTCTTTATTTATGTTTGTTTTAGTTTTTTATTATTGCAGTTATAATACTTAATTTTCCCCCCAAAAAGAAAAAAAGAAATACAGTGGTAACTTGTGTCAATGTTTGTCTTATTGATTCAAGTAACTGAATTAAATTAGAAGCCTCCACATTGATCTAAGATTTGGAAATGTTAGTGCTTACACAAAAAAGGTTTTATTCAAAATAGAATCTGACTTGATTTTATCAAAAATTAGATTTCGATGTCTCAATGTAATTAGTGATTCAAATTGAATTGGAAGAAAATTTAAATTGAATTGACCCAAAATTGAATTTACATGATTCATACAACCATACTCTCAATTTGGCACTTGATATCTCCAGTTGTAGTCCTGTGTGACACCATTTTTTTAAAAAAATTAACTGGCATAATGTGAAGACAAGGTCTTTCCTGTATCATCTGGGAAATCATGATTGTCTCAAAAACAGAATAGCTGTACTTATTTAATTTATACAGTACAAATTTTCCTCTCTTCATTTTTAATCAAAGGACACTTTCTATGAATAGACTAGAAGGGATTTAAGATTAAAAAATTAGGAGCCAAAAGCCAAAAGCACAGACATAGTTAATACCATGTTGAGTAAACATAACTAGAACCATGTTTCCATTTTTTTCAGTATTACACTCATGCTATCACAGCATTAGGAAAATAATCTGGAATATTGTGAATATCCCCTCCTACAATGATGCCAAACTGCTGAAATGATACGTAACTAATTTTTATATACATTTTTAAAAACAATTGCCACATCTTGAGATATGAGATGTCTAAAAGAGAATTGGCCTAGAACTGTCAAAAGTTTAAATAATAATAAAAAGGTAGCCCACTAAAGAAAAAAACCCACTTCTTTACTGTTTAATTAATTATGTAGCATGTCCATATATCTCATTAAAATGTTGCTGAAGGGGAAACCTAGTTATAGGGTTCTGGATAAGATTTCTATTATATTTAGTGGAATTTATGACACTATAGCCATTGAAATAAATTGGTGCAAATGCTACAAACATGTAATGATGTAATTGCAGAATCTCATATTCTTATTTAAGATTATATTTTTATTTACTGTCTTTTATTTCTTATCATTATCCTGCCTTTCCAGATACACATCTACTCATGAATATTATTAATAATAAACAACTTTTTTATTAGGCAAATGATGATGATGACTTTGGGTGGGGTCCTGGAGCCGAGGTGGCGCAGTGGTTAAAGTGCAGTACTGCACTTCAATTCAGCTGACTGCTATCTGCAGTTCGGCGGTTCAAATCTCACCGGCTCAGGGTTGACTCAGCCTTCCATCCTTCCAAGGTGGGTAAAATGAGGATCCGTATTGTTGTTGGGGGCAATATGCTGACTCTGTAAACCACTTAGAGAGGGCTGAAAGCCCTATGAAGCGGTATATAAGTCTAACTGCTATTGCTATTGCTATTAGAAGGGGTGGAATCCAGCTAGAACAGGCTAAAGGACAATTATTCTTATTTCAAGGAACAGAACCAGTGGTAGGTTTCAAAAATTTCTAGAACTTACTCTGTAGGTGTGGCTTGTTTTGTGGGAGTGGCTTGGTAGTCATGTGACCAGGTGGGAGTGGCTTGGGGGTCATGTGAACTGGTGGATGTGGCCAACTTGTAAAATGTGGTGAAACTCACTTAACACTGTTCTTGCTTAGAAACCAAAATGTTGGCTCAGAAACTCTGGCATTTGAAGCACAGAAGTCTGGAAAGCTGTCAAGTTACAAGACCCTTGCACTCCTAACTTTTCACATACACACACAAAAAACCCTCTAAAACTTTATTTTTTAAAGCATTTTGCACCCCGGGGAAAGTTGGAATGGCACATCAGCCACATACCATCTCCACTGACCTTGCACCCCTAACCTTTAGAAAACCCCCCCAGGGGAGTTCAAACTTGAAAGTTTTAAGACTTGTGGACTTCAACTCCCACAATTCCTCCTCCAGACATGTTGGCAGAGGAACTCTGGCATTTGAAATGTGCAGGACTTAAATCTGTCAAGTTAA
The DNA here is from genome assembly GCF_009769535.1 of Thamnophis elegans. Lineage (NCBI taxonomy): Eukaryota > Metazoa > Chordata > Lepidosauria > Squamata > Natricidae > Thamnophis > Thamnophis elegans. Next base: position 81,024,905 of record NC_045542.1, read on the forward strand.
AAGACCCTTGCACCCCTAACCCTTTACACACACACCCCAAAAAACCTAAAACTTTATTTTTTAAAGCATTTTGCACCTGAGGAAAGTTGGAACATCACACCAACCACACACCACCTCTACTGACTTTGAAGTCTTTCTCTCATACTGCCAAAACCCCTCGGAGCTCTTTACCTGCGGTCACCCCTTCAACCTCCCATCCGTGGAGGATACATGGTGGTCCTCCTGGAGGGGCAGCCAATGAGCATTTTCCCCCACCTCCCAAATAGCACGTAGGCTGAGGGAAGTGAGAGGGGAGAGTGGAACTGCTCTTTTTTTCTGCTTCTCGGCCCGAAACAAAGTAGCAGCGAGGAAGGAGTCTCTGGTGGCTGCAGTGCAGCAGCAATAGAAGTGGTTGTGGCGGCTGAAACACAATCCCGGGCAGTCAGTTCTAGGCTTCAGGCAGGAAGTCCAGTTGTGGACTTCAACTCCAAGAATTCCTTCTTCCCTCACTCAGCTGCTATCACCAGGGTGCTGCCAGGACAAGCAAGGTCTTGGGAGGGATTTTCCCTCCCCCTCCAGAGAGCCCATGACAAAAGAGAGGACGGGGTGGGCTGGTTTGAATGCAGGCGGGCAAGAGGATAGTGGCCCGCCTTCTTTGCTCGTTTGGGCGGGTGGAGAAAGAAAGGAGGCATGCAATAGCCAAGGGCAAAAGGGCTCCCCTTCACCCTTGATGGCAGGGGTGCTTTATCACACACCTTTCTTTCTCCACCTGCCCGAACAAGCGAAGGATGCGCCAGTGGCTGTCCCCAAACTGCCTGCTCGTCCGCATTCAAACCAGCGCACCCTCTCCTCTCTCCCAGCATAGGCTCTCTGGAGGGGGAGGGAAGGTTCTTTCCAAAGACCGGCTTCTTTCCTTCCCTCCTGTGGCTGGCAAAGCAGACATTTTCACAGCGATGGCTGAAGCACAACCCTGGGCAGTCAGTTCCGGATCTCCCTTCCCCAAGCATGTCCCGTTGCTGCTGGAGCTGCTTTGCTGAATCTGGCATGGCGGCATGGCTTTTGACATCACTGAGAGCTTCGCTGGCAGCCACTACTTGCCATTGCCATCATGCCGGATTCAGCAAAGCGGCTCCAGCAGTAAAATGCTTGGGGAAGGGAGAGCCGCAACTGACTGCCCGGGAAAGGAAGTGGGTGGGTGGGGCAAACATGGTGTGGATGGGTGGGGTGAGCGACTGGCGACCAGGAGGGCAGGGAGAGCAAGTGGGGGGCAGGCCAGGGGAAGGAGAGTTCCGGTACGGCTCCTCCAGAAGGTCAGGTACTGGAAGGCATGCTAAATTTCACCAACTGGTTTGCCCATACTGGTGCATACCCACTGAAACCACCCCTGAACAGAACTTATATAAATTGATGAGTGGCTCAACACTTACTGTGTTTCCCCGAAAATACAACATGTCCTGAAACTAAAGCCTTGCCACATTTTTTGGGTGGACAAAAATATAAGCTACTGCCACAAAAATAAGCCCCCTGGACAACCCCCCACCTCTGGCAAGGCAGAGAACCCTCACTGACCTAGCAGTATCCCGAAGGCGCCAAGCCACGGGACTCGGGGGGGGGGAAGAAAGGCACTCACATTGCTTGGCACCTTCAGAATACCGCTAGGTTGGGGAGTGGCATTCTGCCTGGCTGGAGGGGGGAGTTTCCAGGCAGCTGCGCCCTTGCGAATGGGCTCCCAAAGAGCCGGGCACAGCATCAGGTTTGAAGCAGCCATGAGGTGACCATGCTCATGAGCAGCCACCTGGAAAACTCCCTCTCCAGCCGGACAGAGCACCATTCACTGACCTAGGGAGCAAAGGTGGGTTCCTACCAGTTTGCACCTATTCAGTAGAACCGGTTCATCAAATCTACCGAACCAGTTAGAAGAGGTTCCACTAGTGGACCCGGAAAACAGGCCACACCTACAGAAGAGGTTCCAAAAAATTTTGAAACCCACCACTGCTAGGGAGTATCTCTAAGGCGCCAAGCCATGTGGCGCTCTGCCCGCTCTCCAGCTGCCATGGCTTGGCACATTCGGGATAACCCCTAGGTCAGTGCATGGAGCTCTGCCCAGCTGGAGATGGGGGGGTTGCACGAGCGCCTGCTCCATCCCCAGCTTGTATGCCCCCCAGCCTCACCATGCCCTTAAAGCTGCCGCTGAACTCCAAGCAAAATTTCTTCTCCGGCTTCCAAACTCCGGAACTTGGCTTCCGATTCTTCCAGCAGTGGCACTCTAGGAGTGTTTTCTATGGTTATGGGCAGGCTGCCAGACAAAGTCTTCTAGCAGCCTTCCCATAACCATAGAGCACATGGTAATTTGGACTATTTTGAAAATGATGTCAGAACTTTGAAAAAAACCTGAAAGATTGTATCTTTAAGACTATCTGAGGAGTCCGGAAAAATTCTCCTGACTCCCAGAACCTTCTTCCAGACCTTTTTTCTATTAATCTTCACACCACAAACTTCACTCCGGGGACAAAAACACAAATGAACTGTGGGAGAAGCAGTTTTTCCAGAGAGTTTCACAATTACTTTTGTTTTCTGATATCAGCTAAATGAGATAACTACAAGGTAGAATATTCTTAGACTGAAGGAGACAAGTATTCTAATAGGAGGAATCTTTCATGCTCTCTGAGATGGTTGTTTTCATCTGTACTTAACTAGCACTGATGATGTTACAGACATCAGTGATATCTGCAAGAAAACAACCAATCTCAGAGCACACTACGGACCCCTCATTTCTACCCAGAGCTACAAATATTATGTTTTATTAATCTAATCTAATCTTAATCTCATTAATCTATTATTGTCACTATAATATGTACCGGTAATGTTAAGACTTCTAAAATAAATCTAGGAACAAAGACTAAACTGTATTATCCAACTGTAAAACTATAGATGGGTTTCTGTAGCCTTAAGGAAATGGATACTTTCATTCATCTATATAACTGATGATTTCTTGTCAGACCCTTAAATTTAGTTCTCTTCTATATAGCTTCAGAAGGTTTTCTCTAATATTAGTCTGTTCAAAATTTAAATTGGGTACATGTTTATTTATAAATAAGTAAGTAGCCATCCTTCATGATGGGATGTGTAGCTTTGGGACCCTACAGCATCATGCATCACTCAAACTAATTTCCCATAGTGCTTTGGGCCATCAGTTACCACTGTAAGTAGGGTTGGGGAAGGCTTTGGTTGGAAATTCTAGAAGCTGGGACTCTTTATCATAGACAACAATGAGCTTAATGGATCAGTTGTATGAATCAGTGCAAGCACAACTTCCACTCTGATCTTACTTAAGCTGTTCCTGCAAAAGACATTATCATTTGCTATTAGCCTCTAATTCTAGTTTATTTCATTTATTTATTTATTTATTTATTTATTTATTTATTTATTTATTTATTTATTTATTTATTTATTTAATATATATGTCACCCATATTGCTATATTACAGAGTTAGGGGAAAATTTTCCTACTCTTTCATGGAACTCATATACCAATTCAATATGAGATACACTCAGTGTATTATTATTATTATTATTAGTAATATTAATAGTATTATCAATAATAATAATACCAATATTAGTAATATTAGTAATATTAGTAATATTAGTAATATTAGTAATATTAGTAATATTAGTAATATTAGTAATATTAGTAATATTAGTAATATTAGTAATATCACAACCACACAATTGTATCAGAGCAGCCAGTTGTTTCACCGAATTTGGCATTGATTACTTGTCGGGCCCCACCCAGGGGCCTAGGACGTCATAACGTATTTTCGTAATATGCATGCAGATCCAAACAGTGCGGCCTTTTGCATTTGACTGATGGTGATTTTGTCAATTTTTAACTGTTTTAAATGTAATTCCAGTGCTTTTCGAATAGCACCCTGTGTGCCGATTACCACTGGAATTACCACTGCTTCTTTGTGCCATAGTCGTTGAATTTCAATTTTTAAGTCCTGGTATTTTGCAATTTTTTCATGTTCTTTCTTGTTAACCCTACTATCCCCCGGTATTGTGATGTCTATGATTGTGACCTTATTTTTCTCAACCAGTGTGATCTCTGGTGTATTATGCACCAGTATTTTGTCTGTTTGTATACAAAAATCCCATAAGATCTTGACCATCTGATTTTCGGTGACTTTTTCAGGCTTATGTTCCCACCAGTTTGTTGTTGTTTTAATATTATAATTTTTGCACAAATTCCAGTGGATCATTTGTGCTACTGAATTGTCGTTTTGTTGGCTGGTCCACTTGTAGCCCACTTGTGGACGGATGCCCAGGGACCTCAACATCCGCCGCGGCCCTTGTTAACCCACGTGATGACCGATGCAGTATAGAATTTTTATTCATTTCTTTCACCATGTTGTATGGGTTGGTGGGTTTTTATGGGGCCAGCCTGCCAACCTGACCCCAACCCTCCTCCTTTCTCATCCAGGCTTGGGACCGGCAACGGCGGAGTATTATTATTATTATTATTGTACAATTGTATCACAGCGGCCAGTTGTTTCGCCGGATTTGGCATTGGTTACTAGTCGGGCCCCACCCAGGGGCCTAGGACGTCGTAACGTATTTTCGTAATATGCGTGCAGATCCAAGCAGTGCGGCTTTTTGCATTTGACTGATGGTGATTTTGTCAATTTTTAATTGTTTTAAATGTAATTCCAGTGCTTTTGGAATAGCACCCAGTGTGCCAATTACCACTGGAATTACCACTGTTGGTTTGTGCCATAGTCGTTGAATTTCGATTTTTAAGTCCTGGTATCTTGCGATTTTTTCATGTTCCTTCTCGGCGACCCTGCTATCACCTGGTATTGCGATGTCTATGATTGTGACCTTATTTTTCTCAACCAGTGTGATGTCTGGTGTATTATGCGCCAGTATTTTGTCGGTTTGTATACGGAAATCCCACAAGATCTTGACCATCTGATTTTCGGTGACTTTTTCAGGCTGATTATTATTATTATTATTATTATTATTATTATTACTATTACTAATAATAATCTTTGGTGAGATTCACACCCTTTGGGGCTGGTTGGTAGCTCAACAGCTCCTAACCAAGGACCTAGGAACTGTTAAGGTAACGTCGGAGGATATAAGCTGTTCCAAGTAGGGTGGTTTTTTGTAGAGTCAGAATGTTCAAGTCAGGTGAATTTAGAATTTTCAAATAGCAAGGTAGCCTTTTAGGTATTGCTCCAAGGGCTCCAATTACAATTGGGACAATACATGATTTCTTTTTCCACAGTTGCTCAACCTCAATTTGCAAGTCCCGTTATTTTGTGATTTTTTCTTGCTGTTCATCTTCAATTCGTGCATCTTCAGGTATTGCCATGTCAATGAACCATACTTTTTTCTTTTCAATTATTATGTCAGGTGTGTTGTGGGCCAAGTGCCTGTCAGTTTGGATTCTGAAGTCCCACAAGGTTTTGCCTTTCTCATTCTCTAAAACCTTCTCAATCTGATGGTCCCAGTGGTTTTTGCTGTACTCAAATCCGAACTTTTTGCACAATTTCTAGTTCATGTATATTTTCATAATATTGTCATGATATTCAATAACTAAACAATCCTCAATGGAACACTTGTATTTCCATGGAGAGAATGCACATATGGCAATACAGCATTGCAAACAGATGGCAAGAAGAGGGAATTTCATTTGGGAATTCTATTAAAAATCAAGAATATTGATTGGTTGTAGATCAGTTGTAGATGTGTACCATTTAGGCAGTTGTAAGATGAATTTCTTAAATATAAGTAGCAATAATCACTCCATATTAATTCTAACATTCTATCAAACATAAATATTGGTCATCATTTGTTGTGGCACAGCAGGATCCGGTTGAGCTGCTGATGGACTCGGATAGCAAGGAACCATATGAGTCTGCCAGGGAAGATGTGGAGGACCCTGGGCAGGGTTCAGACTTAGAGCAGGGACCAGACAGGCTGCTTGGCCACCAGGAGGCACCTGAGGCATGGAGCAGTGTGGAGGATGAAAGGCAGTTTGTCCCTCATGCAAAATTAAGAAGGGCGGAGAAACGGAAGCAGCAGCTCCAGAGGCAGACTCAGAGATGATAATTAAGCCCAGGTGGTTGTGGCTTGGCCCCTCCCAAGAGAGTATATAAGTGGAGAAGTTGGGAGGGGACATTTGCAGGACACAACCGCTCGAAACAGTATTGGAAAACTGTCTGTCTGTCTTGTATCCGTGCCAACTATTCTTGCATGTCAGTCTTATCTGGGCCTTCAGCCAAAGGAGTCGATAACTCCATGATTAAAGAGGGGCAAACAGCCAAGCCTGTGTCTGGGTGATTCGTAGGTCAGAGGGGGGGGACACATCAATTTCTCCCTTAAAATGCAAAAATAGTGCAGTTGCGGGGGGAAAAATCACTTCTGCTCAGAACAATTAGTTGATCTATTGGGCAGATCTTTCTTCACAGATAAAATTAATCTATAAATCATCATCAAAGCAAGTTAGGGAAATTAGGAACATGCATTATTTTGGTTTGAGAGAATTTGCTCAACACTTCACAGTGAAAAATAGAGTGCCCACTATCAACCTGGGAATCACATCCTGAAGATTATAAATTCAGAAACAGAAGAAGAAAAAACAATTGTGGGTATCATTTAAGAAGTAAACATGGTTAAATATAATGTGTATATGCATCACATTCAGATTATTCTGCAAGTGATTGAAAGGCACAATGAGTACACCATGCCCCTGTGCATGACTTTCATTGACTACAAAAAGGCATTTGACTCAGTATTCCAGCAAGCAATAATTAAGACATTGCTCAACCAAGGTGTAGACACTGATTACATAAACTTACTACAATCAATATATGAAAAACAATGGTGACGGTTTGCCTTAATGATCTTAAAGTGGAAGTCAACATAGAACAAGGCATATAACAAGGCAATACAATATCACCAACCCTTTTCTCAGCTTGCCTTGAAGAAGTATTTCACAAACTTAAGGGCAAAAGATGGAATAAAAGTCAAGGACACCCATTTAAATCACTTAAGATTTGCAGATGTTGTTGTTCTCGTCTCACAGACACATACGAGAGCTGCATAAAATGCAGGAGAACCATTTGGCTTAAAAATAAACCTGAAAAAGAGCCAGATTATGTTTAATACATTCACCAAAGAAAGAAAGAAAATATATCTGGAGTAGAACTAGATGTAGTAAACCACTACATATACCTTGACTAATGGATCTCAATGGGAGGTGATACAATAAAGAAAATTGAATGGTGTGTTAAATGTAGTTCGCATGTTAAATGTGGTTTTCAAGAGCAACCTCCCTCTATGCCTGAAGAGAAATGTTTTTGATCAGTGTGTGCTACCTGCTCTAACATATCCCAGTGAAAATGTATCTCGCAATTAATACAAAGACTCACAATTGACACAGAAACTAACCTCACAATCAATATAAAAGTTATGAGTGGCACAAAGAGTCATGGAAAGATACATGCTCAGCATTACAAAAAAAGATAGAAAGACCTGCACATGGATTAGGGAACAAATGAAAGTATTCAATAGCATCAAGAGAGTGAAAGAATTGAAATGGAAGTGGGCTGGCCACATAGTAAGAAGAACTGATGTCAGGTGGACCAAATCAGTCATAGAATGGCTTCCACTTGTTAAAATGCATTCAGGAAAGAGACCTAAAAAAAGATGGATCGACGATATCAGCAGGTATTGGCAAAAGAAATCTCAGGACTGTTTGGTTGAAAACATGCAGTAGCTAAGATGATGATGATGATGATGATGATGATGATGATGATGATGATGATGATATTGTATTTGAAGGGCTTTCTAAACAATCTATGAAACTCTCTACTGCCTTCATGTCAGTGGTGGGTTTTAGGAGGTACGCCCCGGTACAGGCATACCGGAGCCTGTCAGGAGCACCAGGTACTGTTCCAGTACGGTGCTCAGGAGGGCCCACCTGCCCACCCAAGCTCCTTACCTGTCCTTTAAGCCTTTGGCGCTTCTGCGGACACGCATGGCACGTATGGCACCTGCGCAATGCTGGAGCTTCGCGGAGGGTTGCAGAAGCGTTAAAGGCAAGTATGACGCATGCGTGTGCCGTGTGGATGACGCCGGGCCCGTTCCAACCGTACCAGTTGGAACAGGATCCAGAACCCACCACTGCTTCATTTATAACATTAACATGTTTCCATTTCTGAATGTCTCCCTTAGTATTATTGTCAAGGAAATCCAGAAAGACATTTATTACTCACCCACTTCCATCATAAAAAGAAAATCCTAAATGGTTTTCCTATTGCTCAAAGGAAAAAAAACTAGAGAATCCTCATTGTCAAAGACAATTCTGGTCTTTCAATTAGAATCCAAAAGGCATTTTAATGAATTATTTAAGTCCTGGAACTTCCATTTCAGTAAATCAGGTATTTAATATAAGCAAACAGTCAGGAGTCTTATTTGTGAAGGTTATAGACGTGAATGAATTGTTGAACATGGCCACAATTCACAGCCATTCTCTTGCCCAAAGGAAAAAAGGTCAGAGTTTCCTACATCCTGAGCATATTAAGACATCTGTTTCTCGGCAGCAAGATTTCAGGCAATCTGATTTGCATCCATTTGAAATTCTTTTCCTAACATTTTAAACATGAGTAACATTTAATCATTCTATTGAAACATCAGACCATTTAAGATGTGGATCTTCAGTTCCTAAAACCACTGTTTTTTTTTTTTTAATTTCCTTTGCTTTTGATGTAACCAACTGAAACAGTTGCTTTGAAATGTGCTCAAACTGAAAGCTTATGCTACCTTTTTTGTAGTAATTTGATTAAGAATTACAACAGCAAGAATAAAAATAAAGACTATGAATACAAGCTTTAAAAAAGGAATAAAAAGAAAAAGAATAAAAAGAAAAATAAGTGTATAAAAAAGAAGAAAAAATAAAAAATAGTATGATAATAAAAAAGAAAACAAATTTATAAAGAAATAAACACAAACATAAAGTTTTAATAACATCACCTTTTTTTTTTAAATGAAGCAAATGATCTCTTCTTCCCATATTCCATCCCTTAGCGATAACCAAGTTATAAAGTCTCAACATTCAGTCCTAATGAATGTTGTAAAAGTCCATTAAGGATTACCAGAAATAACAACATATATATTTTATATATGCTATTATTTATATGTGTCCTTCAATTATTAAAACATCAGCCAGGTTCATTTGTAAATCCAGTCTAACACAATTTGCCATATCATTCTTGTAGTCTGACTTTTTGAAATCCATTTTCAGATCCACATTCAAATCAGCCACAGTCTTTCTTTTATCTAGTAAGAGCTATTCCTTTTCCATAACTTATTTTGAATCCATTTTTATAATAGCAGACATTCTTGGGAGTAATTTCTCTCTGTGTTGTCCCAAATATTCTTAAATTCTTCCACAGTCAGATAATATTGCTCATTCTATAGTAATAGCTCTCTGCTCCTTTACTTATAATCTTTAGTTCTTTCTGGTTCCCTCAAGGTAACCTCTAATGCTCACTTTTATTTTTTGCTTCTAATCAACAATATTTTCCCATGGAATGTGTCTTACAGTTAGTTTCAAAATCTTAATATATAAACAACTCGGAGGAAGTGTTCTTGTAATTAATCTCAAAATCTTATTTCAAGTCCACCTGGCCTCAAAACCATTTATAACTTTCCAAAATCAATTTTCTACTCACCCCTTTGCTGTTTATTAAAATAATAATGGAAATTATTAAAGCAGAGAAGAAAGAAATCCAATCCCTGAATGTCCTATGTAAAGATCTGAGACATTTCTGTTCAGGTATAGGTGTATATTATAAATATTATAAGGCAGAGCTGTCAAACTGGATTTCTTTGAGGGCCAGAGGGCGAAGCAAGGGGAGGGGTGGTGGCAGATGGAATGGATGCTTCCTGCAGCACTTTGCCAGCCAAAATGGGGCATGGGGGAGATCTCTGTGCAGCCTGTTTTTGGCCAACAGAAAGCTGCAGGAGGCTGGATACACCCTCACATAGCCCATTTTGCCGGCAGAGGCACTGGATCTGGTCTGCGAGCCTTGAGTTTGACACCCCTGTTATAAACACTGCTGAGCTTACCCTGGAATACTGTGTCTGGAATTGAGGTCCTTCAGTTAGATGTCATCCCCTGCCACATGGAGATGTATGTGAACTGTACAGCAAGCATGGAGGGCTTCTCACAAGAGTCATTTTTAGTATCCAGCAGAAAAAGAGTTGTTCAGGGCTTTCAACTTAGAAACAATGCCGTTTTCCTGAAGAGCAAAGTACCTTCTGACCATCTAATCCTGACTTATTAAAGATGCATTAATTTGCTATGGACATCTGCATCTTTGCTATTCAAATATTTATGAATATATTCTGATTTAAGACCCATAATGCATTTCTCATTTTTCTTAAAAAAATAAGAATAAAACAAGTTTGCATTATTTCAAATATATATTTTCCTCCTTCAGTGCAGTTCAGAGGTTTGGGCTGCCTCTGGACATTTTGAATTCCGTTTTCCAAAACAATCCTCTTCCAAGGCTCACAGGCGGTGAAGAAAACAAACAAGAGTTCAGGAAGTTGATTCAAAAAAGTCTAAATAATAGAGTTACAAATATTTATATATTTTAGGAATAAAGGTTTAGTAGTCTGGATTAAAGATGTGAATTAAGATTGGGGGGGGGGATTTAAAATCTCTTTTGTCCAATATCCATTTTCCCCTTTAGAGTTTTTTCTGAACTGATGATTTGAATTTCAATGATTTGCTGGGACATAAGAGAACTATCTAGTAAGTTTCTGAACAATCCTCTGTATCTTTCCTAGGGCATTTGAGATGCTCTTTCATAGATTAGAGCACCATACCCTAGAGATTTTAATCAATAAGAGGTCAACCACCAGGGACCTATCTTTGTTCTAATATAAAAAATATGAAGCATGGAGGAAAATGCCAACAAGCATGTCACTTTTGTCTCCTTATTTCTACTGTACCCCACCTATACTACATACAGCTAGTCCTTGACTTATGACCATAGTTGAGCCCAAGATTTATATTGCTAAGTGAGACATTTGTTAAGTGAGTTTTCCTGCATTTTTACAATCATTCTTGGCACACTTTTCAAGAAAATCACTGCAGTTGTTGAGTTTGGAACATGGTTGTAAAGTGAATCTGGCTTCCCTTTAATTTTACAAAAGATTGTCACATGACACAGGGACACTGCAACCATCATAAAGATGAGTCTGTTGCCAAGCATCTGAATTTTGATCATGTGACCCACAGGGATGCTGAGAACAACCATAAGTCATTTTTTTCAGTGTCGTCGTAACTGTCAGCAGCCTACCCATCAAAGCTCTTTTCATGATTTAAAACTCTAATTTTCAAGAGTGTACATCTTTGGAAATGCCTCCTTCAATAGATTTAGACTCCTCAGTGCATATTGTTACTCTCTTTAAGAGGTAGAATTGAAAACTCATAAAGTGCTAGATATTTCTCCTACATTTCTACAATTAATTTTTATTCAGTATGATGAAAGAGAAGTAGGATTTTTCTTTAGAAAGGAAAAAAATGTGATGAATTTATCATGGATGAAGGATAACATTCCTGTCCATCTCCAGCCTTCGGTTATGCTAGCCTAGGGTGTATGTGTAAATGGTTTAATTTTTCCTTGTACAAGCCTTTCTTCACTTTCTCATCTCCCATTCTATTCAGTCCCAAGAATTGTCTTTGTCAGGGAACACCACAGACTGGACATTTTCAGGTAAGGAAGGAGGGGAGCTCTCAATTCAGCAGGTTAGAGCCCAACATCACAGCTGTATCAGACCATCACCGTGTCTAATGATTGAATAAACCTCAAAACATCACCAAAAGAACATTAGGGAAATATTTAAAAGAATAGAATAGAATAGAATAGAATAACTTTCTGAACAGAACAGAACAGAATAGAACAGAACAACAGAGTTGGAAGGGACCTTGGAGGTATTCTAGTTCAACCCCCTGCATAGGCAGGAAACCCTATACTAGTTCAGACAAATGATTGTCCAATTTCTTCATAAAAACTTCCAGTGTTGGGGCATTCACAACTTCTGGAGACAAGTTGTTCCACTGATTAATTGTTCTAACTGTCAGGAAATTTCTCCTTAGTTTTAGGTTGCTTCTCTCCTTGATTAGTTTCCATTCATTGCTTCTTGTCCTCACCTCAAGTGCTTTGGGGAATAGCTCAGCTCCCTCTTCATTGTGGCAGCCCCTGAGATATTGGAACACTGCTATCATGTCTCCCCTAGTCCTTCTTTTCATTAAATGAGACATACCCAATTCCAGCAACCGTTCTTTAGCCTCCAGTCCCCTAATCATCTTTGTTCTTCTTCTCTGCATTCTTTCTAGAGCTTCCACATCTTTTTTATATCGTGTCAATCAAAACTGGTCACAGTATTCCAAGTGTGGCCTTACCAAGGCATTATAAAATGATATTACGCTTCATGTAATCTTGGTTCTATAATAATAATACAAACAATCTGAAGCTTCTTGACATAGGAAAAGAAAACTTCTGAAAATCTGCAGGGCAGTTTTTGCTGTAACTGGGCTTAAAGTAACTACAGTGATACTGGCATGGTAAGGCATGCTATTCCCCCTTGAGTATAAGGACCAAATGCTTTAGTTGATGAAATCTACCCTCAGTCCCATGAATCAAGCCAAGCAGTGACTGTTTAGCTGCAGGCAGGGGAAAGTTTGTTTCCATGAAATCCATTTAAACTGTTTCTGTAAACAGGGCAAGGACTGCTGGTCTGAACTCTCAGAGGGGCATGACTCTGTTTTCGTAGCTGGCTGAATCTTAGGCTAAGACTGCCCTAAAGTCTCTACAGGTCTCATTACAGTAATGGTCCAGCCTTTTGAAAAGCCCATCCCTGGGCAGCTAGCCATAGTCTTAAAATTATCATTGCATGGCAACTGCTTCATAAAGCATATTTACCTTTTTAAAATGAAGTGCCCAAATATCCCCCAAGTTGTATTTGCGAGAATATTTTCCCACCCAATACCTGGGCATCACTACCCTAAAAAATTAAGTATGAGAGATAGAGCAGCAATAGTGGATTATTCAGGACTAATTTAATTTCTGACATTTCCGACAAAAACAAGGAGTTTGCCTTGATACTGGAACTGTTGTAGCATTTCATTTCATTTTTTTTTCATTTTACTTTCTTTGTATGCCACCCTTTTCCCTGAAAGGGACTCAGGGCGGCTCACAACTCAAGGGAGGGGAAAACAGACAAAGTTACAAAACATAAAGACCATACACAGTTAAAAAAGCACAACAGTCATACCATTCAAAGTGGGGCTGCAAGTCTTTAGCCCCAGGCCTGTCGGAACAGCCAGGTTTTGAGGGCTATGCGGAAGGTCTGGAGGGTGGTGAGGGTACGGATCTCCATGGGGAGTTCGTTCCAAAGGGTCGGAGCAGCCACAGAGAAGGCCCTCCTCCAGGTAGTTGCCAGTCGACATTGGCCGGCTGATGGAATTCGGAGGAGGCCTAGTCTGTGGGATCTTATTGGTCTAGTGGAGGTAATTGGCAGTAGGCGGTCTCTCAAGCATGGCCGCTTGTGTTTGCTCGTGCCATTATGGACAGGTTGGGATATGAAGTCTTTTCTATTGTTGGTGTATCCTTCTGCCTTGGAAACGATGACAAACGCTGGCCTCTATAGCATCCTTCCAATTTGAATTTAAATAGTGAAAGAAATGCTTTATTTCATCAGAGCTAAGTGTTGATGCCTGGGGATGAGTCTTTGTTAGATTTTTCCTGGTTGCCAATGTGCATAAAGCTTGAAATAATTGTTCTAAACGCTTCCTCCTTTTGCCTCTAAGAACCATCTTTAACCATAATATTATTGTGCGATGAAGTCAGTATGACACATCAGCATCCTTATTCCATAACTAGTCCCCAGATGGGATCTGTCATGCAGAACTGATTTAAAGAGGCCTTCAGCAACATGTCCTTTGTCGGTCCCATCCTTGGGTCTGCACACAAATCTCTTTTGGCTATCAAAACTGCCAAAGAGAGCCCTCAGCCTCAAGGTAAAGAGCTTCATTCTGAGAAATAAGAGGACAGGAGGATGTTGCAAAATATTTCAGGAGGGGCCTTATCTCAGGTCTCCACATGAAAGAAACACCCTTCCAAAAACTTCCGAAGACAGCTCTGCTAAACAATTTGGCCTTTACGTTTCCTACGGTTTTATTTCCTATTCTTTCCTTGACCTAGATATAGCTATCCAGGTTGCTCCTATGATTTGTTGGAAAGAACATGTTTAATAGATTCATTTTGTGTCATTAAGATGTATGAGGGAAAGAGGCAGTGAACAATGATATCGCTTTGGAAGATGGATGTGTCTTTTTAAAAAAATGCTTGCTAACTTTCCTAATGCTCATAACATGCTGTATATTCAGTTAATTACCTAAATGGCTTCCAACTGTCTCTCATTAGTGAGAAGCCACTCTTTCGTTCTTTCTTTTCATCTTAATTCCCTGCAAACTAACAGTATCTGAATGATGTCTCTTGTGCAGCCCAGTGGAACGGACTGTAGGATCGAAGGTTATTGTTTGTGAAAACAATGAGTGAGCCTCTCTTGAAGCCTTCTGTGACCAGGTTTCGGCTTGGATTTCATCATCCTGTAGAATGTCCAAGGCTAGAGAGAGGGAGAAACAACAGAAAACATTCACAGGGGCTAAAATCAACTGTTGATTTCTTAATGATTCATGGGGAGGGAGAAATCAGGGAGTTTTTCTTTGATTCTTCTTTAATAAGTATCTGTTTTTATTCTGAGTGGCTAAGAAGTTAAAGCAATTAAAAACAATTACTAGCGATGGGTAAAATGAAAAGTGGTTCCTGAAGACAAGCCCTGACAAAAGTTGTTAAGACCTCTCAATGACTATATCACCTTCCAGCTTCCAGGACCTAAAGCATATTCAGGTCTTCAATCCTTTATGACAGGCAACTTCTAACCTCCAGATTATCAAGTTCTTTTTATTTAAGTGTTCCAGAGTGAGCACTTCCTATTGGACCTAGTGGGATAGTAGAAACAACCAGGGAGAGATGATCCAACAAATAGCCTAGCCCCATGCCATGGAGGGCTTTATAGATGGCAATCAAAACCTGGAACTCCACCTGGAAGTATACTAGAACCTCTCAGTGCAGCTCTCAGAACAGAGATGTAACATGGATGTATTAAGGTAAGATCATAACTGACAGTGCTGCTGTATTCTGGGCCAGCTGCAGCTTCCAGATGGTCATCAAGGACAGGCCCATGTAGATCAGGTTGCTGAAATCCATTTAGGAAGTGACTAAAGCACAATGACTGTAAGTAGTGGCTGACAATCCAGCAAGGGGTGAAACTGATGCAGAAAATGAAATTATGTAAAAACCCTTCTGGCCACAGTTGTCCCTTGCTCCCTTTTTGCTTTCAGATCAGGAGTAACCAGGGGTGGGTTTCAACCGGTCCGCGGTGGTCCGTGCGGACCGGTTGGTCGGTGAACCTGGAAATAAGTAACTTCCGGGAACGCCGAAGGGCCCACCCGTCCGCCCGTGCTCCTTACCGGTCTTTGAAGGCTTTTGCGCTTCCACGCAGGCACATGGCACATACAGTGCCTGCGCGATTCTCTACAAGCAGCTGGAGCATCGCGCCGGTGCTAAGACATATGCATGAACTGTGCGCATTCATGAGGATGCTGCCGGCCTGTTCCAACCGTACTGGTTGGAACGGGATGAGCAACCCACCACTGGGAGCAACACACAGCTGCATTGAGTGATACATCTCAAGATCATATCAAGTGGCACAACTGAAAGCAAATAACCGCAGTGGATGGAAGATTTTCTGTGGGTAAATCACATCAGAAAGCAAAAGCTCACTGATTTTGCTCAACTACAACTAGTACCAATACTAAAGCATAGGGAAGGGGTATTCTATTTTTAAAAAGGAGACTGGAATCTAGGGTAGTTATCAAAACTTAAGTTGCAACCTTTCCTTCTAATCAAGTTCTATTCCTGATATTATGAAAACATCCATTTAATTTTCTTGGCAATATATAAACATGATTTGACAATGCTTCTGGGGAAAATCTGTCAGCTTCCCAGTTCATAGAAATCTAAGCTGGTTTTTTGTTGTTGTGGAGGTTGTTTAGTTTTTTTAACCTCCACATTTTTTTTAAAAAAATGCATGTACTTTTATAATATATTGAATATGATACAAGTTTGGTATATTTCTCCAGAAAACAAGAAGACATGAAATACATATGAAGCCAGGCATTATGGCTCAAAACAAGAACCAGAATCAGACTCCTTTAATGAATTATGACACCATACTCTTAAGAAATAAGAAAAGTCATCTAAAAATTAGCTGCAATTAGTTTGAAACTAATCAGATTTGTCGGCCATGAGTAAAACAAGCTTCTTTCATTTTAATTGTTCCCAATCATGGTTCCTTTTACAAGTAGTCCTCATTAACAGTCATGTATATAGTCACTGTTTGAAAAAAGTAACACACACCTGGTGCTACCACTTACGATCATCTAAGTATCCTCTTGGTCACACGATTGAAAATTTGGGCACTTGGCAACCAGCATGTATACAAGATAGTTTCAACATCCTGGGTTCTAGTGATTACCATCTGCAACCTTTCCAGCTGGCCCCTGACAAACAAAGTCAATAGGGGAAACCAGATTTGCTTAACAACTGCGTGATTCATCTAACAACTGATTTGCTTAACAACCCTGGAGGAGGAAAAGGTGGTACCAACCCCCCAAGGTTGCCAAGGTTTGTGCAACACCATCTGGCTTAATAAATGACATCCCTAGACAACAGGCATTTTGCTAGAAGGGCCACCCTTACATCTGGCTCTTGCTACCCAGTAGGTGGCCTACTACTTATTGAGAAATTTCCTGGAGATAAGGCACATGTCTTGTAAAGGAGAAAAAGTGAAATTAAAGCACAATTTTCGACAATACTGGCTGGTGCTAGGAAAATAGGGGAAGGAATGACATTCTTAAGGAAATCATTCAGTTCCATTGTTTGCTGATCCTTATTAGTTTTCATTCCCTAACAAGTGCACTGCTCACTGATGCATTTGATCTCCTGTGACAAAGGGAAGGGCTAGATCTACTAAACAGGAGGCCAAGCTAAGTGCCTGAAGGACCCCATCCCATCACTGCAAGTCCTGGCGGTTTAGAGAGCAGCACATGAAACTTTCAGCTCAAGAGATGGAATTTGCAGGGACCAATCTAGCACCTGAGCTGGCTACAACACAAACATTCATTAATGTCTCTGGCCATAATTTGAGGAATATAAAAAATACAAATAAATTTTCTGCAGACCACCAAATTTTTCTCGTAGGCCACAAGTGGCCTGCGGATCTCACCGGTTGGTGACTACTGCCCTAAATCATGCTTCAAGATAGTGCATGCTAAGACTTCTGGGAGTTGTAGTTGGCCCATCTGAAACTTACCAGGTTCTAAACTCTTGTGTGTCATTTTCTAAACCCAAACACTTAACTGTTTGCTTTATAAAACTTGTTCCTTGTGCTAAATTCAATGCATATGCTAGCTTTGTTTATATATTATTCAATATATATATGCAAGAGAGATAACATGCTGAATGTACCTGAAAGAAATACCATGTTTCATTCAATAATTCATCTTCAAATTAGGAAGATTGACTTACAGCTGCAGAAATGTAGTAAGCGGTAGGAGTGATTTCCCCCCTCTGCCTAATCTTCTCTTTTTTGTAGGAGGAATCATCATAAATTCAGGAGTAAAGATGCTGTATGTATTGATGTACAGTAGGTATTTATATATGTGTATGCATTTAGATAGATTAATATTGATTACATTTCAGTTCCAGATACAATAACTGTGCATATTGAAGAAAACCAAAGATGAAAAATTGTTGCTCTCTCCATGCTGGTACGTTTCCATGTTACTGCCTTTTCCATATGTGCAAATCTATTCCAAGAGTCATGTGTAGCACAGAACCAGGAGCCAGGATGATTCCTAGTTAATCATATCCTCTGTTCTCATAGCTGGCAGCATACATTTATTTACCAATACTCTGATTTAATAGAGAGGCGTAAATTCCTTCAGGGAAACAAATCATCTCAATAAAGGATGAATAAATTATATATCTCTCAGTTGCTTCCGAACAGTTTGTCCAGTTGAAAAGGGGACCTGTGGGTGCTGCATGCAGCCCCCCTCCATTTTTTTCCTGGCAGAAGGCTACAGGACGCTTTTGCAGTCAAAAATGGAATAAGCCAGTTTTCGCTGGCAGAATACTCGGGCCACCACAGGCACCCTCTGGAACGAACTCCCCGTGGAGATTCGGACCCTCACCACCCTCCAGACCTTCCGCGCCGCCCTTAAAATCTGGCTGTCCCCGCTGGCCTGGGGTTAAAGACTCTAACCCCACTCGAATTGTATGACTGTTGTGTTCTTAAATGATGTAGTGTCTTTATGTTGTAAATTGTTTGTCCTTCCCCCCACTTTGAACTATGAGCCGCCCTGAGTCCCCCCAGGGAAAAGGGCGGCATACAAATAAAGTGACTATGACTATGACTATGAGTGACATCAAGCTGGCCATGCCCCCCTGCCCCCCCCGAGGTCAAATAAAACTCTGATGTGGTCCTCAATGAAATCAAGTTTGACAACCCTGATTTATAGTGATAGATTTATTCACCCATTATCCTCTCTTACAAAATAAATAAATCCATATCTAATTCAGCAGTAGGCCCTTGGATGTAGATATTCCTTTCTCCCTTTTTGAGAACATTGAAGAATGTAAAAACAAAAACAAATGCACATCATGCTTCTTCAACAAAGTCCTGTTTATAATAGAATCAGTGAAATTGTTACCATTCCACATTCGTCCTTCCCTGCCTTTTACATGAAGTTTAGCTTGGACAGTTCTTGGAAATTGACATTACTGCAAAACTCAAGGGCCAGCCTGTTAATCTATGCAAAATGTAGGGATCATTAATGTGTGTCCTCAAAGATATGCACTGGCTGCCAATTACTTACAGCCAATTACTTACAATTTACTTAAGCACAATTTAAGGTTCTGTTGTTCACCTTGGTAGCCCCAAAGACTGATGGCCCAGTTCTATTAGAGAATGGCTTTCTTCTCATTATAAACCTATTTGGTGCTTTCTATCAGCAGTATCACATTAGTTATTTGACTTTTGATTATATGGGAAGGGATGTTCTCTTTTGTGTTCTCAGGTAGAGTGGAATGCATGTCCTAAAAAGGTACATTTGGTTATTGGTGTTTTAAGAAGATAGTAAAAGATTATCTCTTTCATCAAACTCTCAGATATTAATTTCAGTTATGAATTTTACTTGCATTAATTTATGTTTATGTGGAAAGGAGTTTGATTTCCAGGCAATTATTTCCTATTTCTGATGCCTATGATCTACCCACGAGAATCTTGGAAGCTACCAGGAGATAACTAAAAACACACATGCTCTCATATGATGACTGAAACCATGATTCAAAAACACAGTTATGAAAAATGGCTATATGATTTGTTTTTGGTTTGAAAGCTTGCATGCAACAGACATTTAGGAACAATAAACCACTCTTAGGATGAGTGAAACCTTTCACTTCACAATACACAACACAATACACAAAACAACACAAAAGGAAATACACAATACAATACACAAAACAACACAATGCACAAAACAATACACAAAACAATACACAAAATACAGTACAAAATACACAAGAAATACACAATGTGCAAAACAATACACGAAATACACCACACAAAATACAATAAGCAAGCAATCCTTATTGCCAAGGATAAGCAGCACAATACAAAACACAGTACACAATACACAACACACAATACACGAAACAAGAAGCAATACACAAAACAATACACAATACACAACACAAAATACAATACAACACAATATACAATACAAAATACAATACACAAAACACAGTACAAAATACAATGCAAAATGCAAAATGCAAAATGCAAAATACAAAATAATACAAAATGCAAAATACAAAATAATACAAAATACAAAATACAAAATACAAAATACAAAATACAAAATACAAAATACAAAATACAAAATACAAAATACAAAATACAAAATACAAAATACAAAATACAAAATACAAAATACAAAATACAAAATACAAAATACAAAATACAATACAAAATACAATACAAAATACAATACAAAATACAATACAAAATACAATACAATACAATGCAAAACACAACACAACACAAAATACAACACAAAATACAACACACAATACAATACAAAATACAATACAAAATACAATACAAAATACAATACAAAATACAATACAAAATACAATACAAAATACAATACAAAATACAATACAAAATACAATACAAAATACAATACAAAATACAACTTATGGCAGTCTTCAGAATTAGCCTGCAATACGGCATTCTAACCACTGTGCCACCATGGATCATAAACATCTGCTGGAAGCTATGGTGATACTACAGTGCAATATATGCAATGTGCATCTGTAAAATCATGACGTAAATGACATTATTTTCATCATTCGCAGGATGATATCATGAAGTGTGTAGCTGCATTATCCCCTCACATGATGCAAATGTACCAAGTGCCTCTTTTTCTTAGCATTGACAGAGGATGGTTAAAAATATGTAGGATGAGGCCCTCCATTTTCAGCTTCCACGCCCCCCATTTTCGGCCTTTATGCGTCCCATTTTCAGCCCATTCCAGGTGGCAGCGATAGGTGGCAGTGGTGAGTGAGAAGACAATACAGGCACAAATGCCACTTTTGCAAAGAAGCTAAAGAAACAACGGACCATCTAATTAGCTGTTGCAAAAGTTGGCACCAACTGACTACAAATAAAATAGCAACAATGGAGCATCAGAGAAATGCAAGAAATACAGTATCATTTCCCTGTAAGGGAGAACTGGTAGGATCATAAAATTGATAAAGTAATAGAAAATGAAGAAGCTGAAGTAATCTGAATTTTAGAATTCAAACACATAATACACTAGACTTAACAATTTAGTCTTAAGAAAGACAAATTGTCTAGATAGTGGATACTATTACGTGGAGACAATAGAATACAAGAGAAAGAACTGGATAAAATTACAAAATACAAAGACGTTCATAGAAATAGAGCAACTATAGCCAAAGAAAGTAGATGTAATACAAATAGTATTAAGTGCCTTGGGTGCAATTCAAAAACAACCAAATCACCATTGGCATTGACAAATTCACGATCAGTCAATTGCAAAAGGCAGCTTTACTCAGAACAGCTTATATCCTGCAACAATACACTAACACCATCAAATACCAACATCTGCCTATCCCAGGTCTTTGGGAAGGACTCAATTGGTAGGCAAAAATGCCAAATCCAGTCTGAATATCTGCTGCACTGTGAAGAGGAGGAGGAGGAGGAGGAGGAGGAGAAAAGAAGAAGAAGAAGAAGAAGAAGAAGAAGAAGAAGAAGAAGAAGAAGAAGAAGAAGAAGAACAACAACAACAACAACAACAACAACAACAACAACAACTGTAATAGTCAGGTTAGTCTAGTGGCTCAGATTCAGCTGACAGTTTGGTAAATTTCCATATGGGAATTAGGACAAATCACATAGTGGAATTCCTTTTCAGTGAGTAAAATGGCAATTGCTGGCCCTGTCTGATATATAGCTGATTCATCTCTTAAGAATCAGGACCAATAAACAAGAACATAAAATAAATAAATAAAATCCCTTTTAGCTTAAATGAGCACAAAGCTATATAATCAATGATCTGTTTTATTGTATATGCTGCGAACAAAGTCAATAAATTGAAAACACCACGGTAACAAGTTTGCTTAGTTCAATTTTTCTCATCCACTTAAGTAGACTCAGCTCAATAAAGATACAGTCACATACCATTTGCAGCACTGCAGCAAATTTCACGAGAATCCTTGGCCGTAATAATAATTTCCTTTCATTACCTTCCACAAAAATTGTGCATGTCCCATTCAGGAAGTGCTGCTTAATAAAAAAAATTGTGTTCCGATAAACATTTCAGAAAGTGGCATTGAAAAGATTTGCACTCTGAGGGTCCTGCAAACTGTTATCAAGGGAGAAAAGCAAAGAACAGCATAAATCCTACATTTGTCAGATTAATATGAAAAACCGAGCACAACAGATAGTAGTTCTATAAATCATCTTGCACTTCCCTGAATCGGAAAAAGAGCTACATCCAAGAAAAAGTAGAAGGGCTTTACTGTACTGTAAAAGACTATGGAGGGGATGGTGACAGACCCTTTGGAAAACATTTCTGATAATGTCTATTGGGATCCATCAAACTTGAGAGAAAATACAAAGTGATTATTGTGAATGTTCTAAAATAGAAATAGCATGTGCAGTTCAATATCACATGCTATATGTTTAGGTTGTTGCTTCAAGTGCTAATCCTATACCATGCTTTGAAAACCACTATAGGTAATCCTCAATTTACAACAGTTTGTTTAGTGACCATTCAAAGTTACAACAGAAAAAGTGACTTATGATCATTTTTCACACTTATGACTGTCACAGCATCCCCATGGTCAGGTGAAACAGGATTCAGATGCTTGTTTATGACGGTTTCAGTGTCCCAGGGTCATGGGAACACCTTTTGTGACCCCTGACAAGCAAAGTCAATGGGGAATCCAGATTCTCTTAACAGCCCTGTTGCTAACTTAACAATTGCAGTGGTTCTGTTTACAACTGTGGCAAGAAATGGAGCAAAACTCACTTAATAATTGTCTTGCTTAGCAACAGAAATTGTGGACTCAATTGTGGTTGTAAATCGAGGACCACCTGTACTATTGTATTTTTGGAGTATAAGACGCACCTTTTTCCCTCAAAAAGAGGGTGAAAATCTGGGTGCATCTTATACACTGAATACAGCATTTTTGGCCTACCGAAACCCCATCGCCTTTGCAAAAATGGATGTGCAGAGGGGTTGGGAGGCTTGCAAAGTGCTCTAAGGATTGGGAAGGGAAAAAAAGAGCAAAAAACTGGGCCATTTTTTGCTCGTTTTTGCCCCCAGCTTGCAGGAGCCTCCCAAAGCTGTGCATGTCCTTTTTTTTTTTTTTTTTTTTGCAAAAAATGAGACGTGTAGAGGGTTTGGAAGGCCTGCAGAGTGCGAACACTTTTTTTAAAAAAATACCTCTTCAAAATCATGGTGCATCTTATACTCCGGTACGTCTTATAGTCCAAAAATACGGTAGTTTTAATAAAATGAATGTACCAGAAGTCTATAAATATGGGGAAAATGTATGAATTAATAACTTTATCTTTGAAGCTTAAAAACTGCTGGAGAAAAATATAGAATTTCTCTATATAAATTAGAAAATATAGAATTTCTCTATATTCTCATAGAATTCTCATAGAATTTCTATGAGCCAAGGTGGCGCAGTGGTTAAATGCAGCACTGCAGGCTACTGCTAGATCAGCAGGTCAGCGGTTCAAATTTCACCGGCTCAGGGTTGACTCAGCCTTCCATCCTTCCGAGGTGGGTAAAATGAGGACCCAGATTGTTGGGGGCAATATGCTGACTCTCTGTAAACCGCTTAGAGAGGCCTGAAAGGCCTATGAAGCGGTATATAAGTCTACTGCTATTGCTATTGCTATTGCTTGGCATTATGGTGTGGAGATGATGTGGAGCAGGATGTGTGAGGTCGTGATAGCATATGTATCATACAATTCTGTGGAAGTCGCATATGTATCATACAGCTCCATGGAAGAGGGCATTAGTGCAAGAGCCTTGATGATTCTGTGGGAATATGTGCCATTATAGCCTCTTATACTTATTCTACTAAAATATGATAGATCAACTACTGCCAAGCATTGCTTATAATGACTATTGGTTCCCAGGTCAGGTAAATTTTCAAATGAAGTTGCTATAAAATTATGGCCTACTACATAGTGAAATAAATTATAACAAATTATAACGTATGGATTAAAGAAAAAAACAAGTAGCAGACATAGAAAACACATAAATATTCCTTAATTTTCTTCTAAACTAAAAGATCCATTATCCTTAGTTAGCACAGCTATGACACATGGCAGTGGAGATTATAATCTCTGATACATCCATCATATGCCAAAGATTCCAGGAAAGAAAAAAACTGCTTTATATTATTTAACCAGTTCTAATTCTCAAAGTTCGAAACAGGAAGCTAGGAAGTCCCTGGATCTGTGTGTCAGAACTGTTACCTCATGCTAGTAGCAGATTGCCATGAACCCTGGGGAATGGGGGAGTGGAAGTGCTGGGGAGTGGAGAGAAAGTTACAAAAATGAAGGTA
Organism: Thamnophis elegans; assembly: GCF_009769535.1. Lineage (NCBI taxonomy): Eukaryota > Metazoa > Chordata > Lepidosauria > Squamata > Natricidae > Thamnophis > Thamnophis elegans. The sequence goes on from NC_045542.1 coordinate 81,049,266, forward strand.
TCTTTCTGAAACAGTGTTTCAAGGTCACCTCACGATGAGAAGAATGCAGCTGTGAGTCAGCCTACAATCAGAGTGGCCATTTCAAAAACATCTTCCTGGAGATTGATTGTATGATGCAGGAGCAGGAATGGGAAGTGCCTATGTGGGAAAGGTTTTCCCTTGGGGATTTTGGCAAGCAAATTTCAGTTCTGGCTTTGCTTCATTCACTTGACTTCATTCACTTGACTTCTAATAAAACTGTACCTTTTGCAACAGATGAAGCCAAATGGATCATTTTTACTTAGAAGTGCAAGCTGAGGCAGGGCTGCCACTGTTTATATTAAACGAATAAATTTAAATCCCCAATGTCAACGGATAAAAATGATTATTTTTTAAACTTCTCCATCTATAACATGAATGACTTATATTTAAGTAACCTACAAAATAGATGCAGTTTGTTTTCCGTTTGTCTTGTCCAATGATGCTCATAAGCTTCTGAGCCTTGTTCCTTATATTAGCGTTCTTCATCTATCATCTACACCAATACAAATTGTTACCACCAACTGTTCTCCTAAGAAGCATAAGTCTACCTCAAATTGTGGGAGCAAATGTTCATTTGGGGGACAGTGATATTTCACAACACTGATACAACTCAATTCTCAGTTCCAAAAATGCTGAAAAATGGATATGTTGCCAAGGCAGTTTGAAAGGAAGTGTAAGGAAAGACAATTTAATTCAGAGGTGGTATTCAGCCAGTTCGGACCAGCTCGCTAGAACTGGTAGCAGAAATCACTGGTGGCCCTGCCTTCCTGCCCCAGCTCTATGCCGTTCTATTCAGGCACATTTTTAAGTTCGGGGAAGAAGGCACGTGTGTGAGCAAAGTACATGCATGGAAGGCTGTGTGCATGTGTGGAAGGGGTGCCTGCGCCTCAGAGGTGGGTTTCTACCAGTTTGCACCTATTCGGTAGAACCGGTTCATCAAATCTACCAAACCGGTTAGAAGAGGTTCCACCAGTGGACCCGGAAAGCAGGCCACACCTACAGAAGAGGTTCCAAAATTTTTTGAAACCCACCACTGATCCTTGGATATGATTATTCTACACTATCATGTTCATATTTATAAAACTCAGTGCCTCTGTGAAAGGTAAGGATGACTACTGCGTTTGTGGTGCAATCAGAACATTGTGTTGAAGTTGTTTTAACGCAAATCAAAGATGCCTTTTAAAAAACAAGTTTACATCATCTTCTTATGCATGCCAGTGCTGTGTGTGAGGTAATTTAAGGTGGTTCTGACAAGTGTCGTCGGCATCTTCATATCCAGTCACATGGGGGGCAGGCCACTCCCATCTGGTCACATGGGCGGCAAGCCACTCCCACAAAGGAGGCTTTTAAATATGTTGTGAGGGAAAGATGCAGGAGCCATGGAATCAGAGAGTAAGATGTTTATTGTGAGATGACAAGCGATTCAAAAACGTCCCTGCAACTGTCAGGGTATTTATACTCGAGCCCAAAGCAACTGTCAAATGACCAGCCAATCAGAGAGCTGGTAACAGGGAACATTTGCATATATAACACTCCTTCCCCCCAGTTATTTGCATACTCAACACTCCTCTAACATTTGCATATATAACACTCCTTCCCCCCCAGTTATTTGCTTTGTGTGCAAAGAAAGTCCAAGCCTGTTGGTAACTTTGGTTTTTTGGAGGCAGGTTGGTGTCCTCATGCTTCAGCTTCCCGTCCAGCGCCAGACCTCACTTCTCCCGGTTGTTGGTCAGCAGTGGAGTCAGCGTGTAAACCTTGCAGAAGGTGGAGCTTGGAGGCAGGCAGCTTTCTAAGGCAGGTGGCCTTGGGAGGTAGGCAGCTTTGTAATGCAGGTGGAGCAGCGGAGGCTCCAGGCAGCAGCAGCTGCAGACAGTTTGTATTATGCAGATAGAAAGCCGTGAAGAGACGGATGGCAGCAGCGGCTGCAGACAGGCAGGCAGTTTCAGCCGAGGTTGGCCTTCGCGGTCTTTGGCTCGTCCTTGGAGTTGGCGTGGCTCGTCCTTCAAGTTGGCGTAGCTGGCTCGTCCTTGGAGTTGGCGTGGCTCGTCCTTCAAGTTGGCGTAGATGGAAGGCTTCACGGTGGCTACTGCTGCTGCTGAGTGCATGCTGGCCATTGGTTCTCTGTTGTGGCTTTTGTGTCTGATTTTCGCGGGGCCGCGACTGGCTTATTCTTCGTTGTTGTTTTCCAGGCTCTGCAGGAATCGCATATCCCACCCTCGTCGCCAGTTTTGAATATGTTGTGAGGGAAAGACGCAGGAGCCATGGAATCAGAGAGTAAGATGTTTATTGCGAGATGACAAGCGATTCAAAAACATCCCTGCAACTGTCAGAGTATTTATACTCGAGCCCAAAGCAACTGTCAAATGACCAGCCAATCAGAGAGCTGGTAACAGGGAACATTTGCATATATAACACTCCTTCCCCCCAGTTATTTGCATACTCAACACTCCTCTAACATTTGCATATATAACAGAGGCCACACCCACATAGTAGGTTTGAACAATTTTTGAAACCCACCACTGCTGCTGAGCGGGCACGCGCAGGGCGAACCGGTGGTAACAAAATGTGAAACCTATTGCTGATTTAATTATCGTAGAAGAGTAGCCCTTTTCCTTCCTTTCTATTCTTATTCCTTAGAAAATCCAGTATCAAATTCCAGGAGGCACTGTTACTGTGTTAGATGAACCATTGTGTTAATATATTTTGATATGTTTTTGGCAAACTCCAAGCAAGAAAGGAGTTAAGGTCCAAAGGGGTTGTTTAATGCTACTCTTGCTACATATGTGATCTTAATGGACTGGGACCATGGCATACAAGCAGAAATTTACTTAAGATGACTCTGAACTTGTTCTTAGGAATATTGAAATGCTAGATTTTTTTTTTCCTGGGTTGCTGCAGGGAGCTAATGGAGACCGCATAAAAGGAAAGATCAATTTAAAAATTATATCAAACTTTATTATTGTGGTCCAAGACTGGTCCTATGTACATATAAAAATAAACTAAGCTGCAACAGAGTAAGAATAGTGCAGAGTGCAGTAGAGCCTAAGCACTATGTGTAAATCCTGTAAAACTATGTAAAACGGAAGAAATACATAACCAACTAAAAAACAAGTTAAGAACATGAAATCTTGAAGCATAAATCAGCTGAAATTAGCTGTCAATCTAGTGAAAGGATAACTAATAAAATACATTTCGGCTTTTTGAACCAGATTCCTTTATTGGATAGCGTCGATCAAATGGAATCTCAGTAACTCTCTAAAACTGAATATTAAAAATAAAATAAAGTTCCTAATATAACTGTATGCCAATCAAGCAAAATAGATTTCTGCCAACTGATATATTCTGTCAGCTGTTATTAATGTGGAGCATTAGCTAATAGCTATTCAAAATTAATCTTAACTTCCATTTGCTGGGGCTTGATCAAATGGTTGATATGACTCTATATTTAATGTGTTAAATATAATCAAATTTTTGAAATACCATAAATTCTGTGTATCACTGTATGCTTGATTCAACAGAATACTTCACCATTACAGACTATGTGAGAAAAATAATAACATCTCAAAGATTACATAAAATTAAGGGTATATAAGTAGCAGGAATGTACATTATATTTGCATTATATCTACATGTCATTTGTTAAGATCCAATGTATTTCTATATGGTCATTTGGATGGATGGGGATTGCTATAAAAAATTCAAAACTTCACCTTTAATTGCTTATTTTACTTATCACAACCCTCAAGTAGAATAGAATATCTCATAACGTATGGGTCAGTTTTCTATAAAACTTATTCACGTCAACTTTTATTCTCCCAGCTATGCATTTTATAGCTAAAATAAAGAGAAAAGCCCAGTATAGATTCGTAAAGCATTTTTTTAAATTTAGATCATAAAGCTCTTCAAAATAACAGTTTGGGGCCCATTTAAAGCAAGCTTTGGTTACAGCCATTTTTTACAGGCAAACATTTCTAAGTCACAGCTAAAACTGATTGTTGTGACAAATTCTGGCTTACGGTACATTTGAAAGCGTGTAGCATCCTGCAAGCATACATTATGCTTAGGTTTCATCAATATAGAATTCAATTGACCCTTGTCATTGCTGGTGTCCTTTATTGCAGCATCAAAAAATGACTAGAATAATAATACTGGCTATTAGAATGAACACCAAGCTGATTGCACTGATGTAGTAGTTCAAATTTTTGCTCTGATAGAGTTGTTTTACAAGCTGGGCATTCCTGGTGACAAAAATCAAGTAAGGCACCCAATCATTTGATGTAGCCAGTGCAAGCGATGACATGGAAGATAATCTGTTGAAGAGATTAAAGACAACATAGGCAAAACCAAAGAGAATTTCCACTTTTCATTTTATATTTAAACTCAGTTGCTACATATATTAATGTTACTATCATAGCAAGCAAATTGTTTGTTAACAAGCTAGTTATTTTACTCAATGAACAAATTTCCCGGCTATATATTCCTATGCTATTTATTACATATATTCCACTTTGTATTCCATTATAATACCTGCATTTGCAATCACTGCAGCAAATGGTTTCCTATTTTACAGGTGTGGAAATGCAGATAGATAGGTACTTCTGTTATTTTTATATTTAATCAATAGCTGTTAGAAATTCTGCATAGGAATTTTTACAAGAATAAAGACTGCTAAATGCTCCAAGCCATGCAAAGATCATGAGGGTAGCATTCCAAATTGTATAGTTTGATATGTTCAAATAATTTTTGCAACTTGTAACTGCAGTTCCTTAGGCTATGCCATGGTGTTTTAGACAAGCTTGGAATTATATTTTAAATTCATATGTGTAGAAATACCATATTTCCCTGAAACTAAGACAGGGTGTTATTTTCTTTTGACCCTCGAAATAAGTCCTTGGTCTTATTTTTGGGGAGGTCTTATTATTTTTCAGCTGCAGGAGGCGGCGAGTGTGATCACCTCATGGCTGCTGCTGTGTTATAATATTTTCAGGAAGGGCTTACTTTCAGGGGAGGGCTTATTTTAGCGCATGCACTCAACAGCCTGATTGGGCTTATTATCCAGGGAGGTCTTATTTTCAGGAAAACAGGGTAATCCTACTGAAACCACGATTATACTTTTCATTGTATTTTCAGTTCAGGATTCCAGAGCTGTAGGGTATTTTTTAAGATAATATGTTAGGATTCTAGGGTTTATTTAATGATAAACCCTAAGGATAAATCCTAAGGTGCTGCCTGCTGAATGCTAGTCATAGAATTAGGAATTATTTGACTTGGTGTTTAGCCCTGAGAAGTGAACATAGATGCAAGCAGTCACTTTCTATAAGCTACACTGATTTTTCAATGCAAGGTCAGCGGGTTCCAGTGCAGTTCAATCTGCCTTGAAGGGTAGAATAGTCTTCTTAGTGGATGCAGTGTTGAAAGAAAAATTCACTTGGTATGACATATTTTTGAATTCACCCAACTTGTGCTTTATATGCTGGAGTAAATTTGTGTATTCAACTTCTTGAAAAAGTGTTGGGCATGATTCACAAGAAAAATGGGAATATGAAGAAAAACTGTACAAAGAAATGCACAGAGAAAAATGATGCAGGAAATGAAGTGTGTCTGGGAAAATTGACAACAAATGAAACCTTAGGAAAACTGGTTACAATAGTGTAAATATTGTAAAAGAAATGTGCATTCCAAAATACTGACAAATTCCAAAGAAAATCTAATCCAGGTTTGGATTATTTATGAATAACCCAAAATTACTTGGATTATTCATAAAAGTGAACAAACCTTCTTATGTCGATGAACAAATCCATAAAGTTAGTTTATCTCACTTCGTAACTCTATCATATTATCCCAGAAATAATAGATGAGTAATGAAATGCCATTTGCCTCCTTGTTTTATGCTGTGCCAATGCTGGAGTGTATGGATGGTTCTTCACATTTTAATGACCCCTTTTATTAGTTAGTTAGTTAGCTAGTTACCATCATATTTGGTTTAACTCCTGGTACCTTTCTGAACAATGTCCAATCTCTTGTTATATTTCTAGTTCATAGCCATTCCAAGGAGAGTCCAGTTATTTCTTCGTTTTCCATACAGCATGTCCATTGCTTTCTTAGATTTAGACTTTCCTCAAACTTGCCAAACAAAAGTATGTATCAAGTCTATCATCCATTTGCGTCACATCTCCAAATCTGCTTCTTGATCCTTGCCTCAAGAAAAGAGCAGCAAATATTGATTTGGTCCAAGACAGGCTGATTAATTATTACTGTATATCTTATAAATGTGGGAAGAATTAGTATTGGGAGCAAAGTCTGGATGCAGGAAAAAAAACTTTCTTCACTGTTCTTCTTCACAAAGATAGCTTCATGGGAGATATCTTTCTGCTTCATTCTGTAATTCTGCCTAAATCTTGTTTTACTCGTCAACATGATAGAAACTCATAATAGAATACATGTGAGTTTGCAAAGTTAGAGAATAAGGCACGGGTGTCAAACTCGTAGAGTCATGTTGCTACCATGTAACATTTTGTGATGTTTTTTTTCTCTTCATGGAGCTGGGGTGGCATTGGCCTGCGTGTGATGCATCCGGCCTATGGACCACCAAATTGTCACCCCCTGGAATAAAGTTTGAGTCGTGCCTTACGGGTGACACAGAGTATGATTCATTTCAAGCTGTTCAACTTAAACATAAACATATTTCTTTCTATTCATTGACAAGTTTTGATGTCAAAGGCTGGTGATTAAATGGGAAACTTTTTGTATGTGTCAAATACTCCTGCTAGTCACATCTTTAAGTAATATACCCAAGTGGATTGTGACATTTCCTGTGAAGTGTATCATAGGTTAATTTATATCAATACCATCTGATTTGTAGAGTGGATAAGATAACATTTTTGTGAGACTGTTAAGAAAATAATTCTATCTTTAGCTCTACATTCATTCATTCATTCATTCATTCATTCATTCATTCATTCATTCATTCATTCTTCATTGCCTTCTTAAACCATAGTAATCTACAAACTACTATTAGCACTCTCCTATCTTCAGATATTCTGTGTTTTTACATGTTTATGTGAATTATTAAATGACTATGGGTATTTTTCTTTATACTGCAACTGTATTGCAAAGGTGTAGCACAAGAGATCCTACTGAGAATTGTAGGCATTATTTTATAATGTAGAATGATCAATTATTGTATTTACAGAGCATCAAACTCTGATGACAGAAAGCACAATTTTTCATTGGTTATGTTAAATTTGCCATGATTATATACATATCAGTCTAGCCCAGTCTAATTACTTTGTACATCTGATAACATGAACTGCAGATCACAAAAACTTTTAATAACATTTATTAGTCAGTAAAGGAGCCAACAGACTTCCTGAGTTTTGTCTCCATAGATCAACAAGACTTTCTTCCTATAATCATTTATACCCCCCACACTAGTTTAAGGAGCCACTTTTTCTGGTGATAATTTGTAGCTCTTATAATAGATGTTGCCAACAGTTTTAGTATCCACTACAGCATTAGTTGTTGACAAATTCTTTAAAAAGAGATTTACTATTATTGCCTGCTGATTTCCCTTCTGGTTCTTTTGCGATGGGAAGTTATTTGGCACATTGGCACCATAGATCACATTGAAACATGCTTTAGGGACATAAACAGGAAATAGGTCTCCAAGGAAAAAGTAGATGTCCACTAGAGATCAAGGCAATTCAAGATTTCTAACTAAATGTACCAATTTGTCAGCTCTGCCAAGAATTTAATAGTTAGTAGGCTTAGAGTAGAAATATGAAAAACCTCTCAGAAGGAGGCATGGAAACTATTTCCAAATTACATAAATGCTTCAGTTTAAGTCACTAGGAGTTGAGCTTGAATTGCTTACCTTTTGGGGGGGGGGGGGGCAGTGAATCTGAAAAAATCACCAGACTAGACTTGCAGCATGATGATATTTCTTAGATTTTATTCAAAATTACAGTCTGCACAATAGATCCACAGTAATTCCACCATATCTTTTTGGAAACAAAAAATAAATCAAATCTCTTTCGACAATCAATCAATCAGAATGACCTTGAAATGACTTACATTCAGACAGCTCATCATAGCTTCCTAGGGAGCAATTTCTCACCAAGATAAAATTAGCTTCATGTGGATGGGGGGAAAAGGTGTTGTTGCTTTTGTTGTTGTAGAACTATTACTTGAGTCAGAATTGACTGCAAAGATTAATTTGAAAGCCAGCATTAATGTAAGAAATATGATGGCTGACATGGCTTCACATTTAAACAAAAAAACTTTTTAAATAATGTCTACATGGACCTTTAGACAGTGCACATTAATTGCATGTCATGTAATTTCAAGTTAAGAGCATGTTAGATTAAACAAGTTTAGAATTATTGAAAGGAACATTGGATTGACTCATGAAGAATAAGGATCTTAATGGCTACTTGCTATGCCTATAATATGCTAGAATCATAAGAAAAATATATCTAAATATAAGTTGTGATAAAACAAGAGTAGGATGTTTTCATACCATACTTCATGTCAGGTGCAAGCAACCAGATCCACATATGCTGAGTTCAAGCTATTTTATTGTGTGCTGGGTTCTACTGCTTCAGACCAGTTTGGCCGAGTAGGTAGTAACTTGGCCACCCAGGCCTCCAAACTGATTCTATCGGCAGTGCCATCTTGGTTTTTTTTGCTTCTGCACATGTACAGAAGCAATTTTTTTTACTACTGTGCATGTGCACAAAGCGAGCATCAAGTGTGCGCACGCCCAAAGTGCATCTCTGATTGATCCAGCAGTAAAAGAATCTGGAAAACACCCCTGCTGCTTATAATACAGGAATCTCCCAAGATTGCTTGCCTTCCCTTAAGAAGAGATAGATAAGGTTCTATGGAGTTTGGGGGGGGGGGGGGTGCCAGTCCTGGATCTCTTGAGGCTGTGCAATGGTTCAAGATTTATTTGCAAATTGACTCTTCCTCCATGCCCAATTGGGAATTCCCCATCATCTAGGACTTTCCATGGCCATTCGGTCACTATGGATGTCTTATTATGGATCACACCAAAGAACTGCACTGAATCTCCTGAATCTCTTAGGACCTTTTGGCAATGAAAATTGTCTGGAAATATACAAATAATGGAAATACCAAGAAAACAAACCATGCCATCTCATTTTAATCTGAATTAAGGCTTAATTATGGGCCTAAATTTGTTCTGATCACATTGAGGGCAAGGAAGTGGGACAGAATATTTTTTTAGATTTTACTATTGAAATTAAACCAAAGAACCAACTCAATCAGATACACACACAAATGTCTGAGCACACATTCAGCCACATTGGTTCAATTCATTGAATAACTTTATTGACTTTGTCTCATCAATTCAAAGACATGAAGTGAAGAAATCTTTTTCAAAGCAATTCAAATTAGAATAGTTGTGTAGCTCTTTTAATAGGTCACTAATTTTCATTTAAGTGAAGTATATACAAAGGGAGTTACTGTACCTGGAAGAAAATACATATTGGGACTGTTAACAAAAATTCCACAGAAAACTTCCTGGAATTGCAGAAAATAGACATAAAATCAGCAAGATAACAAATTTGAGGTGAGGCATTAAAAAATACAAATTACTGATAAAATATACAAAATGGTTAATTCTGAATATGTACAAAAACCTTTCCCAAGGTTTTCCTCCCAATCTATTAATGGTATCAATTCCAGAATGTTCAAGCCAGACATGACCCTGAATGATATGAACCTGGGAAGATGCATGTTCAGATTTGCTGGAGAGGTCCTCAACATATCAAAATTTAGGCATAATCTCCATTATTTTCCAAAAGTTCAGTATTATTGTTCTTGTCTTCAACAATATTTCATCTCTCCTTCAATAACTTGTATTGCTTATTTAACTTGGATATAAACATGCTAAGATTATGGAATCTCTGTAGCATGTTTAAATAATTTTGCGATATGAGATAGTGTTTCTAGTTGGAAGAGAATATTGTTGTTCTTTTTAAGGAAAAGCAATTAGAAAGTATAAAAACAGAATAATCTATGTGTGCCACATTGCTTCCACGAATTGCTTATTTTTATATATTAGTGGATGGTATCAAAGGGAGTATTGTATCATACATAATAATAGCCTTTTCATATCATTTTTGTTTTCAGTATAACATATATTTATTATTCATATCAATCTGTCTTTTAAATCATCTTTCAAGACTAAATCAGACTTCCAAGATTAAATTTTCTTCATTATCATTACAGAACTAGATGAATAAATGGCACATCTGTTCATGAAGTGGTTTATTATCTGTTTTGATGAGATTTGAGATGAAAAGTGGGAAGATCTTAAATAGAGAGAAGATAAAGACACATAGTTTTTAGTACAATCACAAATTCACAAGTAACTGTGCTAACCTGTGATTTCTGATAGCACAGCATGGAATAAAAATATTAACACAATAATCTGATCTCACCAACCTGAAAGAAAACTATGCTGCAAAATCTCAGAGAAATCAAAGAGCAACTGATGAAACAGATTAAATTGCATTTATCATGTCATCAAAGTGAAATATATTTGAAAGTAGCATATAAAATGGGGGAGTTTCCCATTGATTCTTTTTTATCTTCTTAACGCATTCCTGCAACTACAGGGTCCGCTTTTCAGATCATTTAATGCCACTTTGCACAGTCAGCTGCATCTCTAGCATGTAGGCCTGCAGCTTGCATATCTTTGTTGATGGTGTCTTGCCATCTCTGTTTTGGGAGCCCATGAGGTCTCCAGCCATTGACTTCTATTTGGTAGGCAGTCTTGGCAACAGTGGAAGGTGCTGCTCTCAGGACATGTCCATACCAGTGGAGCCGGCCTTCTCTTATTTTCTACATAGTTGGAACCACACCAAAATGTTGTCAAATGGTGTCATTTGTGATGTGGTCAAGAAGGGAGATGCCTGATATCCAAAGGACCATTCGCAATTCCATGGCATGGAGATAACTTTCGATCGCTGTTGTTGCTGTCCAGCATTCAGTGCCATACAGTGCAACAGGGTGGATGGTTATCTTGTCTTGTTTCCCACTGATGGACCATATAAATCTAAAATGCATCCATAATTCCATTTATTTAATGAAGAAACTGAATGAATTAACCAGTGCACATTCATTTCTCATGGGTGTTGGCTATTATTTAACAAAGTAGTAAAATGAGAGTGACTCTACCTTAAATAAGTTCTCTAAGAAACTGGCTTTCCCAGACAAGTTCTATATACACTGATATTGTTATGGAGAACTGAATTGAACAAATGAGCTTTGCCACCAGTCTTGAATAAGGGGTAGGCATAGCCTTTTTTTTTGCTAAAACAACTGCTTCTTGTCCCTAAATCTTTTAGTAGGGGGCACTTCTACAAATGCTTCTGCTACTGTATAAAATAAATTCAGGTACTTCAGAATTTTTCTTTCTCTTTTGCAGCTATTCTGGTCTTCTGAACAGCATTCAACAGTCAAAGCGACAGTTTCTGCAGAGTTAAGGTTTAAAAGTTCAAAAAAATACAACCTTCAACTCCCTGTTTTTGAAGTTAAATTCCTATGAAGGATATCATGATATACCTTGAAATTACAGGGTAATCCTACATGTGTCTAAATAAAGGACACTTCATTGAATGGATCTAAGATTACAGCTTTTATTCATTCATTTATTGACTCCCTCCATATGCTAAAAAGTAATCTAACCCTTTACCCTCAACCAGATTGAATTAATAAAATACAGGGTTTAGACAGAGCTTTCCACTTCATCATCAGACGGATCTAATAAAGCTCTCCACTCGCATTACAGCTTTCTCCTTAAATAGGGATGATAATATGAAGCAAGATTAGCTACGTCAAGCCCACTAACCAGCCTTTTGCAAATCAAGAACTCTAATATGATTCGCAGTTTGTATGTTGGGATATTGCACATGTGGGAGAGCCTCATGGTTGCCATAGTGACTGTGACATTCTCAAGTAAAATCTGATGAGTGTTCTTATCTCAGATGCTCAGCCGTGCTTTGCTAAATGACCAGGAAGTCTTGTTATAGAATAAGAGTAGCAAAACAACTGAATGTCCTAAATACTCTGGCAGTGACAACTACAGAGAAGATTTGCTAAACTAGGTTGACAGCAGTCACAACATAATAAAATGCCCATGCCACCGTTTCTACACCAAGTGATATCAAGGCAGATGATAATGTTGCGAACAATGCCATCCACCTGTTATTTTCTTACTGTTTAACAGCCGTGCTACTGAATAGTGTGCTACTTTCAGGAGATGCAACAATCCAATCAGTGTTAATACTGGTTCTTGACAGAAATCTCTAATGGTAGGATTGCATACCTAGTATATTGTTATCTAATTTTTGAAAACAAATGGCCTTAGTAGTTACCATTAGCCTTGGAGCATCAAACTTCAAAACTGAAGAATTCAGTCTGTACGGTCTAGATAATAGGCAGCTAACAGATAGTTTTAGTTAATTAAATTGGCAGAAAAAAATCCACATTTATATTTCCCATAATACACATTCTGTATACAAGCCTCTTGACAACCTATTTACCAATAAGTTTCTGCTAATAATGACTTAGTACTACATCTTCTGAAAGAAATTAACTTTAAGTCACATTTGTCTTGTACTACAAGCAATGGCAGCAGAGGTGGTATTCAGCCGGTTCAGACCAGTTCAGACAAACCAGTAGCTCCAACAATCAGCTGGCCTCATCCACCTGCCCCCACCCAACTTGTCCTTTATTTCTAACTCATCTCAATCACAGCTGATTCCCCCCCCTCACTGTTTTACTTACCATTGCTGACTTGGAAGGTAAGAAGTTGAGCTTCTAAATGTTCTATTTTCAGCGCTGCGTGCAAGCGCTTTAATCATGCCCACACACAAAGTGTGTATGCATGCACAAAGCAGTGTGCATGCACAAAGTGTGCATGCATGCACAAAGCACATGCTCACTGAACCAGTTGTTTAACTGGTAGTATCTCACCACTGAATGGCACAAAACATGCCATTGTATTAGAAAGTCTGGCTGTCAATCAGATTAAATTGCATACCATTTAACTGCCCTGCCTGGTAAGGTCATAAAATGGGTTTTAGAAAAGTGCAAAAGTGCAATATAGAGAGAGGAAAGGAGGAGGAGGAAGGAAGGAAAATTACCTGTAATATCTATATCTCTCCTTCCATAGCTCCCTTTTCATATCTCCCGGCCTCCAACATTGCAAACTAGGTTTAAAACAAGGGCATAAAATCCTATACAATATATATAAAATCCTATGCAGTCCTATGCATTAAATCCTATGGAGTTTTGGTCTTTGATATTAATTGTGCTGATCATTTTATATTTCCCCTAATTTTTCTCTAATTTTCCACCCATATTTTTATATTTTATATTTCCCCTAATTTTATATTTCTCTTAATTTTCCATCCATAAAAGTCTATAGTCTTAGATTTAATGTAAAGAACAGCCATTTCTGATTACCAACATTTGAGATTTTCATAAGAGAAAGTCTCTTCTGCTGCATCACTTCCTGAAACATTCATACAACATACAATATTCTAAAATCACCTTGGCATTCCAGGAAGCATTTATGAAAAATAAAGCTTTGGTAGAAGAGTTTGGCAGTTCGAATCCCTAGCGCTGCATAACAGAGTGAGCTCTCGTTACTTGTCCAAGCTTCTGCCAACCTAGAAGTTCGAAAGCATGTAAAAATGTAAGTAGAAAAATAGGGATCACTTTGGTGGGAAGGTAACAGCATTCCATGCATCTTCGGCATTTAATCACATGACATTCAGCCACATTACCATGGAGACGTCTTTGGACAGCACTGGGTCTTCAGCTTTAAAACAGAGATAAGTACTGCCCCCTAGAGTCAGGAATGACTAGCACATATGTGCGAGCGGAACCTTTACCTTTACCTTTAAAAGAGTGTATCATTTTTAATATGTGTAAAAAAAGAACATGGAAGATCTCTTGGCCTCTTTGTTAAAATCTTTAACGAATGCAACTCTTTTGCATCTGTGACAGTTTACGCTTCATGATGGTAAGTTCCACCTACATTCAAATGGAGATTTGAGATTTCTTTCTTTACTTCTTACATAGAGATTGTTTGGAAACAGTTGACTCAAAATGTGCTGAAGTCCCTTAGCTTTACCCACATCCCTTGTTTTAATGTTAGGAGTTAATCTGCTTCCCTCATCCTTTTAGGTCATGTTTTTACTAGGCAATTGGAACATCTGTCCTAGGGTGGTGGAAGGAGTCATGCCTTTCTGGCCAATTTTTGCTTGCTATGGATTTTCCAGGATGGGTGGCTTTGACATACATTGTGGGCAACCCTAAAGATGCCCAACCTGGATGTCCTTGGCCAATACAGGAAAGAAGTCTGGAAGGAGCCCTGACCTGGCATAAGTCGATGCCATTTAAACCTCTTCATTCAAGTGATTTGAGTGGCCTCTTCACTTTGGAAAAGCAAATTGCATCGATCTCACAATCTAAACTGCATCATTGCAGCAAATTGACTTTGATTCTCAGTGAGCTAATTTACATATTTTGAACCAACTGTACGGGATAGCTTCATAAGTGAAAAATATAAATATTTCCTTGAAATAGCACCATAGAGGTATGCTATCTAATATTTAATTAGAAGAAATTCAAAACCCTCACCCTCACTAGCATTCAATTGTGTGTACAAAATCATTACACAGGTTAAAATAAAAAAAGTCATCCTTCTGATTTAATTGGAGCCCAATTTGCAAAAAAAAATTATGAATTTCACAGCTAAGACCCAGGAATGAAAAAAATATAGCCAGCAACTTTAAAAAATCTCAGATGATAAAGCTGCTCTTCCTGAAATCATGACTGTCAACTTTGATTATATGGAGGGAGGCAGTTTCTAGGATACAGAGACACTCAGTTATGCAAAGTGAATCCTATTTGTAGTATGCATATTCTTGGCCATCCAATCTTTACAAATATATCTTCCATATATTCTTCCTCTTCTGTAGTTGGAGAATGAAGACAAAGATGAAAATTGTGTTATGAAATCAGAAAAAAAGAGCACAGCAGTTTATAAATGATAATAAAATCCCTCCCAAATGATTTTTTTAGGGCAAAATTCTTTAAATCGAGAGCCTGGATGAAGAGTACATCTTTCTCCTTCTGTCTTGGCCACTTTTCACACAATTGAGAGCATTTTAACAAACTGCATCAACGTTTGGTTTGGTGGCATCAGTGCCTCAGATGGAAAGTCCATACAGAGAATGGTAAGGACATCCAAGAATACTATAGGAAATACGCTTCCTGTTATTCAGGTTACTCCTTGTGCTTAAAGCTCAATATGCGTAAATCTCAAAGCGTTGTTAGAGACCCCATACACCCACTTCACAGTCTGTTTCTGTTGCTCTCCTCTGGGAGGAGGTTTCGAAGTGTTTCTAGCAGGACTACCAGATTCTGTAACAGCTTTGTTCCCTAGGCCATCCGTCTGGTAAAGAATCACCATGTACATGTATACATCCAAACTAGACTGTGCTGTTTCTCTGTGTCATATAATATATGTAGGTGTATGCAAATTTTGTATTTATTTATTTTGTCATGTTTATGTAGTGTACATTTAAAGTGGTGACTCTTTGAAAGCTGTATGCAACAAATTTCTTTTTAATATATACCAATTATTGCTGACATCCTGAGACAGTACCTTTAATACCATCAAGCAACAACATCTTCTTATCAAATTGACTCAATAGGTGGATAAAAATGTTAAACCCAGCCTAAATATCTGGCTGACTGTGCAACTATCTATAATAGTAATAATAATATCGAAAACTATTAAATGTTACCATAAATAAAAACCCCTCAATTTGATGTCCAAAAATGATATAAATATTGCAACAAATATTACAATACATTGAACATTTCCAAGAGAAATTATCCAATTTAGGCAACCATTAAACATCACCAAAGGTAGCACCTCACTATTTAATCATAGTCAAATAAACCAACTTTCCTTCTCCCTCCTAGCCATCCATAAATCCCATAGATAACAATCTAACTCCCATTTTGTTTTAATCTCTTTGCCTCTTCTCTGGAAGTTCTTATCATCTTTTTCCAAGCCCATTTGTTCTTTCCATGTAATAGCTCCAATAAATTTGAAATATTTTAAATGTTATCCACAATGCTCTTTGGGTATATTATTTGTATACTTTATTAGGTTTTAAAATGATCATCCAATTCCATATGTTGATCCGCTATTTCCATCTCTGTCTTTTTAAAGTCCATCTTAGAGTCCATTTTGGTTATCTTCAAAAAAGTTGCTCATCTCCAGTAACATTTATTTCCAATAAAAAGTTAAAAAGCTCAAGCACTTCATTTCTCTCCTAGATCAAAAATTTCCTTTAAGATAGCCATTAATGTGTTTTAGTATTTTAACCACTCAGAGTTGCTTTGGAAGGGAGATGGGCAGTTTCTACATTTTATATATAAATAAACAAACTTCTTGTTTTGCATTGAAACGTAAACAAAACAGATTTCCCCAGATGACAGGATCTTGCTAATTAGTTTCAATGTTTTTCTTTAAATCAGTTTCACAAAGCCTTAGCTCAGAAATTACTCTGAAGTCTAAAATCACTCTTTTGCTGTATATTGCAAAAAGCTACAAAAAAATAAAATAAAGATCATGCAAAGCTGAAAAGATGTTGTTTTCTTTCTTTTAAATAGATTGAAGGGAAGCTCACCCAGTAATTTGGAGACTTATAATTCTGAAGGTTTTTCAACCTTAAAGAGGCAGAAAAAAAATGTAAATTCCAAAGTTGTTAAAAAATACAGGTTTGGTTAAGCCTTCAGTCCACCAAGGCTGCATTTATTGCTCAGACCACAATGAATCCATAACTCCTAGCTGATCGCAAGCAGCTGCAAAAATGACAATGTCTGCTACTTGCATACAAAAAACAGCTGTCTGATCAGCTGTCTGAATTATATGTGGGCCTTTTCCAGACCTCCCTTTCTTCCAGAGAGAATTTCAACAATCTGGATCTCACATGCAGGTGCCTTGTTTTCTGAAATGTCACTGAAATCCATGCAGAGTGGAGAAAATGTGAGCAATAGTTTTTCTTGCCTTACTGGAAATCTGAATGGAAATCATTTTCTCAATCCATTTTAATCCAGCTTCAAATATGGTTTTTCTTGGAGTTACTATGGGCATTTCCTTAAACAGAAAGAAACATGAGAATACAACCCTCTTTATTTTTTTTAATCTTTCACTTTTGATACCATAAATTATATTCTAGATAAACTCTGTGGGCTGGGAAGTGGGAGGTATTATATAATATTGATTCTGCTCTTTCTAAATGGTCAGTTTCAGAAGATAGTGCTGGGGAATTATTGATTTGCCCCAAGGCACTTGTATTGTGGAGCTCTTCAAGGCTCTAATTTAGCCCTTATACTTTTGACTCTCTACATGAAACTAATGCAAGAAATTTTCTGAGAGTAAGGGGTGACATAGGCATCTGCAGGGGTGAGAAGTGCAGTGTGCATATATATGTCTTCAAGTCAGTGTTGACTCCTGGAGAGTGTCGGGACTAGTTCCTGCAATTTTCTTGGCAAGGGTTTTCAGAAGTTCTTCGCCATTGCCTCCCTCCTAGTGCTGAGAAACAATGGGTGGCCCAAGCGCATCCAGATGGCTTTTGGGTGTCTAATATGGATCTAGAACTACGGTCTCCCAGATTCTAGCCTGATGCTTCTACTGCTACACCAAACTGACTCTTTGAAGAGTGTGGAGATGGGTTCATGCATTATAATGCTGTCCAATATCCAGGTGCAAATAGGGAGATCAGATCTGTATCATGTCAGACCCACATTTTGTAATTTCTTTCATCAGTGTAGTTTGCAATGGGTACCTCCATAAGTGACTCTCAGTCCTGCTCTTCCTTCTCATGAAACTAGAGAGTTGTTAATTTTGAATCAGTGCCACTACTAGGCTAATTTTTAATAAGGCAGTCTAGTAGGGAAAAAGGATGCTTGTTACTCATTTTCTCCCCTGCTGCTGCACAATATGCTTCTTTCCACACCAGTCTGATGCTCCCATAAGCCCTGAAATGCTGAAAAGAGGCAACCATTAAATAAAAAAGCAGTTCATTTATGTGTTTAATTTCTACACTGCCCATCTTACCTAAATAGCTCTAGTATTGCTGCCCCTCTGACATCCAGGCAGTCATCTCCCAGGAACAAGTACTACTGGTTCACTGCAAACCTGAGATTCCTGGTCCTGGGAATGTACTTGGCTGCAAATAAACTAGGCCTTGCACAGAATTAATGCACCCCTGTCCAGCTGGGCTTTAGGAACCTTGCAAATTGTAAGGACATTTGGGTTTTTCTTTCCTGCTACTATTTCAAATTCTATTTGTCACCGCACATTCTCAAAAATAAAAACCAATATAAAAGTTGCAAAGAAACAAAGAAAGTAAGCTTCTTAAATTGCTGGGAAAAGTCACAAGATAAACCAATAAAATATTGGACAAAAAAAAGGTTGACTTGGAAATCCCCCCACTCCCCAAAATTGGAACTTACCTATATCTATTCCTTCTAAGTTGACTCCAACGTTTGAAAGTGTTTTGGCTTGTTTTTGTCTTGGTCTGAAGTGATCTTTGTGATAATGTTTTATTCTATCTTTTGAGCAAAGAATGAAAAGAGCAATTGAGGCCACCTATTTCATAGGTCACACATTAAGACTCCATGGTAATGTGTCTGCTTTCACATCGCTAAAATCAAGCAAATCCATTATTGACACGGTAAAATGTTAGTAGAAATCTTGTTAGTAAAGCTTCAGAACATTTTAATAAAAAATTGTGTGGCCTAAAGGCAACATTGCAAAGTAGTGTAAAACAATATTAAATTTTCTGCAAATACATATACCTTTTGGACTGAGAGATAATATGAAGGCATAGCTTTAATCACACTAAATCTCATTTTGGAAATCAATCCCAAATCAAGGAATCTGATGTATGATTTCTTCAAAACAAACAGACCTAAGAAGCAGCGGATCATTTATTCCTTTAAAAGTTTGGTTTATTTTCCAACAATGCAAAATGGCAGTGGATGAACACATATGTGGAGTTAGTGGGCACCAGTTTTTAAAGTAGTCATAACAATTCTAGAGGGATATGGTGGCTCAATGGCTAAGACACTGAGCTTCTTGATCAGAAAGGTTGGCAGTTCGGCAGTTCAAATCCCTAGTGCCGTGTAATGGAGTGAGCTCCCGTTACTTGTCCCAGCTTCTGACAACCTAGCAGTTCAAAAGCATGTAAAATGCAAGTAGAAAAACAGGAACCACCTTGATGGGAAGGTAAGAGCATTCCATGCACCTTCGACATTGAATCATGCCAGCCACATGACCATGGAGACGTCTTCGGGCGGCGCTGGCTTTGAAACAGAGATGAGCACCAACCCCTAGAGTTGGGAACGACTAGCACATATGTGTGAGGGGAACATTTACCTTTACCTTAACAATTCCAGGAGTGGTGGTGGCTTTTTTACAACTTGAAAAGAAGACCTGCTTTGATGGATTTTTCTGTTTGTGTGTTGTTACTTTTAAAATTCTAAGAATTATTTTGATTACAAATATGATACATTATGCATAATAGCTTTTACATTAACTCAGTGTTTATTACATTTGGCAAGTTCAAGATGCATGGAATTCTACTCCCAGGATTTCCTGGTCAGCATGCTTCAATATTGAGAGTTAAACTCCACATATCTCAAAGTTGCAAGTTTGAAAAAAAGGCTGCATTGATGAATCCATTTACATTTTCTTACCTCCATTCCTTTATTACAAGGAGGTGCTTTGAATGTCCTCCTCATGTTCACAGCCCTTCTTTCAAGAATGTATACAGCCCTTCCATCCAGAGGCCGCTGTCTACCAGAAAAACAACTATCATGGTTAAATTGATAAGCCCAAATAATACACAAAGAACATTTATTTATTTTTTTAAAATATGGTCACCCAACTCACATACAGTAACTCTGGGTGGCTTGCAGAAATCAAACCCCAATTAAAAACCAATAATCCTCGCTCTCCTGGCAACAACCATCAAACCAATTCTTGGTGGGTTTCATATCACCCTGGGGTCCTAGGGCCCAGTGGCAAAGCATGTCTTCTGAGCCTTTCAAAAAAGTGACAATCTTATTAAGAGAAGGATAATGTTCTACAGGGAGGGAGCCACCTCTGAGAAGGCCCTCCTTGTTAGTGCCACTGGATGGACTTGCTTAAGAGAAGGACACACTCTCTGTCATCATTTTGGTGGGTTGGGTACCAGGGAAAAGATGGCCCTGCAACAGGAATGGGTTATATAGTTCTTTTCTAATTTCAGCTTACCTTTCTTATTCCCCATTTGTAAAATAAAAGAAAAAATGCAAAAAGGGGAGAAATCTAACAATTAATGTTGGTATTTTCATTTCTTTTTCCAATGCACCTCTCTTAAACAAAATCCAAAAGCGTGGCAGCTTCATTTATCTTTCTGTTTTTGGTTATGGGTTTTGCTGATGGGGACAATTACGTTCTGTTATTTTTCTCAATGATTAAGCTGATTGACCAGTGGAAAAAATAAAGGAGTCTCAGCAGCTGCATAAAAAGTCCAGTGCCCCACATTGATCGCCCATCTGTTGAGCTATGTATAGATTCCTGGTCATGGAGTAAGAAAGCAGCAGCTGCTGGTGAATAGCCTTGAGTTAATGGAGAGAGCGAAAGTTCATATGCAAGAAAACATTCCAGTGGATGCTGCTAGCCACTTGCGAGATTTGGACTGTATATTAAAAAAAAACACAGATCTAAATATGGGCTCCTGTTAGCATTGTTATGATCACCATGGCTTTATTTTCATGTTCTGCATTTTTGTACTCTTTTTTCATAAAGAAAGATTCTAGATATTATGAACATAGTTTGCTGAATTACTATTCAGGGAGTTAAAAACTTCCCTCTGGAAAATGGGAGTTGGCATTCAGGCATACAATTAATTTATCTAGTTCAGCCCTATCTCCTCTCCCTCCCTCCTCTCTTTTCCTTCCTTCCTTCCTTCCTTCCTTCCTTCCTTCCTTCCTTCCTTCCTTCCTTCCTTCCTTCCTTCCTTCCTTCCTTCCTTCCTTCTTTCCTTCCTTCCTTCCTTCCTTCCTTCCTTTCCTGCCTGCCTGCCTGCCTGTCTTCTTTCCTGCTTGCCTTCTTTCCTGCCTGCCTGCACATCTGCCTGCCCGCAAGAATATTCTCTGCTACAGAGCCAAACTCATTGTGATTTATTCATTCTGAAATGCATGCTTAACTGAAGATGCTATAATACAAGTAATAATGCCATAAGAAATGCGATGACATGGTAAAAACATAATCAACAAGAGAATTCAAGATGCTGTTTATGTCAATCTATCCTAGGAGCTCCCAGCTCCTGCTCTTATATTGAAACCAACCCTCATTCTTTTTGCCATGCTGGTTTTGCAATATTCATCACAAATCATTCTGAATTGAACTGCACCAGAAAATTCCCATGAGGAGAACAGGAATTGTTTTAAAAGTGAAACGTATCTTCACTATCTAGTGCACTCAGAACTATTTAATATTTAAGTTTCTAAAAGCTATATTTTATATGTAGTCCTTTGTTGTTAGCAGGCCTTCCCAAGGGCTACAGAATATTGAAAATGTCTCTCTGAGGTGGAAAGGGAGATTCATGAATAAAGAAAGTTGTCTATCATTTGAGATCTTATTGTAACAGCTGAAATTTCTTTTTATCACTTTTATCACTTGAGAAAAAAACAGGATGTTGGATCAAGCGAAGACTTGGTCACAGGGCCCAGAAAAGCCCATTTCAATTTCCTTATGTTCCCAGACAAGCCCTAGAAAATAAATCACATTTCTCTGCTGGACATATACAGTACGTTTTCTACCCTGATTGCATGGATTTTACCTTTCCTTGATTTACTCCTTCCTGATCCTCTTAGAGTCACTTTTTTCTGGAGGAACCAAAGAAACATAAGATCCATTCATCAAAGGCAGGAAACTTCTGAAAAAGAAGGTTAGGGTTAGGCTGCTAATTATCAAAGCCTGTCATTTTACATTCTTTTTGATAATATATTCATTTGCCATCTAAAGCGTACAATCCAGATGAATGCTTAGAGAATTAATATTTTCAATCATTGTAATGATTCTTTGATGGTGCCATTTTTTACAAACTTATCTTGAAGTCTAGCTGTCACACTGATGAAGTTAAATTAAACTGTATTTTATTTGAGCCAATGAATTTTAAAGATGTTATCAGTACCCATTAATACCTGCAGATTATATATGTATATGGTTTGGCATGTTATCTCAGAGACAGTGTGTTTGATCCTTCCCTGTTTATGCTTCTAATGGAAACTTTTCACTGATTGTAACTAGCTTCAGAATTTTCATTTTTATACGCCAAACCATTTTTTTCCAATCTTTTTATCTCTAGAAGTGTGAAGATTGCAACTAGAAGAAAAGCATCAGGAATTTGTTGTATTGGGAGGAAGTTGTGCTAAGAAGAAACACATCAGGAATTTGTTGTATTGGGAGGAAGTTGTGCTAAAAGAAACACATCTGAACATGGAAATTACATATAACTGTACTACTTGTCTCTCTGTATCATAAATATCTCTGCAAAGGTACAAATGTTATTCTCTTTATTCTCTTAGGTTGACCATTGAAAACAAATTTCATAAATTGTTGTTGGAACATGAATTTCTAACTAATCCATGAGGAGCTGAGGCTTCCAGTTTCAAGTACTGTAAATGCTTAGTCCTTCTTGAACCAATGTCATCTTTTCTTTTTGCTAGTTTTGCTTCTGGCCACTCACCATTTTATATATATTGCTCCAATTTAGAGGGTGGGGAAACAGAAGAGAAAACTGGAAAAAAGTTGTATCCTTCGTGTTTCTATCTTTAGCAAAAAAAATGATAGCTTCTTCTTCACTTTCAATGCAAACAGAATATTTTTTTTAAAGAGATCCTCATTGTGTATGTGTGTGTGCGTGTGTGTCTGTCTGTCTGTCTGTCTGTCTATCTCTATCTCTATCTCCATATCTATATCTATATAGATATACGTATTTGTAGGTGTAGGTATTGTTTTATAAATTTTGCAAAATGCATACTCAGTTTTGAAGTGAATATGCATGTGTGTGTGTGTGTGTGTGTGTGTGTGTGTGTGTGTGTACGTATCTACAAATAAATTTTGGCAAGTTTAATAAAAGTTACACACGAAATTATTTCCAGGTGGAAAAAATATCCAATCTTACATGAACACCATTCTTTGGTGGCAACTATAAATCAGGACATCAGTGAAATCTAAGAATTAAAATGGTACTCCCATGACATCATGGTAACCTTGGATCCTTTTTGGACAATGGTTATATTTACACTTACATGCTAAATTGAGTTGTGCTATTTCAAGCAGAACAATGTCTCATCATCCAAAAAGATCTAAAATGGAAATTTGGAAGAAAATTTTATTACGCATTTTTCACCCACATATGTTTTTTGCTTAGTCATTGCCATTTCTTCAATGATTCCATAGTTCTATTATGAAACATATGACATTTACAGTGAAGAAACTTGTTTTCAATTTGTCAGCAAACCAGAAAGCACTGGAAACACTTGCACTAAATTTAAATATGTTGTAAATTGTCACCTTTTTGCCTACTATAGCTTGAGATTTCACATATCTATATTAATGATCAGCCAGCTAGATACATCTAGCTATCTGTGCCTGATAAAATTACCAAAAACTCTTCTTTGAATTTGCTGTGGACAAGTAGTACTTGAAAAAGACACAATACTCTGCATGGACTTTGGTGCTGCTATTGTGCAAATCAGTGACGTGCAGTGAAGTTTATGGCTGGTGAGGCACTGATGTCATCATCCAAGATGCTGAAGAACAGAAACATTTTACATTTACAAAATATAACAAAGACATTTCAGTACTTCAACAGCATACAGGTACTCCTCAACTTACAACTGTTCATTTAGTGACTATTTAAAGTTGCACCCCTGAAAAAAGTGACTTAAGACAGTTTTTCACTTATGACCATTGCAGCATCCCCATGGTCACATGATCAAAATTCAGATGCTTGGCAACTGGTTCATATTTTTGATGGTTGCAGTGTCCTGGAGTCACGTGATCACTTTGTGCAACCATCTGACATTTTGCAACCTTCTGACAGTAGACAAGCAAAGGCAATGGAGGAAGCCAGATTCACTTAACAACCGTGTTACTAACTTAACACCTGCAGTGATTCACTTAACAACTGCCACAAAAAATGTCATAGAGTGGGGCAAAATTCACTTAACTGTCTTACTGTGCAAAATAAAACGTTAGGTTCAATTGTGGTCATAGGTTCAGGACTACTTGTCTCCTATTAAAACACGACAAATGATCATCATGAAGGGAGGACTGTGGCATCTTTGATCTTTTTGCAATTGCATAGAAAATGGCGAGAATTAATATTCTACTTCAGTTCTACTTGGAAATGAACAGCTATCAGTAATAAAGTTTAGCAGAGAATGGCATACGCTATTGAAAACATATCGTCCCCTACAATCCTGGGTAGAAGTTTTGGAATATATTTAAGGCAAGTTAAATATTAATAACTAATTTAATATATGTTGCTTGCACTGGATGTTTTCATAATGGAATGGAGAGATGAAAGGCAAGGGGGGAGGAGGATTTCCTATGCTTAAAGCCCTCAATGGCAGGTAACTGTAATTCACGTCCA
Source organism: Thamnophis elegans (assembly GCF_009769535.1). NCBI lineage: Eukaryota > Metazoa > Chordata > Lepidosauria > Squamata > Natricidae > Thamnophis > Thamnophis elegans. The sequence continues at coordinate 81,074,063 of NC_045542.1, forward strand.
GGTCTGCTCAACCACCCCGCTTTGCACCCCAGGTATTATTTAGCTAGGGGTGTGTAGAAAACAATGAAGAATAAACTTGTTCCTCCTGGAGCTTGGGGGGGGGGCAGCCATCCCCGTCTGTTACCAAAGGAACCTCAGGTGGTTAAAAGGGAATAAGTGTGGCTTTAGCTCAGCAGAAATGACTGGATTCTATTATTAGCCCACCTCGGATAATAAAGCGCTATTGCCATCCACGCTCCGCCAGGCAGAGGCAATTTCCAACAAAATGCAGCAACTGGAGAAAAGCAGCGAGGGGTGAGAAAGCTTGTCCGGGGAGACCTGCTTTTGCCTTAGATTCCTCTCCTTCACATGTCCACCTTTCCTCCCGGGCTCTCTCCTGGTTACCCCGCCAGCTGCTTCTTTTGCCATGCGATTTCACTAGGGAAAGTGCTTCCTTTCGCCCGCGGCGGAGCTCAGGCATTCTCTCCTCTCCCCCGACACCCCACTGACTAACCCACCTATTTGTCGGAAGCTTTGGTAGGCTCGCATCCCCCCCCCAATCTTCCTCCCTTTGCAATTCATGCAAGGTTAACTCAACAGAGAAGACTCAATCCAAATGGCAACTGGCATTGCATTTATTAAAGAAAAAAGAAAGAAAAGGAAATCTAAAGGAAAAGAGAGAGTGTGGGGTGGGGGTGCATCAGAAATGGAGAAAGAGAGGAGGAAGAGTGGGCGCATCACTGCAGCTTTAAACAGAATGACAGAGTTGGAAGGGAAGGGACCAATGACTGCACTTGACTCTTCACTTACTCTGCTGCTGCTGAATTACAGGAAGAACCAGCGGCCTCTACTATGAGGCAGGAGAACTGCGTGCCTCACCTACTCGGGACTTTGTAGGCTTTTAAGCCTCTGCTTAACTCTGCTCGCGTGATCATAAAATGCCTAAAAAGTCAGACTAGATGAGACACGCAGTTTTCCTGCCTCATAGTAGAGGGCGCTTTTTAGAGGCTTTTTAAACAGTTAAACAGAGTCATCCACTGTGAGGCAGCAACTAGCTCAGCCTCGCCTCAGCTCTCGCCTTTTTCCTTTTACATTTCTTTTCTTTTCATGATGAGAGCGGTGAGGCTGTGCTTCACTTGCCTCACCTGACTGCACGTCACTGGTGCAAATGATAAAAAGGCGGAACATCCAAAGCAAATTCTGAAGTTGTTTCTAAAGAAAATCAGCTCAACCCAGTAGGGCAGAACTTACTAATATATGAAAGAAAAGTATGTAGGATTTCACTATCAACATTTTTGTACTTTATTTTGAAGAAGAGCATGTATTACTACACTACATATTGTGATTCCTTGGATTATGGTAGTTTTAAGCAAATATAGATCTTTTATTTTTAATGGATACCATATCCCTTTATTTCCCAAAATTTTCAATTGCATAAATAAAGAAGTTACACTTAATATGTGAAAACTTTGGGCTCTGTATTTATTTGGTAGCATTTTATTACTTCTTCTAGTGCCTCTGGCTTATCTGTAAGCCACAGCCCTTGTCCTTCACTAACAACAGCAAAGGAGCAAAAAAGTTCATATTCTTCCACTCAGAAGCTTCCATCTCTATATAATAGATGTTCAGATAACTCTTCATTATTAAGGACAGGCAACTGTGATATTTTACAACAGAGTTTTATGGTTGTGACAATGACTTAAACAAGTGGTTGATATGTTTATTAATAGCACTAGAATGCAATTCATGCAAGGGTGAAATCTACTTACCCTCGCTACCGGTTCGCAAATGTGAGCAGCCATGTGCTCGCTCCACTCACTAGCACCACCTCTGTGAATGCACAGGACCTTCCATGCATGCACAGTCAAAAATGGACGTGATGACATCCAGACAAGTGGGTGGAGCCTGCTACCAAGTGCTCCTGAAAGGTAAGTAGAACAGTGGGGGCGATCCGCTGTGCCATGCAATTTAGATTAGCTAGAAAGCAGGAAATCCTGCTTTCTAGCAAATATACATCACATGTAACAGCTGATTATTGGAAATACTGGTTTGCCTGAACAGGTAGCATTTGTTTTACTACTGGTTCGAGCGAACCAGTAGCTTCTCAGCCCTAAATTCATGTATGTATGAAGAAGAGTCTGTTTATCCATTTGTTCACCTAGAAGAAAATGTGAATGACTCAAAAGAATACTTAAAAGAAATCCAGTTTAATGTGGAGCGTTTCTTTACCTCTGGGCAGAGGTGAGCTGGATATTCTACATATTTCGTTAAGGCAACCTGGAACTAAACACTGAAACACCAAGTCAGAAACATGCTCTGATTTAGTATCAGCCTGTCATTTCTTTGGCAAGACTGACAGAATTGACAGGAAGTGACTGCTAAGAGTGACTCAGCAGTACATCTATGGACTTTGAAAATGCTACATGTTGTCAAATCGATGGTGCTGTGCATATTATCATCATAAAGTTTTATGTTGTGCTATAGAACTAAGGGTGGAAATGGTGTAGCAGAGCAGAAGAAGGCTGAAAATTGCTTCTGCTGCATGGATATTTACAGGTCTGATCTTGTGTTGGAAAATAGCATGTGTCAGCTTCCATGTAACTAATGCAGATGACATGCTGGAAGAGGAAATGCAACCTGTGATTTTGCTAAATATTGCTACAAGGCAGCACATCAGAACAGTTTCTGTTAGCAATAGCAATAGATTTAGACTTACAAACCACTTCACAGTGCTTTGCAGCCCTCTCTAAGCAGTTTACAAAATCAGCATATTGCCCCTAACCATTTGGGTCCTCATTTTATCAACCTTAGAATGTTGGAAGGCTGAGTCAACCTTGAGCCAGTCAGGATCAAACTGCTGGCAGTGGCCAGTATTAACCTCTAATACTGCATTCTAACCATTGTTCTATCATGGCTGTATAGCTAAAGAAGAGATGGAGCTGTAAGGTCCTCAAGACATCTGCAACATCTACAATCTTTATAACATTTATAAAGCCTCTATTGTCTGGGATCTGGGTAATTTTGGAGCACTTGTTCCAACTAGAATCTGCCTGCATAATACATATAAAAACAGACATGGGATGCCCCATGCATTGCAACGTCTAATTGCAGGAACCAAAGTTTCTTCACGAGCAACCCCTTTCTATGGAACAGACGTGATCTCAACACAAGGTGATATTACAGTCTTATTTGATTCAAGAGAGTTATCGGTTTGAGGGCCCTGATTTAGCAGGTTATTTGCTCTAGAATTCAGTGAACAAGCAGATTTCTGAGGCTGACTCAGCTAACAATCAATAAGACAAAATGTGTGAGCAGAAGGAGTTACCTAGCAAACATCCTGGTTCTGAATGATTACCCATCCTAAGGAAATGTTGGGAACTCCAGAGAACTGAACAGAAGAGATCTACTAGGCTTCTTGAGAAGCCTGTTTGGGCTATATTGGAGCCGCTGCCTATAGCCAAAATATCTTGTTAGGAAGAATAACTGACCTCAGATTTGTTAATTTGTGTTCTTGGCTCTTCAGTCTGGACTGATTAAATAATTTCCTTAGCAGTTAGATTTATGGGCTATGTCACTGAACCCATCTTCATTTTGGATTGAACTTGCTAGTCATGCAGTTCTCAGACAAGATCTTGCTCTCCTGCCTTAACACATACTGACTCTGTGTGTTTTATATGTGGCTTCTTACTACTCACCAGTAAATGAATTGATTTCTATGTATGTGCAATCATGTTATTGAATTAATGCAGCCAGTCAAGATATATCTGTCCCATATCAAGTACCCTGTGAGGTAAACCATCTGCAGAAGCCTGAAAGAGATTGCTAGTTTGAGAGAAATGTATGAACTTAATTTAGTGTTTTATAACTTAATACTACACCTAAAAATGTTCATCTAGCCAGCTCACTATATGATTTGAAGTTTCAAGATTAGTAGAGAAAAACAGATACCGTAAGTCAAATAATGACAAATTACCAGCACAATGGATGTTTTTCAAATATACGCCTTCTTTTCACATGAAATCCACATTTTGTGTCCAAATAACTCCTTGGCTATTTCAATAGCTTGTACAATCATTGCTTTTTGCTTTGCTTTTTGTTTTTGTTTTGTTTTATGGAAAATTGAGGTGCCCCTATTAGTTGTTTGGAAGGTGCAGATACATACCTCCAACTGATTTGGCTTCTGTTGCAGTTGGGGGAAAAGCCCAGGTTTACTAGGCCTCGAGCCATAAATTGTGATTCCTGGATAAATTTGATTCTCTGTTCCCGCTACCGTTTGCATTATTATGACTGGCACTTTATTGGCTAGTGATATTTTAAACTGACTTGGTATTAATGCCAATTCTTTGGTAAAGGTCCAGCACTTTGCCATTGTCCATCACTTCAGTGGTTGTCTTCTGCGCCTTCCATTTATCCTGGAGCTGCCATTTCCAAGTTCACGTGACGCTGCTCCAATGGCATATTTAAAATGTACACCTGTTGCTTCCTGGACACATCTGCTTCAAATAGAAAGTTTGATGAATGGGGGGAGGGAAATCTTTTCCCCTGGCATTTAGCCTTAGTACATTATTGTATCTTTCTCCCTTTATGAAGTGCAGATAAAAGATATTTCATATAGCATCGTACAATATCTTAAGCGGTTCACCGACAAAAGGGCGAACGACAAAACCGCGCCCAACTAAACCGCGTCGCTGATGTCATCAACAGGCCGACAACAGCGCGGAGACAGAAGCACGCTGTAAACCCTAAACTAAACTTAACCCCTAACCCTAAACCTAATCCTAAACCTAACCCTAAATGTAATCCTAACCTAACCCTAAACCTAACCCTAACCCTTAACCTAACCCTAAACCTAACCCTAAACCTAACCCTTACCTTAAGTTAAATTGGCTTTCTTTTGACGCGCTATTTAAAGCGCCCTTCTTTCTCTGCGCTGGCTGTTGTCACCGTGTTGATGATGTCAGCGACGCGGTTTAGTCGGGCGCGGTTTTGTCATTTGCCCTTTTGTCGGGTCATGATCTTAAGCATTGCTAGGTCCTTTTGAAAGTTTCTCAGCCCTCTGCTTCCTCAACATGGTGCAACCTCTTGTCAGTTCTGAGGGCTCAATATGATGCCCATGTGCTGGTGTACCCTTACTGTTTATGATGTTGCTTGGGAGGGGGAAGGCAGAGTTCGGTTGGCTGGTTTTTAATCAACATGATTACTTTGTTTGATTTGATAGCAGCTAATAGTTCTACAGACACTAGCAAGATAGGAACTACTGCAGTTAAATCTTTAGCCGCAGGAGTATAAAAGATCATGAAGAACACATATGCAATCAGCAAAGGGATAAAAAGCAGCCAAATGGCCAAATAAATCTTGGCACTACAGATAGAGAATTTGTTAGTGGCCAGGGATTCACTTCATATTTAAGAGGACTGAGGGTCAAAATAATAAGGATTGATAAGTTCAGCTACAAATGTCCAAGGAAGGAATTCTAAAGCCTTGCAAAAAATTGCCGATCTATTGTAATTTCAATTATATGAATCACAGATGATTTTTGTCCAATTCATTGGTTTTGAATCTTCCTTGGATAAATTTCACTGCCCAATGACTTAACAACCAACTTATGATTGTTCACTGGTGGCCAAAGTGTAAGATTTTTTATATCTGGTTGTTATATCAGTTTATCTTTTAGATATCACTATGAAAATTCAGAGTTACATTTGTGAGTAGGCAGCCATATAAATTGAATGAATGCATGGATGAATGAATGAATTATTCACATCTTCGTTTCTTTTAGAACATTCATTTTCATATGCATTTACCTAATGTATGCAATGATCCAAACAAATTTCCCTAACATAACGCAATTATGTTCCTCTCCTGGTAATTGATGCACAGATTTTTTTCTCCCAATATGCAAATTGTTTCTAAATTGATGAAATGAGTCATCAAATTTGAAAAACTGTGAATATAGAATTGTACTTCAATTCCTTTATAGGTCCAGGAAGTAAAAACAATAAGAGATATGCAGTAAATGTAATTATTTCAGTTTTTCCTATCTATGAAATCACAACTAAAGATTTAAAAAAATGTATAACTGCTGGTGGATCCATGGATTAATTTTAAACTGAAAGCATAGGCAATGAAGGCCAAACAAACTCATATTTTCATATGACAAATTTCAAACACTGTTTTATATCTTAAAACTGATTTAATAAATATAGTATAGTAATATAGATTTGAATCTAGTTTTATTGCCCAACAGGCCTGCCCTAATTAATTTGTATTTATGGATGGTCCCCTTTTTATTTCTATCTAACCTAAATCTGATTATTAGATGAATATTGATTGGAACTGAGTTTGTTTGTAGTATGTGACTTTTATTTTCAATTCTATGTTCACATATTGATTTTTAAAAAACGAAGAGGAGTTTTTTTGCCTAACAATACAAGGTAACCTTTCTTTATTAAGTCATCATTTATCTCTCTTCCAAGAGAAAATGTGTTTTAATTTCATAGCTTTAAGATATTGAAAGGATGTATTGAGCTTTTGGTAAAATGGACATTTTAATTGAATACATAAGCACAGTACTCATTTGAAAGATACATATCTACTGAAAAGATTTAAATGACTCGTAGTGAATTGTATCAGATATTGAAGGAAAACAAACAACAGCTAGTAACTTACTCCATATATTTTCATTTCATATTACAGTACTGGTCCCTTGTTGTTCCTTGTGGCATTCAATTCTAATCCACCTAATAGCCTGAATTTTGTGTCAAGTTGAATTTAAAATTATGATCACATTTCTCAGAATGCTTTCTCTTTTTTAGCCTTGATTCACATTCTTTTGGCAATAACAGTCTTCCCCTTGGAAATAACAAAGGGGAAGGTAGTTCATCTCTTTTATATGATTTTTGGCAATAACATTTTTTGGTTATAAATAACAGTGTTCAGTATTCAAACTACAGCCTGCAGAAACAATGCGATGCAAAGGACTTCCTGCCTTAAAAAATTGAGTTAGCTTTCCTTTTCAGCTGTGCAAACCTGCCTGCAGGAGTTGTGAATTCCAGTCTAGTGTAGCAATATGTATAGAAAAGCTAGGCACTAAATTGAAATTATGATATCCTGTGAAAATGAAAGTGTTTGCAGTTGAAGTGCTCTCTAACAAGTGCATAGGCTGCACAGTACAAATGAAATGAAGAAGTCAATTTGGATAGATCGACAGTGTGATCGATCTCTTCTGGCATGCCAAAGTGAATTTTATCACTACCAACTTGGCTTAAAAAAAATCATTAGCTTCAGCAAGAGGATTTAGTTTGAGTTTGACCCCTTGAAGCCCTTCCAACTCTATCCTGTTTTCATCTAGTAAATGAGCATTACTGTCATGTTTGAATATTTCCTTAGTAATCTAACTTCAAGATGTTTTTATAATATATACAATGGAGTTTAGTTAGCAGAGTAATAAATCTATGTAAGAACAGAAATCTAGTGCAGTGTGATGTAGTAATGAAGGCCTTGGACATTCATTACTCCCCACTCAGTCAAATTACCCAAGAATTATCTATTGATTTGCTTCTCTAAAATCTGTTTAGGAAAGCCATTGTGCAGAAAACCCAAGGAAATCCATTCATATTCAACATAGTTTGGAGCTGTAGTACTGTACTATTCACCACATTAGAAACCCTTTTGCATTTACCCTTAACTTATGACCCACAGTGGAAAGAAACATAAAACATATTAGTTCTATAGACCTATTTCCTCTTCTTTATTTTGTGAGAGGTGGAGGTATAGTCATCTAACTCAATCTTCAAAAAGAATAATCAGATTCTATCTATTTCTTGACACAAGTTAGATTTCCTCATACAGTCCTTTGTTTTTCTTTGCAGAGAGTCATAGTCTTGTTTCATTGGCCTAGAGAGGCAAAGGAAATTCCATCAAGAGATCAATCTCACTTTAGTTTCCTTATCATAACCTTTGTCCTAGTAATCTTGGATAACGTCCAACTTTAATGTTGAAAAAATAGCAATAATCAAACTATAGGAGAATTATCCAAGAAATCATAAAAAACATCTTGATTTATAGCAGACAGGAAGGAAGGATCCTCTTCTATTACCCTCTTTACCCTATTTCTATTCTCTTTAATTCTCTTTTCTTTCTGAATTAAATATGAGTTTGATAGCATTTCATCTACTCTATAATAGAGTTCAACATTCAATGTGTCCATTAAATATCACTCTTACATCTCCTTTTTCCATCAACAGGTTCCTACGAGGCAGATCTCTTCTAATTCTTTTACTTTAGGACAAAATATATCCTGGTCTAACTTACTTGTTACCTAAATAATCTATATTATATATTATAATCTAAATAATAATCTATTTATTACTAAAATAGAATAATCTATTTTAGTAATAAACAGTGTGTTTAATTACTCTAAACCTGCCATTGAGCACCATAGCTCTTTATCAGAGATTCTCAATTACTATGTCTCCTCATTTACTCACATATACCAATACACATGTGTATCCCCAACATTGACTTTAGGGATTTACATATGTACTGGTATTTGTGAGTAAACAAAGAGACATAGTAACAGTTGGATATGAGATATAAATTGAATTATGTTCATTTAAAAGTATATTCCATTTGCAGAACTTATATCTATGCAATTGTGGCTACAATCAGAGCAGTCTTTAAACTAAAACAAAATGGTTGGTTGTTCAGCTGCATTCAAAACCATTCAGAGGTAGTTACTCTGTGAATATGTCCATCAGATCCTTCTCTGAGACCAGCGATCTGATGAAATACATCACTGAGATTTCCTTTCAGCAGATATATGAAATGATCTTTGTTCCAGTAGTGAAATACATGGCACGCTGCAACTTGTAGTTCTCTAGTTTCATATTTTTGCTGTCATTAAAGTACATAGCAGCAACAGTGTCACCTTTTAATAGCTCATTGGTGGCTTTTTTTCCCATATTGAGTGATTCAAAAGAGAAAATAGCATTTCTCCCTCATTGGTGGAATAACATTTTACATCAGTATGTGGTTATAACTCGGAAATGTATCAAGTTAATGGTCTAGTACATTATATATTCTTGGTGGAACCTTTTTCGCTCAAGTTTTTGTCAGTGACAGGGAAATACAAAAGTCAAAATCCACATTCTTTTTTTTTTACTTAATACAATTTAAAATAAAAACAATGACTGTTATATTTGTCAGAGTCACAGCAGTTTTTTATGTATATTTTCTATTCACACACTGCAGAATATTGCCAAGTAACCTCACCAGGGAGACTGACAACATGTAAGTACATGCATTCATGTGAGACCATATTGAATGAAGTCTATACTGCATTAAAACATTCATTTTTAAACACCTTCCAGTATAATAATTCATCCATTTTAAAACTTTTTTCTTCTCCCCCACCCCCCAATGTTGGTGTTTTGAGTTCATTCAACTTTTTTCTTTAAATCCACAAGTACACAAAAAATAACCTGTAAACAGTTTTGACATGACACTTATATACAAAGTGAACCACGTAAGAAAAAAAGTCAAAGAGGTAATTCAGTGGGTATCACTTGATACAGAGCAAAGTGCAACAGATCTACTCAGCCCATCAAATCCATGAATTGAAGTGCTCACAGGAGGTTGGGGAGAGGGGAGAATTCAAAACATGAGCAAGGCCCCGTATAGATTACAATATCACAGAAGTCACAAAATAAACATCAATTCCTGTGTCCACTGTGAAAATATTGCACTGTATATGCATTTTTGTATTTGTGTATAAATACCTATGTAGGAAATATCAGTCACCAATATATGATTAGAGAGCTTTCTGTTTGTTTTTTTAAAGAAAAGATTCAGATTCTTTCTTTCTTCTCCATGTGAAAGGCTTTCATAACTTACCCCAAAGTCTACCACTTCAGATGAGCTGTAGCAGTAGAAATGACAATTGGAGGCATGAGGAAAATTGAACATTGAAGATAACAATTCTAAAGATCCAGTGCTTCTTATAATGTACGATAACACTTACTCTGCTCTTTACAATTCATTCTAAATGTTTACACAGATCTTATACAGACAATCAAAACTTCCATTCTTTCAGTGGCCTGTTGTTAGCACAACCTGGTGATACATGCTCTTTTTTGCTTGCTTGCTTGCTTTTCTTTTCAAATTATGGTAGTATCTATAATCCCTCATTTGATTTTATGAGAATTTGAAATAAATTGAGAAGTGTTTAGCCCAAAAATGATTGTATATATGATTGAAAACATCCAGAAAATTTTGTTACTGGAATGTTAAGCTATGAGAGATTGCTTATGCTATCAGTCTGATACCATGAAATATTTCTGGTTTAAATCCAAGTGAATATAATAGGAGTTAATCCTAATCAGAGATTCTTAAAAATTGGACTATGAAGGACACAACTGCATTTCATAATTTCAACCAATAGTTATCAAGGTCTACATTGTTATAATAAACTGTCAGCATATTTAAAGAATTTATCTTGCTAGTCAAGTAGAAAATGCCATGCACAAAAGCTAAAAGTTCAGTATTGATTTCAAAAGCATGGGAGTAAGTCATGCTAAATTTGCGAAGATTCATTTCCATATAAAATGTAATCTCACTTTTAACAATTTTCACTTGGTATTTTTCAGCTATCAGTTTGACTTCCCTCGAAATTATTCATATTCTTTTCCTGAGCAATAGCACCCATTTTATTGTGAATTATAATTGCTTTGAACTCAAGTGGCAGTTCTAGTCTCATGTTTATCAATCTTTCCTACAGCATAAAGGATTTCTTCACCAGCCTAGTTTCTTGTTAGGATGACAAGAGCTATAGAGAAGAAATGAGAGTTAGTTGTACAACATATGACAATTTGTACTAGTAATCTATGGCTTTTGAATAGTCTAATCCAGTGTTGCTCAATCTTAGCAACTTTAAGATGTAGGGACTTCAACTCCCAGAATTTCTTAGCCAGCATGGAGAATGGTCAGGGTTCTAACTGGTCTAAGCCTTCATTGATCTAATCCTTCAATGTAATCAAAGCTTGAAGTTGTTCAGTTGGGATTCTTTGAATTGGTCTGAATCTGCCACAAACCTTCCTTTTAAATAGAACTTCCTAATAACCCTACAAATAAATATTCTAGTGGTAGCTTCACAAAATAGAGCTACATATTCATGACTGACAATGGGAACTATTGAGAAAGAGTCAGAAAGAGAAATAAAGAGAGAGAGAGACATTTGAAAGAGAGAAAGAAAAAGAGAGTCATTGGAAAGAATAGCGATTACCACCACACTGAACTTGTTTATTGCATTTCCTCTTATTTCTCTTGTTTTCTTAACCAAGGTATTGAATTCAGTGAAAAAAGCATGCAGCAATTTAGCCTGGCTTTATTGGCTTTACTGATTTTCACCGTAAAAAGGAAATATAATAAACTCTTAAATAATGTCTCTGATTCAGAAGAGTGAATGCATAACAGCTGGATGTAAAAAAAAAAAATATGCTGCTTACCAGCCTTCTCTTAGCAATGTTGAATAAAATCGTGATGAGTGCTGACAAGCCTGCTAGATTACAGTTTGCCACAGAAAATTGACAGCAGTAGATCAAGCTTCTGCTTTCTTTCCTGAATTAGATGTTTGAAAAAGATGTATCAAGATGCTCAGCTGGTAGTTGGATTGCACTAGCATAATAAATCTGAGCCTGCAGTTTTCCATATCACAAGTTTATACATAAAATGGTCTCCCTAGAATTTCTCATCAGCTCAGCCTTGAGCCAGGGTGAATGCAGTGGTTAGAGTGCAGTACAGCAGGCTAATTCTGCTGAACTGCAGACCTCGAGTCTTACTGGCTCAAGGTTGACTCAGCCATCCATCCTTCCAAGGTGGGTAAAATGGGGGCAATATGCTGACTCTGTAAACCATTTAGAGAGGGCTGTAAAAGCACTATGAAGGGGTATATAAGTCTATGTGTTATTGCTAGGTAGCCTTCCTCCAATATTGGCAATGTCCAAAGGAACCAGATACTTTTTTTTAATCACAGAATGAAGAACTGAATTATGCTCTTGTTGGCAGATTTGCATTTTCTTGTGCAATGAATTCTTGTTATTTTGTTTGTCAAAACAAATTGATAATGCCTGTCATGGAAAGCATCTTGAGGAGATGGCTCTTTTAATACAACATAATTGGCTGCCTGAACACACACATGTACATCAAGAGACAGTTGGCATAGAAATAATAGAAAATAAATCAATCAAAATGTTATACAGAAATTGGAAAGAATTTTGTCTTGTGTACAAAACAAAATGTTCACAAGTTGAATATTTATGAATGGAATTAAAAAAAATGTAGGAATATATAACTGACCCACCTGGCAGAGGTCTTTGGATCCTTGGATTAAAGTCCTTCAACTTTAATACTGTAGTACAATAGCCAGGTTAATAGCTAAATAGAGCTCTGCCTGTGGAATCTGTACAGATAGATGCCTATTTCATTTATTTGTCAGTCTAGAAGCGAGAGGTCATAGAGCTGGAATTTAAGCAGACAAATGAAAGCAAGTGCAGTAGAAAGCAAACCTAACAGATTTCCCTATTCCCTATCAAATTACAGTTGTAAATTTTTTCCAGTGTAGAGATTCATAAGAATATTCCTTTTAGACATGATTTACAAAAACTCATTTGCTTTTTGAAATCTAAACAAAGAAAGATCCATTTGAAAACTGAAATAAATTTTTAAAAGTTGTTATTTTTACCTCTCCAAATCAAGTGAGCAATATAAGAAAATAACAAGAGCACAGCCTTTAAAAAAAACTGATTTCTTTCTGTCATACCAAAAAAGAAACGCACCCCTTTCTAACTACTGTATCACTCGGACTTAAATTTTACTAAGATGGGATCTTCATTTACTTCACCCAGAATTTAGCTGATGCTTAAGCAGAACTACTTAACATTACAGGAGGAAAAATAGCTCAAACTTTTAATATGTATTCCTAACATTATGAGATCAGGGATAAGCTAAAAGAGCACCATTCATGGCCTGATGATATAAGGCAGCCTCTCCCAAGCTGGATCACTCATGGCTTTTGGTATGCATGGCTGTCAATTCTGGGAATTGTATTCTCAATGCATACGGAAAGCACTAGGTTAGAGAAGGTTGATGTAAGGCAAGCATTGGTATTTTCAACAATGTCTAAAGTTCCTAGCAACCTACGAAAACTAGATATTCTTTCGGATATGGTTATCAGATATATTAAATTATAGATTATACTGAAAAAACACATGAGCATCTTTCCACTCGCAGAAAAGGGCTTTCTCTTGTTCTTTTCTCCCTTGTGATTTCATTATCACTTTTCCTTTATTGGACTGGCATTTCATAATGTGAGTAAGAACTCACAAATCTGGAACTGATTTGAGAGCTATAGGGAGAAGACAACGGTGATACTACATGTGTGGTTGCTTTATAAGAATTATTATTACAAAGTGCTGTTATTGCTTGGTTTTTCCACAGCTTGAAAACTAATGAAAGGTTCCAGAGAAGCAGTTCCAAAACAAAATTTGGGCTATCGATTACATCCTGTCTGTTTCATACATATGCATATTATAGCTAATCATTTGATAGAAGATGTTCAGTTAGCATTGGTTTTATATGCATTTTATCAAGTTAACTGACTATACAGAGATTTCATTTCAACCTAATTATTTATTCCCACACAGTTTTCTTGCCTGTAAGGGTTTACCTGTCTTTTTGGTACAATGAATAGATATTACATTCATGAGCCTTATCTGCAGATATTCATGTGGAGCTCAAAATATGCTCAAAGTTCTGTTTGCATGAGCTATATTTTTCCCTATATAGATTGGCTAATGCTGAATATGCAAACACACAGCATACATACTGTATACATAAGTGCCATGTTAAAATGAGAAAACTATTTGCTTAGTTTATAGCTGACTGAAAACTTAAACCAATTTCACAATTACAAATCAGTTATATGCACTACAAATAAAATTACCATTTGGAACGTGCACATTTCCAAATATTACAGTGCACTTCATCTATTAAATATTACATTAGATGAAATGAATATATTCATTAAAACAATGTTCATGCTTCCATTTTATCAGGGATAATTGTTTGCATAATCTGTGAATTTTAGGCAAACTGCAAACAAAATGCTTTTTGGAGAAATGCACAATATTTAAATCTATTAGAGTAATATTTTTTTAAAAAAAGGAATATTTTCAAATTTGATAGATAGAGCTTCACAGTTTTGCAAAAGTGAGGATCTATGAAACTCTGAAATGGAGACACTCACCCATTCATAACACACACTTTTGAATTTATACATTAAACTTTAAGATCATTTGTGAAATGGCCTTGGTACAGGACAATAACTATTTCATCTAAAGTTGGGTGAAAAGACCCTATAAATCAAGTCAGTCACAATCCGTTTCATGGAGCTTCTTTTTTTCCCCTGTGGATATTAATAACTTTACTATCTTGTGTAAATGAAACCCAGTTCTATTCAACTTCAGGGGGGGGGGGGAGAACTCAGTTCTTGCTGGATAATATATCATACCACAATATCCTGTAAGCTTGTCTATTTTTTTTTAACTATAAGAAGAATCTTGCTCTAGGTGAGATTTCAGAGTTTCAGCCATAACAAGGTTCAGAAAAAGAGAAATAGTCTGTGCCTCATTGGCAATCCAATATATGAAGTGCAAAATAAATTCCTTCTGAAGTATTGCTGAGTGAAATAACCACACATTCATTTTTCTCTATAATTTGCTATTAAGATAAATTAATGCTAAAATGTTTTCTTTGAGGCTTGCTATGGAGAGAAGTGGGACCGGATAATCCTAAAAATGGCTGATTCTTGTCAAGAACTTTTAATAATAGATTAGACTAATTTCTTAGTTTCTGTTGTTCTTCAATGTCTGCTGCTATCTGGTTTGGAAGAGGAGAACCAGAGTTTCTTCAAAATGGAAGGATTAAAGAGAGCCCTGTTTTTATGATCATGGGAATTCACCAAAAATCACTTTATATATATATTTCTGATTCCAGTTTAGAATCTGGTTCAGATCTGTTTGATATATTGATTTGCCAAAAATTGGAAGAAAGGAGGGCAAAAAAAGAATATGTGTGTTCAGCCTTAACTGAAATGGAAACTGACTGAGAATTTTATTAGAAGTCAGCATAATTCAATAAATGCAGGAAATTAACCATATGGACAAAAATTCAAAGTGCAATAAGATGTTCATCAAAGATGTGAGAAATTATAACTAGGTGCAGTCAGCCAGATGTTGAGAGTCAATCTGGCATTTTTGTCTACCTATCAAGTCCTTTCCAAGAACCTGGAGTAGGCAAATGATATTAGAGATATCATCACAGTATGTAAACTGTTCCAATAAAGTTGCCTTCTTGCAATTGACTGATGGTAATTTTGTCAAAGCCAATGGTATTCAAGTGGTGCTCCAGATGATTTGGGATTACATCCAAGGCACCTATCACTATGGGTATATCTGTGTATTCTTTTGCCACAGTCATTCTACTTTTATTTGTGGGTCTTTCGCCACAATCATTCTACTTTTATTTGTGGGTCTTTGTATTTTGTAATTTTATTCAGTTCTTTCTTTTCTATTCTGCTCTCTCCAGGCACTGTCATGTTCACTAGTCAGACTTTTTTCTTTTTCTTATCGAAAGTTGTTAAGTCTGGGTGTTATGTGTCAAGTATTTGTATGCTTGAATTATAAAGAAGCACTTTAGCTTCTTTTTTTTCCCCTACTATTTTCTCTGTCTTCTGGTACCACCAGTTCTTGCTTGACAAATTACATTTCTTGCAGATCTTCCAATGCATCATTGTTGCCACTTTGTCTCGCTGTTGTTTGTAGTCCATTAATGTGATGTTTTGCAGCAACTAACTAGGTGGTTCACTGTTCGGTCAGCTTCTTAGAAAAGTGGCATTTGTTCCATGTTGTTGTCTTCTCAATTCTTTTTGTCTTCTTATCTTCTAGTGCAGCCAGAATTAGCTCCTCTAAAAGCAATTTTCCTGCTCTTAGCTAATTATTGTTACCTAATTGGTCTGCTAGCTTTTTAATATACTGATCATGTAATACTTTTCTTTGCCATGAATCTTTCCCATTCTTCATTTAGTCTTTCTTTTAGGGCAATTTAGTCTCTTGGGTACTCAGTAAGCCTTCATAGTGTACTAACTTTGGTGCATCTTCTTCACTTTCCTTCAAATATTTTCCAATGCTCTTTTTCTTTTTTCTTCAACTGTCTGGTATACTTGCAGCATTCCATACCCACCTATTTTCCTTGGCAAGTAGAATCAGAATAATAAAATAACAGAGTTGGAAGGGACCTTGGAGGTCTTCTAGTCTAACCCCTTACTCAAGCAAGATAACCTATGGTTGTACAATCTTGTCCTACAAACTTCCAGTGAGGGAGCACCCACAACTTCTGAAGGTAACGGTTGACTGTTCTCCCTGTTAGGAAGTTTCTCTTTAGGTTGGCCCTCTCATTGATTAATTTCTATCCAGTGTAAACTAATCTGTCAATATTGCTGAAAGGCTGAAGGGCATGATTCATTGTCATTATTTTTCCGGGCCTTCATATCCAGGACTTTTACTTCTGCTTGATTCCAGTCCACTATTCTAGCTGTGTATCTAATGGTTAGAGTTGCCCAGGTGTTAATTGCTTTGATGATATTTCTTTCACTGAGTTTGAGCTTTAAGATCTTATTGTCTCTAATGATGTACCATTACTGTTGTTATTGTTGTTTGTATAGCTAGATTTAGAAACAGTGGCAGTAGGACCAAAAGAGACTTGCGCTTTACAGAGACTGCTCTTTTAGAAGTGAAAAATGCTTTAGACCAGGCAAGTCTAAGTTTGCCTAAATGCCTGTGGATAGGTCCAAACCCCATAGCAGTCAATTAGATTTATTCCATTATAAGATTTTGTTTATAGACTTCATTAGAAGCCTCCTATGGGTTTGAACATTGATCATTAAGACAAGGGCACAGTTTGCTACTTTGACCTCATACCCCAGCAGCCAAGATTAATTAGAGGGGGGGGGAAATCCAATACTGCCCCTCCCCAGTCCAAACTTCTTAATGACCTCTTAAGCTCAAATATTAATGAGGCAAATATGGAACGGGAATATGTAGATGTCAAATCTCAGTTTGTTACTAAAGGTTTTGGGCTCTTGTTCGTGGCTGCTGTTTTGGGACAATTCAACTGCCCTCTTTCCATTTGCAAAATAAACCTTTATTGATTTCTTTTCACAGCTTTCAGGACTTCCATATGCTTATTTTTAAGCAATTTATTTCTTATTCTTGCTTGCTGTTTATGTTGCTATTGATTTTGTGAGCCGCTTTGAATCCACACTGAGGGTTGGGGGAGGGATGTGGAATGTATGCTTTTGAAAACATAGCATTTCATTTATCTATTTCACTTATGTCCCTATCCCAAATGGTGAATATCAATACCAATACTGACGATTTTAGTTTTCTGACTGCTCCCATTTCCAGTTTAAATTTGAATACCTTTATATTTTAGAGGGTTTTTTTTAGTTTTATAAACTGATGAGTTCACAAGGAAGTGTGTGTGTGTGCGCGCGCGCACATGCTGCACATCTGAATTTTGCCCGTATTGTTATCCGATGGCTGCATTCTTTCTTCTATGATATAATAACATATAAACTGCATTCTTAAAAAATGAGACCAGGCATGATGTGATCAGTAGTGGGATTATTATTTTTTTTACTACTGATTCTGTGGGCGTGGCTTGATGGGTGTGGTGTGGCTTGGTGGGCGTGGCAGGGGAAAGATACTGCCACTCCAAGGGAAGGTTGCTACAAAATCCCCATTTCCTCCTGATCAGCTGGGACTCGAAAGGCAGAGAATAGATGGATAGAGGGGATATTTACCAGTTCTCTGAACTACTTACAATTTCCACTACTGGTTCTCTAGAACTGGTCAGAACTTGCTGAATACCACCTCTGGTTGTAATGCATTTAGTTTTCCCTATCATATGGATATCATGATAAACATTCCTGGCAAGCCTTTTATTCTAATGTTACTCTATTAGACATGGCCAAAAATTGCTAAACGTTAGTTTAGCTTAACTCCTTCCTTTATTGGGCAGATTCATATAACAGAGTCTCCCAATGGTGCAGATCCCTGAAGCTTGCAGATATCCATGTAAGGACCTTCAATCAAAATTGCACTGATGAAAACAATAAAAACAATAATGAGAACATCATTTCAACAATGGTGAGTGATCCCATGTAGATGGTATAATTTACTGTTGAAGAAGTAGCAATATTGTAGAACTACAGCCCTCAATAGCCCTATCCAGGATAGCTAACAACAGAGAATCCTGAAAACTTTAAATCAGCAACATCTGAGATCAGCAATGTGGCCATCTTTGGATAACAATGTTAGATGATGAGACCCAGATTCAAATCTCCCTTTGCGTGGCCAGTCCTCACCTCCTAACTTACCAAAGGATATAGGGAAATGGAAGAATCATGGATGTTACAAATGATGGGAAATATAGCCTTTACTATAATATTTAGATGTAACTTGGTGGTATTGAATTGTGGTAAGATGTTTCCACTTTGAAACCTTTGTAGGCTCCCAGGAAAAAGCTGTTCAATTTAGCTGCTCTTAAAATCTCTGTCTTTTAGAATTTTACTTGGACAAACATACCACTGAACTCAATGTGATTTAATTTCCAGTAGGTTTGCCACAGTTCATGTATCAACTATAGGAACATAACTGTGTTCTATATGCAGAAAAGCTACTATATTTGAGTGAAAGGCAGGTTTGACCTAGCTAATTATCCTTTCAGACTCTCTCACAATTTTCCCTTCATCAATAATTTACTTGCCAAACTGTGGAAGAAAAATTGTACTTATAAAACGAGGAGACATGGCTTAAGCCCTGCTCAAAATAATTTATAAACCTATATACCGTAATTTAATTTACATTGTAGACATTCCATAGAAAATATTTCTATATGATGGAAGCTGTTGTCCAAAGTATAGATGGTAAATACCTTATAGCTTCCAGACAGATTTGCAGCGAGAAAGAGAGAAAGAGAGGGAGGGAGGGAAGGAGGGAGGGAAAGAGATTTCCAACTAGCCTGGATTTAATTTAATCAAATATCCTCCAGTTAATTAAATCAATATAAATCCAATGTCTCTGGTATGAATAGCTTTGTTAACATGTTGTTAAAGATGCTACTAATGCTAAATATTGTTTAATATGAGTGCTTCCACAAAATTACAAGGAAGGAGAGAGAGGGGGGAGGGAGGGAGTGGGAAGGAAGGAGGGAGGGAGAGAGACTTAGTTTGTGACAGAGCTCAAGAACGGGTTTCCCCAGAATGTGGAAAGTAAATTCAGATTCTCATTAGCCATGAAACTCATTGGTTTACCGCAGAGATAGGGGATTATCATATTTTTACCTCATAGTGTCAGTTTTTTGACAAATGTGGGATAAAATAGCTAATAACAACAATTACCACAACAAACTGAATCTTAAAAATAAATCTATTAAAATCCATGGGAAAATTTGATTGATTTCATTGGTGTAAGCAAAGAATGACTACATATGCATCTAATCCTATCAGTATTATTATTCTAAACTGTATTTGTGTCATAAAATTATAAGCAGACAAAATAACAGTTATCTGCATTCATTTGATATCCTTTAAATTTTCTTGAAAAAGTTGCTACTCTGTGTGGTACTTAGATGAGAGTCAGCTATGTAATATTTGAGCTTTCAACTCTGTTCTCACAGGGGAGTTCCTTCCTAAAATCACACCCACTTCCACAAAAGAAACATAATTACTATCTTCGCCTTCTTCATTAAATGCTCTGGATGCAAAAGATGCTCATTAATGAACTTCGTCCCTTCAAGGGAATTTCTAGAGTGCCAAGCAGGCTGTTTCCATTAGCTGAGTGCATGTGGACTCTTTTCAATTTTTAATTTCATCTTCAGATGCAGGCAGCCAGAGTGCTATGTTGCCTGTCACTGGGACAATCAATTTCCTGCAAACCACAATGCAAAATGCATCTTGTAATGTTAGGCATGTGATTTCTTCTAATGGCATCTATTTTGAAGGGAACTGAGAGCCTGCATTTCCCAGTTTATGGTTGGGGGTTTTTTTCACTGCAAGGCCTGACAAATTTATATAAATCAAAACTTAGCTATTTGATTCTTTCTTTAGAAAGAGAAGCAAACAATCCACACCCTCCTATTCAGTAGTCTGCCTTCTTTTTCATTTTTTAAAAAAATCACCTTTATATATAGAATATATGGGAAGCCTATGTTGAAAGGAAACATAGCTAGCCAAAAGAGCCTAGAGTTTATAGAAATGCTAGCCACTGAAACAAAGCAATAAAGTACAATTATTGGGCACAAGGGTCTTTTATCTTTACCTGACACGCAGATGGGTAGGAGATAAAAGGTCTCCTGCTTAATTTCTGTATGCATATTCACTTTCTGTTATAAATAGGACCACGGCTACCAAAAACCAGTTGGCAAGTCAGAAAACGCACAGATCACATCTATATATATTCTAGAATTCCCACCAATTTCTTTTCAGCCATTGCGCTCCAATGAATCCCGACTGAGTTTTAAACTTCTCTGAATTTTTCAATTTTGATCTGAGCTTGTAGAAAAACAGCTAAAGGCAAAACAGAGAAAAACTCATTACGGTTGCACAAAAATATCCCCTTTCTGCATGCAGGTTTCAACTGAGTGCAGCGGCATCCAGCAGAAGGGCCATAGGGTGGTCTCTTTAAACTTTAATGTTAATTCTGAATGTGAGAAAAAGGGAAATTAGTAAATACTTGAGAAAGGGGACATCATATTAACTAAACATGATTTTACTTAAATATAAAGAAATCCAATTTGGTCTGGTTCTCCCCCTTGCTATTCCAAAAGACCAAAGGCTGAGCATGACCTTCAACAAGGAAATGTAATTGTGATCACCTGCCTGCAGCTGGTTTGCACCTGTGGATTTTCAGATGTTTCTAAGCTGACAGACGCCTGTGCCCAGAGATGTTCATGGTATGCAGACAAAGCAAATTCAGATGTATCCCCAGGTAGCAACAACAGACTGCTCTCAATACAAAAATTAAAATATCCAAAAGAACAATTCAGCCATCACGAAGAAGAAGAGACCAAGATAAATTGGCCACCAAAAGATTGTAGTCAATATTTTTCAGAGAAAGTACAGTAAGAAGGTAAAAACAGTGGTAGAGAGACAGACAAGTATACATAGCCTCTCCTATTGTAAACTGGAACAACAATTTCTTAATTTCAGAATTCTTGGCCTCTGCCTATCCTGGCCATAGATAAATAATGTTTTAAAATGATTTCAGGAATGCATGCAGCTTAAAAAAAAATCACCACCTGCCAGGATTCTGCCTTATTTTACCTCTCTAATAGATTGGTGCTGCCATAAATCATAGTGTAAATGATCTCTAGCATTTGATTTCAATGTGCAGGTGGCACTGCAAGCATTTGATGTATGTTAACAGCCTAACAAATGAATGCATTGTTATTCCTCCCTATTTCATTGTTTACATGGAACTAGAATTGCTTTGGTGAAATAGGCAAATTAGGCAGGACATAGCAATGGGTTCTTTATGTGTGATTTAAGTTATTATTATTATTCTTTCTCCTCATCCTATTTCTAAAGATGCACAGGTGATTTTCCTTGGCAAAACCCCATTCCTATAGATGATATTTTCGTAAAAGTTCAGATTGCCAGGGATGTTTTCGTTCTGGAAACCTGTCTGGGATTTTGATTTTGAGAAAATCCTGGATGCATTTTTCTAATTCTTCCTCAATTGAGAGCTTTTCTTTTGCTGCTTTTTTTTTGCTAGAGTTGGATTCTCTAGAGCCAGAAGTTAGAGTTCGGAGCAAGTCACTTTTTCTCCGGATTTCAGACTGCTGAAGGAGCTGCACAGGACCTTTCTTGATTGGTCGATCCAGAGTCTGTATATTGGATTGGCGAGTGACTGGGCCACAGATGACAGTCTCTTGAGGGGAGCTGGCTTCTGATTGGCTGTCACAGCTAGAGGTGGAGAGTTCATTGCAGGATGTGCCACTTTCGCCTTCTTTATCACCTTTGCCATTTTTGCAACAGCAGTCACAGTGTGATGATGACCATCGTGATGGTTCACCTGGGAGAACAAACAAAGGGAACTTAGACTTGCCAAGAAGCAGGCATGAAATGCACCTTTTCTTCTTTTTTAACCTATTAACATATTTGGATTATATAGCATTGAATTCACCTAGGATTTTGGAAGCAAGATAAATATAAGCAGTGAAATAAATAGTGGGCAATGAAAGTTTAGAAGTGTTGGAAACATGAATAAAGAATTATCTGGAGGGCTAGAGAAATTGGCTCATCCATCTTATTCTGCAATACGGCAGATGGTTTTCAAATTTTACACATGTTAGTATCAGATTAGTACAGGAAGTCAGAAACTTTGGACAATAATCAACCAAAGGTCTTTTTTTTTTCACTGATATCATCCATTGATAACATTTCACTTCATACTAATACTTTCACTAGTAATATTTCTTAATACCTTTGGCGGTGTGTCAGATTTAAGATAAAGACTGCAATACTGCAAGGGAAGTTCTTGGTGTTTTACAAAAAAACTATGTATGCACAAGTTCCATTTCATTTAACAGAGCTTGCACATACGGTAGATAATTGTCTACAGAATCACAGTCAGAAGCCCCAAACAGAACTGTGAGGTTTTGTTAGCAGTGTTAAAAGCAAAGTATAAATAAAAACATCCATTTCCTGAAAAGTCCATAGATTAACAGCATAACTATATTTCCTTCTGGATGAAACGTTAAATTAATTGTGTATTTAAATATCATCAATTGTTAAACAACAAAAATTTGATTTCTCAACATGTGAGGGTCATAAAGTTCACACAGATTAAGCCAAAATTAATTCCAGCTGTTGAATATTGAGGACAATTAGGGCACAGGTTTGATAAATGAAAATGGATGAAGATGCATACATTTTGCATACAAAGGCCATTTCAATCCTTCTGTAATATTCAGTGTGATTTCACCAACAAACAAACTGGAATCAGATATTATGGGAAAAGTGCCTCTTTAACTACTAAAAAGCGAAAAAATGGGTTCAATCTACTCCTTAATATCAATTTTTAATTTTTACATGTAATTTTTTTTACACGGAGGAGAAATATGCTCAGGCTTTATTTGGTAAAGGAACAAATATACTTTTGGTGTTAGAGTTGTATCCATTGTTGCATGTAGTCACAAAAGCTTTGTGTCGGCTCCCAGAGGCCATAAAAAGTTGTTATCAAAATTCAATACATACATACAAACATGCACAGGTATACAATTTTACCCAACCTTTCTAACCATTGGACATTTTTAAACAGCTGAGAGTTAAAAAAAGAAAACATAAGCAATTAAAAACAAATATCATTAGTACAAGTCAAAAGACCTGATCGTTCTGTTTAACCTGAATAACTAATTTATCTCGTCACAGCAATGCAAAATGTAAGCTTAATTTGTATGGATAAGGAACCATCACCATGGTTGTATTATAGAACAGCTTCTATACACCCACAGTGTACGTCCAAAAGGTCCCCCAAGACTTCACAGCAGATGGTAAGAACTTGTAGAAGAAGAAAGTTTGATGATGTAAGTCGAATTTCACTTTTGTGGTATCAAATTCAACTTCGGCCTCTTAAATTAAGAGTGTTAAAAACTTGTCAACACTTAAGAGTTTATCTCTATCTTTTCTAGAGTAAATGCCTTTCATTCGATGAATTTTATTCCATAGTAAGGGAAGTAATACAGGAATGTTCTCCTACAGTGAGATTTTTTGGGGTGGTGATGGTGGATATGCTCAGGGATGTAAAATGTTCCCTTGTTGTCTCTGTATCTGTTTGTATACATTGGATGGAGAAATTTAAAAAGGAAGAATAACTTCATCACTTTCTGTGCTCTGGATGCCATGCTATCTTCCTACTGGTTCCACTCTCTGCTTTTTGCTTAGCTATAAAGTGAGGCATCTATTGACCCAAAGTTTTATGTGGGTGGTTGCATGGAATTGCAAGTAGATGTAAAACACTTTAATCCAGATGACCCATTTTAAATCACTGTGCTTCAATGAGCCAACAGCGTGGTCCTGTTACCATTTTTTTCTCATGCATATATTGTAAATCTGAAGAGGATTTACAATAATTATTTTGAATTATTTAAAAGCGCATGTAAAGCCTTGGCATACAATCAATTCTAAGTATCTTGTTCTACAGAATGAATTAATTATTTCAAGTATCCATATCATTTTCATATTTTGAAGAGATTTTACAGTAGACGCTACTTGCAGGTATTAAGTATATACATTATTTTAAAAAATCAAGTCAGGTTTGTCATTATTCTTTGTCTCTTGATCATGCTTATCCCATCCCTTCTCTTAAAAAGCCAACCATACAGAAGAAAAAGCTGTCTCTTCAACTTTGTGGTCATTTATTTATTAAACTTGCAAACAAACAATCACTCCCTTCCCACTAATACTTTTTCTGGTTCTCTGTGACTGTGACACCTGTTAACAAAATATCCATCATTTACAAAAACAGTTGGAAAACAACTTCTCTTGCTATTCATTTTTTCTTATTTACAATGAAGGAAACTGTCAGTCTGTGAATTGCATTGGTAATTTCATTGATAGACTTGAAACTCCTTCACTATATGGTCTAGGAGAAAAGTCAATAATAGTTAAATTAGATTTTTAATTTTTTAAAAAATAAATCTTCCACCACTGGAAGAGATATTACATAGAGAAGTGTAGTTAAATGTAGACCACAGAAATTTTTGAAAAACATATTTATCAGCCTTATTGATTCACAGACTCTTAGTTCAAAGATGACATTTTTACTTAGTTACAGCAGGAGAAACCTGCCATTATCTAGTTTTTATTTGCAAAAAAGGAACTGATTTAGAACATCAGGTAAGATTTGTTCCAGAAAGCAACCAATAAGAAAGACTTTATTATTTCAGGAGAAAATAATATGAGCTGGATGTGATCAGGTTTTTGGCAGATAAAAAAGATTAAAAAATCTCTGTCTTATGTCCCTGATGCCAGCTTGCCACCTAACCTTGGTTCTTAGATTCCTTGACTACTGTCATCTTTCTTGGCTACTGGATTTTTTGTTGTGGATCAGTGGTGGAATTCAATTTTTTTTACTACTGGTTCAGTGAGTGTGGCTTGGTGGGCATGGCATAGTTTGGTGGACATGGTAGGGGAAGGATACTGTAAAATCTCCATTCCTCCCCACTCCCAGGGAAGGTTACTGCAAAATCCTCATTTCCTGGGACTCGGGAGGCAGAGAGTAGATGGGACAGGGCCAGTCAGAGGTAGTATTTACTGGTTCTCCGAACTACACAAAATTTCTTCTACCGGTTCTCCAGAACTGGTGAGAACCTGCTGAATACCACCTCTGCTGTGGGTACATTTATACTTCTGATCCTGTGCTCTGTTTTGGACTAAACTAACTGAACAGCTCTCCCACAAGGCTTACTGCTTTGTAAGTTTTAAAAAAAGAGCCAAACATTCAAACTGTTTTTGTCCTGTAGCTTGAAATAGTTTGTTGTTCCACCACTCAGTCTCTTCCAACTTTTTATGGCCATAATGGACATAATTTTAACCAGATTATGGCCTAAACCTTTTATAGTATGGAGCCAGATTATCTGAGGAATCATCTCCCTCCAATGTGGTCAGCCCATCTCAACAGTCTGGCAGAAGGGGCATGCTGCAGATCTCATCTCAAAGAATTTCAGTCAGCAGGTCTAGAAGGAGACTCTACCCTTCCATGGCCCCTACTCTATGGCCCCTACTCTATGAAATATTGCCATGACTATGGAATGTTCTGCCACCACCCTTTTGGCCTTCCAAAAGGGCATTAAAACTTGACTCTGCCAATTAGCCTCGGTTAGCTCAGTATGGGAGGTGGTTGGTGAATTAACTGAAAAGGGACTAGCCATTTACTGATCTTGCCTTTTATCTTGCTTTTGTAGTTCAAAGAAAGACTTATATACCACTTCACAGTGCTTTACAGCCCTCTCTAAATGGTTTACAGAGTCAGCATATTGGTCCCAACAATTTGGATCCTCATTTTACCCAACTCGGAAGGATGGAAGGCTGAGTCAACTTTGAGAGAGGATTGAACTACCGAACTGGTGGAAATTGGAGTAAGCCTGCTGCATTCTAACCACTGCGTCACCACGGCTTTTTGATGCTTTTAAATATTTTTTACATTTATGATTTTAATTGGAAGCCACCCAGAGTTGCTTTTCAAAGTGAGATGGGCAGCATTTGTTTGTTTGTTTGTTTGTTTGTTTGTTTGTTTGTTTATCAAATTTTGAAATTTCCCATCTGCCTCACAGTGGATGAAAAATTTAATTAATGAATAATAGATAACCTTTTAATAGAGTAACAAAAATAATGCTAATCTGATATAATTATCTGTTAATATATGTTTATTTGTGTAATTGTATAGTGCTTATGTCATCTGGGATAGTATCTTGCTACATTGCCTTTTGCAAGCCTTTTTTTTAATGGCATACAGTTTTTTTTCTAAGCTTCGCTGTCTTGCCATGCATCTTTAGCTTCATTATTGGTGTTTCAGTGAGAAGTCTGATTTTATTTCACCTAGTATCAAATGATTACCTTCTGATTCTGCTGAATGCAGGGTCTGATTTTGTTCCCAATGATTGTAGCTGTGGTGCAGATAACCATCCTCCTTCCCCAGCACTTCAGTAACTGCTGATTGGCAGTTCTGAGAAAGCATTAGTGCACTTGGAAGTTACTTTCAGCAGAAGAAAAGGAGGTGCTATCCAGCTGATTGGGAGGATGCCAGAGAGCACTATCTTGCTGGAGAAAGAGATCTTTCTCAGCAAGGCAGCACAAATTCCCCAAAGCCTCCAATTAGCTCTCAGGGATGTGAGATTAAGGTACACTCCTCAATAGGAAGCTGCTCCCCAGTGGTGAAGATGCCCAGCAGAAGCAAGGCTGACAGTGTGTCACACTCTTCCAATGTTTTGAGAAAGGGAGTCATGTAAACTTTGCAACAGGGAGGCCTATTAATAAAGACAGCCAATGGTACGAAGGTCTGAATATATGGCAAAATTCACAGGGAGCCAAAGTCTCACAAAACCTCATTGTGCAAGTAGTTTATTCTGGCATTTCTGACATTTGTTTCATTGTTCAGTTTTGTTCTGTTTCTTTTTGGCGAGATAAGCATAATGGTGAAACAGTCTTTTCCTCTTTCACTATCAAATATTTTAGCTGCGTATCATAGATTATAGATTCAACATTGCAGCACATGATTTCCATGTATGTTCTTGTATCACTTCCTTTATCCGACTAGATTCCCACATGCTAAGTTCCATATTTTTATTTAGTTCTCTTTACCAAGCATTGTCAAAGTAGACAAAGACAGTCACATATACAGTAACAGCTTTTTCTATTCAGTGACTAAATCCTTTTAGCTCAAAGATAAACAAAACAATTTGACTAAGATTCTTTTTTGTTTGGGCCAGTGTTGCTGTAGATCTATGAAACTTTCAGATTTCATAAATAATATAAAGAGGGAGCTACACACATCACTGCTTATGTAGGCCAAGTAAGTGATCTATGTATAATCAGAGCATAAGCTCCCACATCACCCAAAAGTGGGAGGGAGGGAAATGATTTCCTACAGCACAACTTTGTGTATAGACTATATAGCAACAGAGCTACGAACACTTGAAAGGGAGCCTTTGATTTGACTAAGCTTTGATCAAATCACCCCATTGATTCATGAACTGAAAGTGGGGGATAGCAAGTTGAATCAGAGCTTTGCAGATTTGATGGCACTCCAACTGCTTCTGGGTTTGTCACTAACACTACAGGATGCTGGTGAATCACCTAGGGGACTGGAGGTGTGGCCGGGTGCTCTGATGCAGACATGAGTAGCCAGCCAATACATTTTAGCACCTCATTAAACTGGCTATCAGGGCAATTTTGGGGTCGCAAGGCTAACACTGTGTTGGGCTTCATTTATTTTCCCAGCTGTCAAAATCTTTAATAGAGCCAGCTATAAAACTCTACATTTGATGTCTTTTGTGCTAATGGAATCTTACACTTCTGAGCTGGTCTTGCAAATAGAACTCAACAGTGCAACTCAACTCTGAACATGGGCTCAAGGTTTCTGCACAATCGAGCAGTTTTCGATCTCTTGACAATCAATGAATGGGTGCCAAACTAATGCTCATCAGCACTGACCTGAATGTGTACTTTTTTTCTGCCAGCTTGTTTCTTTGTGGCTTTGTGTAAGTTTACGCCACCATTTTTCTTCTGCATAATGAGCCACAAACCATGACAAAACTAGAACCTACCCTTCACGTGGGATCATTTCTAGAAGAAGCCAAGTTTTGCCAACCAGCCTGGAAAAAGCCAAAGGATCAGATGCAGGAAAACTAAAATACCACACAAATACAAGCCAATCAACTTCATCAGAAGGGACTGGCTTTTACCAGTGTGTCTTGTTTATTTTTCAGTAAAATCTTCCACTGAATTCAACAGATTTACTCTAAGGTAAATGGGCATTCTATAACTTCCCCTTTTAATTGATTATGGAATTTTTGGGGTTTAAATAGCTACACATCTCAACCTATAGGTGGCTCACAATACCAAAAGCATAAAAATATAGGCTATTACAGAAACAGGTCCTTGAAATCTACTTTCCTGGCAGAGAACTAAGACCAAGATCCCTCACCATTAAAAGTTTCCTGAAGGACTTTCGACCAGTCACCTTTGGTTTAACTTACTTTATAGGCTAAGTGTTGGGGGGGGGCGTGAATGGAGGAATAACAGAGTTGGAAGGAACCTTGGAGGTCTTCTAATCCAATCCCTTGCACTATCAGGAGACTCTATTTTTAGAGAGGGCGAATGGAAGAGTTTCAGCACCAAACAGCTCTTTATTCAACAACTATGTACAATCCAGCAACTTGCCTGTCTGACAGCTTGCGTTTATATAGGGAGTTGTCAGACGGCTCGATCAATAAGCTTAAATGATTTTCCCGCCAGAACAGTGGACCTGAGTGAAGCCTACTTGCTTCACTCTGAATACTTAACACCTATACCATTCCAGACAAGTGGCTTTTGAATCCCAGGAAAATAATGCTACATATATTGCTTCTTGAACCTTTCAAAGAAAGGCAGGATATAAAACATATTACTGAACTAAGCAAACAGGCTTTGATCCACATCGGGATCACTGAACACAGGAAAGGAAAGTTTAATATTTCTCAGTATAGGTGTTTGCCACTTGTAATGCCTCCATAGTTCCATCAGTTCAAAAAGGAGAAAAGAAATCCAAATGAAAGTTAATGGAGGCTTTCCCCCCTCAACAAAACCAAATAAAACTACTGTATCAGGAGTGAAAAGGCCAAGAAGAAGTTTTAATCCAAACTGAAGCCCCTGGATGGACTGCATACATTTGATACATCCTTGATTCTGGCAAAGTGGCTTGATCCTTCAAGTACACAATGAAGAAGGTGCAGAAAGGTTGGGAATAGACTTGGAGAGTGAGCGTTTAAATTCCTGATCAACTAGAGATACTCTAAATTGGCAGCCTTCAAGCTTTTGGGCACCAGGGACTGGTTCTGTAGTTTTCCACAGACTGGAATGGGTGCAGTTTTGTGTGCTGCCTGCATCCCATGGATGGGGCTTTGCTTATTTGCATGGCACAGTTTCTGGCCTGCCATGGACCCGTACCAGTCTACAGACCAGTGTTGGGGACCCCTGCTCTAAATATTAGCTCAATACATAGCTTCCAAAGTTAAGTGGCACCACCTCCATCTGCATGCATTGTCCTCATCACATCTTTAAAATCACATTGAACATCATTCTAAGCAAAAAGCTTTCATAGGCAGAACAAGACAGCCACATATAGTTCATGAGAAGTAAAATAATAACAGAAAAGATAACAAAGAAAGTTTTACGGAACAATGACAATGCAAGCTTTTGGGTTTTTTTTAAAGGTATGTAAAATTCTGAAAATCTGTGATGATCTTGAAAAAGCTGCAACTCTCCACATACTTATTTGAGAGGATAGGAGGGGAAAATCCAACAAACTCAAAGAATACTTTGAGATAAATTTGTATATTTTAGCCCCTTGTTTCTAGATGACTGAATTTTATGTGAGTGATAATTTTTTTCCCTTTCTTGCTACTGTTGCTATGTGAAATTCATCACTTATGCCATGACAACCTCATTATAAGATAACTAAGTGAGTTAACTAGGATCACATATTAAGGAAACTTCAAGGAAGGGAATAAAACAAAAGAAATAATGAATGATAATGTATGAAAAGGGTCAGTTTAACTGCAAATCCCAGAAATTGGAAGTGCAAACAGTAGTTAAGTGAGTAGCACTCTCCCCATTTATCAAAAATTTCCATGATAAAATGTTTCCATGTTAGTAACATGCTGTCAGACCTATTTTTAAATAGCATTCATGCTCTCTACCTCTGTTTTGTCAAATACCTTATTACCATACTGAAAATATAAAAGCAACTATATTCTTTGAAAAAGCCAAACAATAACCTGAAGGGAAATATTTCCACTATAGGCTTCTTTTCATGTGCAAAAACATGAAAACCAGATCATGCTTACAAGGTCTTAATTGGCTTATTATTTATTTAAAGCACTTATGTCCTATTTTTCATTAGGAAGAGCAAGTTACAGGTTAATAGGAACAAACAAAGTGGCAACCTATAACTTAGGCCACACTCAGAAACCATGTCATAGAGGCTGGGCCTGCTTTTATTATAACAGCTTTTATTATAGCAAGTCTTTGTGTGCTTTCCCTGTCCCTCACTATGAACTAGGGAGAGCTTGTTTAAGAAGTTTTCTCAAACTAGTTTCTTGGATCAGGCTCAAGCTTTGCTTATCTGACTTGATAATGATTCTTCCTTCTGTCTGTGAATACCATTTCCCTCTCTGTGTTCTACACAAAACATGCCATTGGACATACAACACTATTTACTGGATAAGGTAAAGGTTTCCCTCACACATTTGTGCTAGTCATTCCTGATTCTAGGGGACGGTGCTCATCTCTGTTTCAAAACTGAAGAGCCAGCGTTGTAGGAAGATGTCTCCATGGTCATGTGGCTGGCATGACTAAATGCTGAAGACACATAGAACACTGTCACCTTCCCACCAAAGGTGGTTCCTATTTTTCTACTTGCATTTTTATATGCTTTCGAACTGCTAGGTTGGCAGAAGCTGGGACAAGTAACGGGACCTCACTCCGTTATGTGGCGCTAGGGCTTCGAACTGCCAAACTGCTGACTTTGCTGGTCGACAAGCTCAGCATCTTAGCCACTGAGCCACTGCATCACTTTTATTTACTGGATATTAGAGTCAAATAAGTAAGAATTCCTAAAATGGGAAAAATTTACTATGAGTAAATGTCTATGAAGATTCTCAGTCATCCAGGTCTTGGTTCCCCAAAATGTGCTTTTTGGATGAGAAGTGAAACATCTTCAAAGAAAAAACAGAAAGTCCAGTTGCCTCTTGAAAAAAGCAGCTTTGGGTTTACTATGGGTAGCTAAAAAAACCAGCTGTTGAAGCAGTTTAATACTGGGGTGAGCTGCTAGTCCCTGAACAATACTTTCAAGAGAAAGAGATAATCTTTCCATATTCAATTGTTACTACCAGTCAAGCTAGGAGAAGGCAATAACTTCATTAACCTTATGTAGATTAGATTTGACGATCAATCAACAGGAATCTCATTGTCCATTAAAGTTGATGATCCAGTAACAAGAGTGGTAAAACAAAACAAAAATTTGATATATTTTAATAGATTTTACTAGTAAAATAGATATCATTTTACTAACTTTCATATACTGAAAAATATCAATTTATCTTCACAGTTCAAAATATTAAATGATACTTTGGGAAAAGCCATATACAAAGTTTAGGTTCATTTCATGTTCCCCTCAAGACTTGAATCAATGAGGATGAAAGAGAGTTCATCCATATCCATACCTCAAATAATCAGTCAGTCTGATATTTAGATTAACATATTGTATTGACGTTTGAAACCCAGTGACCCAGGGCTTTTAGTCTTAAAAGCCTGCAAAAGGACAATAACTGAATCTATTTTTCCACATAATTCATGTTTAGAAAAGAGCATCTTATCTTGACCACACTAAAAGCATGTGAAAATTTATTGTGGTTTTCTGAATTTAATAGGACTTACTTCTTGAAATAAGCTTGAACAGAGTTACAATTATTATTCTAACCTAAAAGGAACCCAAACAGTTTAAGTTTCCCTTAGTTCATTTGCTCTGTATCTTAACCAGTTGCTACGAAGAGATGGGGTGATTGAACTATAATGTACTCAATGTGATTGTATTCACTGTGATTTGTGTAAAGACATTATGACACTGGAAGCTCTCACTACTTTTTCTTATAAACCATAGAATGGGCATTTCCGTCTTCATTGCCATGGCACATTGAATAGTTGTTTTCTTTTCATTATCCACTACAAGTGTATGTTTTCTTGTCTGGGCAGTCACTCTCAGACAGACCCAATTAGCATATATATGAAGTTATTCTGCTATTGTAGTTGCTCTTGTTTCTCATTCAGTCAGTTTCAAGATACCATTCTCAAGGTTTTTGTGTCCTCTTTTATGTTTCTCCATTATGAAAAAAAAAGTATCAGTCCTTGCCTTTGTTCCTTCGATAATCTGATCTTCAGATCATTCAGGGTTAAGTTAACCAAGTTAAAATGTTTAGGTGACCTTTGTATTTATGTAGCTTTCGTCATTTACAGAATGAATGGCCAACCAACAGCAGCAGCAGCAACAAAAGCAATAAAAAATAGCTTTAACCATAAATGAATTGTGATCATTTTTATTAACAAATGTTTAACAAGATTAAAAGACAATACAATTTTTAGAGAAAAAAATTAAGAAAAATGGTGAATAAAGATAAAAATGCAACTTACAAATTTAAAACACACTTTCCAGAAGTTTTAAGTTGGCTCATAAGTATTAATTATATCTACTTGGCACATTGCTACTAGATCATTGTACAATAAAAGAATGGGTATTCATCGCTGCTTCGTTAATTATCTCATCTTCTCCATCAATGAAGTGCTGATCACTGGACTGAAAAGCTGTCATTTGTGCCTTAGCCACGGTGGCACAGTAGTTAGAATGCAGTACTGCAGACTACTTCTGCTGACTGCTGGCTGACTGCAATTTGGCAGATCAAATCTCACCATCTCAGAGTTGACTCAGCCTTCCATCTTTCTGAGGTGGATAAAATGAGGACACAGATGGTTGGGGGCAAGAGGCTGAGTCTGTAAACCATTTAGAGAGGGCTGTAAAAGCACTGTAAAGCGGTATATAAGTCTAAGTGCTATTGCTTAGGTTGACAATAAGCCTATCACTGGCTGATTCCTAATATTTAGGGACAGAATTGTGGAAAAGTCCCTTGAAGATAAAGAGCTGGGCAGCTGACTCATGAGTAACAACTAACCCTGGATTTCAAAGTTGTACTTTATCTGAGAATGCAGAGTCTTTGAAACAAGACATGGAGAATTTTGCAAGTGTGTTCCTTCGGACCCGCAAAGGGCTAAGAAAATCTTTTCCCACACATTATTGCACACTACCCCATGCAACCATCATAAGAGACTGCAAAGAGCAATCCTTCTCCTTCATGAATAAATAACTTCCTCGCTTCATAACACTCTGTACTGCAAAAGGAGCAGTTTTCATTGGGCAATGAACATCAA
Source organism: Thamnophis elegans (assembly GCF_009769535.1). Taxonomy (NCBI): domain Eukaryota; kingdom Metazoa; phylum Chordata; class Lepidosauria; order Squamata; family Natricidae; genus Thamnophis; species Thamnophis elegans. The sequence goes on from NC_045542.1 coordinate 81,107,898, forward strand.
TTAGCAAATGCACTCTGCCCTTCAAGAACATGGAAAGCTATGCTCTCTTAGAGCAAACCTGCACTTTCTGCATGGCCCATCGTCAGGACAGGCCACTCACTAACTTCTGAGGGCAGGAGTGGATGACATTCCTAGCACATTGCAAATGTATCACATTCTTGTGTTTTCTAGCTTCAATTCATACTGTTTTGTTTTGGCCCCATCCATCTTAAGACCTTCAGAATTGTTGGTGTCCAACATTTTATTATATTCCAGCAGCAATTCCATCTACAATGGCTGAACTGCCTGGTACACCTTCTCCCCTCTAGCGCAACCATTTCACACTAGGCTGCTCTCTCTTTTATATTTTTTTAATAATGTTATGGTTGAGCCACTGCTGGGAAAGATTGAGGGCAAAAGAAGTATGGGACGACAGGAAATGAGGTGGCTGGATGGAGTCACCGAAGCAGTAGGTGTGAGCTTAAAGGGACTCCAGAGGATGGAAGAGAACAGGACGGTCTGGAGGAATGTTGTCCATGGGGTTTCGATGGGTTGGACACAACTTCACAACTAGCAACAAACATGGTTGACCCAGCAAAAAATCCTTAAGTCTATGGCTTGTCCTAAACCGATAATCACTGAATTCTTACATCACCCATTTTTCCATAGATTGAATAAAGTACATTCCTCTTACTTTTCAGTTACCTGCCCACAATACTACAAATGTTGCCTTCATTTTAGTAAACACTTTTAAGTTGCAATGCAGACACATTGTTATTCTATTTCTATAAAGCTGAAAAATTCTTCCTCATTTAAAAGCTCCTCCAGATGAACAATAGCAATAGTTAGACTTATATACCGCTTCATAGGGCTTTCAGCCCTCTCTAAGCGGTTTACAGAGTCAGCATATTGCCCCCAACAACAATCCGGGTCCTCATTTTACCCACCTCGGAAGGATGGAAGGCTGAGTCAACCCTGAGCCGGTGATATTTGAACTGCAGAACTGCAGTCAGCTGAAGTAGCCTGCAGTGCTGCACTTAACCACTGCGCCACCTCGGCGCAATGAACAAGAGAACAATCTGTGGGGTCCTTGATACTCTCTGAGTTTGGTTGTCTTCTTGTATACATTTCATTACTAAACTAGGCAACATCATCAGTGCAATATGTTCCCTTTGGTTTGATTATTTGATTATTGAGCTTTGATTATTGTAGCATTGGAACTGTGATGTTTCCACGAGGAAAACAAAGATTAAATCTTCCTTGGTGCCAAGAGAGATAATGTGGGAGGGGGATGAATGCATCCATGTATGCAAACATCTGAAAAAGCATAAAACCTGAAAACATGAGTAAATCTATATGGCATTTGAGCCTACATATAATTGTGGCCGCAAGAATAACCTATGCACAATTTTGGAAATCTACTACCATACCATCGGAAGATGCCATAATTAAAAAGATTTATGAATGTGCAGAAATGGACAGAATGACGGGTTGGCTGAGGGACAAAGGAGAAACAGAACATTATCTTAGCTGGAACCTATGGTGTATGTGGGCGACAAGGAAAACAGCAGGGACTTAAAACAGGGAAAGTTAAATAGCAGTTGTTAACAATGGGAACTAAAATTGAACATGGGTATTGTATTAGATCCCTTAATTTTGTAACAAGAAGATGCTGATTAGAGACTAAACAATGGGGAAGAAAAGAATGTTGGGCTGTGAATGACTGTCACGGGGGGGGGGGTTGTATGTTTAAAGCTGTATTTGTATGTCTTACTAAAAAAAATTTATAACCAATAAAGATTATTTTTTTTAAAAAAGCAAGGGCAAGACTAATGAGGAAGAAGCAACCCTTAGAGAGAAAAAGGCATGGATGGGAAGGTCAAGAAGCAGAAGACTAATCAATAAGGTATTGTAGTAGTTGTAGTCTGAGCACCAGGCCGGTTCCATTTCACCCTCCTAAAATGAACTAGTTCTGAAGTTGACTTAAGAAACACATAGGAATAGCAAAAGAGACAAGCCACTTAAATTGTGGCATGGAATTGTCCTAATTCTCTGTGAAGAGAGAGAAAATGTCCATTTTTGATGGCAGAGAGCAAAGCCAGTTGCTTTAGAAAGAGAGCAGACTAGCAAAGCAGATCTTTCTCTTCCTACCATCTCTCTAAGAGCCCATGAACTGACGCTTCAGGAAGAGTGTTACAATGGGAGAGAATAAAGATTGTTAGCCTGAACTTTGGAAATATTAAATTTGATTTTAGCAACCATGCAAATTCATAACCTGATTCCCTAGCTCAAAGTTTTGGTAACTACAGGTAGTTTCTTGACTTACAACCACAATTGAGCCCAGCATTTCTCTTCCTAGTGAGACCATTGTTAAGTGAGTTTTGACCCATTTTGTAAAGTGAATCTGGCTTCCCCATTGACTTTGCTTGTCAGAAGATTGCAAAAGGTGATCACAGGACCCTGGAACACCACAACTGTCATATATACAAGTCAGTTGCCAAGCATTTGAATTTTGATCACATGACCATGGAGATGCTACAATGGTCATAAGTGTGAAAAATATTCACAAGTCACTTTTTTCAGTATTATTGTAACTTTGAACAGTCCATAAATGGAATGTGAGCCTAGGACTACCTGTTCTGTACTACTTTTATTTCATTTTGGTAGATTTAAGTCAGAGTGGTCCTTTTGTTGGTGCTAGTAGAAATAAGTATGGGTTTCATCTGGCCTTTAAGTGGTGTGCCAGGATCCATACTCCAAAGAACATATGCAGCCAGGACCAAGTAATGGATGGAAACAACTAGGATTAAATTTATTTAATTTAAATGTAATTCATATTTAATTTAATGCAATTTGATATGATTACTCTCTGGGCCTTTCGAAATTTTGTCCTTTTGTTACCTTAAAAGTTGAGTATTAGGCTGGACACATCTGACTTAAGTTCATAGCTATCAAAGAAGTAAGGATGCTGTTTACTGAAATGATTTTAGTTGCTACTTAATGTCGCCTGCGATTAAGGTTAAGGCATTTTGGATAAAAATATGGTGGATTATACAAAATATTCTTTAAAAAAGGATAAAATTTTTGTTAGGTATAATTACTGATTGTACAGTGGTAGAGGTTAATCTGATCTTGCATTTAATAACGGCAGCAAGACGTGTGGTGGCACAATACTGGAAGAAGGAAGATTTGCCTACAATCCAAGAATGGACACTGAAAGTCACAAATTTAGCTGAGATGGCGAAAATATCTGCATATCTTAAAGACCATTCAAATGAGAGATACAAACGAGACTGGAAAAAATGGATCGATTATATACAAAATAAATATGGAACTAAGAAATTCCAGATAGCCTATGCTTAAGACTAGGAATGATTTGAACTGTTTATAGTTAATTTAGCAAGGAGGAGCTAAGTTCAATGTAAAGAGGTTATTAATTTCTTACTTTTATTTTTTATCAATATATCTTAGACTGTGGTTGTTAAATATCTATACCGTGTACGGGTTCTGGGAAGTCGGGGGGGTAGGTTGTGGGGGCTCGGGGGCTCGGGGGGAACTATTCCAGGTTTGATTTTAAAGTAGTATGATTGCACATGTATATTGTCCTCTCTTACAACATGATATTGTCTATGTAATAATATCCATGTGGTTATATGTTATGGAAATGAAAATAAATATTTTAAATCCTTAAAAAAAAAAAAGTCGCCTGTGGATGGGCAACTGGACCAGGCCCACTGAAAGAAAAACAACCCAATGATAATGGGTTGGCATCTCCCCAATTCACTAGGCTATAAGAAAGAGGTGCAATACAGACTTGTAACATTCAGTTATTATAGCCACTTTAAAAGCAAGTACTTTAAGCCTTCCTGCAGAGTTGGTTTCTTGGTTTGGTCCATCCAGTGGGGCTGACATTTTCCCTCAGAGATTTCCCATCCATTTTTCTGTTTAGCTTTTACAAATATATAATCATCCATCCATCCTATATTGGAAAGTGATGGTAGCACAATTTTCAGAAGTCTCAGCTAGCAAGGCCAGTAATGAGTTGTTGGAAATTGTACCTCAGTCACTTGGGGAAAGTTATACCCTCCACCCCCTGCTGTAAAACATGAGCAGTAAAATCTTAATAGCAGCTGAAATAGCTCACCAACATATTTTTCTACCACAATAATCACTGTAGTATGAGTGGTGTATTTATTCTGGCTTTATAGATTGACCAAGTTGCCAGTAGAAAAAAATATCAACTCAAAACAATGGCAAACAAATCACAAGTGTTCATGTTTCCCCCCCCCTCTGGAAAGCACCTAAGGTGAGATGGGTGTCTATATAAATGAAAAAGGAAGTGAGTGAGTGAGTGAGTGAGTGAGTGAGTGAGTGAGTGAGTGAGTGAGGCAGGCAGGCAGGCAGGCAGGCAGGCAGGCAGGCAGGCAGGCAGGCAGGCAGGCTAATAACACACCTGGGTGAAAAAAATCTACAAAGTGGTAATAAGCAGGGTTTTTCCTCTTTATAAATCAAGGTCCCAATTATTTCATCTGCTGTGAAATTATTCATTTGTTAAGTTATTACATTTACATTTATAGATTTCAGTATGGTTGTATACAAGTCATCTATTAGTCTCAGGGTGACCTTGTTTTTTCATCTCACTTTCATCTTTAAGTGCTGCCCATCCTGAGCAGTAAATATACCCTTCTTATTTTTTGTGCAACGTTGTATTTTCCTTTCCCCTTTTATGTTCCACTTTGCAGTTCAGAATTGCTGTACTGTTGGAGTGGAAAGACACATAAGTTATCTGAAAGAAAAAAAATGCAGATGTCCTCAAATGAACTCTTATTCTGTTAGAAAATGCAGACTTCTTTTTTCTCTCATGAGGAGAATAAGACCATTCTGTGGCTCGCTAAGTGTATGGCGCTAACATTTGTTGTTGCCACTGGAGTGAGTTACAAATGTTTATCACTCAGTCAGAGCTTGAGGGTTTGAGATTAAAAAGTGCCAGAATAGCCATTTGTTAAAAGCCATAGAAAGTCGACATTTGGCAAATCGGCTCATAAGACAAGGTGTAGGCATCATAGTAGGGAAATTCTTCCTCACTTTTCAAATCTCTTGATACCTGCCTCCGTTCCTCACAGGTCTATTACTAGATTTGTGATATACAGCACAAAATTCAGGTCAGCCATTTCATCTTGCTAGCATAATGGCAGAGAAAATAAGGCAATTGCCAATTGATATATGGAGACCATCCTGCCTAAGGGTATCTTGGCTGCTGAACATGTCTTTCAGAGTGTTTGGCAATGTCTTGGAAATGTATTAGAGCTGCCAAGGTTGTATAATTACTTAAATACTAGAATCTCCAGTTGGATGGCATGCAGGAATGACTATGTCAGAAGCGGCCTATATCTGTATTTCTAAAGGTAGTTTGTGAAAGAATAATGGGTAGACACAAATGGAAAATAGTAGGTTTAAAGGTTTATCCTGCCTCCCTTTTCCCCAAAAAGGGGGTGCTTTGAATAAACAAAAAATAATCCAGATAAGATGGAGGAATTTAGGATTTGCTGGATATATAATTGGGCTGTGATTTTAAAAACAAAAAGAAAGAGAACATGTGAGTGTCTAGAGAATAAGCTGTAAATTTAGAACAATATGTACATACAAATGTTTACTGATTGTGTATTACTGATATGAAACCCACATATTTTTAATTTGCTATTTTGATGCTTCTGACGCTCCAGTGAATTTATAATTAGGCACTCTTAATCTCCTCATAATTGTCTAGTGTGGAAAAAGAAAAAAACAGCCATTAATATTTCTCTCATATTAGTCAATAGGAGGCATATTATTGACTTCGTGGAAACCTCTGAATCACAACAGTTCCAGTTCAAATTGAAGTGGGTTGTTTTTTTTCAAAACAACAGCCTGAATTTTATTCAATACTCAGATCAGTATTCAGTACTCATATCTACATGTATATCTTTTGGCCACTTATAAATGGATGTAGGATAATGGCAAATTGGGAAAGCATTTAAACTGAAAATACCAAATTTGGTCCTCTATATAAGGTTAGAATATAAAAATTAATATATTAAAGTCAATATAATGGTGATTATATGTGAGTTGTTATGGGGAATGAATTTTTGCCTAAAAAAGCGAAATACCTCTTCCCATTTTGCTTTAAATATAAAAGTGAATGATCCCTAGGACAGAAAGTGATTTGCTAATAAAAATGGAGAATAAACGAAGACTCACCAGAAAAGGTGATATATAAAGAAGGAGTGAATGGATTAGAGGAAGCAGAAATCATTTTTGGATGGTGTTGATGGGTTCCTTAAAACAAGAGCAAAAGAACTCAGAATAGATCTGTTGAACCAAAAATGACTTGCAATGCTAAACAATTATGGAAAATACGGTGATGTTGAGGGACAATGCAGTGGTTCAGTTAAGATGCTTGGCTTGTTGACTGGAAAATTGACAGCTCAGGTTCGAGTCCTAAGCGCCACGTTACTGGGTGAGCTCCCATCCTTGCCCCAGCTACTGCCAATCTAGCAGTTTGAAAGTATGTAAATGCAAGTAGAAAAATATGTACCACTTCAGTAGGGAATAATACGTTTTCTGTGATGCCATGCTAGCCACATGACTGCAGAAATGCCTTCAGACAGAACTGGCTCAATAGATTTGAAAGGGAGATGAGCACTTCTCCCCATAGTTGGCTATGACTAGCAGAGTAAAATCCACTCCCTGACCTTTACCCTTACAGTGATTTTGAAGCAAACTGGATTTAGTTAATTCCCTACCCCCCCCCCCCCAATCTCCTACTTTAATTCCTGTTGCTTATTATTCCTTAGGGTTTTTTCCTTAGCTTTACATGATATCATTTACCCTGAAAAGAAATACTGCGGTGTGTGTGTGTTCTTGAAAATTCCCCATATGATTGTTTATATCCCATCATTAAATGGCAACAAGGACACCTGTTGCAATTGTGAAATAGTTGTATTAAACCAAGCAATGCAGTTTGGTTACCTAATGCAGCTAACTACTCCTCCAGTAGAAAATAAAATATACCATAAAAGGCCCTTAGAACTAATCTAAGTAAAATAATGTTCTGAAATAGCCAAAGCACTAATTATGCCCATTTTGTACAAGATAAATTATGAGGTCTCATAGATAATTTGTAAGAAAAAAGGAAGAAAATTAAAGTTCTTCAATACTGCCCTCACAAGGCCTGTACAGCTTTTATTCTCTTTGTTTTCATCTGATTAAAGATCCATTGTTATTTTAAATTATGCAGGAACTTCTGCCACCACAGCTTTGAGATATTATTTGAGTGTCAAGATTTTCCCACAAAAGTTTTAGTGCAGCAAGAACTCGTTTATTCCAAATACTTTGCACCAATTTCTGAGCCTCCAATTGCTCTTTTAAGAGTGAATATTTTTCAGAATCATCAATAACTTAAGTTCCCTGCAGTGTTGATTTTTTTCAATGGAAGAGAAAGTGAAAGGAACAAAGGAACTGACTAAAGAAAAACACCCATGTTGCATTTGAGTGAAAGCAAGGCGGGTATACATTAAGGCTCACGTTACACATATTGATTTTAACCCAAATCAGAATACTTAATATGGAATTTAAGACTTGGTGATATTTCCATCTGGTTTTGAGTTTTAAAAATTCCAGTCTCTGAAATACAGAGATAGAATTGAAATTTTTGCCTCCAGCCCATCTTACAATCTCACTATATCACAACTATATGTCTGTCCCTGTAGAAGACCTAGGGGAAAAAAGATATACACCCCAAATATATACATATAGAAAGAAATTGCTTTTTTTTGCTATACATAATAAATCAGAGTAGCCAGTATGGATTAATGAATCCAAAGTATGAAAGTATGCCATTATTTTTCATTTTACTATTAAGTCTCAAAGAATAAATGAGAAATATTAGCATGCTTTCAAATAAGCAAATAATAGTATGTCTCTGCTTGGGAACATTCCATTAAAAATTTGACTCAAAGAGAGAGAGAGAACCTCTATCGATGCCCTAGTTTATAATGAGAAAATATTCATATTAGACTACCCATAAATTAGGTTCTGGTCTATGGCATGTCCAAAACAGTTGTTCAAATTTGCATTGCAATACACAGGCCATAATTAAGTTCTTCTCAGCAATAGTTAAGCAACACTTTGCTCCTTCAGTTAAGAAGCAGAGATATTCTGTACTTTACCATATTATTAGAGTTAGTGCAATATTTCAATGGTAAGGATACACTCTAGGGCAGGGGTGTCAAACTCATCTCGTCACGTGGCATATTGTGACTTTATTTCCCCTTTGCTAAGCTGGGCATGGCCAGCGCATGATGCGTCTGGCCTGCGGGCCATAAGTTTAACAGCCCTGCTCTAGGGCAGTGTTTTTCAACCTTTTTTGTGCAAAGGCACACTTTTTTCATGAAAAAAATCACGAGGCACACCACCATTAAAAAATGTTTAAAAAATTTAACTCTGTGCCTATATTGACTATATCTAAAGTGTTTTTCCCACGGCACACCTTACACTATGTCACGGCACACTAGTGTGCCGCGGCACAGTGGTTGAAAAACACTGCTCTAGGGTAATTTTTCTCTGAGCTTTTTCACAATTTCTTGAAAAAACTTTTGGTTATTTCCATACTTTCTTACTTGCGAAGATTTAAAAAAAAGTAGGAAGAAGACTTTTCTTTGAGATAGGAGAGGAAGGACATTAGAAATTAACTTCTTCAGCATATTTTTCCCTGATGAGAGCATGGGATTATAATTTTCATTATGGCCATTCCCACCAGCTTTGTCTCTTTTTCCAGCTTGGTGTTAAAACACCAGTCACTGATGGCTGAGAAACAAATGGCTTTCAAATTTAACATATTGTAGGACTAACAATAGGCAAGGTGGAATATCTATGATTGTAGCCTCCTCCAATGTACTGTTTTCTGCTGTTTTAGCAGAAGGTGCTTAATTCTCTCCTCCTTTATCTTTCCCACATTTCCCACATTCTACTTTTTCTCCCAAAACTGTGTGAGGTAAATAAGAAATATTACATAAGTATTTATAAGTAATTAATAAGTAATCTTCAAGTGTAAAAGCTGAGTGCTTTTATTTAGCGTCAAAACCTGGTACTGTACTGTCAGAGTGACAGTTCACATGATCTTTGCTGCATTATTATCATGTTGATGCTTGGGTGAATCCAATTTTCAGAACGAAGGACTTCCAGGATTAACCATATTTCAGTCTCAAGAGGCTCAGTTTATTTTCAGGCAGAAAACAGCATGCTACATGTTTAATACTCCATAGAAATTGCTGTTTTTGTTTTCCTCATTATGAAGTTTTAACCATATGAGAAGAGGCACAGAGAATTCTCTTCTAAAAGAGAATAGAATGCACCATACCTTAAAATAAAACATAAATAGCAACCTGTTATCTGTGCAAACTCTACAAAGAGAATCAGAAATTCTGCCAGACTCTGAGGGTTTGTTCTCATGGCCCATGAATGTTAGGGGAGACATAATTAAAAAGTGAATTAATTGTCTAAACAAAATAGAAAAGGAGCATGTTGAATGAGCAGATGAAGAAGATATATACTAGAATGACTGCATCATAGAAAGCTTTTACACCCTATTTAAACTTTTGAAAGGTGTTGTCTTGGGAGAAGTAATGATCCTTTACAATCATCTACATGAATTTTGCCTATATTTGTTGTGATAGACTATGATTTTAGAGACAGATTTTATTAATTTAGGTCAGTGAACAATTTAAATGTTGAAAGAAAAATATGGATATTCTCAAAATCATATTAACAGAGATTTGGTAGAAATATCATAGGAATTAATGAAAAACTCAAGTGATGAACACTTTTATGAATTCTTTTTAGTGCACCTATAGCAGTTCAACCCTGGAAAGTAGAAAAAAAATCATCACAAGCATAGCAATGTTGCAAAGAAGCAAAGAAAATGTACTTTATTTATGAATTCTTCATTGATATAAAATAAGGTACCTTTCTGGCTTCCTTGAAAGAGGAAAAAAGAGAGAGAGACTTCATTGAAATCTATAAAAAGTGGCCATTTTCAAAGGTAAAAATAAAAGTTTGCTTAGAGTTCTTTCTCTGTCCAAGGAAGAGCAGGGGGTTGAGATGAGGCTTCTGTGTGGTGGCCTCAAATAATGAAATATGTTACCCTAGATGGCATCTTCCTTCTTGTATTGAGAAAGATCACAAAAAAGCTTCCCATTTCAAAAAGCTTTGACTCTAGCTGATTGGCACAGAGGTGTGCTGTTATGAATGTATAATTTTCTGAAAATTTTGTCTCTTATTTTCTTCATGTGTTACAATATTTTAGGTTTCACTTTGTTGTACACTTCCAGATTTCATAGATTTGAGTGGTTATACTCAGAGCCATAAAACTAGAGTGCTTAACAAATGTAATAAAGAGAAGGAGGAGCCAAGATACTCTGAGACTGCCATTGACACTTTTGCCACTGGACGGTCCATTGAGACCTAAACTGTCCTGCAGAGATGGTGATCAGGAAGACAAAGTCTTGCTGGTCTCAGGGATATCACAAAATCCCTGATAGACCCAAGGGAAGTGCTTCAAGCTGGCGGTAAACAGGCAGCCCCCAGGCTGATGAAATCGGGACGTTCCCAAAGGAAGAAAGTGAAAAGAGAAAGTAACTCCATCTGGTGAGGTATTTTTTCTATTCTGCTAAAGACTGCCCAAAGAAATGTTTCTTTAAAGCCAAATTAGATCCCTAAGTAAAAGAACTGAGTGGCGAAAATAATCCTAATTGGATCACTGTGGAAAGTTTTTTTTTCTCTCTTTAATTATTTTTTGTGGATTGAAGTGTTCGTAATGTTTTTTTTTTCATCTCTCCTCTTAAAGTGAATGGACTGATTTTTTTTCTTCTGCTTTTTGTTGCTTTATTTTTTGGCTTCTAGATTAAAACTTTCCTTCATATTTTAACAATTCTTCCTACTAACTTTGTAGCTGAAGGGTTTGCAACTTGTTTACAGAAACTGATAAGGAACCAAGGGCATGAAATGTTTTTACAGGTGCATCTGAGAATTATTTTGGCAGGGGAAAGAAAGAAAGAAAGAAAGAAAGGGGGAAAAACAGAACCCTTCTCCTTTGAAGAGCATAAAAGAAATTGTGTTCAAGTCAATCTAAAATAAAAAAAGAGGCCTGCAAGGCTAGAGTGGCGGTCGCTATTAGTTTTTTCTTCTTTCTTTCTTTCTTTCTTTTTTTCTTTCTTTCTTCTGTTTTGGAAACAAGGATCAATACTTAGATGAGGAAATCTTAAAATTCCAAAATATATCTGCTGGAATTCAAAATCTATTGGAAGGATATGGGAGAATTGAGAAGAAGTTGGAAAGACTAGTTTTCCTCACAGCAAAAGATGATGGGGTTGGAGTCCCAAAACTTAAAGGGGAGAATGAAGATATAGAAGATAAAGATAAGATAATAGATGAATTTATTAATGGAGCAAATGTGGGTGAAAGTGGAAAGAAGGGAATATGGAAAAGGGAATTTGACGAATTGGAACTCTACCCCGGTCCAGGACACAGAAGAAGAAAAAATACTAATGATGATAGACATAAGAAGAGAATTTTTTTTTTCAGAAGCAATATTGACAACCAAAAACAAACTAATTTTAGTAGCAACTGGTGGGCAACGAGATTATCTGAGAGACCTTCAAGCAACCAAGTGCGGAGATAAGTCTATAAAAACCTTATAAAGGAGATAAAAAGAAGACTGACACCACAATTGGCAAGAGAGATAAGACTGTTTTGTTACTGGAAAGATACAGGTTGACAATGAAAGTTGATAATAAAAAAATGGTTGATTTTGGTGATTAATAAGTAGGCATTTTGTAACTCTTAGATCATTTTAGATTGTTATCAAATGTTTATTTGCTAACAATTAATTAACTATAATAACAATAAGGAAATGATAATGGATACAGCTTAATGATATATACATGTATGGTAATCTAGCAAAAGAAATTTGGATATAAATTGCAAATTGTGACTTGGGAAAAAGACCTATAAAATTGTATTAACAAATTTTTATTTAGATCTTGTTATAAAGATGTAAGGTTTTTCTTTTTCGGGGGGGGGGAGATGGGACATAAATAGTAAATGATTTTTAGCCAATTATAATAATAACAAGGAAATGTTAATGGTCATTGTTTAACAATATATACATGCTTATACTATACTTTTGTATTGGCAAAAGTAACTTGGATATAAATTTTAATCAGTGAGTTGGGGGGCAAAGGGAAGGTAAAGGTTTAGAAACTTTATTAATTGACTTTTACTTAAAAGATGCTGTAAAGGTGTAATGTTATTGGAGGATTTTTTGAAATAGCTAATGAATGCCATTATGTGGTTGTGCATTTAAGTATGAATGATTTGAGGTAAAAGCATGTTCAAATAATTGTAGTCAAATGAGAATTGTGGTACATTGATAGTAAGATATACAAATTTTTGACTTAAAGTGTATAATCTAATATGAACTATACGTAATGACTGTGGAAGAAATGCACGAAAGTTATCTGTAACCAATTGACATGCTTTCTACAAGATGTAATGAAGGATGATTCTTTTTTTGTGTTTTTGTTTAATTAAAATAAAAAAATTCAAAAAAACCCCACAAATGTAGTAAATATATTTAACCTTTTTGATTTGTTGTGTTGCAGAATGATGGTTCTCAACCTGTGGTCTCTGTATCCCTGTGGAGGGAGGGCCTGCAACATCATCACAGGGGTTCCACGAAGGCCTAAATAAATGTTATGATTTAAATCTTAAGTTAAGTGTTGGTATCCATGGACCATGGCCACAAATGGTATTTAAAAGGATCCATGGTGAAGAAAAGATTGAGAACCACTGGTGTAGAATTTTAGGAAGAAAAATGCAGTAGAACACTTAAACTGATTCAAGGGACTTGACTGAAAGATTCACAAAGATTGCCATAAAGTCACAGATTCCCATGTTTGTCACTCTTTCACAATGAACTCTCCTCCTTAATTATGATACTAAATACTAATTATGGTACTAAGTATTTAGTAAATCACTCTAGATTTCAGAAAAAGGTTTAACAGAACTTAGTGGTGAGCTACCTATCTTTTTCTGTCAGATATATTAACATCTGGTTTAGGTTTCACTTTGTCCCTCAGAAAGCTAAGACCCTTCTTCCATCTATCTTCTGCCACATCTGCTGTATGCATAGGTTACCAATTTGTCCTCCAGTTCATTTCCCCTTTGATGAACTCATTCTCAAACATTTTACAGACTCAGTTTCTCTCAGGAACCCATAGGCCAACCTTTCTGGCAACTGGTTTCATGGAAAATATTTTTTCCACAGATCTGGGTGGGAAGTGTTTGTCACACCCTACCTAGATCCTTCGCATGTGTAGATGAAGCTTCACTCACTTGCAGGCTGCTTACAAGGCCCAGTTCCTAACAGGCCACAGACTGTAACTGGTCTGTGGCCCAAGTGCTGGAGACTCCTGCCATAAGCCTTTAGCAGTAGAGAAGCTGCACAATCCACTTTAGGAGTACCAGGTGTCATCTTTCTCTGGATCAGCTGGCCAGGCTTAACAGGTGCTACAGCACTCTACTCATTCGGGTTATATTAGCCCCTTTAGCTCTCTGCTAACCCTTCCATTACTAAGCTGCTTCTTTCAGAATTCCTTCTGTTGTTAACAATGTCATTTGGGGTGTTAAAGCCTCCTTCCTTTCTCCTTGTCCTCCCTCCCTTCTCCTTTTAGTGAGATCCTAATGGTGCAAATCTCTTTTCCCGGGTCTTTAGAAGCAACACAGAGCTCAGAAAGCTTATTTGTGCATCCTCATGAATGCAGGGATATGTGAAGAGCCAGAAAGAAACTATGATGGGGAGCAGTCTCATCAAGGAGAGTGTTGGCTACAGATGAATGCTCTCCCTGAGTCCAGAGCCGGATTAGTGACAATTTCGTTTTTGTGGTTGAAAGCGATTAACTTTCACTGTGCTGGAATGTAGAAAACAATTTCACACATTAGCGGAGCTAGATTGCCCACTGATGATGTTAGCAAAGCAAACCGTAAATCAAGACATAAACATTTGTCCCAGTTTTCAGAGTCTTTAAAATTCAGGGCCAATCATTGCATGAAACAGTGTAGTAGTTACATTGGGGGCAGAAAACATTTAAAACAGAAGCTACACTTAGATGGCCGACTTCATTAATTCTGGACCAGCCTCTGTATAACTCATGGAACTAAACCATGATAAAGACCTTATTAAAAGATTGTATAACAAGTGGTAAAAGTTGTGCAATGAAACAAGGGGAGAATGTTATTTACTGTAGATATGGATTTACATCCATGGGTTTTGTCAAATATAGTTTCAAATGTTACTAAGTCGGCCTTTCAGAGGTCTGTTAAAGAAGCAGGTAACTTTCTGGATGTAAACTCTACCTATGAAAACAAATTTGGCAGGTTGTTGCAACAGAGGGCAATTTGGGGTAGTTGGAAGCTGTTTTATCTATGACTCTCCTCTTGACCAGAACGTATGTGACTATTAAGGAAAAGTTATTTGTAGATTTCATGAAAGTTGCTCTTCTAATTAATAAGATTACGGGTTTACCTTGATCTTTAAATTGTTTTGATAAGAACATAACAGTGGGTTTTTTTTTGTAAATGTAAAAACTCATTGTGAAATTCATGCATCTGTGAGCCAGCTACCCTTTGCCCGAAATAAAACAAAACAAAACAAACTTTTCTCATTGAACCATACAGCCTCATGGGTACTGCTGCTGTCATTGTAGCTGTTATTTTAAAGCTTGTTAGCTCAATTCTTTTTGGATTTCTGAGATACATATTTCCTGTATGTTCTGTATTGCATTAAGAACCAAATAAATATTTATGAAGCATTAAATTTCCATCCATATAAATAAAAAGCTCATTGCACGTTATTGCTGTTATTCCCTCTCTTGCGAGACAATCACAGATGTATGCTGAGAAGAAATATGTATATATTAACCCCAAATCTTGACAGGGTAGAAAATCATTTCGGTTGCAGTATACACATTAAAAACCCTCAAAGATCACCTGATGCTCTTGACTGCAAAAACAGAAGAAGTATTTCCATTTAGAAATAGAGGTACACATTCTGTATTTCCTATGCCTGCCTGAGTGATTTGGCAATTAGGTTGCTGTTGGGTGGTGTGGAGGCAGGGTGGTTAGATGTTACATCTCAGACAGTGTCAATTGGGTAGTGTAAGAATTCAATCTGACAGCTTTGTACACACATTAATGTCACAGAACTTTTTCTGTTCATTTGTATGCTTAGAGATGTTGGAAGAAGCCTTTAAGTCCATTGATCCATCTAGTCCAGTTTTACTAAGTCTGACTGGCAACAATTTTTCAGCCCTCCAAATGATGCCATCTGAGAAATGCTGCACAGAAACCTACGTGTTCCACGACTCTACTGTTTATTTTATGGTGATATGCTAAGCAGCTGATTTTCAGCTAGGCCACCCTAAAACATAGAATTCAGAACTGACAAAATCTTTGAATCAGCCCTAGATCAAGCTGGCTGTATGGAATTTATGGAACATATTCTTTTAATATAGGTTTGGCTATTTAACCTTAACAAAACATCAGCAATTTAGTTTCGAGGATAAGTGCACACTCAAATAAATGCTAGCATCTTAATGAATACTATGAATTCAGCTGTTAAAAAAAACTATTGAAGAAGAATGGAGAATTAAGCCTACTAGTGAGAATAAAACCTTCCAGTCATAATCCTTTTTTCCCCCTTTGTCAGAGCAAGCCACCATTTTTTTCTGGCCTTCTATAATGGCTACTACATAAGATTCATACATTGTACTAACATGTGGTTATTATGGTTTAAACTTAGCTTGTTGTATGGACCCAGCCAATTGTGGATTTAAGCAGCAAAACATGGATAAACAGCCATGTGAGAACCCATCCATAAAAATATGCATGAGAAGTTATACTTTCAAAACTATTCTTCACTTCACTGTATTTGTAAACGATATTCAACTAACATGGTTTTAGCATATTGTCATCAAAAGCATCAATTAACCTCATACTTCTTATATTATTTTAAAACATAGAGATGTTCCTCCCATCTCAAGCTCCTTCACTGGAAGAAAGGCCTTTGGCATTTTCATAGAGAGCAAAAATAGAAATGCAGTAATTTTCAGCCTCTCACTTTCTCTATTCCCTTCCCAGAAGCAATCTACTGAAATTTGATTGGTTGGCTGTCTGGGATCATACAGGGATGGGTAGGATTTATACAGGGCTATACTGGTAGCTTCATTTCTGTCTCACCAATTCCTCAAGAACATTCAAAAAATGATCCATCCTCATATCCATTTCTGCTGGCTTAGAAATACTGAGAACAAGGACTTAATATCATCACCCAGCCCTGAACAAGACCACCAAAAAACCTTTATAAATCTTCTATCTATAAATTACTTAAACCTCCTCATGCAGATGAATGAGAATAAGATTTTACATCTGAGTCAGTGTTATGATTGTGTTTGCAAATATGGTGCAAATATATATTTTTCTTTAAGATCTCCCCTGTTGAATTTTTAATGCTGATTTTTTTTATTGCATTGCCAATTCATACCTTTTAGTAACTAGCTGACAGTAGAGTCCAAAACTTGGAGAAACGAGAATTTATATTACTTTAGCCCCTTGTCTTTCCTGTCTGTGAAATGTAGGGTCAATCTGTTAAAATAACAGATAGGGGCCAACTCAAGTAGCTCAAATCAAAGTTGCTGTGATTCCTTTCTAGAAATGTATCTGTAATAACTTCATACCATGAAGAAGACATCATGCGTATGGTTATTTTCTTTCCCCATTAAAATAATTCTGGAAATGATACTTGCATATTCAGCGATAAGTTCCACAATTGGTAGGTATTGAAAAATCATTCTTTCCTTGGTGCAACAAAATCCCCATTTCAAGGAGCTTCTCTAACAAATAGTTATCCCTCAAAGGAGGCAAAAAGAAGATCTCTACCAGAGAAGAAGCCTTCCATTGAACCAATAGATATGTGAAATTACAAAACCATACTGGGTTTCACATCAACATGATTCAGAGTTATAAATATTATATATTTGGGCAATACAGCTATGTGGGTATATTTCAATTAGAGCAATGTTTCTCCCCCTCAGCAACTTTACAATGGGTGGGCTTCAACATACTGGCTGGTAGAGTTCTTGGAGTTGAACTCCACCCATGTTCAAACTAATGAAGCTGTCAAACATTAAACTAGAATATGAAACTGTACAAGAATAGCTAGTGACAAAAATGGATGTGGGAAGGATCTCTATTGGATCTCTTTAGCATGGAATCCTTCAGGATCATCTGGAAGTACAAGGTTAAAGACAATGTATTTCTGTCATCATCAGACAGATGATTTTTATTTATATTAAACTCAGGAGTGGGTTCTGGCAGGCACTACTACCGCTTCGCTTGTGGGCATGCAGGCACAGTGTAATAAAAATTGTTCTATGCATGCGGTGCAGAAGTGAAAAACAAGATGGTGGTGCCTACAACGCTGCCCGGAGAACCAGTTTGGGGGTGGCATGCCTGGATCACTGCCGGTTCCAGTGACTCAGGCCAACAAACCACTATTGGTTCTGCCGAACTGGTAGGAAGCCACCACTGATTAAACTTTAAAAAGGTACTAAAGTGGCTAAGGCACCAGACTAGAAACCAGGAGATGTTGTAGTTCTAATCCTAGACATGAAAGCTGGCTGGGTCATTTGAGCCAGTCACTCTTTCTTAGTCCAATCTACCTCGCAGAAGTATTATGAAGAAAATAGGAGGAGGAAGGAACATTATGTATGCTTGCCATCTTGAGTTATTTATTAAAAAAACCAATCAAGGTGAGATAAAATAATATTTTAAAAAACTTACAATGTTGTTTTAAGAAGCATTGTTTCCCCCTGCACCTCCCCCCCAGGAAACTTTCTATAATAAACCTGCCAATCTTTAGGGAGGCTGAGCAAAATAAATTGTGCACAATATTCTAAATATAAACATACCAAACATCTTATGACAGCAAGGTTTTATTTTCTGTTGGGTAGTTTGATATCTTTATATGTAAAACATTATATATAATGTAACATTTGGGAAAATGTTAAATGCATTTTCATTTTCAAGTCTATTCTGTTCTGGCATGACATATTATATTGTTTAGCCGTTGATAGGTCCCAGAGTTGCTGAAGACATAATGAAAAAGAAATAGGAGTATTTGCAAAAATGTAAGAGTCATTTTTTTCCTGTATGAGGAAGATGTAAAGCTCTGCCAAAAAAGAGCAAGGCACATAACCAAAAGAGGACAAAAGGACAAACAGATTCATATTTATAGCTACAGATGTCTATAAATAATTATTTGGGTGGTTTTTTTTTTCCAAAGGCAAGAGAGGAACTACGATCAAGTTACATTCTGTGTATTTGTGAAATATAGATGGGCGTCTATTATGTTTTTTTTTACATCTGGATTTTAATAGAACACAACAGTGAATAAAGGACTGTCCTCTGGAAATGGTAACCCTCTTTCCCTATCTAGGAAGGATATTTTCAAAGAGTATGATAAAATGATTATATTCTTACCAAAATCTTTATCAGGATTAAGCAGTATCAAGTCTCCATCCCTTTAGAAGCCATGCTGGCATTACAGGAATTCTTAGGGCCAATTTTCCCCCCATTTTTTTTTAAAATGTTGAGGAGGATTAAGTCCTCTGAGAGGAGTACTTGTCCTCTGTGAGGACTTCACTTAACAAAGCACACAAACACATATGCAATGCGCTCTACATGGGGCAGCCCTTGAAGAGCATTCGGAGACTTCAGCTTGTCCAGAATGCAGCCGTGCGAGCGATTGTGGGTACACCCCGGTACACCCATGTCACACCTATCCTCCGCGAGCGGCACTGGCTGCCTATTGGTCTTCGGATACGCTTCAAGGTGCTAGTCGTCACTTATAAAGCCCTTCATGGTATTGGACCTGGGTACTTGAGAGACCGCCTGCTGCCAATTACCTCCAACAGACCTATTAGATCCCACAGATTAGGCCTCCTCCAAATTCCATCTACTGGCCAATGCCGATTGGCCACCACCCGGAGGAGGGCCTTCTCTGTGGCTGCTCCGGCCCTCTGGAACGAGCTCCCCATGGAGATTCAGACCCTCACCACCCTTCAGGCTTTCCGCAAAGCCCTTAAAACCTGGTTGTTCCGACAGGCCTGGGGCTGACGGATTCCCCACCCCCGCTCAAATTGTGTGGTTGTTGAGTGTTTTTAAATTGTTTGTAGTTGTTTGTCCGTTGTTCCTCTTGTTTGTATCCCCCCCCCCTATTTTGGTTTGTGAGCCACCCTGAGTCCCTCTGGGAATAGGGCAGCATAGAAATCCAATAAATCAAATCAAATCAAATCAAGGGTCACAGGGCCAAAATGGTCAAATTTCATCAGTATTATTTCAAACCATGGGATAGATCGGGGATTAAAATGTTAGCTTCCTAAAAGCACCCTACTTCATTTCTATTATTTTTACAAAGGAACAATATCCATTGGTTTCAAAATATTAAAAATAGTAGATCCAATGCAGCTTAGGATCATGGGTTATATTTCCTGTTCCATATCCATAACTAAAAGCAATGAGCAAAAATCCATTCAACAGTGAAGTACAATAAATCAGAAATAAAGTGGCTAAATGTTCACTTCATATCATTGAAATATTATGCAGTCAGAAAGCCAAAGATTAAAAAAAATAATCTAAATCAGCATTGTAAGTACCTTCAAATTTGCATTTGCTGGATTTTCTGCCAATGTTATATTTTTGTAGGAATCTGCTATGTGTCTTCAGATCTCCAGATGGGAGGAGAAAACAGTGCCTTGGAATGCCAGCAACCAAGTACAACCTGTCATTAACCTTTAAACTAAACATGTCTTTTGCCAAGGCCATCCTGGAATTGTAAAAAGCAGCTGTATGAATGATGCAGCCATTTTAAGCAGTTGAGCAGCAGTCCTGAGCATTCTGAAGTATCTTTTTCCCTTGAATCCAGAGTATTGCATAGCTTAGATATGTATATATTCTCATTTGAATCTAATAACAGAACATGTCTGCTATAAGTGCATATGCTACTCTGCCTTTCTCTTAGATCCCCATAGCAATAGCATTTAGACCACGGGTCGGTTCCCGGCAGTCAGTACTGCTGGTTCGCTAGTGGGTGTGCTGTGCACACAGGCGCTTGATGTGTGCTGCGCGCACATGCACAATACAATAAAAATTGTTCTGTGCATGCACAGAAGCAAAGCCCAAGATGGTGGTGCCTATGGCACCGCCCAGAGAACCAGTTCAGGGGCATGGCAGGCCAAGGTCGCTGCTGGTTCCAAGTCCGAATCGGTAGGAACCCACCACTGATTTAGACATATATACCGATTTGCAGTCTCTCTCTAAGCAGTTTACAGTTTACACAGTCAGCATATTGTCCCCAATTTATCTCCTCATTTTATTCACCTCTGAAGGATGGAAGTCTGAGTCAACCTTGATGAGATTTGAACTGCCAAATTGCAGGCAGCTGGCAAGCAACAGAAGTAGCCTGCAGTACTGCACTCTAACCACTGCACCACCACAGCTCATAACCTGCATGCGTGCTACAGATCCAATCAGTCAAGGAATTTTGGCTGGTGGAGTCCAGCAGAAGAATATTTTCTGCCATGGCTCCTCCTCTTTGGAACATTATGTGCCCAAGATGAGATCCACACCTACCCTTCTGACCTTCCATAAGGATCTGAAGACCTAGTTCTGCCAGTTGGCCTGGGATTCCATGGGGGCGAATCACACTGGAAGTGGTTTATGGATTAAGACAAGACCCTACTTCCTCTCCCAAGTGCATTCTACTCCCTTCCTCCCCATCTTTTAGCAGTAGCACTTAGACTTATATACTGCTTCATAGTGCTTTACAGCCCTCTCTAAGCAATTTACAGCATATTGCCTGCAACAATCTGGATCCCCATTTTACCGACCTCAGAGGAATGGAAGGCTGGAGCCAGTGAGGATCGAACTCCTGGTTATGGGTAGAATTAGCTTGCAATAATGCATTCTAATTACTGTGGCACACAGCTTTTTGTGTATATTATTATTTGTGTATATTATTCTTATTATGATTATTTATTGCTTCAATGTTTCATTGTCTTTTAATGTTTGTTAGCTGTCTAGAATTACCTCTTGTTAAAATGTGCAGCAAACAAGACAAACAAATAAATAAATAAACAAAATCTACCTTAGTAGGGGAGGTTTTTTTTCTTCCAGGTTTGAAAGCTGAAAGACTAAGTCACTTAATAGGATGACAGATTCATATAGTAAATAAAAAATGGATTGCCATTAGGCCTGAAGGTTAGGTAATGCCAGTTTGGTGGCAATTTGATTTAGATCAGTCACTCATGCATACACAATGCTTCAATAGCTTCTTATTTCCACACATGAATTAAACAGCATATGATTGATGGTGGAAGAAGAACTAATTGGTGGTTTAATAAATATACTCTAACTTGATAATATAGCCAGATTTATCAGCAGAAAATGCCCCTGTCTAAGAAAAATTATTAAGGTAAAGCACAGGCACAATGACAAATGCCAAGGAAGTAATTGGCTATAGTATCAGCACTAGCAGTAAATGGGCAGAGAGTAGATTTATTTGCTTCTCAGTACAGGAAACCTGAGTAAAATCTAGAAGACAAATGAAACCAAGAGAGAAAGGACAGACTGTTTTCAATTCTTAAAGGCTGATGCTACAATTGTATTCGTGTATATTTTGCACCTTTTATTGCAGTTCATCTTCCAAGTCTGTACAGCCTTATCTAACTCCACCACATTTTCCTCATTCCAAACCAAAGGATGAACTCTGTTAGTAGTTTCATGTAGATGTTAAAAAGGAGAGGAGAGAGGACCCTTGCAATGGTCCCACTGTACAAATTTCTCAAATCATTGACTGGAACCACATACTAGTACTTAAAGTTGGAAGGGACTTTGGAGGTCTTCTAGTCCAACCCCCCTGCTCAAGCAGGAGGCCCTATACCATTTCAGACAAATGGTTGTCCAGTCTCTTTTTGAAAGCCCCCAGTGATGAAGCACCCACAACTCCTGAAGGCAAGCTAATCATTGGTTTATTGCTCTCACCATTAGGAAATTTCTCCTTAGTTCTAGGTTGCTTCTCTCCTTGGTTAATTTCCAGCCATTGGTTTCTTTATCTTAAATACCTTCTGGTGTTTTGGTACTAATGGAGAATCCATGGTAATATCTGAGCCTGGAGTCCAAAGAACACCAAGAATCCCCCATTTCCACCCTGAACTACAAATATTCTCCTCTATCAGTACCAATTAGTAAACTGAACCACTGCAAAATGGTGCTGTCAAATCCCCACTTTTACAGGCCACCATGATTGATGATACTTAATAGTGCAGAGATGTCTAAAAGGATCTAAATAGCTACTAGATCCCAAATAAAAACCATCTAGGAATCGTCAAGGTATATCAGACCAGGAAACAAGGACTACTGGAATTCTACTGTATTGTTGTATGGGATAATAAGGGAATATTATTGTCAGAATTTCTCTTTGTCCTCTCTTATACCTAGAGAATCAAGGTGGGGTTCTTTTGAGCCTCTTTGTCCTATTCCCTCCTTTCCCAAGGCTAAGATGTCATTTACTATCTGTTGTCTGCTAACAGGTTTTGTATCTTTCCCAACTTTATTCTTATTTCACCAAAGGAACAATGTAGGTCAGTGATGGCTTTTCTGGACTGAGTGCCCAAAGGACCCCCCCCCCAAATGCAATGCATGCATGGCACCTGTGTGCGCGGCCCACCTACAAGTGCCCCACCCCCATGCATGTGCGGCAGAGACCCGAAGACCAGCTGGCCAGTGGGTGGTACACATGCATGTGCAGCAGAGCTGTACTGGGGCAATGGCTTCCGTGCCATCAGAGAGGGTGCTGTATGCCGTGACATAGGTTTGCCATCATGGCTGTTGGTCTTTCCTGGTCTTTCCCAGGAAAGTTTGGATCATTCAAACTGAGCATTAGGTAATGTTTTATCAATGAAATAAGGGTGAAAAATATTTATGCTTTCTACTTATCAGAGTAGGTTTGAATATGATTTCCTGCCTGTGCTCAGTCAGATTCACATTCAATGAATCACATCCTTTCTATCATTTTATTTTCCAGACATCCTCAGGATAATGGCCAGTCAGGGAAAATTGAAGTCCAGTGCTCTGTTGCTTCACATTCCAAAGTTTGACCAGGCTGTCAGAGTAATAATCTGACAGGTTTCTTGGGGAAATCCTTAGGTATTTGCCAGAATTCATGCAGATCTGTAAGATCAAGGGCAGATCATCTTAATTGGCCCTACCCCATTATATCTCTATACATGATGTATCAGGAAATGATGCAAAAGATTAATAACAATGTCCTTTATCTTTTGATCACAAGCTAGCCTCTAGGAGGAAAAAATATATAATGTAAAACTTCCTATATGGATCCACTCAGACATTAGCTAGAACAAGCTATGGATTCCATGAGTTCATGAGTTTCTTTATCCCACTTCACTCTGTGTTACAGAGATTAAAATGCCCAACTCCAGGAGTTGGCAGGATTCCATCACTGGCCGCATAATAAAATCCAGGAGATCAGGAAGGACAAAGCAAGATCTTCAATGTATCTTTCAAGTATAGACACTCACACCCTGTCCCTAATCTCACCTGAGATACTTCATGGTATTATCACCCCACTGCCTCCCCAGCTATGCTGCTGAGACTTAAAACCAAAGAGGGAAATTAACAGAAAAGGAACATGTCCCCATCTTTATGCAGATAGATTTTTTTCCAATACTCTTTATATTAAAAATTAATAAATATTTGAAAACAGTGTAATTTCCTTAGGTCTTGCTGATGCATGCTTTTACATCTTTAACATCAGTTCCTAAGTGCAGACTGTGGGACCTTCCATATATGCCCAGCTATATTGTATTCCCATTATATTGTCCTTCCTGGGCGGCTGAGCCAATTGGAAAAGATGACTTTAATGTGCGACTTCTGTTTTTCTTCTATGTATTTGACATTATGTTTCCCAAATGAAATTCAATCCTTTTCATTCCTTCTCAGAAATTATGTTTTCATCTTTCAACTTTCTCCTTAAAATTACTTTTTCTTTCCCTCCATCTCATATTATTAATTTTCTTAGGGGTTGCCTGTACAGTCTCATTTCCATTGACAGCTGTCACTCAAAATGCCATCGGATATCAGTGGAGAGTGAGACTCCTCAATCTGCCACTTTCTTTCTGCCACTGATTCTCTCTGATTAGCATTCCAGCCTACAATTTTTTTGCTCCACCTTTTTTTCCCATCAATGTTCACTATTTTTTGAGAAAAACAAATGCAGTGAGATATATTATAATCCAACTCTTCTTTTCCATCACTACAAATTTCTGTTTATTTTCTTCTTATCTTTCAGTAACTTCTTTTAGCAGGAAAATGTTAGAGGCAGTTTGAACTTTGCACAAACTAAGGTATTCTATAGCCTGAGGAATAGATTTCATTTTTTTCCCTATAAGATCCACAACATCAAAGTAATTTGGGTATGCAGAATATAAATGCCAAAAAACACAGGCTAAATTATGCACTATCTTGAAAAGTCAAAACATGTACTATGCACACGTGTGCATTTTGATTACATATGGATGCATGCGTACATGCACCCACAAACATGAACATAGGCAAGTATGAGGTGGCATGAGATTAAATCCACACATTTATTCATCAATTTTGAAAATATCTAGTTCTGGTTAATGAGAAGATGAAAAGAGTTCAGTAGAGGATACCATTTCAGGCATCATCTTTATTCATGTTTGCAATTCCAAACACCATTATTGTAAATTATAACTGCAATTTGGAAAGGAAGAATTGGGATTTTATTCCTGTAATTGCACTTACAGTGCAATCCTTTTCAGTTAGAGCAGCATTTGTTTAACTCGGTAGCAGAATGTCAGTTCTTTGGCTTTACCTATAGAGCAGGGGTGTCAAACTCACGATGACACATTGTCATCACGTAACGTATCCCAACTTTCCCCCCCCTTCATTAAATCAGGGGTGGGCGTGGCCAGCGTATGAAGCATCTGGTCCATAGGCTGAGAGTTTGACACCCCTGCTATAGAGTAGTTACTACAACTGCTGTTCTTGCAAATAAAGAAGGGACTCTGTGCTTTTGCTGGGCATTTAGGATCTGCCCCACTGGAACTTCATGGTTTTTAAAAATCAAACAGTAAAATCAAACTGTTTTCCTATAGGGAATTATGTTTCACACTTCTTATGAGGATGACATTACTCTAGAAGTGTTTATACTTCAATAAATCTCTTAGCCTAAAAAATATTGCATGGTTCAAGGTTGCTATATATTTGGACACTCACTTTTCATTTATATAGCATGTGTTGCAGTAAAATTAAAGACAGTTCCATTTTGAGCACAACACTTTTTGACTGACAACAGAATGGAGACAGTTTTCCCATGTCTTTTGGGGAAAAAAAGGTTTATCCAATTTCCTACTTCACAATCTACCCCACAACTCTTGGATTTATTGGTGGTCTCCTTTTCAAGGGCAAACTCAAGTCTAAATTACAACTGCAAACAAATGTTAATGTCAGAGAAGCAAATTTCAATGGAACATTGGAGGACAGACATATTTTAAAAATGGCCAGAGGAGATGGTAAATTCTCTACTGAAATTGTTTAAGTAGTGATTGGATGGCCATTTGTCAGAGAACTAAAGCAGTAGTCCAATATTACTACTACTACTACTAATAATAATAATAATAATAATAATAATAATAATAATAATAATTATTATTATTATTATTATTATTATTATTATTATTATTATTATTTCCTGTTGTAGTCACTAATAGGTTTGGGGGTATATCTTAAGGTGCTAGTTTAATCTAAAAGATCTATAAGTTTTAACCTTATAAGCCACCAAGCATATCTGAATTGTGATGGCATAAAATGCAGAAATTTACAGTGGATTAGAAAGGCAGAAAATAATTAAATAGACAAATGGCATCTCTGTCTAACCCTTACATTCTTTCATTCTGAGTCTACTGAAAATAATAATAAATTTAAATTTATTTCATATACATACTCTCCCACTAAGCATTACCCATTTGAATTAGCCAGTTGTGGCAAATATCTCTTGACTGCTAGAGGAGAAATTAGCTGCATTTGGCAGACCTGAGAAGGCAGGTGTGTCCTTGATCTTCCACAGTAATATGATGTATGTTGCTGTTACCAAAGGAGATGAATTATCCCTTGCACATCTGGAGCATGCTATAGTTTCAGTAGAGAAACTCTAAATAAAACAGAATCTGGTAATAAAAGTCTTCTAAAAATAAATAGAAGAAAAATTCATGATTGGTTTTTCCAGAAGTCTGGTATAAAGTTAAATATGTCTCTAACTTCATATAAACCAGTGATAAATCTATAGGCTGTTTTAGAAATTTTTGTAATAATCTCAGAGCATAGGTCATACTGTACCCACAAGGCAACCAAGTGAAGATCACACATTCTCCTTGGCCCATCATCAAGAATTTCCTGGGTGGAAGAATGGATAGCTTCCTTCTTTTCCTTCACCTTCTCCTAACCCTTTAAAAATGAAGTCCACACCTGTGTTTTCAACTTAAAACTGCTTCTATTTCACCTAAACCATTTCATGCCCTTCAGATCTGATTGTCTCCAGTGTTTCATTCCATTCTAATAGCATTCTTAGCTTTAGTTGGTTGTGGTGTCTGATTAAGGGCCTGGAGACAAGAACATATGAAGAACAGTTGCAGGAATTGGGTAAGGCCAGTCTAGAGAAAAGAAGGACTAGGGGTGACATGATATCAGTATTCCAGAGTTTGAGGGACTGCCACAAAGAAGATGGGTTAACTTATTTTCCAAAGCAACAGAAAGCAAGACAAGAAACAATGGATGGAAACTCTGGAATTAAGGAGAAATTTCCTAACAGTGAGAACAATTAACCAAAGAAGCAGCTTGACTTCAGAAGTTGTGGGTGCTTCATTACTGGAGATTTTTAACAAAAAACTGGACAGCTACCTATCTGAAATGGTATAGGGTCTCCTGCTTCATCAGGGGGTTGGACTAGAAAATCTTCAAGGTCCCTTCCAGCTCTATTCTGATTGATTGATATGTTCTCTCCCCTCTAGTACAAACATTTTATCTGAGGCCATTTCTTTTCTCTATAGTTTTAAACAGGTTTTTTTTGTTAATCCGGCAAGGACCCATGAAGTCAATGAACTCTCCTCAACCCTAAATGCTCATTATCTATTCAACAACTCACATCTTCCACTCGGCATCCTTTCAAGGTCTAATTAGGCTGGGTAAAGCAAGCTTCCTTTTGTTTTTCCCCTTTTCCATAGTGCTGCAAAGGTTCCCTTTCTTTCTCTTTATGTTTAAAATAGCTTTCAGTCATAAGTTAAGGACACTGCTTCTTTGCTAGGCAAGGTTTCCATGGAACTGTAGAGGAAGGCAGGAACCGAACAACAGCCTGTTTTTCTGTTATTTTAATTATTATGGTATCAGAGCTCCAAGAAGGGGAAAGAATTAAATAGAAAAGGTCTGTATTAGTATCAGAGAAGATAACATGGGAAGGACATGTGAAGGCATCCATGGGAAAGCAAAGGAAAGATGTGGAAGATTAGTGAGGAATGAGAAAGACCCTAGAAGGAAAATACAGCTATTGCTAAATTGGTCGACATAGAAGCCATAGTGGGAATCATAGCCATAAACACATTAAAAGAGTACATATAAATGGGACAGTAGGACAGGGATGGTAGGCACGCTGGTGCGCTTATGCATGCCCCCTTAGGGATATCTTAAGAAATGCATACGTTCTTCGATAGACAGTTTAAGGTAAATGGTATAGGGATTAAAGGAACTAACAACAGGATCAGGTAGGATGATTGTGGAATCACATTTACTACTTCTATTGCTGAAATCATTTTTCCTGCAATCAAGATTAGACTGGAATTTCTGACAATGGTTTAAAAACCATTGGAAACAAGCCAGGAGAGAAGTGGCTTAGACTGCAAGGCAAAAATAAAGTTAGTTCCTACTCTAGAGTTACTAGTGTATAGATGAGAAGATGAGTTTATTGTTTCAATTGGGTATTATAGAGCAAAGAACTTTCCAATTCCACTCCCCGCCCCTCCCCAGCCATTCTACACTTCAAAACTCTATCTTTATAATAAAAGGAAATACGGCTTGATGCTCTATTTTAGAAAAAGATGTATATGGGTATTTCTTGGCTTATGACCACAATTGAGCCCAAGCTTTCTGTTGCTAAGTGAGACATTTGTTAAGTGACCTTTGCCCCCATTTTACAATGTTTCTTGCCACAGTTGTTCAGTGAATCACTGCAGCTCTTAAATTACTAATTTGGTTGTTAACTAAATCTGGCTTCCCAATTGACTTTGCTTGTCAGAAGGGTTTTTTTTAAATTGATTTTCTATTAAATACCTTTCTTAGTGCTTAATAAACATCATGTTCTCTGGGTATTTAATTTGCTTAACAATACAAAGTCATAAGGTTTTATGGTGGTTGCAGTATCCCAGGGCCATGGCGAAAAAGGATCACATGACCCCATGACACTGCAACCATCATAAATATGAGTCAGTTATCAAACATCTAAATTTTGATCACACACCCATGAGGATGCTGCAATGGTTGTAAGTGTGGAAAAAAGGTCATAAGTCAATTTCTTCAGTGCCACTGTAACTTCACACAAGCCACTAAATGTACTGTTGAGGACTACCTTTATTTTCAAATTGATAAATAAAATATAAAATGTAATGGCAGTACTAGCATCAGACTATGTAACTGTTTATTTCATTGCCTTTGCCATACTGCATGCAATATGAGAAAAATCACACTAAAACCCCACAATAATAATGATAGTCTCATAAATAGAATCAATTATATAAAACGTTTGTAACATCTTGACTGAACCACAGATGATTTGGGCCGTTTGTGTCTCTCCTTTTTCAATCTCAAATGCTCCTTGAAAGAGCCAAGGACTTACTAAGTTGCCAAATGTCAAGTTCCCAACCTCTTGATCAGGAACTAGAAGCATTAGAGAATAAAATCACAGAGGTTGTTAATGATAAAAATGATAGACTGCTAAAGATCAAGAAAGAAAAGAAAGCATATTGGATGTCAGAACAAGTCATTTCTAAAAAGAAAAGGCAAAGGCAAAAAAAAAAGACAAATATCTAAGAAAGAAGTTCAACAATGAATTTCAGAGAAATGCTAGAAGAGACAAGAACAATGTTATTACACTAATAACCTATAAAAACATTGAAGAAAAACATGGAAAGTCTTCTAAAAGATCTCTGAAATCAGAAGGAGATTCCAAACTTGAAATTGTATGCCAAATGATGCCAATAAATTGATTTAAAAATTCTATACGATAGAGATGTCAGCATCCAAGATAGTTGGGAAGATATTCCCTGCTTGTAACAATCTTTAGTACTAAAAGATAGAGTAGCATTCTGGTCATTAAAAAACCAGAAAGCTACAGGAATTAATGGACTATCTCTATAGAATTATGGCAAGCAGCAGAATAAAAATAAGAAAAGCTTCTAACCAAGCTATAGCAGCAAATCTGGAGAACCACACAATCACCGACAGAGTAAAAGAGTGCATACAAATATGAAAATATGAGTCTTAAGAGAATGTGCATATAATAACCTAAATTTCATATGCCAGAAAATTAATGCTGACAGTCATCCAATGCAGATTAGAGTCCTCCATGGAAAGTGAAATGCCAGATGTTCATGCTGCCTTTAGAAAAGGCTGAGAAATATGAAACATTATTGCTGAAGCATGCTGAATAATTGAGAAAGCCAAAGTATACCAAAAAGAAATCAGCATATGTTTCATTGATTATAAAAAGGCCTTCAGTTATGTTGATCATATCAAGCTTA
Source organism: Thamnophis elegans (assembly GCF_009769535.1). Classification (NCBI taxonomy): domain Eukaryota; kingdom Metazoa; phylum Chordata; class Lepidosauria; order Squamata; family Natricidae; genus Thamnophis; species Thamnophis elegans. Next base: position 81,137,918 of record NC_045542.1, read on the forward strand.
ATGAATGTCCTTAGAGAAATGGGAATTCCAGAACATTTCACTATCCTCAGGGTAAAACCTATATACAAGTCAAGAAATCACAAATGGACAAAACATGGAGAAACAGACCAGCACTAGAGTGGAGAAAGGAGCGATACAAGGTTTACATGCTCCCCTTAATAATTGAGTATATATATATGGAATATGTATTAAGGGAAGATAGATTGAAAGAAGGTGGTTTTAATATAAGAAGAAAAAACATCAATAACCTTTCCTGTGCTGATAACACTACTGGGATAGCTGAAAAATGCAAAGGAACTGCAGGCTCTAGTAATGAAAGTCAAAGAGCATAATGAAAAATTTATAGTAAGATTAAATATTTAAAAAACCAAATTAAAGACAACAGATACAGCAACCAGCCTTAGAACTGACCACAAGGGTATTGAAGTGGCAGATAGTTTCTGCCTTTTAGAATCAACTATCAACAGTAACGGAATCAACAGAGCAGCACTTCATAGATCCACCCATGAAGTCCTAAGAGAGATATTCAGATGTTGGAATGTGTCTATACCTACAAAGATCAGAATTGTGGAGGCAATGGTTCATCCTATGATAATTTATGGAAACAAAATACCTGTCAAGGGTGAAAATTTGACAGCTACTCTACGTGCCTTGTTGTTTTTATTTGATATTAGAGGTAGTGGGGGAGGCTATCTTGGTTATGAATGAGTTAACTAGAGAAGCAAAATTTCTACAGTTTCACTGATGCCTGTGAGAGTCTGGAAACTTTTCAATGACATCTTAGGATGTGTGCAGTTGAGGCAGATGGTTCCTATAACAAAGGAAACTTGTTTACTTGGTCTATGTGGCCTGGGGATTTGGCTGGGAAAATCATGGTTTAATACTATGAATTGGAGCTTAAGGATCTCAGAGTTAGTTTTACCTCAAAATTACTATGCCATGTAGTCAATAAACAGTAAGCTTTTCAGAAACGAAATGGTCCTGGAGGCTGGATGTTTACAATACCACTCTATGGATGGTGGGAAAAACTCATAAGAGTGTAATGGATAGCCAAGAAAATAAACAAACAAATTCAACTCACAATTCTCACTCAAGGCACAAATGACCAGATTCGATTTTGTAAAAATCTAGCTCTCCAAAAAAAGGCTCTAATGCTAGGAAAGGTGAAAAGAAAAAAGGAAAAGAATGACGAGTAGCAAGATGGATGGATTTAATTATAATGGGAATGGGTGGATAGACAGAAAACTAAGCTAAAACAACCTATCTTGCTGGAGAAATTCTATGTGGTCACTACAAGTCAAACTGACCTGAATGCACACAATCATTCAGTCAAAATAACAGGCCCGAGTATGCCTGGCTTATATCTGGAGTTAGAGAATTTTATAGGAGAGAAATCCCCAAAGAAAATGTCCCTCCTGCAAGTAACAACTATTAGGATATATCTTGTGGAGGAAAGCCTAGTGAGGAGAGATTCTAGTTGGAGTAAATGGTCTTGCAAATACTACAGGACACAAGGTATGTCACAAGCACAAGGTTATCACCTGTATCTAGGTGATAACCTGTGCTTGAATTGCCACTGCAAGAAATTGGCAATCAAAGCATTTCCCACAATACAGTATTGAAGTTATATACTTGGTACTACTAGTTAGTAGTTGGCCAGCTAGATTTTGTACCAGCTGCAATTCTGGGTGATCTTCAAGGGCAGTCCCACATATAGCATATTGTCATAGCTAACAAGCAGGGCTAGGTTCCAACTTCTACTACTGCCGGTTCGCTCAGGAACGCACTTCAGGCGTGTGCATGCTTGATGTCATGCTACGTGTGCATGCACAGTAGTGCAAAATGCTTTTGCGCATGCGCAGAAGCAAAAAACAAGAAGGCAGTGCCTATGGTGCCACTGATAGAACCAGCAGGCCGAGTTATTATCTACTCAGCCGAACCGGTCCAAACTGGTAGGAATCCATCTCTACATAGGGCTGACTGCTACTGGTGCTTCCCATCCCAGGAATGATTATAATTGCTGGAACTGCCATTTTGTCTTATGACACGTTGGAAACATGCTTACATTTTTTTGATACAGAAATGACAGTTTGCATTGATATTGACAAAAGTACAACATAAGTAGTCCTGGTTAGTAGGGTTGAGTTAATAGAGTTGTTTTCTTTAAGCTATGATAAGAATGTTTTGCATACATCACTGCATAGCCTCTTCATCAAATTTCACTGCCTTAATGTTTTTTCCTATTCAGGTTTATCTCCCTCACTTCCTATAACATCTCCATGGGCTGCCCTTTCCAAATTTAGAATAGAAAAGAAAAGGAAATATGCATATGCATCTTTCTCACCTTTTACTTTTATATGAACCACTATTTGCAAACTTATGTCCCAGAATGCATATCTTTATTCCACTTTTCAACCTTAATTTGCATTTGGCTAAATTGGCATACAGTTTCTTACTGAGCTACATTACAATATTCTCCCAGGCCATGAACTAGACTCTTGATAGAGCCCTTGAGTCCCTGTAGGATATTATGTTGAGGGAAGATAAATAGACAGACATCTTCTAAACACCTATTATTAATCTCTTTTTTATGTAAGCCACTTAGAGTTTTCAGGAGATGGGCTGCCTTTAAATTGCCTCAAACCTTTTTTAAAAATAGACATACTGTGTGTGTGTGTGTGTGTGTGAGAGAGAGAGAGAGAGAGAGAGAGAGAGAGAGAGAAAGAGAGAGAGAGAGAGAGAGAGAGAGAGAAGACAGAGACAGAGAGACAGAGAGGAGAGAGAGACAGAGAGGAGAGAGAGACAGAGACAGAGAGAGACAGAGAGAGTGGGAGAGTGGGAGAGTGGGAGAGAGAGACGGAGAGAGAGAGAAGTGTGTGAAAACTGTATCCCACTATGAATGTTATATCAAAAAAGGAAAATTAGAATAGTGTATGTTAAAATATTGCTTTAAAAAGTTTGCCTTACTCTTAGCTATACACTTTTTGCTACAAAGACTGCTAGAAGATACCTCACAACATTTAGGACTTGCCATGGATAATTATATATAATTATATATAATGTTGTTTCTCAGTGTAAATTATTGACATGTTATTTCATCTTCATATGTCATAGTATCTATGTGCTGATTAAATATTCTTGTCAAGTAATTATTAGCTAAACATCTTTATGTGATATTTTCGAGTAATTCACATGTTTCCAACCACTCTGAGCTTTACTTACAATGCAAAAGAAGCATCCCTATTCTTCAATTAAAACATTTAAAAAACCACTTTTTGCTTCAATAATTGACTTAAGTTATTTATAAAAACAATAAAGGCAGAATAAATAAATAAATAAATAAATAAATAAATGTGCAAATCAAAGAGAAATATGAACCTACCATTTTGCTAGTTGTAAATCTTTTAGTGTCAATCCACCCCTCTCTCTTTTTGTATAGATTTCCCCTTATAGTACAGTGTACCTTGGTACTCACCATTAACTGATTCCAGGAGGACTACCAAAAATGATGAGTACCAAACATTTTTTCCCCATAAGGAATAAAGTACTGAGTCAAAAGTCAACAAGTTGACAAGTTCCAGCTTATGCATTGTGTACCCAAAAAAAAGAAAAGAAAAGAAAAAAGAAATACCAGAACGAAACTTTTTCATCAAATGAGTTGAGTACCAAATTCAATGAGTTTCAAAGGAGTTGACTACTAAGTTGAGCACTGTAAATATATACATATATATTTACTGTAAATATACATACATATATGCTCACTCACCATCTTCAGGCTGGGTTTTGGGCTTAAAGTGTGATCGGAGCTGCCATCTTTCTATAAATCTTGATGGGGGTGTGTGGAGTGCTGGCTTTGTTTCAGTAAGTGGAATGATTGGTTGTATGGTTGTATCATGATTGGTAGATTGGTGCTGATTGGTACTGGCTGTGTGTCTATTGTTGTTTCGTGTTGTAATGGCCTGGGTGGTGGGTGGGGCTCGTTATTCATGTTGTGGGGATGTTTCTCTATTTCGATAGCTTCCATAATTATTCTCTTGTTGAAGTATTCTGTTTTGGAGATGAACCTGGTTCCTTCAAAATTAATTTTATGTCCTATAGCTTTAAGGTGCTGGAAAAGGGAGGAAGTTTTTTCTTTTTTTCTTACTGTGTTCTTGTGTTCTGTGATGCATGCACTTATTCTCCTGTTCGTTTGTCCTTTGTATGTTGCAGGGCAGATTTTGCATGGTGTTTTGTAGACTCCTTGGTTTTCTAGCTGGATTTTGTCTTTGGGGTTTCTTAAGATGTTGACTATTTTTTGGTCAGTGTTGAAGGCTGTCTTGATATTATGTTTGTGGAGAATTTTGCTGATTTTATCTGTGGTGCCTTTAATGTAAGGGAGGAGGGCGATGCCGTTGTCCTGTTCTGTGTCTTGGTTTTTTGGGGGGGAGTCTCCCTTTGGATTAGGTTGGCAATTATGATGCCAACCTAATGGCATCTTTTTTTGCCATTAGGTTGGCAATTATGATGCCAACCTAATGGCAAAAACAATTAAATTGTTTTTCTTTGGAATCCGTTGGAGATTAATACATTTGTAAGAGTGTGTAATTCAGTTTTCAGGTGGTCTTTGTCGGCTAGGCATTTGGTTCTGGAGATGAGGGTCTTGACTACAGAGTTGATCTATGCAGAGTGGTGATGGGATTGTGCGTTTAAGTAAGCAGTTGGTCTATAGTTGTTTCTTTGGTGTTTTTTTTTGGGGGGGGTATATGGTGTGTCCTAGGGAGCAATAGGGGTTTTTGTAGATTAGGACATCCAGAAAGGGAAGTTGGTTGTTTGCTTCTATTTCCATAGTGAATTATATTTTGGGGTGTAGACTGTTGAGATGTGTGAGGAAGTTATCCAGTTTTTCTTTCCCATGTGACCAGATTACGAAAGGGTCATCTACATATCTAACCCAGAGTTTGTGTTCAGATTTATCTAAAGTACTAGTTTCAAAATGTTCCATGAATAAGTTTGTGATGACGGGTGAGAGGGGTGATCCCATGGCTGCTCCTTCTATCTGTTTGTATCTTTGTCCATTATGGATGAAGTATGTGTCAGTTAGGCAGTGGTTGGTCAGGTCCAGGATGTGCTTAGGGGGGTTGTATTTGTTCTGGATAGCTGTCAAGGCTTTTTTTATAGGCACTTGGGTGAAGAGGGATATGGCATCGAAGCTCGTGAGTAGGTCGCTTAGTTGTAGGTTTTGTTTCTTTATTGTTTCTATGAAGTGAAGTGAGTTTTATATGTGTGAGGTGATGGATTCTGTGTAGGGTTGAAGTTGTTTGGTGAGGAATTTGGCAAGATTCTGTAGAGATGAGCCTAGGGAGCTGACTATGGGTCTGAATGGTGTTTCTTCTTTGTGTATCTTGGGGAGGCCATAGAGCTTGGGGCATCTGGATGATTTCTCTCTGGGGATGATCCTTTGCTGAATCTCTTCACTGATGGGAGAGGCTTTTATTTTGGATTTTGTGGTTTTTTTCCAGGTAGGTGATGGGATCTGTGTTTGGGGGTTTCTAAGCAGGGTCTTGGAATAGGTTGGATAGTTTGGCTTGGTAATCAGACGTGTTCATCACCACTGTGGCGTTACCTTTGTCTGCTGGGAGAATGATTATGTTGTTGTCTTTCCTCAAGTTGGTTACTGCTTTTTGCTCTTCTGTCTGTAAGTTGCTTCTGGGTGGATTGCTGGAGCAGAGGACGTTGGTGTCTTCAAGTCTGATTTTATTGGCTTCATCTGGGTTGATTTTGGTGAGGGTGGCTTCAACCCTACATATGATGTTTTCAGTAGCCAACACCTTAAGAAACCTCAAAGACAAAATCCAGCTAGAAAACCAAGGAGTCATGAAATGCCACGAAATGCCATGCAAAATCTGCCCTGCCACATACATTGGACAAACTAATAGGAGAATAAATGCACACATCGCAGAACACAAGAACGCAGTCTGAAAAAAGAAAAAAACTTCCTCCCTTTTCCAGCACCTTAAAGCAACAGGACATGAAATTGATTTTGAAGGAACCAAATTAATCTCCAAAACTGAACACTTCAAAAAGAAAATAATTATGGAAGCCACTGAAATACAAAAACACCCCCGCAACATGAATAAATGTGATGATATCTCCCACCTACTGGACATCTGGAAACCAGCCCTAGTCAACAAATGAGCCCCACCCACCATCCAGGTCGTTACAACACAAAAGAACAACGGACACACAGCCAGCACCTCAGCCACACAGGATGATACGAAACAGCTGACCAATCTACAAACATTAACTCCATCTACCAATAAGGATGCAAGTACACAGCGAATCAACTGACTTACAGCAACAAAGCCAGCACTCCACACACCCCACCAAGATTTATAGAAAGATGGCAGCTCCAACCACGCTTTACTTGCATAAGCATGAAGCCGAAAACATCAGCCTGAAGATGACGAGTGGGACCTCGCCGAAATGTTACCAAGACAATCTCAATCTTACATGGGAAAAGACCCGACAACAACAAGACCAGCATACCTACACCCGTGAAAATCTACAAACAAACACACACACACACACACACACACACACACACATATATATATATATAAAACATAGGTTGGACTAGATGACCTCAGAGGTACCTTCCAATGCTATTATTCTGTAAAGGTCTCTTGCTTGAGCAGGGGTTGGACTAGATGACCTTCAAGGTGCCTTCCAATGCTATTGTTCTATGATTCTGAATAAAGAAATGTGTATTTTTAGGATGTATTCTTGAACCTTTTTGCCTGAGAGTTATCCCTATGGAATTTAGAAGGATTTATTTCTAAGACGGCAGCTATAAATGTAAGCCACGTTCATTTTTCAAGCATGGGAAAATGGATGCTTTGAGACAACTCGAGTAAGTTAAATGTTAGAGTAAAATAATAAATATATTGGCATTTTTCCTTTATTGCAACCCAAATCAGCAAATCTGAAGGTGCTAGGATTTTTTTTTTATCAGTGAGGTTTGGATAATTAGTCCTATGAGATAGCAATTAAACACAATGTCGAAAAATGCTTAAATGTATCATTCATAAATGTGTTAGATTTATACCAACTTTCCTTTAGAAGCAAAGGGCATACGTAACACTTCGTGTCTAAGTTTCTTCCCAGCAATAACTCAGATTGGCCTCAGAATTCGTCAATAACTGCTCAAGGTCACCCTGTGAGTTTCCATGGCTGAGAGTGGACTTCAAATTTGGATCTCTCCATCCAACATCTTAACCTGGAGACATAAAAATAACTGATCTCAGTGATGGGATTCAATTTCTTTTTGCTACCGGTTTTGTGGGTGTGGCTTGGTGGGCGTGGCATGGCTTGGTGGACATAACATGGTGGGCATGGCAGGGGAAGAATACTGTAAAATCTTCATTCCCACCCCACTCTGGGGGAAGGATACTGCAAAATCCCCATTTCCTCACAATCAGCTGGGACTTGGGAGGCAGAGAATAGATGGGGATGGGGACAGTCAGAGGTGGTATTTACCGGTTCCCTGAAATTTTTTGCTATCGGTTCTCCAGAACTGGTCATAACCTGCTGAATACCACCTCTGGCTGATCTGTATATGGGCAGCAGCATCCCATTTCTAGACCTGCCACCAGCTTAGCAGTATCCCATTATTGCTTGCAACACACACACACACACACACACACACACACACACACACACACACACACACACACAAACTAGGTGCTCCATTGTGTTGATATTAATAACTTACATAGTTTATGGACTAAAGAATTGGAAGATCCAATACTGGGAAATTAACGGTTGCTGATCTTTTTAAAAATGTCCTATTGGCTTCATTGGATTTAAGATGAAAATTGATTTATCACAATATTACATTTTGAACCTACTAAACATCCCCAAGAATGAATTTGAATGGATAGAATCAGATTTTCTTTGTTGGTGATATAAAAATCACCAAATGTCAAGATATTTTACAACCACACTACTACCATTTATTTAGAAACTTTAAAGTATGATTTAATATTGTATGGATGTCATATATGTAATTTGTAAGCCCTTATTATTATTATTATTTCATTTTTTGTTTACTTGTTTTTTTTCTTATTTGTGTGTTTTTCTTTTTTCCATTTTCCTGGTCATTTTTGAAATGTGTTGAAATAAATAAATAAGCAGCCAAAAATAAATAAAACCAACCCAGACACAGTTAGGTTCAACAGGGAATATCATACATTATTCTGAACATCAAATATAACATAACAACTTTGCTAATTATTCTTCAACAGATTCATCCCAATCTGTATAATTCTTAATCACAAAGAAGTGAAAAATTAATACACAAGGGCTAGAAAGACTTCTACATATTTGTGTGCTGATAAAATATTTGAAAAATCCAAAGATTTTAAATTTTTTATTTAGATAGGATAATATCCACAGGGTTTCTTAAACAGTATAGAAGTTTAACTGATTTCTAAAATGTATTGGGTTGGTTGCAAAAGGAAAAAAAAAGTTTCTGTTTAACATATTTGTACTCTGACTTTTTCTATTTAATTACCTGCAAAATGATATACACCTAAACACCCAAACAATGCTATCTTGAGAAAACAGCAAATAAAAACATTAGAACAATGATCCCAAATCACAATGAGTCAGCAACCCGCCTCATTTCCAAATGTGTCAACAGGAGCGTTATTACTCCCAAATAACACGGAAAGTTATAACACCATGATTTTGCCTTTTTGTGAATTCAGTTCACACCAGCCTCCATAAATGAAACATCCAGATGGTGACTCCCGTACACATCTATTCAGTCTCTCGTGCTGAAAAATATAACCGGAGCTACAAGAAATGTCCTAGGGGAGAATATATACCTGGCTTTCTTTCCACCTGTTTGTTTATCTCTTGCTTCCTGCATCAGTGTATATGTGTGGGATGTGCATTAGTGTGTATGTGTATGGAGATATCTGGATATTCTACTATCTCACTCCAGAGAGCCTCTCAGGTGATGTATTGTAAAAAAAAAAAAAAGCAACAGGTATTATTTAACACAAAACATAACAACAAACAGATTAAAGGGAGATATAGATTCAAAGACCTGCAGAGAGAGACAGACAGACAGACAGAGACACAGAGACAAAGACAAAGAGACAGAGAGAGAGACAGAGAGAGACACAGAGAGAGTCAGAGAGCAAGAGAGAGAGAGAGGGAGGGAGGGAGGGAGGGAGGGAGGGAGGGAGGGAGGGAGGGAGAGAGAGATCTTTGAAATACAATAGTCATCTGGGTGACATGTGTTTCAGTCCAACATATTTTGAGACTTCCTGAATCTTATTCTGTAATCTTGTTTAGTCTAATTTCAATTTACCTAAGACAACATCACTACTGATATCCTAAATGATATTCTAAAAGATATCCTGATACCTTTTAAAAAACTAAATACAGGTAGTACTCAACTTACCACAGTTCATTTAATGACCGTTCAAAATTTCAACGGGGCTGACAAAAGTGACTTCACACTTATAGATTTTTCAACATCCCCATGGTCATGTGATCAAAACTCAGCCGCTTGGCAACTGACTCATATTTATGACGATTGCAGTGTCCCAGGGTCATGTGATCACCCTTTGCAATCTTCTGGCAAGCAAAGTATAATGGCAGGTTCACTTAACAACCATGTTAGTAACTTAACAGCTACAGTGATTCACTTCACAACTGTGGCAAGAAACGTTGTAAAATGGGGCAAAGCTTCCTTAACAAATATCTCACGTAGCAACAGAAATTTTGGGCTCAATTGTGGTCATACGTCAAGGACTACCTGTACAAATAAACCACAGCTTTGGTTCAGGTGAACGACAGGCAGGGATATAAAAGAAAGGAATACAATTGTTGCCAAACACCTCCTCCTGAGAACACAAAAGGCGAGGGATGGGAAATACAATATCCAACTTTGCTATGGCCTCTGCTGTTTGAACCATTGTGCCAAGACATGGTGGAATATATTCAAACCATATCAGTGCTAAAAGGCTAGTAGGAGAACAATACATGTAGTCCTCAACCTTCAGCCATTCATTCAGCGGACATTTGAAATTTCAACCTCACAGAAAAAAGTCACTTACAACTGGTCCTTGTATTTACAGCATCCCAAGTGATCAAGTGATCAAAATTTGGATGCTTGGCACCCAGCATGGATTTGCAAGAGTTGCAGCATCTCAGGGTCATCTGATCACCATTGAAAACCTTCCAGCTGACTTCCAACAAGGAAAATCAATTGGGGGGAAGCTCGAGTCACTTAATGGCTGCATGATTCACCTAACGACTGCAGCAATTCACTTAACAACCATGGCAAATAAGGTCACAAAATCAAGCACGATTCACTTAACCCTCACCTGGCTTTGCAACAGGAATTGTCATAAGTTGAGGATTACTTGTATACTCCAACTGGTTGTTGCAGGAATTGCAGTTTAAATTAATAGAAACATTTGAATCTTTTTAGTAGAGATATCACAGCAAGGAAGAGAGAAGGCAGGGGTTTATACAATTCTATATAATATGGAGCATGCAGAAGATGAGAGAGACTCCGAACAGTCAAAATGGGATAGCTATAGGACATAACACATAATTAAGTCATGGACATGGCTTCCCTAAGAGCTGATGATGCCAACTAACTAGATCAGGGCTGTTAAACTTGCTGGCCATGGGCTGCATCATGCGCTGGCCACACCCATGCCTGGTTTAGCAAAGGGAGAAAAAGTCACAATATTTCACATGACAATGCTGTGACATGCGAATTTGACACCCTTGACCTAAATGGTCTTAAAAGAGATAAGAAGGAAAGGTAGAAGATCCATGGTGTTTATCTGAAGTATGTTACTGAAAACACAAGAATATTGTCATCTTGCTTGTGGGTTTGTCACAGGCTTCTGGGTGGAAGTTGTGAAAAGCATAATCTATCGATGCTTCTTATGTTCATATCCTTCCCCTAATTCAGGGATTGTCAAAAGTTCTTACTGGTGTTCCCAGAGGCTCCGCAAGCCTTCTCAAAAATTAAATAAAATGAAATTGCATAAGATATTGGCATCTTGTAAAAGCACATGTGATATTTTCCAAGTATCATAAGAGGCTGCGATCTGAATATTTTAAACCTAGACTACTATGTGGTCATGGAAAAAAAAACCCTATATGCCATTCAAAAGTATGAAAGAATTGGAACCATATTTTCTGCTTGGCTACTATTAGACTAAGCTCAGCCAGGCTCTTTATTCTTTTGTTGTTTTTTCTTCTCAGTTGATGGACAATTAATCTTCAGGGGTGGGAGAGGATAATTCCGTCAAACGTTCCAAATCACTTTTGGAAAGCATCAGAGACCTTGTAAAAGCTGGGGCTTTGCAAAGCTTTGATTCAAACTGATGCTTTAAGCTAAATAAGATACCTTTGGATCTCCATAGATTGTTGCATATGCACAATTTATCAAATTAAATCAACAAGCTGAACTCAATCAGTCTGAATTGGCCAGCTACATTGAACTGATTTGGCTCATCTCACTGAATCAGGACTTGTTAAACTGAATCGATCCTTGCAATTGAGGTTTGGATGAGTTGTGTACATGTGACACAGGTCTGTGAGATTCTTGAAAATTCACAGGTTCTGCAGATGTTCCAAGTGAAACTCTTCTGTCACCCAATCTTGGCAGCAAGCACCCTACCAGTGCAGAAAAGGTTTAATCTCTGCTTATCTTCTGATCATAGAAATCTGGCACTCAGACTTTTTTTTTTAACTTACTCTAGCATTTTACATATCATCCCTTGAAAATCTTACAACGCTCACGACAAGTCTTCAGATTTCAAAGCTGTTGAGGGCAAAATGTCTCATCCTGTATGCATATCAACCTGCCATCATGTCAGATAGAATCCTAAACAATATACAGTTTGTGAATGTTCCCATTTGGAACTCTGCATTCCTTGTGGATGCAGATAATTTGCATAACATTAGCAGTTCAAACAACACTAAAAAAACAGAGGATTCAATGGTAGCATGCCTGTCATAATCATGATACATGAATGACAGAAAAGAGACACTCTGTAAGAAGTTAAAAGTTCCATCTGGCCAAGAATGGCTGTAATCACTCGCACAGTGAAAGGACAGAAAGTTGCAGGTCAGACAGAAAATCAGTTTCCCTTGTTCAACATCTGCAAGAAAGGGCATCTGCCAATCATTCCTTCTAGAGGGAGGCTTGCCCACATTTCCAACCACATGCAAAGCCATGTTTTTGTAAGTTTTTTTTAATCAACATCAAAATGAATCAGCCTGTTATGCAGCTTTAAAAAAAATGTGAGGATGAGAAGCAAGCTGTTGCAAATTGGCACAGGTTCTGCAGAATATTAATATGAAGTGAAATGCAGCAAACTCCAGCAAAATGAAGATGTGCACTCACTCTTCCTCCATCCTAGCACTATGTGTTTGTTTAAACCATTTATGAGATGACTACCCAGTTCATTCTCACCATTCTGAGTGGCTAACGCCCGAGAAATAAACCAGTGGAGCAAAATAGTGCAATGCCCTAGAGCCCACTAAAAATAGCATTTTTTTTTCATTCAAACCACACTGGTCAGGCTCACCTAACATCCCACCCTCAATGTCTGCAGAAAGAGCCAGGTTTTAAGGTCTTCCTAAGGACTATCAGGATTGAGCCATTTGGGTCTTGTGGACAATGCTGTTCCAAAGGGCACACGCCACAACGGAAAATTCATATCCTATTAGATGACCCTGTTTCATAGATTCAACCGGAAGTTCTCCAGCTGGACAGACAAGGGGTATATGAGCTCTGAAGAGTCTCACATGAGCTCTGTCTGACAAACCAATTCTGAGATCCTTTTTGGATCAGAACCCTCCTGGGGGGTGGGTGAAGAAGGGCAGCATCTCATCAGACCCAGAGGGAGTGAAACAGGTCCCTTGTTGGTAGGATATTTGCTCTCTGAATTGGAGTCAGGGCAGTAGCATGAATTGAATTGAATTGAATTGAATTTATTGCACTTATATGCCGCCCTTTTCCCTGAAGGGGACTCAGGGCGGCTCACAGTCCAAGTCAGGGAAGGGGATACAGATAAGGGATAAAATGACGAACAAAACAATACACAATTTAAAAGCACACAACAACCATACCATTCGAGGAGGGGGGAAAAAGCTCTTTAGCCCCAGGCCTGTCAGAACAGCCAGGTTTTAAGGGCTTTGCGGAAGGCCTGGAGGGTGGTGAGGGTTCGAATCTCCACGGGGAGATCATTCCAGAGGGTCGGAGCAGCCACAGAGAAGGCTGTCCTCCGGGTAGTCGCCAGCCGGCATTGGCTGGAGGATGGAATTCAGAGGAGGCCTAATCTGTGGGATCTAATCGGTCTATTGGAGGTGGCAACATGGCTGCATAAGAAGCTGGCTTCCAGCCAAAGCTACTGAGCAGGAGCACGCAGGACGAGATGAAAACCTGGTAAGAAGATCTAATTAACCCACAGTTGTAAACCAGAACTTGGAAAAGGCAAAAAACCTTGAAAGTATAAATAATATTAATAGACAGATCTGGATTTTGGCAAAAAGAAAGAAAGAAGGGGAAAAATGGAGGGTTGAATCACTAGCCCAAAAAGAGCCATTTGCTTCAAACAATTTGGACAGAAAAGGAAAAAGTAGAGAAGCAAAAAACCCACTCAAACACAAAACCTAAATTTGGTTTTGGATTTGAAAATCCAAACAGTTTTTAAAAGAGACTATGAGGTTGAAATGGAAACCAAAACATACCAAGATTTGCTTTCTTCAAATTTCTTCTAACTAATATATCTTAAGCAACTCTAATTAATGAAAGGTGAAATGTAATAAAGCAAAAAAAAAAAAAGAACTATTTTCTCACTGATAACCTAATCTTGCCTATGCGGCAAATGGAATGCAAAACTTGAGCAGTAAGATTTAATTAACCAATTGCTATAAATCAGAACTTTGAAAAGTAGGAGGCGAAGAGAAACATACAAGAGATTTGCTGTATTTTGATTTTGTTCCAATTAATATATTTTGAGCAACTATAAGCAATGAGAGGTAGAAGGCAACAAGGGGAAAAATAATAAAATCAAGAACTGGGAAAATATGAAGATTTTTTTTCTCTGCAAAAGATTAGGATAGCTCCCTCTTCTCTTCCTTTTCACATTAGCTGAACTAGCTAAATTTAAGTGGACCAGAACTCTGAAATAAGAACTATATAACTAACTGTGACTTTGGAACTGGACATTATGGAAAGGTGGGAATTTGAAGAACCACATGAAATTATAAAAAATATGCATAAATCATTAAAATCAAGTCTAAATAGAATTTTGAACTCAGAGAAGCAGGAATTGAAGGAAGTGAAGTGAAGGAAGTGAAGGAAGAAGGGGGAGGGATAATGAAGGGGTAGAAACTGTGGAAAATAAAAAACTTCATTGGGTTTGACAGTGGTATAGGGAAAATTGAAAAGGGGGGATGTGTTCCAACAAAAGGAAATAAAAAGCAGACAAAAGGTCTTACGGAGGCTGACAGTGACATAGAGAAAACTGAAGATAGGGGTTATGCCCCAACAAAGGGAAATACAAAAGATTTCACTGGGTTTGACAGTGGCTTGGGGAAAATTGAAGAGAGTGGACATGTCAAAACAAAGAAAAGGGAGAAGACAGGAATAGAGAATTGTGGGAAAAAGGCTTACTGGGGGGGAATCAGACAATTAGAAATTGTTATAAGGGGAAATATAAAGCTGAGATAGGTGGTTTATTCCTATACATGATAATAAAATTGAGTTGCTAACTAATTGAATATGATAATGGAAAGATAATCAAATAAAGGTTAAAATATGTGGAATATGGACAAACATGAAACTGTTATGGGGAGAATGTAAAGCAGAGGTATGTGACTCACTTCTATACATGATAATTAAGCTGAGTTGCTAATCGATTAAATATGATAATGGAAGGATAATTAAGTATGGGTTAAAATATATGAAACATGGACACATATAGAACTCCTAAAATGGTGAACAAAGTTAAATGTGTACCGCTTGTTATTCTAGATATTAGATTAAGGGAATTATAATGAACATTGAACAGTAAGGATTGTTATTTAAAGACAAGAAAGGGTAATCTAAGCCAAGATATGAAAAAATGGAGAGGGAAAATGAAATATACTTACAATGGGGAATTATTGAGATTATAAAGACAGAATCACAAATTTGGGATGTGTAAGGATGCATAATTATATAAATATAATGTTGAGAATAGCTGGGAATTGTAACTAGGTCCACATCTCAGCCAAAATAGGCTTGGGTGGGAGGAGTTTAAAAATACAATTACTACATATGTATGCTTTTTTTCTCTTTTAAAAAAGAAGGACGAAGATATATGTTAAAATTAAATATGTATATTGAAAAGGAATTATAAATACCATCAACATAAAATGGAGCTCACTCAGAGGCTGAAATACACCAAGTAAATGAGATGAAGAGTATGAAGTAGAGGAGAGTGGTAAGGGAAGAAGAGAGGGATAGGAGAGAGGATGGGGGGAAGTGGAGGAAAGAAAGAAGGAGTAAAAAGAGGAGAGAGGAGAAGGAGAAAGGAAGGGGAAGTAGAAAAGAGAAGGAGGACAGAAGGAAGAAAGGAGGTAGGGAGGAAGAGGAGAGCGGAAGAAAGTGATGGATAAGGTACAAATATGGTGTATGGAGAGCAGAAAAGCTAATAATTGTTTTTGGGAGCTGATGGTAAGACGAATTGATGTAAACATTTAATAATATAATACAATGTTGGTTATGTAATAGTATACATGTGGTTATATGTTATGAAAACAAAAAAAACTTTATATATATATATATATATATATATATATATATATATATATATATATATATATATATATATATATATATATATATATATATATATATATAAGATGACATTGCTTCATAGAGGAAACTCAAGGAATACACTTTATGTAAAATCTAATGGATGAGCAGACACAATCAGGAGTAGACAGTCCCTCAAATATTCTGGTTCTGTGCCAAGGAGGGAGTGCTAACCAGTGCTCTGAATTGTACTTGGAAGCAATTCCTGGATTCCTTGAATGCATACATGGAATAGAGGCTGATTAGAAAAAATTGCATCTAACCCATTATCAATAATCCTTTTGCACATTTTATTCTGTACAGTCATGGCTTGATGATCATTTCCTTGTTTCACAATGGGAAAGTAATTACATCACTCTCATCCCCATTTTATAGAAAAAGAATTAAGAGAGTGTATATGGCTAGACCCATTAAAGCCTTGCTGAGAAGGAATTAATGGGTGAAAATTCATAATTGGTTAGAAATGATAACTGAGCAACATATTGAATTTAAACCAGAAACATGGCTTTTAGGTATATTGTCAAAAGTTATGACAAAGCAACCATATATTTAGTGTTACATGTTTAGTGTTGCAGCAAGAATCATATATGCTAAATATTGGAAAAATGTAAACACCCCATCGGATGACGATATAATTAGGAAAATTTGGGATTGTGCTGAAATGGAAAGATTAACCTTAAAAATCAAAGATAAAGAAGACTCAAAATATTATAGGACATGGAATAAATTTTATGAACGGATAGAGGCAAGAGATAGAAATGAGAGGGAAGTTGATGAATGTCAATAAGTATTAGTATGGAAAATAAAGATGTTATAGAATTATGGATATAATATGTAAAATTAATGGATATAATATGTAAAATTATAAATAGGCTAATGTAAGTAGAAATTTAGTTAAAGCTCGTTTTCTTTTCTCTTTTTTCCTCATTGGTTGTATTATTATAATTACTGTAAATATATTACTGTTATAGTTATTAGCTTATTAAGAATTGCTATTGATTTTTCTTTGGCTTTGCTTTATTTGTAATTGTTACACTGACATGGCGCTGTCTTTTCAATAAAGTATAAAACAATAAAGTCTTGCCTGAGCAGGAATTTGAACCCATCCTTAAACTATTCAAACAAGAAGCTTGACTGCAATTACATGCTTCAATTTAACATGAGATTCATAATTTATACCCAAACATCTAAGTTTGGCATGCAGAGGTTAAAAAACCATGATGTCAAAATCCATGTTAGCCATGAAAGCCAGTTGATTAATCCCAGGCCAGTCATTCCCACTCATCCCAACCCACCTCATGGGTTTGTTGTTGTGGGAAATATAGGAGGAGGAAGGTGTGTTGGATACATTCGCCATTCTGAGGTATTTGTCAAAGTTACAAAAGTGAAAAATAAATAGATAGTAAATAGATAGGTATGACTGTAGTGTTAAATGTATTAATCTATTGTGCTTTTTGCTTAAATGAAAATTAAAAGTGGTCCTTTTTGCCACAGCATGTTTTGCGGTTCTTCTTGAGAAGAGATCTTTTTAGGCTCAAGGCAGGTTCAACTCCTATACTAAGTCTCAATTATTTAGCATCTTCCACAATCATCTGATGCCTTAGTTAGATAGTAGTAGTACCTAACAAAACCTTGATTGCTTTTGGAAGCTAAGCATAGTCACCACTGCACACTGAACTTCAATGATGGTCCACCTGAAATTTACAGGGGTGTTAACTAGATTACAAAATACAAAAATATATTTGGAAAAAAGGCAATGGCAAAATCTTCTATATATATATATATATATATAAATCTCTCTCTCTCTCTCTCTCTCTCTCTCTGTCTGTGTCTCTCTCTCTCTCTCTCTCTCTCTCTGTATGTATGTATGTATGTATGTATGTATGTATGTATGTATGTATGTTCCACCAAAACTCTGGAAAGCCTCGAACAATTTCAACCAAATTTGGTATACAGATGGCTTACTCTCTGGAAACAAATACTGTGGGGTTAAGATACCCCTAGCACCCTCTGTGTGTGTGTTCTGTTACAATACAGCCTGTTGTGCCTTCAAATGGCTTCTACTGTACAGTGCAGTGGAGTTGCCATGATAACAGCTTCACAGTACTCCACAAGAGGGCTCCCTCTGGTAAAGGGTAAAATCCAACATTAGAAATTATATTTGGTCCAGACACCTATAAATAAATACCGGGTTATCAGCTGCTATTATATAATGCTGCAAAGAAAATTGTATGGAAATAATCAGGCGCTGTGCTCAATTCCCAGGAGACTTTATATCTTTCCTGATATGTCTGTGCTGTGCTGCAATATTCCCCAGTTGGGTCTTCTTTGGTTTTCAACCCATAGAATTACTGACAGTGCAGTGTTGGAGAATAATATTGCTGGATGGAATTTCTAGCAGCTGTAAGCCAGCACATCAGTACCAGATTTCGGACCAATACTCTACTCAAAATGAGGTTGCATACTTACTTTTAAGCCTTGACCTATTTCTTAATAAACGTAGATACGACTGGCTGGAAGATTGAAATATAGATAATCTTATTTTGCCTTGCTTCACTTTGTTACATTTAGTCCAATTTCCTTCTCGTCTGTCTTAGTTTTTCCCAGAGGTCTCCCGCTGCGCTTCAGTTTAAATTAGAAAGCCTTTAGAGAGTGAGAGCACTATATTAGTGAGAGAATCATACAGAAGAGAGCCCAGAATGAAGAAGGCATTCATGTATCAAGTTTCCCTTGGGATGTGTTTTGAGGGATCGAAGTCAAAGAAACAGTGGATCATGTGACAAGATGAGCATGCAAACTATCAAATCTGAAACCCTCAGAACTATGAACTCTCTTTTCATCAGCATGACAAAGCAAGTCATTTTAATTTTCATACCAAAGATAACTACGGGGAGGGGGGGGAGAAGCAGTCCAATTACATAGATACCAAAAAGATCATAGAGACATGTGTTGGGTTTCATAGGATTTCTATGACAGAAATGTTCTTTCAACTTAATAGTCATATCAGAGAGTAAAAGAATTATTCAGACTGACTACATTTACTGAGTCTAAAGCACAATGGCATATAATTATTTTAAACAATAAATGATAAAATATTACTTTCCTTGGATCTCCATTTTGTTGGAAAAGTTGGAGCTGGTTCAAATCCCTTTATTTACACATATAAATATATGTAATGAGCACATGTTTACATATATAAATATGTGTACGAAATGAATCACAAGAAGATATCATAATCTGACAAATATTCCTGAAAACAAACTGTAGCTCAGTCATCAATATCCTTTCCCACGATGGATTCTTCAAACTACAATTCCATAACTTCCTGCTGGTTCTGCCAACACAAGACTGGTATTTCTTCATGTCTGGATGATCAAATATCACAGCTAAACACTCTTATTCTTTCAGAATAAGAATCTTTCTATGAGATACGAAGTTTCTGCAAGCCCCTCTATACATATCTTCAGTTATAAGCTATCACCTTTCGAATGACAGAATGGTAACAAGTGCAATGATGCACATTCAAGCATGTATCAACTGCTTGATCTGTTATAAAGGACGTTTGATGAGAAGTCATTTCTTTATCCAGGGAGTTCTTTCAGCTTGTGATCATCTCCGTTCTGCTGTCCAGATTCTTTTCTTGTATTGTCCCAAGTATCTTTGTTGTTCTGAAAGAACCTTTATACTTTGCACCACTAGGTGCCACCAATGTTCACCAATCTATTGCTTCTCCCAGAATTCCTCTATCAAACTGGTTTAACAAATGGGTCAGCTGAATTTGGGTTGCTAAACTTTACTCTTTCCATAAAGCAATTGTAGTGATTAAGTCAAATAAGGGTTTGTTTGCTTTTACTAACTTACCACTCTCATTTCACTCCTGATGTATAATATTTTTAATAATAAGTGTTTAGTGCAACAACTCTCTTAATCTGTTATCTGTTATCTATCTACATCATTTTGCTTTCTCTAAGGAGCTTCAGAAATACATTTCGATAACATTCACAAAATTGTTATGTATGTTCTCATTTTAGGTTTTGCATTGTGAAATAATTTAAATTGATACAGATATCTAGAAACACTTCTCAAATTCCCCATTAATCTAGTCTAGGGTTGTCAAACTCGTGACCCGCAGGCCAGATGTGTCACACGCTGCTCAGGCCCAGTTTAGTGAAGGGGGAAAAGTCATCATACGCCATGTGACAATGCTGTGACAATATGAGTTTGACACCCTTAATCTAGTTTATGTTTATTTTATGGCATAATAGCAGTTAACTTGAAGAGCAGGGCAAAGAAAACCAATACCTGGGAAGAAACTGTTGCTAGCAATTTGATGTGCAATGAACCTGAATATCATTTTTAGCAAAATCAAACAAGTGCTAATAACTATACTTTTTAGTCTGCTGAAGTCTTGGTGTTTACATTTCAATCGATCATAATGTTTGTGCAGTCATGCATTAAATGTATAACTACATCTATATCCTTGAACTTCATGGAATTAAAAAAAAGACAATAGAAGATTTGCTTGAGGCTTTCTGAAGTTCCTTAAGATCCTAACAGTTAATAGATGCTCTCCTATCTCATCTTAATGTTACATCTGGGCCATGGTGAATATATAGCTTAAAAGACATAGTGGGGAGAACATGTCATGCCGTTTTTGTAGTCTTCCAGAGTAGATCTCTGTCTGTGCCTTTTTCTTTTTTTCAGAAAAAAAATATATGGGCCCATTTCCAAACAGAGCATATTGTTGCAGCCACTTTTTATTTTGTAAGAATAGGCCAGAGGCATTGTTTGAAATAAGTATAATGCTGGTAGTTGGCAAATTCCTTTGGAGAATTTGTTTAAAAAAAAATATTTTATTTTTGGCCGTCAAGTCAGTGTTGACTTCTGGCAACTGCTGGCACTAGTCCCTGCTGTTTTCTTGGCAAGATTTTGGAAATGCCTTGCCAGTCCCTTCTTCCTTTGACTTACAGAGAATCACTGGTCCAAGGTCACCTAGTTGCCTAAGATGGAACTAGAACTCACAGTCCTCTAGTTTCTAGACTGATACCCTAATCACACCACCAAACTGTCTCTCTTTGAGTACTGTATATACCAACATTTTTATTTAAAACAAAACAAAGTAAGGAAGAGTCCCTCTCTTCTTGAACCTTCCATGTACAACAAATCTGCTCAAGAAGATTTGTTTTTTTTGGGTTTTTTTTTGAACAGATTAGATGTATTGAGGACTGCATCAAGAAAGAAAAGGAGAGAATGTGAAATTGGGGAAATATGTATAAGAAAGGGATAGGTTCCGTCAGGCACTACTACTGGTTTGCTCGTGGGCATGCTGTGCAGGGCAATAAAAAAAATTATTACACAGTGCAATAAAAATTGTTCTGCGCATGTGCAGAACTCAAAAACAAGATAGTGGCAGCTACCGCACTGCCCGGAGGACTGGTTCAGGGATGTGGAAGGTCTGGGCCGCTGGTTCCAGTGACCCAGGCCGCCAAAACACTACCGGTTCGGCTGAACTGGTCCAAACTGGTAGGAACCCACCATTCGTATAACATAGAATATGACTCAGTGATGTTTTATTCAGATATTGTAAGGATGCATTGATCTGAGCCTACATCTGCTGCACACAGTAGAACTTTTTATTTCTTTCTGATTCAAAATATGGAATCCTGCTACAAATTTTCATCTTTTCCTCAAAGACAATCTGATACTTTCATATCTGAATCAGTGGTAGGATGTGTGGTTACTATTATATCTTCAGGAATGAGACAGAGGCTCGTGTCCGGTAACTCTGTAACCAATTTATTTTAACACAACTTGTAACAGTAACAGGTAACAACCAGGCAGGGTGCTGGTTTAACAATGTAGCAACAGAAGGATGATCTGTGTAGAGAGAGAGGCAGAGAAGCAGCTCCAGCTGGACTGGAGTGTTCGTCTGCTCTGGTGCTGAACAACTGACAGTTTGAACGAGTCTGCCTTTTATAGTTCCTCAGACTCGCCCGGCAACTGACAGGCGCGTCTGATTGGCTAAGACGCGCCTGGCTGCTGCCGAGCTGTCATTCGTAACAGCGAGGACTAACTTTTACTATACAACACTTCTTCCCCCCCAGCTGTGCGCATGCGTGATGTTTGCGCACGCGTAGTCTTGTAAGTATACAGGAGAACGGCGGACATGCCCCGAACGCCGCAATTGCATTGCAGGCGGATCATCGCATTGATGTCTCTGTCTGAGCTCCTCCCCTCGGGGAGTGAAGCTCCAGGTGACGTCTGATGGCAGAGGAACCCTGAATGGATGACTCCCACTGAATGGTAAGCTGGGCGAAGGGGGCGCGGCCGAGGATGTTGACGGCTTATGACTAGGCCGGTAGGCGGCCTCTGGAAGGGGAAGGCTAGGTCTATGTTGGCCTAAACGTAATGGGTTGGGGTTTTCAACTCCAGATTGAGAAGCACTGCTGGGCTGTGATACTGAGCTAGGCTGGCCTGGATTGGAGAAGGCTGGAGAGTTGTGGTTATTTAACTGCGGTTGCGGGTTCAGGTCTGGCTGAGAAACGGTTAAGGCAGGACCTTGCGTGTCGGCTTGAGAATCATTTTCTGATGACCGTCGTTGTCTCAATTGATCCAGGTGTCTTCTCCAGGTTGATCCATCTGAAACTCGAATCCTGTAGGAAACGGGCCCTGTTATTTCGGTTATAATTGCAGGCACCCATCTCGTCTCTCCTCCATAGTTTCTAGCCCAAACCAGGTCCCCAGGCTTAAAAGTGCGGGAGGGGGTTGGAGGCCCCAGGTTGCCAGACTGAATTCCTGAATAGACGGGATGCAATCTATCCAGGGTGGTCTGCAGGCGCCTGCCCATCAACATCTCCGCGGGGCTTTTCTGTGTCAGGGGGCAAGGTGTGGAGTGCTGTGCCAATAAGTAAGCATCCACCCTTGCCTGCCAGTCTCCACGGTTTAGACGGCCCAAAGCCTCCTTGGCAGATCTAACCGCCCTTTCCGCTCGGCCATTGCTAGCCAGGTGGTAAGGGGCAACCAGCGCGTGGCGGACCCCTTGCTCGGCCAGGTATGTTTGGAACGTTGTAGACGTGAATTGCGGGGCCGTTGTCGGACACTACTGTGTCCGGCAACCCGTGGGTTGCGAACAATCGTCGCAAGGCTCGCACAGTACTGTCAGATGTGGTGGAGTGCATGAGCAATACTTCCACCCATCGAGAGTACGCGTCCACAACTATAAGGAAAGTCTGGCCGTGAAAGGGGCCAGCGAAATCTATATGTATTCTAGACCAGGGACCCCGAGGCATCTCCCATTCCCGGGAGGGAGAGGAAGGAGGAGATGGTCGGGACTGCTGGCAGGTTTCGCATTTGGCGACCCAGGCTTCGATCTCTGCATCTAACCCTGGCCACCAAACGAAACTGCGAGCAAGGGCCTTCATTCTGCTTACTCCGGGGTGACTTTCATGGAGACGTTGCAGAATCTGTTGTCGGAGGACCGTTGGGATGACCACATGGTCGCCCCACAGTAGGCAGCCTGAATGTATAGAAAGCTCCCACTGTCTGTTCTTGAAGTGCTTGAACTGAGGTGGTAACTCACCCGCAGGCCAGCCTCTCAGGACCCAGTTCAATAGCTGTGACAGTGTGGGGTCAGACCGAGAGTAGGCGGCCACATCGGTAGAAGTCAATGGCAATTCTAACTGAGCAATTGCCAGAACAGAACGGCAAGGAACCGCTTGATCTTCCGTGTCCGGAAGAGGGCAGCGACTAAGGGCATCTGCATGCCCTATTTGCTTGCCCGGACGGTAGCACAGGGCATAAGAATACGCCGCTAAGAACTCCGTCCAGCGGGTCATCCTTGGGGACAGGATAGGAGGGGTCGGTCTATCACCAGCCAGTAGCCCAAGGAGTGGCTTATGGTCTGTGAATAGGGTGAAGTGCCGCCCGTATAGGTAGTCGTGAAACTTTTTGATTCCAGACACTGCAGCCAGAGCCTCCTTGTCAATCTGGCTGTAGTTCCTCTCAGCCGAGGACAGTGTTCTGGAATAAAAAGCTATGGGGGCTTCTGAGCCGTTGGGCAGGACGTGACTCAGAACAGCCCCCAAACCGACGGGGGAGGCATCACATGCTAGAGTCAGGGGCATCTTGTCGCTATATTGCACTAAGACTACCTCTGACGTCAGCAGGGATTTGACAGCCGCAAATGCATGCGCTTCGCGGCTGCCCCATTGCCAAGGCGCGGATCGGTCGAGCAACCGATGTAGCGGCTCGGCTAGTGATGCCTTGTGAGGGATGAAAGGCGCATAGAAATTTAGAAGCCCCAGGAACGATTGGAGCTGCGCCTTTGTAGTAGGAGTGGGAGCGTTCCTGATAGCTGCCAATTTAGAAGGGGTAGGATGAATTCCCTGGGCATCAATTGTGAAGCCCAGGAAATCCACTTGGGGCACAGCAAAGAAACATTTGCTGTGTTTAAATTTAAGACCCGCGCCCCTGAAACGGTCGAGGACTTTCCTCAGTACTTTGATGAGGTCTGAGCGGCTGTCAGCAGCGATCAGGACGTCATCAAAGTAAGGTACCACTCCAGGGAGCCCATGGAGCAGACGTTCCATGAGGCTCTGGAAAATCCCCGGGGCAACGGAAACGCCGAATTGAAGGCGGCGACAACGGAAAGCCCCCCGGTGGGTGACGATGGTTTGGGCAGCCGCCGCATCGTCATCCACAGGGAGTTGCTGGTAGGCCTGCGCCATATCCAGTTTAGCGAAAATACGGCCCTGCCCCAAGGAATGGAGCAGGTGCTGTACAACAGGGACTGGATAGGGGTTTGCCTGAAGGCCAAGGTTGATGGTCGACTTATAGTCGGCGCAGATCCTAATGGAGCCGTCGGCCTTCACCGCAATCACAATGGGGGTCTCCCAAGGTGAGTGGTCGACGGGCTCCAGTATGCCCTGCGCCACGAGCTTATCGAGCTCAGCTTCAACCTTTGGCCTTAATGCAAAGGGCACCCTGCGGGCCTTCAGTCTGATTGGTGCAACCTGGGGGTCCAAGCTAAGGGATATGGGGCTGCCTTTGTAATGGCCTAGCTGGCCATCAAAGATATCAGCATAGTCTGACAAGACTGCTGCTATGTCTGGGGGCGTGTCCGCAGTAGAATGAATCCCCTGAAGGGAGATACCCAAGGGAGAAAACCATTCTAACCCCAGAATTGCTGGTAAAGGTTTCTGAACAATTAAAGCAGGTAAAACAGCGCAAAACTTGCCATAAGAAACCCTCAAGGCATATGAACCTAGGATAGAGATATGGGAGCCTTGATAGTCTGTTAAAATTGCGTTAAGGGGTGACAAGTGACAACGTTTCACGTGGGGGCACAGCATAGAAAAAGTGTCCCAAGAAAGAAGGGATTTTGATGAGCCGGAGTCCACTTCCATCTGACACGGCTTCCCTTCAATCAGTATTTTAATATTGATTTTGTCCGTACCCTGTGAGGATGAGTTGATGGAGGTGTCATGCAGGGACGAAGAAGCTTGATTGATGTTAAAGCATTCGTCTTGACGCTGAGCAGGTTTCCGCTGCTGCGAGCTCTTCGGCGGGGGTGGAGGAGGACCATATGGAGGAGGTGGCTCGATTGCTGCAGAAGGAGTAGGAAGTGAAGCCTTGCAGACATGGGCTAAATGTCCTTTCTTTCCGCAGCGGCGGCAAACCGCTGCCTTGAAGGGGCAATTAGCCCGGGCGTGCGCTCCGCCACAGCCAATGCAAGCAGAGGAGTTTGAAGGGAAACGGCTGATGGCTTGACTCTGTCGAGGCTGCTGACGGCGGGGTTGTGCTCCAAGTCTATCTACCTGAAGTTGTTGTAGATAGTCAGGCAGGGGGGCTAGCTCATCAATTAGATTTGTAATGTACGTTGGCTGCTGGAGCAGAGGAGGAGTTGGAACGGTTGAGGCTTGAGTGGCAGGTAACCCTCCAGCAACCGTCATCTGCGCGAGGTAGCGTTCTATTTCGTTGGAGGATGAATCTGCCAACTCCGCAGCGCGAGCCTCGTCTATGGCATAAGCTAATGTGACCTTAGGCTTGCCCAAAAGTCTACGCCTGAGAAAAATATCCTTTAGGCCACAGACAAATTGCTCTGCGAGATTTGCCTCAAGATCTGGGAACTCACACTGCGCTGCAGCAACTCTCAAGGCTTGCAAAAATTGATTTACCGTTTCTGCAGGCTTTTGGACTCGCCTGCGGTAAGCGAAGCGTCTGGCTATTTGAGATGGAGTAGGTGCATAGTATGCCTGCAATCCGTCTGTTAGTTCTTGCCAGGTGAGGTCGTACACCGCTCTAGGGGCGGCAAAGGACCTTGCGGTGGCAAACATTTCTGGGCCACAAGCCGTAAGGAAGAACCCACATTTCCTCGCTTGAGACTGACCTTGACGGTTGTTAGCGATTAAAAAGCATTCAAACCGTTCAAGAAATGCCTCCCAGGTTTCACCTCCAACCCCAAAAGGGGCAAACATTGGCATTCCGGCCATAGCAGTTGGTTGGAGAAGTGGCAGTTGGTTCCTTTTTCTTCTGGTTACAGGTCCCCAGTCCTCGTCGCCAGTATTATAACTTCAGGAATGAGACAGAGGCTCGTGTCCGGTAACTCTGTAACCAATTTATTTTAACACAACTTGTAACAGTAACAGGTAACAACCAGGCAGGGTGCTGGTTTAACAATGTAGCAACAGAAGGATGATCTGTGTAGAGAGAGAGGCAGAGAAGCAGCTCCAGCTGGACTGGAGTGTTCGTCTGCTCTGGTGCTGAACAACTGACAGTTTGAACGAGTCTGCCTTTTATAGTTCCTCAGACTCGCCCGGCAACTGACAGGCGCGTCTGATTGGCTAAGACGCGCCTGGCTGCTGCCGAACTGTCATTCGTAACAGCGAGGACTAACTTTTACTATACAACAGTTACCAAACAGCTTGGTTTTATTCATAAGATGGAGATGGTTATAGAAGTATAAAAAAAGGTTCCCCTTGCACATATGTGCTAATTGTTCCTGGCTCTAGGCGGTGGTGTTCATCTCCGTTTTAAAGCTGAAGAGCCAGTGCTGTCCAAAGACATCTCTGTAGTCATGTGGCCAGCGTGACTAAATGCCAAAGGCGTATGGAGCACTGTTACCTTCCCACCAAAGGTGGTTTCTATTTTTCTACTTGCATTTTTACATGCTTTCGAACTGCTAGGTTGGAAGAAGCTGGGACAAATAATGGGAGCTCACTCCATTACACGGCACTAGGGATTCGAATTGCCGACCTTTCTGATTGACAAGCTCAGCATCTTAGTCACTGAGCTAAGGTGTATTATGGTTAAGGCAAACTATTGGCCCATTAAATCATGTACATAGATTTTAGGCAGAAGATTGTTCAGCCCTACTTGGAAATTTCAACTCCAAGTTCTTCTACATGAAAAGCCATATGCTCCAAAGCACAGGAAGTTAACCAAGTTAAGTTAAATGTACATGAAAAATACTGATTCCATTTTGTAGGTATGCCCTTTATGGAAGCAGCACAGAAAGCAGAGAAATTTGAAAACTTAAAATGTTTTAAAAATTAGGAATGTGGTTTTAATAAGGTTTTGCTTCAAAGACAATATAGGGGCCACATTTCCTTACTCCAGAGGAAAACTGTCTGACTTACTAGTAGTGCCAAACTCACTGATTGGGTTAATGATGCAATTCTCTAAGGAGTGCTGGATACAACAGCTTTATACAGCATGTATTCAAGTAACTGTAACTCTACGACCATTATGAAAGAAAGCTGCAATCAGCACAGATGCCCTTGGGAGAGTGTTCAAAAAAAAGTCAAGACAGTGGCTGGGATTGTACAACAGAGCCCCACCCCTTTTACCTGTGTGCATAAAAGGGCATGATTTTATCCTGATTGCTCCACCCTAACCCTCCCAATAACCAGTTAGAAAGCTATTCAGAAAGTCAGTCTTATTTTTGTATCCTTTTTGGTTCACTTACTGTTCTTAATCACTTTGTTTTTCACAAAACTTTATCTACATACCATGAACATATTAGATCATCATCATCATCATCATCATCATCATCATCATCATCATCATCATCATCATCTTTTAACCACCCCATAATCCTTTGTGGGGTGTAGTCTAGGCAACTGAATAGAGCTAGCAGAGTGTTTTAATGGCCCGATGCCCTTCCTGTTGCCAATGCAGAGTTTTGTTCAGCAGATATATTCTCAGTGTGCCCAGAGAGAGAAATATCTGCCTCTCCCTAGTTTTGAGCTCACAGCCTCCTGATTGTGAAGCAAGAGCTCCACCTCTAGGTCCCCACACCACTCCACCATGAATATATTAGATGTGGTAGAATATATTGTTCAGGAAGTCCCAATACTGGCTGCTGACCAATAATTAGGATCTTTGGAAAGGAAGTTTCATAAAACTTTCCTTAAGTGTTTCTGAAGAAGGCATGGAATAGCTAACCACAAACAATGACGCAAAAGGAGAAGAAAACCAAATGATGAACTTCGGCTGAGTTGAAAATTTTGAAAATCCTAAACTGGTTTGTAATTCTTTTTAAGTCAATGTTCTGAAAATACTAAATTGGAACTCTACACCCCAAATAGCAAATTTTGTTCAGAGCTTCCAAGATCTTTTCTTTGATAGATTAGTGTCAAAGTCAATTTTAAAAAGCAGGGAAAAAAAGGACTGAAAATGGTTCATTAATAGTTGTTTTCATTTAACAGGGCAAGGCTGGCTTTAAATATATAAATATCTCCTTTCTCAGCTCTAAACAGGGGTGGAATGCTGGGGGTTCACACAGGTTCAGGCGATCCTCTAGCTAGGATTCTGCCCGGTTCGGCGAACTGGAAATGTGCCTCTTGTGGCCTCCGGAGGGGTTCGGGGAGCCCAGGGGAAGCAGTTTTTGCCCTCTCGGAGGCTCAGAGGAAACCTCCGGAATCTGGGGAGGGCAAAAAATGCCCAACCCCCACCCTGGTACAGGAAGCTGACTAGGCCACGCCTACCATGGGCACGCCCACCCAGCAACGGGGCAGTGAACCCATTACTGGAACTTTTGAAGCCCACCCCTGGCCCTAAATGGGTGAAATTTAAGCATTTCTGAATGCACTTACAAAGTTCTGAATGGTTGGGAAGAAGAAAAGGCAGATGCAAGAGCTCTACAGCTAAATGAATGGACGGTTGCTACTTGAGTGGAGAAAAGAAAGCAAAACTCTCTTCTCAAGGGAGGAGATGCAGCCATAGCAAGCAATTTTGAAAATTTCTTCCTTAGCAATTAAGACGGTCCTTAGATGACTCTTTCCCCCTCCCCCTGGACATGGAACTTCATAAGGTTGCTAGGTATTAATGAACCTGGGAATACTATTTGCCAAGAAGCAATGCTTACTTTCTCCATTTATTAAAAAAAAAAAATCTAAAAATAACTTTTAAGAAGCTCACTAATTTCACTGTAGTATATGTTTATATTTGTGGGTTGGCAGAGAGTTGAATGGTTTTATATTCTCATTAATAACAGTTATATGGAGAAGAAAAATTCACCTCTATATATCTTTGCTAAAGCTAAAATTCATAAATAAAGCTTAATCAATCATATAAAGTCTGTTTAAATAATATTAAAATATTCCAGCAATTTATACTTTACACTTCAATATGCTGTAATATAAAAAATACAGAACAAACACAATAACCGATGCTATCTTTCTAATTGTGATTTCCTGAGCTTATGATAGTTAGGAATATCACATATCACACAATATAACCAGTTGGTAACTATGAGTTCTATAACTGCTTTCGGCCAAATGTTTCACAAATTCTCATCAAACTGTGTTGGAGTGGCTAAAACAGAGACAGCTCATATTTCTGTCTTCTTTGGATGTAGCTTTCAGCAAAAGTAGATGATACGTAAAGAGATTGAGCATGTTGTATGTTGATAATATGATTGCAACTGGAACTGGGTATCATGATTTACTGTAGAATAAATCAAATGTTTGTGTGTGTGTGTGTATGTTAATTCACCCCAACATCCCAAAGTGATTCTTCTAATCACAAGCAGCCTTCTATAAATGTTAACTTTAGAGATGACAGGAGTTAAACAGGCTGTTATCATGTGATAACACAATGTCACAATGATGGAGTTACAGTGGGAAAAAGTGATCACAGAAAATATTCCTGGAGGAAATAATGACTGGCTGTCATTAAGAACATAACAGCTGTCACCAGCTCTACTGGGTAATTGCAGACAAGCACAAGATGGGATTTCAAATTAATCTGGGCCATTCAGATGCGGATCCTCCTTAATACTTCAAAATAGCACAAAAGCAAATATCCTTGGATGAGTTGGATGAAGGTCAATTACAGCTCTGAATTTAAGATTATTTCCATTTCCAAAGCACTTATAGGAACATCTAGTAATGAATATTAACAACACTCAAGCCAAAACTGCATTATCCTGCTCTTCCGAAGGCTGAAAGAACCTGGGTAGAATTGCATTCTGAGAAATGTTGATCAATCTGTAGCACAGTCAAGGCAAGGGCTGATCATGCACCTGAAGATAAATAGGATGGGTTTGCTTTTGCAGCTGTATGTGAAGCTGAATTCAAAAATAGCAACCTGTCAGCAACATTGCCAACAATTCAGCCGAGGATAATTATTAGAATTCATAGAGAATCACCATGATTTCACACTGCCGTGAGACCAATAATTTTGTGGCAAAGGAAGGAATGGAAGTGTTGCATAAATGTTGCATGTCCTCCACCTGCACACATTAATCTACAAGTAAACTTGATTTTTCTCCTCCCCTTTAATCCCAAGTAATCATGAAGCAGTAGATTAGTTGTAGTGGGGGAAAGGGGACATTTTCCCAAAGATATCTGAGACAATATGGTCTTTTCAAAAGAAAGCATGTTCTAACATTCATTTGAGGCTGTTAAAGGGGAAAAAATAGAATTTTGAACAAACAGACATGTTATAGGAAATTCAAGCATAACTAAAATGCTTCTGTTCATTTTTAAAGCCATGCATGACTTAAGGTTGAAGGGTATGAAGGATCTGTTGCTTCTATGCCCAACCTACATGTCCATTAATATACATCTTTTACTGTCCCCTCTGGTGGTTTTCAGTCTCTCTGCAGCCTTTTCTACATTCAGTTAGATCTTCAGAGGAGATATTGTGAAGAAAATATTAAAAGTACTGTAGTCCTCAACGTATGACCACAATTGAGCCCCTAATGTATGTTGTTCTGTGAGAAATTTGTTGAGTCTTGCCCCATTTTACTTTTACTTTTTTTGCCACACTTGTTAAGTGAATCACTTGTTAATTTAGTAACACAGTTGTTAAGTGAATCTGGCTTCCCCGTTGACTTTGCTTGTCAGAAAGGTTGCAAAAAGTGATCATATGACTTTAGGACACAGCAACTGTCATAAATAGGAAGCATCCAAATGTAAATCATGTGACCATGGAGATTCCGCAATGGTCATAAGTGTGAAAAATGGTCATAAGTAACTTTTTTCAATGTTGTTGTAACTTCAAACAGTCACTAAGTGAACTGTTAATAGTAGAGGACTAAAACCAAAGTATCAATCCAGAGCTATCTGGGTGATTCGTGAGCAAGATTTGTAAGGCTATTTCTTAATCTATCCTTGAATAAAAATCTATATAGGAGGAAAATCTATGTGGTCAGTAGGAGTTGAAAAAGACTTGATGGCATACATCAATCAATTCTTGAATATATCCTCCTATTTCTTCAATAGCTCATATAGTATTATCAGATTTCTATCCCTACTCAATATAGCACACATACTGATTGCTACATCCAATTTTCTCCACAACACCAACAACCCAGTGAGGGAAGATGTTCTGAGACAGAAAGAGACTGGCCCAAAATCATCCCATGAAATACTTGAGTTATGCAATTACCTGGATTCAAAGAGGAACAGGTAAATTGGAAGGTTCATGTCCATGCACATCACACCAAGCAACACTTGCTGAAACCAAACTACCATCTCCCTTCCTCTTTGAATCTACATAGCCCTAATAGGAACCACCTTCATGACAGATGCACAAGTTATTGCTTTTTCTGATGGTTTCTTCACTGCAGCAAAGCCCCCATATCAAGTGTGGCAGTAGTGGGATTCAAAAAAATTTTCTACCGGTTCTGTGGGCGTGGCTTGGTGGGCATAGCAGGGGAAGGTTACTGCAAAATCCCCATTCCCTCCCGGTCAGCTGGGACTTGGGAGGCAGTGAAATTCAGCAGGTTCTGACAGGTTCTGGAGAACCAGTAGTGGAAATTTTGAGTAATTTGGAGAACCATCAAATACCACCTCTGGCTGGCCCCAGAGTGGGGTGGGAATGGAGATTTTGCAGTATCCTTCCCCTGCTACACCCACCAAGCCACGTCCACAGAACTGGCAGTAAAAAAATTGTGTTTCACCACTGCTCAAGGAGGCAGAGCATAAATGTTGGGGGGGGCAGTCAGAGGTGGTATTTACTGGTTCTCTGAAACTACTCAAAATTTCCACTACTGGTTCTCCAGAACTAGTCAGAACCTGCTGAATACCACCTCTGAAGTGTGGGCTTTGCCAATGCTAAAGATGCATCCCTTATCCTAATACCACCCGCCTTGAAGAATTTTTTCCAGTTTCCAGTTCTAGAAGACTCAAAAGGCATTTTACACAAAGGTCAAAGTGCATAAGCTGGACTTCTTAGATAATATCCATCAAAGAATCAATACTTTATGTCAGGTCTTCACATTTCTGGAAGGAAATCTAGTAGCCATTACAGGAGATCGGTCTCTTCACACCAAATATTTAATTAATCAACTGAAATCCCATTTCATGGATGCTTGCATTGCTGCTATGATAAGTGTTAAACTGATGGCCAATACATTATCCAAAGCTGCCTAAGACAAAGCAATCATTTGTCTCCATCGTAGTCAAGCATACTGAGTAGCTAAGAATGATTTCTGCACAGACTCATAACATTTGATGCATTGCTCTTTCCCCACCCAACCTAAATAATTTATGACCACAAGATCCATTCTTTATCCAAAAAGCCAGAAAAGTTTGGATTTGATCCAATATAACAGAATAACAGAGTTGGAAGAGATCTTGAAGGTTTTCTAGTCCAACTTCCTGCTCAAGCAGGAGATCCTATACCATTTCAGATAAATGGTTGTCCAATTTCTTCTTAAGAATCCTTCCAATATTGGAACATCCACCAACTTCTGGAGGCAAGCAATTCCGCTGATTAATTGTTCTAACTGTCCTCACTGAAATGTCCTCACTGAAATATATCACTGAAATACTGTGTCTCAAAACATAAAATCTTCACTGTGCTTTTTTTAATTTCCATTTCAAATATTGAGGCAAAAGACTCCTATTTATTGAAAGTTGTCTGAGGAATGCTTCACAAAGGAATGCTTCTATCTTCCTCTATTTAAAAAAAAGAAAAACATACCTGAATCTAAGATTTTTTTAAAAGCTGCATTTGATTCAAGATGGATTCGTAACTGGCTGACCAACCGCACTCAACATGCAGTCCTCAATGGAACTGCATCTACATGGAGGGAAGTATGCAGTGGAGTACCCCAAGGCTCTGTTTTAGGCCCAGTATTCTTCAACATCTTCATCAATGATTTGGATCAGGCAATAAATGGGTAACTCATCAAATTTGCAGGTGACACCAAGCTGGCAGGAATAGCCAATACTCCAGAAGATAGGCTTAAGATACAGAAGAATCTTGACAAACTTGAACATTGGGCACTATCTAATAAAATGAAATTCAATGGTGAAAAGAGTAAGGTTCTACATTTAGACAAGAAAAACGAAATGCACAGGTACAATATAGGTGTTACCTTGCTCAATAGTAGTAACTGTGAGAGGGATCTTGGAGTCCTAGTGGACAACCATTTAAATATGAGTCAGCAGTGTGCAGCAGCTGCCAAAAAAGCCAGCGCATTTCTAGGCTGCATAAATAGAAGGATAGAATCAAGGTCACGTGAAGTGTTAATACCACTTTATAATGCCTTGGTAAGGCCACACTTGGAATACTGCATTCAGTTTTGGTTGCCACAATGTAGAAAAGATGTGAAGACTCTAGAAAGAGTGCAGAGAAGAGCAACAAAGATGATTAGGGGACTGGAGACTAAAACATATGAAGAACGGTTGCAGGAACTGGGTATGTCTAGTTTAATGAAAAGAAGGACTAGGGGAGAGATGATAGCAGTGTTCCAATATCTCAGGGTGGGAGTCAAACTATTCTCCAAGGCACCTGAGTGTAAAACAAGAAGCAATGGATGGAAACTAATCAAGAAGAGAAGCAACTTAGAACTGAGGAGAAATTTCCTGACAGTTAGAACAATTAGTGGAACAGCTTGCCTCCAGAAGTTGTGAATGTCCCAACACTGAAAGTCTTTAAGAACTGTTGGATAGCCATTTGTCTGAAATGGTATAGGGTTTCCTTCCTAGGCAGGGGGTTGGACTAGAAGACCTCCAAGATCCCTTCCAACTCTGCTATTGTATTGTATTGTATTGTATTGTATTGTATTGCATTGCATTGCATTGCATTGCATTGCATTGCATTGCATTGCATTGCATTGCATTGCATTGCATTGCATTGCATTGCATTGCATTGTATTCCCATTTAAATTACTGGCATTGAGTTAAGAACTTTTTGCAGTGTTTCCTCCTTGATTTGATAGGATCTACTTTCAATTAACATAGTGTAGACTGAGGTCCATGTCTTGATCTCATCTTTTCTATACACTGTGGGTAATATATTTGGAGGGGGAGGAGGGGTCATATACACTTGAAATTCATTTGAACACCACTGTTTAAAATAGTTGCTGTGACCTTAGCCCAGAAACAGTAGAGCTAAAATGCATGCAATTATTTACTTCTGATCCATAAGGTTGCTGAAATTGGTAAATTAATCTGTCAAAACATTTTGAACAGTTCTACACTGCTTTATAAATGCCAAAAATCTGTATGGCTAGAAATACAATTTTATATGTGGGCTATGGCATTTGTTTCATCTGATTATGTGTATAATCATCTTTTTGTTCTTTGATTTTTATTTGATGTATGCTGTCTGGAGTGGTGATTATGCACACATAATTTTTTCTAAATGAATACTCTTCCAAGTGAGTAATTATTCAAAAATCCATGACAATATGTAATAATGATCAGTTCATTATTCCAGATCAA
Organism: Thamnophis elegans; assembly: GCF_009769535.1. NCBI lineage: Eukaryota > Metazoa > Chordata > Lepidosauria > Squamata > Natricidae > Thamnophis > Thamnophis elegans. The sequence continues at coordinate 81,172,985 of NC_045542.1, forward strand.
TTCCAAGGCATTTAGTCAATCAGCATAAATTCAACCAATAATTTCCTGCATGTAAAATTGAGAAGCAGATCCCATGTATGGAAGACATGTTTTAGTGGACCACAGCATTAACTGTCTCTGTCTATGTAAAGCTCTGTACATACTTCACACATTTCATGGTTGGCCAACAAGAATGCCCATTCTTCATTCTGTTTGAATTAAGAGAGATCGGCCATCATCACCCATAAAATCTGAAGTGAAAAGGGATTACATTGCTATAGCAAAATCCATGCATACATCAGTGGTGGGTTCCGATCCCATTCCAACTGTTACGGTTGCAACAGAGCCAGGCATCCTCCACATGAATGTGCACAGCGCATGCACACACACAGCGCACGCATGCATCTTATCCTCCAGCAAGCCTCCGCAAGGCTGTAGCTGCTTGGCAGAGCATCGCACAGGTGCTATACACGCCGTGCGTGTGCGCAGAAGCGCCAAAGAGTTTAAAGACAGGTAAGGACAATGGGCGGGCCCTACGGAGCATCATACTGGAACGGTACCTGGTGCTCCAGGCAGGCTCTGGTACGCCCATACCGGGGCGTACCACCTGCAACCCACCACTGCCGTACATGTAGATTATAGGTACTCTTTGACTTGTGAGCAAAATTAGGACCAGAATTTTGATTGCTACACAAGTCATCCTCTGACTAGACCCAATTCTATGACAATTTTTATCATGTTTGTTAACTGTATCACTGCGGTTGTTAAGTGAATAATGTAGTCATTAAGTGAATCACATAATTGTTAAGCAAATATGGCTTCCCCATTGTTTTTGTTTTCAGAAGCCATCTGGGAAAGTCAATTATCATGATCACAGGGGTTGTACAATGGTAATAAGTTCACTTTTTTCAGTGTTATGATAACTTTAAACTATAGTTAAACCAATGTTCATAAATCAAGGATTACCTGCCAGCAATGTCAGAGCTGAAGTAGGTCTAATTAGTGAACTCTATGGTTAGCCGAAGCATCAGCAGATGGTCTATCAATGGCAATCATTTTGAAAGAACAAGTCTTCTTTCTGTGTCTTCTTGACTCTTTCACATATATGTATTCCTGATTTGATGATCCCACTGTAAAATGACTTAGGTTTTACACCTGTATGGTTCACATTACCAAACATTCATAGTTCCCCTAAATTTTAAATTTTTCTCAATGCATGTTTTCACCATTTACCTTCAAACTAGGAACTAGGGGATTTTGTTATGTTTGTAGCTCATTTTGTGATTGCTGAAGCATCATTTTTATACCTGGTGTATCTCTGTGTGAGGCATTGGGGAAAGGAGCTGCAGTCAAGCAAAAATGCTTCTCATCCCACTTCCCCAAGGCTGAGCACAGTTTATGTTGTTTCTCAAAACATTGTAAAAGTTTAAGTCCCAGAAACTCAAAGGTTCATTCATTTACTCCCAAGTATCCATTCTAGGCCTTCTAGCTAATTGAGCCAAACTCAAACGGAGCTGGAGGACAGCAGCCAACCTGACCCTTGGCGAACTGGTTGTTAAATTATTTGAATCCCACCACTGTGCAAACCCAACATGCTGATTGGTTGATTTGACTTCCTGTTTTGTGCTGAGGCATAAAGGCCAAAACAGCATCTCATCCCAACTAGTGCAAGTCTGGAAAATGGCAAAGGTTTTATGCTACTTTTTAGGCTTTGAGACTTTTGTTTGAACTGAATATTAAAAGGCTAAGTAATTAAAGACATATAGGTGGTCCTTGACTTAAAACTGTTCATCTAGTGACTGTTCAAAGTTACAACAGCACTGAAAAATGTACGTTATGACCATTTTTCATAGTTACAACCTTAGCAGCATCCCCATGGTCATGTGATCAAAATTCAGATGCTTGCTAACTGGTTCATACTTATGACCTTTGCTTTGTCCCAAGATCATGTGATCCCCTTTTGCAACCTTATCCCAAGCAAATTGGGAAGCCAGATGGGGAAGCCAGATTCACTTAACAACTGGATTACTAACTTATCAACTACAGTGTTTTCTCTTAAAAACTGTGGCAAAAAAGATCATAAAATGAGGCAAAACTCACTTGACAAATGTCTCACTTAGCAACAGAACTTTGGGGCTCAATTGTGGTCATAAGTGGAGACTACCTATATTTATATGGCAGCATCAACTTGCAAAGCCTAGTACAGGAAGATGGAGATGATCCAGGACTGTCTCTGGATGTCAGTACATCCTTGAAAACACTCATTTGCTCAGAATCAAAACTTTTGAGTGAATGTATGAATGCACAAGGGTAGTGTGGGGCAAGCAGCTTTTCTGCCTGGCTGCAAAGTATCTAAAGCACAGGCAGCAATCTGAACTTCAATCCCTCATATTCTAACTAATAAAATCATTTTTATATTTAATGTGATGATTTTTACTCATACGTGTCCCTGTATAATTTCCCACAAATTTTTTAAAACAGTACCACATGTTGGCCCCAATTTGGCCCCTTTGTACTATTGAGTCAACATCTGACTCAATAATATATTGTGATAGACATTCTGGAAAACATTCTATTAAAAACTGAATATCCTGGAGGGTCTTCAGTGATTGATACCATTTCATTTGAGTTGGCCTATTTCTAATTGTGTGATTTTCTTTTCTGCTTTTATGTGTGATGGGTAACATGATATTGATTGCTAAATTAAATTATGGTGCTGGTATTGTTTGTTCTTTCTGTGGATATTGTAATATTGTACTGTTAATCTTTAAAATTGTAAGTCTGTGTGGAATTGATACCATATAAAAAGTAAATAATCTTTGAACCTGTGATCCCTTCCCAGTACCTCACTATAGGCATTTTCTTTGGCTACAAATTAAACCTTAAATAAAGATTAATATAATCCCATCAACATTAGTCATAGAGGAATAGTCTGTATCCTATCCTGTATCCTGAAAACTTCTTCAGTTATTGCAACCAAGTCATTATTCCTAATCTGCTCTTTGTCCTTTTCCATTTCATCTCCCGCAACTAATCAATATTATAGATAAAGAATCCTTTGCCATGTATTTGGTTTTCATTTGGGTTTCTTTTACCAGGCAAGAGAGGATTTACCACTCGAGGCTATATATTGGAGTCTTATGTCACCTTCTCCTACCAAAAGAGCTTAGGCGGTAATTCAACAGAGCAGATGCAACAAACTGCTAATTAGTTTTAGCAAATAACACTAAGACATTTTATAGGGGGCTGGGAAAGCTCCCTTAGCTCTCTCCACTCATTTTCATTAAGGCTTTGAAAAGTACATTTTAAAAAGGAGAGTGAGAAAGTAAGTATTTATCTACTTGGGAAAACCCATGACATGATTTATCATTTATTTGATGAAAATGCAACATGGCAATTCTAAAACAGAATCGAAGCAATGCCTGTGAGTTCATGCTAATAGTAAAATATTTGATGCTGAAGGTTATTGGGACACCAAACGGTGTTCTCTGATTATGCTAATGCAATAGATCACTATTTGGGCAATCATCCCAGAAGGACTCCTTTTCGATGCTTATATCAAAGATATTCACCACTGAAAGTTTGTTGCTGAGTGCTGCCGGTGCAAGTGGAAAGACTCCCTTGTGATAAATCTGTTCTGATTAAACAGAGAAGAAATGCTCAAGTATGTACTACTTTTCCATTTGATTGCATCTAGTAGCAATAGCATTTAGACTTATATACCACTTCACAGTGCTTTTAGAGCACTCTCTAAGTGGTTTACAAAGTCAGCATATTGCCCCCAACAATCTGGGTCTTCATTTTGCCAATCTTGGAAAGATGGAACCTGAGTCAACCTTCAGCCTGGTGAAATTCGATCTGCCAAATTGCAGTCAGCCGGCAGTCAGCAGAAGTAACCTGCAGTACTGCATTCTAACCATAATGCCAACGTGGCTCATAGTATTTGTTGGTTGGTTGGTTGGTTGGTTGTTAAATTTGTTGGTTAAAATTATTTGCCATCTATCTTGCTAGGCAGATTACAATAATAAAAAGAAAGAAAAATGAGTGCAAACAGAAGCAAAATAACAGAAAAATAAAATAAACAATGACAAAGGAAAACAACGAGAATAAATACATCAATATGGTAACCCTGAACTACAGGTGGGTGGAGAGGAGAGAGTAATGGTTCGGGGAGGGGGACTGCCATCCATCTAGCAGTCACCTCCAGTATGCAACTCCCCCATTTGGTCCTCAAACCAACCAGCAGAGTCAGGTTCTCATGCTCTTGTGAAAATATAAGCATCATGTGATTATTCCCACAAAATCTTATGTTGCCTTGTTCCAACTGTTTGGCACCCAAGGAGCACAGGAGTATGAAAATATGCTACATAGAAACCAAAGTCTTCAGCCTGAGTGAGAGTGAAGCACTCCAGAAAGGTCACTGGGCTTCCAAGAGATGGAGAGATCTATACAGCTGCTACTTAAATGATGATGATGAACAAAGCACTGTGGGTAGCCTTGTGCTTTGGCCTTAGTTTAGGAGCACTTCTGAAGAGAACTAATGGGTATTTGGATGAAACAATACTGGAAAAGATCCAGAGCATTTCCAAATCCAAAGAAATCCAAAGCCACAAATATGGGAACTTAACTTCCCAATGTCCTATATTGGAATCCCAGAAACATATTTATCTGAATCTTGCTCAATATGCAATAATGTGAATGGGTGGGAAATCTGTGTACTTGTTCTCTCCTATTCTGTATGTTTTTGGCAAAAAGTCTGAAGGGAGCCTACAAGGCTACAGCTAATAAATATATGCATAAGTTGTTCCATTTCTTGCAATTGGAGGCCTTTTTTTTCTTTTTGGTTCAGCTAAAGGTCAGCATGTATCCTTCTACATTCAGGATGCATTCACTATATCCCACCTAAAAAACCAGGAATATCACCCAAAAAGAAATAAATATTGCTCTGCAGGGTTAAGTGGAGACTTTCTGCACATTTAGAGCTCATATACCTCTTTGACATACAAATTATATACCCATATAATTCTCTACACAATATATTGATATTGATAATAGTCATGGTAACGCTTTACAAGTTGACAATATTGATGTACAGATCCAACCATCTGTCTTTCGCCTCTGCCTTATTCAATATCAGTTTTCAGCTTCAGTTTTCTCCTTTTCCTGAACAAGAAGTTGATAGCTTAAAAGATTTCTGGGCATGCAGGTGTACCTAGGATTCAAAGATCACAGCTCCTCACTAAGCTGGCTGTGAGCCTATTAGCCAAGTACAAAATTCTCCATTCATTTTGATGCAGCAAGATGTAATTTCAGGACCATTGCCAGATTTGCATCAATTAGACAAGAAATCAAGTCACTATTCACAGGCTGATCTCTTAAGTTATTGTTCCTTTATCTATCACCTTTATGCGGCTGCCCATCTCACAAGATAGCAATAGCATTTAGACTTATATACCGCTTCATAGGGCTTTCAGCCCTCTCTAAGCGATTTACAGAGTCAGCATATTGCCCCCAACAACAATCCGGGTCCTCATTTTACCCACCTCGGAAGGATGGAAGGCTGAGTCAATCCTGAGCCAGTGAGATTTGAACAGCCGAACTGCAGAACTGCAGTCAGCTGAAGTAGCCTGCAGTGCTGCATTTAGCCACTGTGCCGCCAGTGCAATAATGGGCAGAATATAACACTCAGTAAAGCAACAATGTAAAAACCATACTGTAAAAATGCAAAAAGTGATTAAAAATGAAAACACTGTAAAAAAATTAAAATATACAAACCATATGAAGAGTCTAAAAAGATCAAACACAATGGAGCCATCAAAGAATTTATTTGGTTCCCTGAATGTGACCAGATCACAGGGAATTTCTGAAGTGATGATAGGAATAGAGCTAATGTGACTTCAGGGAGGGGGAGAATGTTCCATAGAGCAAATAAGGCCTGCCTCATGGGACCCACCAAATATAGGTCCCTGGCAGATGGTACCTGCAAGATGCCTTCTCTACCTGATCTAATAGAATGGGCTGATGTAATCAGGGAGAGATATTCCATGCTATGAAGATTGAAACCACCATCCTAGGATTAGACCTAGTAGCAGAAAGCCAACGTGGATAAAAGATATAATATGTGCTCTCTTGGAGCACAAATAGGAATATTTGCATTCTACATTCTACACGAGATACTCTTCAAGGATAGCCCCCCTACAATAGTCTAATATGAAAGTGACTAGGAGAGGAGTGATTGGAGTTTTTCAGTTCAAGAAAGGACACAACTGGTACACAATGTGAGCTGTGCAAAAGCCCTTCTAGCCTTGAGTAGCAGTTGTTATCTAGGAGGCCCCAGATGGTGCATCAGTTCTGCATGGGGCAGTGCCAATCCATTCAACACTGAACATAGTTTTATAGTTCTAGAACCAGTAGAACATAAAACCGAAAGCCATTCCATCCTGCCAAGGTTCAGTTCAGATGCTGAGAAGCATCTACCTCCACAGAAATTGTGAGTGTTGGTTTTGTTTTTAATATGTTGTCTTTGTCTTGTTCCCCCCTTTCCCTTGTCTTTTGTAAGCCGCCCGGAGTCCTTCGGGAGTGGGCAGCATACAAGACAAATAAATAAATTAATAATAATAATAATAATAATAATAATAATAATAATAATAATAATAACTCCGCCATTGCCGGTCCCAAGCCCGGATGAGAAAGGAGGAAGGTTGGGATCAGGTTGGCATCTGGTCCCGTAAAAAAACCCCCGCCAACCCATACAATATGGTGAAAAAAACAAATAAGAATTCCATACCGCATCGGTCGTCGCGCGGGTTAACAAGGGCCGCGGCGGATGTTGGGGTCCCTGGACATCCGTCGACAAGTGGGCTACAAGTGGACCAGCCAACAAAACGACAAAAATATAGTGCAGATGAAAACCGTGCCATAATGGCCTGTTACTACAACTCAGAGCCAGAAAAAAGAGGCTATTTAAAGCGAATGTATGAATTATGGAAACAACAATATCCAGATTCAAATGTTAGTGAACAACGACTAGCAGATCAAAGGCGATTTATTATACGGAATAAAGTGTTTAGTGAAGTTGAACATGAGGAAATTCAGGCAAATTGCAAAACCCAAAAAACAATATCACAAGCAGAAATAACTGATATTCAAGACACAACTAAAGACATTATAGTAGAACTCCCAGAAGAAGCTCTTGGGGAGGAAATAATATCACCACCACTAGAACCAGTTATCACTGAACCAACTGATGAACTAACTCAAAAACAAAAAGAATTGAAGGATAAGATCATGGAGCATTTTCTGCTTAATGAGGAAAGGCAACGTTTACCATCACTAAAAACTGTGCCAAAGAAAATTTTGGCCCCTATCATGAAAATGGTTAATGCAGTGTTTTCAACAATTGAACCAGGATCCATCTTGGAAACAAACCAGTTAATGTACAGCGCAGCTGTAATAGTCACTAATGAACTAGGCATTAAAATTAAAGTACCTAGTCATACAACAGAAAAAGCATCAAAGCCAAAGTGGAAAATCCGTTTAGAACAAAAAATAAAAAAATTAAGGGCAGATGCTAGTAACTTAAAGAACATGCATGAGCAACGGCTTAAAAACAACAAAATCATAGATCGGCTAATCAGGAGATATAGATTGGATACAAGAAACATCAATGAAGCTGTAGAGATTGTAAAACAGCAGATAACAGCAACAGCTAGAAAAATTGAAAGATATGAGGCACGAATCATCCAATATAAACAAAATCAGCAATTTCGATCAGACCAACGGCGTTTTTATCAAAGTCTTAATGTAAATGGTGACACCAAAAGTGAAAAACCAGAAAAACAGGCCACAGTTGAATTCTGGAAAGAATTGTGGGAAAATGCAAAGGACTACAACAAGGAAGCAAAGTGGATACATGACTTTGAGAAAAGCATTGGCAACAAACAAATGCAAGTATTAGAAATAACAACTGAGATGGTCAAAAATTGAGTTAAAAAGGTAAAGAATTGGACATCACCTGGAAAGGACCAATTACATGGTTTCTGGCTCAAATATCTGACCAGTTTACATGCAATATTGGCCAGGCAACTGAATGAAATTTTACAAAAGGGCCAAATTGATGAATGGTTGACAACTGGAAAAACATACTTGATTCAGAAAGATCCAACTAAAGGAACAACACCTGAAAACTATAGACCAATAACATGCTTGCCAACAACCTTCAAATTACTCACAGGCATTATTGCAGATAACATGATGGATTATTTGGAAACAAACAACATCTTGCCAGTAGAGCAAAAAGGCAACAAAAGAAGGAGCAGGGGCACGAAAGATCAGCTTCTAATTAATAAAATGATATTAGAAAATTGTAAGAACAGAAAAACGAACTTGAATATGGTCTGGATTGATTACAAAAAGGCATTTGACTCACTGCCACATAGTTGGATCATAAAATGCTTAGAAACAACTGGCATTAGCAAAAATATTACATCCTTTACTGAAAAGGCAATGAAACAATGGAGAACTGAGTTGGCAGTAGGGAATGAGAGCTACGGAATGGTTAATATCAAGCGAGGAATTTTCCAGGGTGATTCACTTTCACCTCTTCTCTTCATCATCGCAATGATCCCACTATCAGTAATCTTAAAAAAAATGAAATTAAGCTACCAAACAGCCAAAAAAGCTGAAAAAATTTCACATTTACTATATATGGATGATTTGAAACTCTATGGAAAGTCAGAAATAGAAATCCAATCATTGACAAATACAGTCCGAGTATTCAGCACCGATATTTCAATGCAGTTTGGCATGGAAAAATGCGCCACTGTATCCATAAAAAGGGGCAAAATCACTTTGGGGTTTTAGGTTCCGTGAGCTGTTTGTATTACTTGGCGGTGGGAGGAGTAACATCACGCCGGCTGCAACGGTGGTGGCTTTTTGCCTCCCTGCCTGGCTTCTCTACCTGGCTTATCGAACTTTTTCTACCAGGCTTACTGAACTGCCTCATTGGCGCTGTGTGAGATCATCATCGTCTTGGAGGGAGAGAGAACGCATCGGAGCAGTGGGGGGACTGAGCAGAGTGGATGGGTGGTCTCCCCCGACGCTGCACCAGTCCCTCCAGATGGCCCCTTTTTCCATCCAGCCTTACTTCCCTCCCAGCATTGCCTCCTCCCTCCTTTATCCCTGCCCAGTCAGGTGGCTCCCTGGACGCATTTTATTTCCTGCCTCCCTTTGCTTCGGTGAGGCTCGGCCTTGTGTCTTCCACGTACCATCTGGCGCCCCCTTATGGTGGGTACTTAACCTCCAGCCACATCTGATTGTGGTGTTTGGTTACCCAGACTTGCTAGCTAAGTTCCATCTGCCTTTGGTCCTGCTATCTCAGTTTCATCTGGTTCCAGACCTGCTAGCTCAGCTTTATTTGACTTTGAATACCATCAGCAACGTTACCTACCACTATTATTCTGGGAACTCTATTTGGAGCAGCACTGGTGGAAGACGACCTCCTATCCCCTTTATTTATTCCGGACTCTTTGGACTTATCCAGACCAATAGAAGAGGGGAATACGATTTACTCCCCCGTATACCTTCTCCGGACTATAACTGGACGCTAATCATACCACCTATTTTAATTATTTTAATTATGGAGAGCCATTTGGCTCTATCTGGACTCGCTTTTTAACAACTTAATAAGTGCGCAATTCTATTTTTTTTCTTTCTTTTTTTATTTTTCTATCTTTTTTTTCTTACTGTGTTTGGGATATGTTAGGAGTATGTATGAGATTGAATGAATGATCCCACTTTTTATCATTATTACTGTTGTATTTTTGTGTTTTAATTATCACGTGGGGATTGTTTGAGTGAGTGAATGAGTATGTATGATTCGGAGGACCTGGTGGGATTTGCGGGGGCCACCGGGGTGGTTGGGGGAACTACATCCACGGGAGAGGGTCAGAGCATTGCGGTCATAACAGGGAGAGGCAGATACGGCGGGGACTTTAGGGCTGGCCATTACCGGGGAAGGAGGGTTCGCTATATTACAGAGATCCCTCCTTCCGGCCCTACGAGTCCCACTCCAAGGTCAGATGGCGCGAGCAGTCAGGACCCTGGTCTCAGGCTGCTGTCGCTAAATGCCAGGTCTGTTGTTCACAAGGCTCCCCTCGTCCGGGACTTGATAACAGACGAGGGCGCAGACCTGGCATGTATTACTGAAACCTGGCTGGGCACAGAAGGAGGAGTCCCCCTCATAGAGATGTGCCCAGACGGATTTCAGGTGCTTCATCAGCCGAGAGCCCAGGGAAGGGGTGGCGGTGTGGCTATTGTAATCCGGGAGTCCTTAGCACCTCGTAGGATCCCTGCTCCGGAGCTTGTCGGGTGTGAGTCCCTACTGGTGACGCTGGACCTCAAGGGTCAAGTGGGTCTGCTGCTTACGTACCTGCCTCCCAACTGCGTTGCAGCAGCCCTCCCCTCGCTCCTCGAGTCAGTAGCCGAGCTGGCAGTTGAGTTCCCTAGGCTTATGGTTCTGGGGGACTTCAATTTGCCTTCGCTCGGTGAACACTCTGATGGAGCGCAGGAGTTCATGGCTTCCATGACAGCCATGGGCTTGACCCAAGTAATTCGAGGCCCAACCCACTCAGCGGGTCACACGCTCGACCTCGTATTCCTCTCGGAGCAGTGGAGTTATGATCTTGGTCTGAGGGGAAATGAGATCATTCCCCTGTCGTGGTCAGACCACTGCCTACTGAGGCTAGACTTCCGGAGGCCAAACCCCCACCGTAGGGAGGAGGAACTGACCAGGTGGTTCCGCCCCAGGCGACTTATGGACCCAGTAAAGTTCCAGACGGAGCTTGGGGTTATTCCAGATGCTCTCGCCCACAGTTCGGCGGAGACTCTTGCTGCTGCCTGGCACTCGGCAGCATCGGAGTCTCTAAACCGGATTGCGCCACTACGGCCCCTCCGGGTCAGCAGCCCACGGAGGCCTCCTTGGTTCACCGAGGAGCTCCGTGAGATAAAGCGCCGGAGGAGACGCCTAGAGCACCTGTGGAGGTCTGATAGGTCCGAGTCGAGCCGGGCACTGTTGACAGCTTGCACCAAGGAGTATATTCGGGCTCTAAGAACAGCCAAAAGATCACACATTGCCTCCTTGGTAGCGTCCGCCGAGTCCCGCCCAGCCGCCCTGTTTAGGATAACCTGCTCCCTCCTGAATAGGAGGGAGATGGAGAACCCCTTACAGGGTAAGGCTGAGGAGTATGTACAGTTCTTGGCGGACAAAGTTGCTCGGTTTCGATCGGACCTGGACTCCACTCTTGCAGATCCAGCCGAGACACAGGGGAATGATCTGGCAGACCATCTCTGGGTTGAGTTTCAGGATGTTGCCTCCGGGGATGTGGACAAGGCTATGCGAGCTGTGAGCGCCTCCACCTGTATTCTGGACCCGTGTCCCTCCTGGCTGGTTGCCAGCAGCAGTGAGGTGACACGAGGCTGGATCCAGGCGGTTGTTACCACCTCTCTTCGGGAGGGGCATCTCCCCACCGCGCTGAAGGCGGCGGTGGTGAGACCCCTCCTGAAGAAACCGTCCTTGGACCCAGCAATTCTTAACAACTACCGTCCAGTCTCCAACCTCCCCTTTGTGGGGAAGGTTGTTGAGAAGGTGGTGGCTCTCCAGCTTCAGCGTACCTTGGAGGAAGCTAACTATCTTGACCCCTTCCAGTCTGGCTTCAGGCCCGGTTACAGCACAGAAACCGCTTTGGTCGCATTGACCGATGATCTCTGGAGAGCCAGAGATGGAGGCCATGCGTCCATCCTGGTTCTCCTTGACCTCTCAGCGGCTTTCGATACCATCGACCATGGTATCCTTCTGCGACGACTGCGGGAGGTGGGGGTGGGCGGCACTGTTCTGCAGTGGTTCTCCTCCTACCTCTCGGACAGGTCGCAGTCGGTGTTGGTGGGGGGGCAGAGATCGTCCCCGAGGCCCCTTACTTGTGGGGTGCCGCAGGGTTCGGTCTTATCCCCCCTACTATTTAACATATACATGAAACCGCTGGGCGAGATCATTCGGAGGCACGGGATAAAATACCACCAATATGCGGACGATACACAGTTGTATCTGTCCGCCCCATGCCAACTCAATGAAGCGGTGGAAGTGATGAACCGAGGCCTTGAGGCTGTCAAAGACTGGATGAGAGCTAACAAACTGGTGCTCAACCCGGAAAAGACCGAGTGGCTGTTGTGTTTTCCTCCCAATAATTTGGCTAATGTTCCATCAATCAGGCTGGGGGGACAAAATTTATACCCCTCAGACAGGGTCCGCAACTTGGGAGTCCTCCTGGACCCACAGCTGAGTTTCGACCATCATTTGTCAGCTGTGACCAGGGGGGCATTTGCTCAGGTTCGCCTGATGCGCCAGTTGCGGCCCTACCTGAACAGGGAGGCCCTCACAACAGTCACTCGAGCCCTTGTGATCTCTAGGCTGGAATACTGCAACGTGCTCTACATGGGGCTGCCCTTGAAGAGCATCCGGCGACTTCAGCTAGTCCAGAATGCGGCCGCGCGAGTGATCGTGGGCGCACCACGGTTCGCCCACATAACACCGATCCTCCGTGAGCTGCGCTGGCTACCTGTTGGTCTCCGGGTGCACTTCAAGGTCCTACTTACCACTCACAAAGCGCTCCATGGTAGTGGATCTGGCTATTTGAGAGACCGCCTTCTGCCAATTACCTCCCTGCGTCCCATCAGATCGCACAGGGTAGGCCTCCTCCGAATTCCATCCGCCAGTCAGTGCCGACTGGCGACTACGCGGAGGAGAGCCTTCTCAGTTGCAGCTCCGACGCTATGGAACAATCTCCCCGTGGAGATCCGCACCCTCACCACCGCCCAGGCCTTCCGCACGGCCCTTAAGATCTGGCCTGGGGATAAAAATCTTAGTTCGTCCCCTCCCGAATGATGAATGAATGTTGTGCTCTATTTTTTAATATTATGTACTGTCTTATGCTTTTTGTCTTTGTACCCCCCTTTCCCGTGTTTTTGTGAGCCACCCTGAGTCCCCTCAGGGAAAAGGGCGGCCTATAAATTATAATAAATCTACAAATCTACAAATCTACTGCATCTGAGGGAATTGAAATGCCCAATGGCCAACTAATTAAATGCAAAGAAAATGAAGCCTACAAATACTTAGGCATTCTGCAGTTGGATAACATCAAGCATGGAGAAGTAAAAACTATTGTCAGACGAGAGTACACCAACAGAGTTAGGAAAATTTTGAAATCTAAATTGAATGGTGGAAATACAATCAAGGCCATAAATACCTGGGCAATACCAGTTATAAGATACACAGCTGGCATAGTTAACTGGACACAAGCTGATTTGGACCTTTTGGACCGAAAAACCAGGAAACTAATGACAATGCACTACAGTTTACATCCACGTGGTGATACTGATAGACTATACCTGCCACGAAAATCAGGTGGCAGAGGATTATTACAAGTGAAGCAAACAGTTGAAGAAGAAAAACATGCACTGGCTGATTATTTAAAAGAAAGTCAAGAACATCTATTAATCGAAGTAAAGAACAAAAATCTACTGAAGGCCCAACAGACAAAACAAGAATACAGAAAAGATGTGATAAAATCAAGAATGGAGAGTTGGCAGAACAAAGCACTGCATGGTCAATTTCTGGAAAAAATAAAAGATAAAGTGGACAGGGAACAAACTTGGTTATGGTTAAAAACAGGTACATTAAAGAAAGAAACAGAGTCACTAATCCTGGCTGCGCAAGAACAAGCTATCCGCACAAATGCCATTAAGGCCAAAATCGAAAAATCCTCTGATGATGCCAAATGCAGACTTTGCAAAGAAGCTGACGAAACTGTTGATCACATACTCAGCTGCTGTAAAAAAATCGCGCAGACTGATTATAAATTGCGGCACAATTCAGTAGCACAAATGATCCATTGGAATTTGTGCAAAAATTATAATATTAAAACAGCAACAAACTGGTGGGAACATCAGCCTGAAAGAGTCACAGAAAATCAGATGGTCAAGATCTTGTGGGATTTCCGTATACAAACCGACAAAATACTGGCGCATAATACACCAGACATCACACTGGTTGAGAAAAATAGGGTCACAATCATAGACATCGCAATACCAGGTGATAGCAGGGTCGCCGAGAAGGAACATGAAAAAATCGTAAGATACCAGGACTTAAAAATCGAAATTCAACGACTATGGCACAAACCAGCAGTGGTAATTCCAGTGGTAATTGGCACACTGGGTGCTATTCCAAAAGCACTGGAATTACATTTAAAACAGTTAAAAATTGACAAAATCACCATCAGTCAAATGCAAAAAGCCGCACTGCTTGGATCTGCACGCATATTGCGAAAATACGTTACGACGTCCTAGGCCCCTGGGTGGGGCCCGACTAGTAACCAATGCCAAATCCGGCGAAACAACTGGCCGCTGTGATACAATTGTATAATAATAATAATTTAAGTTTGTTGTCCCTGCCCCACGCAGAATAAGATATTCATGTTATTGCTTAATTCACCAAGGGTAGAGATGGGTATTTGGATGATATAGTTGGATATCATCAGCATACTGATGATGTCCCAGCCCATGACAGAGGAGATTATCAGTAGCCTCATGTAGATGTTAAACAGGAGAGGGGAGTCACCAAACCCTGCAGCACCCCAAATAGGTGGGGCCAAAGGTAGGACCTTTCCTTCCTAATCATCACCAACTGAAACCAACCTTGAAAAAAAGAGGCAAAGCAGCACAGCACTGTGCAACCCACCTCCAATCCTCTGGAACCAATCTAGAATGAGATTGGTCAATGGAAGACATCAAGAAGCCAAGAACAACAAGAATAGATGAACAACCTCTATCCTGCCCACCTAACAAATCATCCAAAAGTGAGACGAATGCTGTTTCCATCCTATAACCGGGTCTGGATCCTGACTGAAAAGGATCCAGATAATCCACTTCATCCAAGGTTCACTGAAGCTGTTGTGTCATTTCCTTCTCAATCTTCAAAAATTGGAGATTACGTAGATACTAGATGAAAGTTGTTCAATGTGGTGGGGTTCAGTAATGGCTTCTTGAGAAGTGGGTGAACCATGACCTCTTAAAAAAAAGATAAAATAATTCACATTTCCTTTGGCTTTTGTTTGTAATGTAAGTCCTAACCCTGTACCTTAAGATAGTCTGTTTAATATCATTCCTCTTCCAAGTTTTGATGCACAGTTTAATACTGTTTTGGCTAGAGGGAGAGAGGGAGAGATAATCCATTATTTTCCATTTTTCTTCTGTAACTTTCAATGGAAGCAGTATAAATCAAGACACCTTCAAACTGAACTGGTGATAGCATCCATCAAGTTTCCTTGTCAATATTATGGAAGTATGTAGTTTGCCACTGCCTTTCTTCTCAGAAATGCACATACATATATGCAAAATGTGTGCACTTCCCAGTCTAACTTACAGCTTTGCAACTCCCAAGGAGTCCTCTCTTAAATACTTTTCCAAGTTGACTCTGCTTATCTTTTTAAATCAACCAAGATTAGTTAAGTGCTGCCACCTGTTGATGCTAAATAGCCCACTATATGCCATTTGACTGAGATTACTATCATTCTCCCTTTCAGGAAAAAGTATTGTATAATGAACAATGGTTTTTATCTCTCTAGCGTGATTTGAAAGTTTTCTGAGATTTCCGACTTCTAACAAATACTAGATTGTTACCAATATCATCAGTAGGATATTCATACTGGTTTGGTAAATTTGAAATGGAGAAATCACTAGACAGATGGATAATAATGTTACTGGAAGCTGGTGCAGATAAGCCATCATAACAGCAAGCATCCAGAAGGAGATACAAATGATGAAATGTTCCCCATTAACATGATATGCATACTTCATCCCTTTTGTATTTGCATCACAACATTGCAGACAAGTATATAATAGCCGTGGTGAAATTCAGCCAGTTCTGACAGGTTCTGGAGAACTGGTAGCGGAAATTTTGAGTAGTTTGGAGAACCGGCAAATACCACCTCTGGCTGGTCCCAGAGTGAGGTGGGAATGGAGATTTTGCAATATCCTTCCCCATGGAGTGGGGAGGGAATGGAGATTTTGCAGTATCCTTCTCCCAGGAGTAGGGTGGGAATGGAGATTTTGCAATATCCTTCCCCCAGGAATGGGGAAGTAATAGAGATTTTGCAGTATCCTTCCCCCAGGAGTGGGGTGGGAATGGAGATTTTGCAGTATCCTTCTCCCAGGAGTGGGGAAGGAATGGAGATTTTGCAGTATCCTTCCCCCAGGAGTGGGGAAGGAATGGGGATTTTGCAGTATCCTTCCCATGCCATGCCCACCAAGCCACACCCACAGAACCGGTAGTAAAAATGTTTGAATTTCACCACTGTGTAATAGGCACAACTTGCATCGTGATGACACAAAATGTGAGTTTTATCATTTTTTACAAGACCTCAGCCTGCTGTGGATACTCCTGATCATAACATCTGTTATTGAAGCGTCCACAAAAGAAAACTCTAACCAGGGAAATGGGCATCTAAGACGCAGTATAGATTTAAGGCACTCATCTGATGATAGTGAAAGTGTCCTTAGGCTCAGAGAAAGTTATTTGTGTTACCTTGAGATATATCATGGATAACCTTCTAAAATATGAAACCACTAAATGTGTTCTCTTTGGAAGTCGTGATCGTTAATCCTAATGATCCAGAGATAGAAGCTCCGATATAATGGATTGATGCAAGTAGCACCAATCAGCGTTGATGAAGGACTCCATCTAGATAACACAATTCCTGTGCTTATATCTAGTTGCTTTTGCAGAAAGAAGTCTTTTCTGCAAATAATTATAAAGTAATTTCTTGCTGGTTTTCATTTTACTGGGTTTTTACTCAAGGCGTGCCAATTATAGTCTAATTATAAGGCATGGTTTTTTGAGCATTCCAAACTGTTCCAACAAGTGATAAATTATAGAGCTGCTCTTACCCCAATTATGTAATCAGACAAGCAGAAATATGCACTGCAAGTTTAATTACATATTAATAAAGGCAATAATACTTGCCATTAAAAAGAAAGGGGGGTACCACCAAATTTTCTTCATTGTGAAGCATATTTATGTGCCGAAGAGAAAGCTCCTCTCCTTCTCATTCGTTGGATTTTTTGGGCAGGAAAAGTCATCCTGTGTAGGAATTCTTGGAGTTGAAATCCATCGTATTTGAATACCATAAGATTGCGGAAGAGTAATCTTTGGGAAATGCAACAGCTTCCAGGATCCTCAAAGAAGCTCTGATTGGGTTATGAGAAAATAAATGTTCTATATTCTGTGGATAAAAATTGCTTTGCAGCTTTTTTGCATGACATCTATTTTTCATTTCCACAAATCCAGCAGCTGGGTCTTTCATTCAAGCCTTGCAGGTGCACTCAGAGTAGGTCAAATTTCTCTCTTATGCAATTTCCATCCTATTTCTCTATAAAAATTAATTGTCTAGCTTCCAAAAGAAGCAATCAAAATGGATTATTAATTTCTGATGCACATTCAAGTAGAATTTCCCTGTAAAGTGTTAAAATGGTGCTGAGTCAACCTTTTTTTCTTAACAAAAGAAAGGCACTAGGAACAATTTTTGAGGAAAGGGGCAACATTAAAAGTGACTTAAAGGTACAGGTCAGGTATTCTAGATTGCATTCAGATTGCCCAATAAATTCTAAATCCTATTGAAATCAGCAAAAGCAATTCTGAGTAACTCAGTCTCCCTAGCATTGTAAGTAAGTTCCAAACATTTTGATTTTACAAAGAATGAAATCATTTCCGGACAAGAATTCTTAGGGCATGTAACTATAAACTAATGGGTATCTACAACATACAGAGCTAAGGATCAGCCTCAAGATGCCAATCCCTTTTGATATGCCCTTGCCCTAATTCAAATTCATGGCCTGCGGGCCAAATGCATCACGCATAGGCCACACCCACACCCAGTTTAGCAAATGGAGAAAAAGTCCCGATAAGTCACATGATGCCAACATGGTGACATGAGTTTGACAGTCCTGCTTTTTGCACAAAGCACATTGAAATTAGCCAATAACAGCTGTTAGGGTGGGGAAAGGCCATGTAAGTAAATGCTCCTTCACTGGATAAACAATCCACAATAATTTGCCTTAGTAAAGGGTCAGATCTAGGCTTTGCTCATAATTTCTTAGTGCAACCCTATAGGACTAGTTGAGCTTAGTTCATTTATTGCTTTTTGACAGTAGAGTTGGTCATTTTGTCTCTCCGAATCAGGAGTTTAGAAACCATCCTTTTTGTTGTGTTCACTTTTGTTCAGCCTTTGACCTATAGCTGATTCTGCTTCCCTCCATTCTACCTTCTTTCTTAGCCTCCACGGTTCACATCTAAATCAGGACTCTTAGACGATGCCTCCCAGGCAGGAATGGGTGAATCTGTCCAGTTTGATTTTATTCATTTTCTCATGTTTCATTTTTCAAACATGAAGTGTATGCCATTCCTTTTCTGCTTCAATAAATCAATTTGAGGATTTCTTTCTCTCTCCTTTTTTTTTTTAACCATCAGAAAAATTCATATACCTTTTTATGTGTACTTCTCTTGTTATGTAAAATGGGTATAATCTTTGCACACACACACACCCTATTTACATTTTCATGGGTTTTGTGCACATGTTCCCCAATGTATGTCTATATTTATACAGACCTTTCTCCCAGAAACATTTGTATTTATTTGTAAATTAATTGTAAATTGTACAGAACAATTTACAGTAGGCCATTGCACAGTCAAAAAGATACAGCCAAAGTCATTGACAATTGGTGGTGTTTGGAAAAATTAAATGGGAGATTGCAGCAGGAGGCCTCTGAGGGCCGTATCCTTCTAACCCTCTCCTTTGAATTCTCTTGACAGCAATATTATCATTCTGACACAAAAAGCATACTAGCATGATTTTGAAGGCTTTTTTTTTCCACATTTGAAGGAAATGTCTAACCCTGACACATATGTTTGGGAAATATGAACTGAGTAAAAATGCATTTTAAAATGTATAGAGGGAGCCATTTTGCATTGAACTTCTGTCTGGGAAATCGTAAAGCACGGTCTACTCAGAGTCTAACAACTAGTCAATTTATAAATTGTCTAGAGAACAGCCCTTCACATTGTTCATCTTCAAATGGTGGAAAAATGAAAATATGTAGAACTCAGTTTGATGTTACTCACCATTATTACATTATTGGTATGAAACTAACTGGTTTTTACATTGTTTTGAACTGGAAATACAGACAATTAAGAGCCAGTTTGGTCTCGTGGTTAAGGCACCAGGCTAGAAAGCAGGAGACTATGATTTCTAGCCCTGCCTTAAGAATGAAAGCTGATTGGGTGACTTTGGGCCAGTCACTCTTTCTCAGCACAACTCACCTCCCTGGTCTGTTGTTATGGGGAAAAATAAGTTTCTTTGTTGTGCTGCCTGCCTTCTGAAACAATTTCCCACCATAAATTCTACAGCTGCCACCCTGATCATGTTCAGAAAAACCTCGAAAACACAATTATTCTCCTAGTCCTTAGGAAAAGGTGGGCCATATTCCTGGCCATGAAATGTTTTTCATTTGTTAATCATCTGTCTTCTTCCAGGCAGCCATGATTTTAGCTTTGTATCAGTGCTGGTCTGCTTTTAAACTGCTCAGAGTCTTGTATAAACAAACAAACACATTTTCACCATAGTCCTGGATGAAAAGACAACAACGTGCATTCAAGCATATAATTAAAATTCCATATACTGTAGGTGGCACAACTGAGCCATACTAATGTTTTCAATGGGTCATAATTATGAGGAGTTTTATTATAATGATCTCTTTTTTAAAAAAAAGAAATCGGTAATGGTCTAGATATGTACAAGAATTACATTTTTGGTGGAAGAATTTTTTTTACCAGTTAATTTATCCATAAATATTCAGCTGCCTGTTAGCAAGATGAAAACCAGCATGATTCCTTATTTGTTTATAGCTTCTGTATTTAAAACTGTTTTACATTGTCTGCAGCACAGTTTTTAAAACAATATAAATATCAACGATATTATGTTTATTTAATGTTGGGGGGGGTTGTATCTGCTTTCCAGGAAGTGAAGTTGATTTATGATTAAGTCCTTCCTCCAAACGTGAACCCTACAAGATCTCTATGAAGTAGGCTGAGATAATGGTTCTTCAGAGAACTTGCCTTTTTAGGTTTATGGTTTATTCAACTTGCATGCCGCCCTATTCCCGAGAGACTCAGGGCGGTAGGATTCTGCTGATCCCAGTCAATACTCTCATACTCTGTGGCCACTGTATACATAAGATATACTTTGCACCTACATGTGTCCTCCAAATCAATAAAAATTATATTGAAGCATCTACCTTTGGGTCAAAAACAAAAATTATAAAAATTACTATAAAAATTAACAGGAAGACTCCAATTGTTTTTCTAAATCACTAACTTTGTCCAATTCAAAAAGAGAAGAAATAAAAAGGAAATTCCCAATCTGGCTATTATATGAGAGTCAAGCAATCTGCTACTGTCCAAAGAACTTCAAGACCAAGTAGTCTTGGGAAGCATAAGTAATGGCCAAGAACAATATGGGTACTGTAGCGGAGCCAATAAAAAATCCTAGCAGTTAGCAATAGCAATAGCAATAGCAGTTAAACTTATATACCGCTTCATAGGGCTTTTAGCCCTCTCTAAGCGGTTTACAGAGTCAGAGTCATATTGCCCCCAACAATCTGGGTCCTCATTTTATCCACCTTGGAAGGATGGAAGGCTGAGTCAACCTTGAGCCGGTGAGATTTGAACCGCAAAACTGCAGCTTAGCAGTCAGCTGAAGTGGCTGCAGTACTGCACTCTAACCACTGCGCCACCTCCTATCTATCTATCTATCTATCTATCTATCTATCTATCTATCTATCTATCTCTATCTCTATCTCTATCTCTATCTCTATCTCTATCTCTATCTCTATCTCTATCTCTATCTATATCTATATCTATATCTATATCTATATCTATATCTATCTATATCATCTCTATCTCTATCTCTATCTCTATCTCTATCTCTATCTCTATCTCTATCTCTATCTCTATCTATCTATCTATCTATCTATCTATCTATCTATCTATCTATCTATATCTATATCTATCTCTCTCTCTCTCTCTCTCTCTCTCTCTCTCTCTCTCTATATATATATATATATATATATATATATATATATATATATATATATATATATATATATATATATATATATATATATATATATATCATGTTGTTTCTTACATATTTGGAAAAAATGCATATATATATATCATGTTGTTTCTTACACATTTGGAAGAAATGCACCGTGATTTCAACAGGAATGATCGTATATGCTAACAAGCCAAGGTAATTAAGAAAAACTTCTTTTGGGAATAAAACATATGGTACTTACTGAGAGAAGTAGAAGTCCAACATTCTTGAAGCAATTGCTCCAATGTATGTATGAAAGAGTCAGAATGAAAGTACCCATAGCCTAGAACCATGCTGGTGAATCTATGGCATGCATGTCACAGGTGGCATTCCTCTCTGTGGGCATGTGAGCCGTCACCCAGCTCAGCTCCACTGCACATGTGCCTACCGCCAGCCAGCTGATTTTTGGATCGCTGCCATGCTCCTCCAAAACTTCAGGGAGTCCCATTTTTCTCCCTTCCCAGGCTCCAGGCTCCGGAAGCTTTCCTCGAGCCTCCAGAAGAGCGGAAACAGCCTCCCCCGGGCTCCAGAGGCCCTCCGGAGGACAGAAACAAGTATGTTTCTGGACTTCTGGAACTTTCAGGGGTCCCATATTTTGTCCTCCCCAGGCTCGGGAGGATTTCCTTGAGCCTCCAGGAGGACAAAAACATCTTCCCTGGGCTCTGGAAGCCCTCTGGAGGCAGGAAACAGGCCCATTTCTAGACTTCAGAACTTACAGGAGGCTCGTTTTTTTGGGGGGGGCAAGCTCAGAGGCTTTCCTTGAGTCTCTTTAAGGTTGAAAACAGCATGCCCCGGGCTCTGGACGCCCTCTCTGAAGTCTCCTGGCACAAAAAAACAGAGTATAGGGGGCACACTGTGTCCCCTTCGCACTGCCCCTGTCCCTGGCTCATGTGTGTGTCTCCCACATGCATGACAGAGGGCCTCTGGAGCCCAGGGGAGACCGTTTTCACCCCCAAAGGCTCAAGAAATGCCTCTTGAGCCTGGGGAGGGCAAAAACCCCACCACCACCACCATGGAGGGTTTTTTCACACACACATGCATGGGGGTCTCATGTGTGCATGGATGAGGGGGTCACACTCCCACGTGAGCACATGATTTCGGTATGCAAGGACAAAAGCCACCAGTAGCCTAGGACAATGTCCACTCTAATAATCTAAACTTGTTCCATGCTTTATTCCATTTTGAATCACCAAATTTCTCTGGGATCACTCCTTTGATTTGGGAAAAAAAGAAAGAAATTCAAGGCTGCACAAAAATGTGTCCTGAAATATGATTTGACTTGCCCACAACAGCCAGGTGATATCCCCCTTTCAACTTCATGGTTTCAGATTTTTATACTACCCTGTTCCCCGAAAATAAATCCTCCCTGGATAATAAGCCCTCCCTGAAAATATTGCAACACAGCAGCAGCCATGAGGTGACCATGCTTGCCGCCTGCACCTCAAAAATAATAAGACCTCCCCCAAAATAAGGCCACACACTTATTTCAGGGGTCAAAAGAAAATAAACCAATTTGAAAGAGATTAAGTTCTGTTCAGAGATGGTCTTGAATCCTTGCCTTAACTATGAGGTGTTGTTATTGCTTTAAAAAAAAAGCTCTGTCCCACAGAAATATGCTGTTCAGTTCTTGGCCGACTCAGGGAAAAATACAACAAAGATATGGCCAAAAACATCCCATTTATCTTTGTAGTTCCTGGCAAAGATAACATCCACATCCAATAGCAGGAAACATAGCTTCCCATTCCTGCTATTGAGTGAGACCAACAATGGAGGCAAAACAATGTCTGCTATTCAGAATGTATTTTTTGCTACATCCTAAATCTGTTTACTAACTTGCAATAAAATGCAAAGTTAAAGATGAAGAATATCCATGATGGATCCATTGCCTGAAGTAGAAGAACATTTTCTCTTGTGCATATGTCCTTAATGTCACAACTTATTTGTGAGATTCATTCAGTCACATTCAAACTTGTGGGATTTGATGTCAGCCTCTCTGAGATAAGTCAGACTTGGATACCAAAATTATTGCTACTAAAACTACTTTTATTAAAGAGTTACAGTAAGAAAAACTTGCAATTCTGAATGTGCCTCTTTACTCTCTGCCTATATCCAAAAAATTGGGAAGGTCAAATCTGAGGCAGTTTCTCAAATTACATTTCTGCTTCAGACTCAAATTTCTCTTATCTAACTATTGTCTTGGCTGTAGCTTTTATTCAAGGTTGTTCTCACAGCCCATTGCAAAGCACAGCTCATTACAAAGGCTAGGAAAATCCTTCTTCTTTACTGTGCATCTGACTTCAAAATTAAACTTTGAAACACTAAAGTACTTTATGATGCTAATTGCTCTGATCCTTGAGAAATTAACTCACCTGCCTGCCTGTAAAGCAATACTTATTTAAAAACAGAGTGTTTATTCTACAAGTAATCTTGGGTTTACAATGGCAATTGGCATTGGAATTTCCATCACTAAGTGATGTGATCATGAAGCAGGATGTCACATGACAACATCAGTTTTAGCAGTGGCAATCCTGACAGTTGTCTGGTTGCCATCCTAACCCAGGACTGTATGGGTTGTCAAGTGAGGATCGCAATATGGGAAGAGGCAAGAGTCCCAGGCAAGCAAGCTGGCAGGTGAAGCCTCCACTTGAGAGCTACGGGCGAATGGGCACGTGTAATGGGCAGGCACTGCAGAGTGCAGACTAGTGGGTAGGTGCCACAGGCAAGCATTACAAAGTTCAAGTGGGTGTGTAGGTAAAAAAAAGTGGCGGGAGGAGGAGCAACTTGTCACTTCCTGCTGACATCCTTGTTGACTTTGTGGAATCCAGGAGAGAACATCACAAATGGCAATCCTGTAACCTTTGTAACTGCAATCTGACTTCCAAGTGCCTGAATCATGATCATATGACCTGCAATGGCACAGGTTTGAAGACATGTCATAACACACACACACACACACACATCCTGTCATCCTCTGTTTTTCTGCTTGCTTTTCGGCTGCCATTGAAACGGGGAGGGAGGGCATGGTATTTGGGTGAGGGAAATAATCTGTACAGGAGGACTGTTAATTAGGAGTTGTTCTCACTATCGTCTGCGCATGTGGCAAGGAGGGGAGTTTCCCGCCAAGGCCAACTGTCCGGCATACCAACCTGATGATGATTTTTGAAGACGTCTCCCTCCTGACAGCTGTGGAGGTATTGGATTGGACTATGGACTGGGGCTACCAAGGGGAGGGGAATGGGTCATGTATTGATATCTAATGCTTTCACGCGCTTTTGCTCAGATCCAGCTTTGCCTAGCTTCTATTTACTTATAATCAGTAAAAGTACTCTTAATTCTGCAAAATGGAGTTGAGTGGTTTCTTTCTTGGTTATTAAGTGAAGCAGCATCTGACACATCCCTAGTTTAGCACCATCATAACTTTGAACTGTCACTAAATGAATAATCATAATCTGAGGACTACCCGTATAAAGCAGCTCCTTCCATACATCTACTAAATTTCTTAGAGTTAATCAAGGGCATTGATTACATTTAGCTGGCACTATCATGTGTCTAGCCACTCACTGATTTTTTTTTCTTGAATCTTCTTTACATCTTTTTCCGCTCAGGTCAAATTAACATGAACCCTCAAATTTGATCCCTAAGCGCACAGTTAGTGCTGTTTCTAAACCCCATTGGAACTTGCAGATCTTCAACAGGCAAAGCTGCCTAAATCTGGCTTGGGTCACCTCCCTTTTTCTTTCCAAAATCCCAACTCCAATTATTTTACCTGCCCATTCCTTGTACTTCCTTTCTCACCCTCGCTCAGTGTGAATGCTTTATCAACTCCTTGTTATTTTCCCAGGCTGAATTTATCCCCTTCCAAGTATAGTTTGTGCATCTAGGTTCCCCTCGTACATATATGCTAGTCATTCCCGACTCTAGGGGGTGGTGCTCATCTCCATTTCAAAGCCGAAGAGCCAGCACTGTCCAAAGACATCTCCATGGTTATGTGACCGGCATGACTAAATGCCAAAGGCGCACGGAACACTGTTACCTTTCCACCAAGGTGGTTCCTATTTTTCTACTTGCATTTATACATGCTTTCGAAATGCTAGGTTGGCAGAAGCTGGAACAAGTAACTGGAGCTCACTCCGTTATTTGGCGCTAGGGATTCAAACCAGCAAACTGCCGACCTTTCTGATCGACAAGCCCAGTGTCTTAGCCACTGAACCACCGTGTCCCTGATTGTGTATCTGGAAGATCACAAGGCAAGATGCCATATAGTGTTTCAGGCAGCACCATTCCGTCACACTCAAAAACCACAATACTATTGATCACCCTTATCAGCTACCCAAGTGTTGAATATATAATGACACATTGTGAGGTAAATCTGACAATTCCCATGCTCCCTTTAAAAGTTTCATCTTCAGAGACATAGGATGAGTCAGGGGAAGAATCCAAACTACCGTAATAAATTCACAAGCCTGGGTTTAAATCATCAGGTATTCTGAACACTTTGGCTCTCATTTGGATTGGAGAGCAAACTGGATAAAATTACTTTATGTTATCTTATGATGATATGGGCAGCGAATAAAATTAATTAAGAAATTAAAATTATTAAAATCAAAATTGAAATTAAATAGTTTTGAATTATGGGGGTTGGGGGACTTCTTAACTATTCTGAAAGGACTTTTATCATGCCAGGAGGGAATATTCTCCCTCTAAAGATATCAGATATGCATGTTTGCCATGTCATTGGCAGGATTGGTGGTTAGGATTGCCTATTCCCATCTGCAAATGATTTGTCAGCTTCATGGACTGGCTACCATTCTCTCAGGAAGGCTTGTCTCTCATTTAAGCTATCACGGTGGCCCCTGATGAGAATCCCTTGAAGGAGATCAGGAAATGGCAGCCAACACAGAATGTTAAAGTTGGGAGTCTGTGATATCCCATGGCAAATCATGCAAGCTAAGTTGCTTGGCTCCCAATTGTTAACTAACGGCATTATAACCTTAACTATAATGTTAACTATTAATTCAAAGTTAATATTAACATACATAAACATCAGCTAATTACAAGTTAATGTAGTGCTAAGTATTACATGTAGACAGTGGTGAAATTCAATTTTTTTTTACTGTTGGTTCTGTGGGCGTGGCTTAGTGGGAGTGGCAGGGGAAGGATACTGCAAAATCCCCATTCCCACCCCATTCTGGGGGCCAGCCAAAGGTAGTATTTGCCAGTTCTCCAAACTACTCCAAATTTCTACTATCAGTTCTCCAGAACCTGCTGAATTTCACCCCTGCATGTACAGCTTAAACCCCTCCTGCTGGAAAGAATGGCTTCTTCCAAATGTAGTTTCCTGGGATCTACACACTGCAAACAGAGACTTTTCAAGTTTGCTACCTAGGAAAGGATCAAACAGCATTAAGGCATTTGTGTTTTTTTATGGCCATGCCAATCCTCACCAATTCCCTCCTCAAAACATCCATGCAGCCTCTTCTTTCTCATGCTCCAAAGGGAAAAAAACCGACATATTTTTCCTCTCATGTTTTCCGTTGTAGTAGCCACATTTAGCTTCCTGCCATATTTTAATTGCCAATGCCCTTTTAAATGATTTTTTAAATTGATTTGGGTGTGCTTTTGTCGTGATGTTTGCCTATGATTTTTAAATAGCTGGAGATGTGTTTATATGTCTAACTTTGTTTTTTTTTTTACTTGAATTTTAATCAGCAGCATTCACATGTGTGATGTCTGACAAAAACAGAGTTGTGTATCACAATCATCCCTTTTCTGTGTGCCTCATAATATTATACACTTTTTTAGAAGTGGCATATCATACTGTTTTTTTATTTTATATTATTTTCAGTACAGCATCCAGAGCTTATCTTAATTGTTGTTTACTGATTTTATTGTTCACCACTGAAATTTGACTTGCAGGATAAAAGCCCATTCTGTGTCTGTATGTGTGTCTGTGTGTGTGTCTGTGTGTGTGTGTGTGCAACACATATAGACCACAAAAGAAATGTCTTAAATACTCTCTTAAATAGTAATTTCACTTCATAGTCTAATTGTAGGGCTATCTTCATTAAGATAGTATTTATTTATTATTTTATTTATTTTATTTATTTATTTTATTTATTATTTTATTTATTTTATTTATTTTATTTATTTTATTTATTTATTTTATTTATTTATTTATTTTATTTTATTTATTTTATTTATTTATTTTATTTATTTTATTTATTTATTTTATTTATTTATTTATTTATTTTATTTATTTTATTTATTTTATTTATTTTAGTTATTTTAGTTATTTTAGTTATTTTATTTATTTATTTTATTTATTTTATTTATTTTATTTATTTTATTTATTTTATTTATTTTATTTTTATTATTTTATTATTTTATTTATTTTATTTATTTTATTTATTTTATTTATTTTATTTATTTTAGTTATTTTAGTTATTTTAGTTATTTTAGTTATTTTAGTTATTTTATTTATTTTAGTTATTTTATTTATTTTAGTTATTTTATTTATTTTAGTTATTTTATTATTTGTTTGTCAAACATATATAACTGGTGTAAGTATAAACATGGACATCAGCACATGAAATGAGTACAAATAAATGGGGATAGTAGGACAGGGATGGTAGGTATGCTGGTGCGCTTATGCAAGCCCCCTTACAGATCTCTTAGGAATGATGTGAGGTCCACAGTAGACAGTTTAAGGTTGAAGCTATAGGGGGTTTGAGGAAGTAACAATGGAGTCAGGTAGAGCATTCCAGGCATTGACCACTCTATCGCTGAAGTCATATTTTCTGCAATCGAGTTTGGAGTGGTTTACCTTGAGTTTGAATCTATTGTTTGCCCATGTATTATTGTGGTTGAAGCTGAAGTAGTTATTGACAGGTAGGACATTGTAGCAGACAATTTTGTGTACTATGCTTAGGTCAGACTGTAGGCGGCGTAATTCAAAGTTGTCCAAGCCCAAAATTTCAGGCCTGGTGGCATAAGGTATTCTATTGTGGGTAGAGGAATGGAGTAGTAGAGCAGGGTGTAGTGGAGCAGGAGAGGAGGAGTGGAGTAGTAGAGCAGGGGTGTCAAACTGGCAGCTTGCGAGCCAGTTGCATCATGCACAAGCCACCCCCACCCCAGCTCCACGAAAGGAAAAACATCATGATACATCACATGACGTCAATGTGATGCGGCGAATTTGACACCTGTGTAGTGGAGTATACAAGGTCTGTCTCAGCCTCACCATACAGAATCTCAGATCCAAAGAAAACAGGAGCAGGTGATAGGAACAAAAATCCTGCTCGCCTGACGCGGCTGCCAGTTAGAAGAGATAAAATTGGTCAAGGCAGACAAATTGCTTCACCTGCTATGAAACTGCTTCCCATGTAGCAAGAGGGAAATGTTCTTTATGCAACTTTGATTTGATTAGCCATCTTGGCTAAGCAAACAGAAAGACAGAATATATATTTCTTGGCCAAATAAATAAAGTGTGATCATTGGAAATGGGAATGAAATGGCTTTGAAACTACTACAAGGTGTTCAGAAAGCTTGATGTGGAATCTGCATCTATTTCATCTAGCAACAGATTGTTTGCTAATTCACAGAATGTAAGTGCAGATGCTACCCTTGGCCTGCCACCAATTTTGTGTACTCTGTGTTCTGTTGGAAAAGGCTGAGATACAACACAATTTCTGTCGAAAGAAAAACAGCGCTTCCGGTCTTCCTTTCAGCTTTTATTTCCCATTTCCCCAGAAAGTGGGGAACTCCATAGCATTGCTAAAAGTTAGTTACACATGAGTTATCAAATCAAGGCTTTATTATGGTTTTGGGGCCAAAAAGCACAACAATAAAATACGTAGATCTGGAACTATTGATAAAACGTTAAAAAGCAATGAAATGTCATAAAATACATTATTATAGTAACTGTACTACAAAATCACCAAAATTCTAAAATGTCAACCTAAATGTCTAAATGTCAACCCTAGATAGGACCGATATGACAAATGATAATACAAAATCTGGCAAGCTGGAAAGATATGCTGGGGCTTTTAGTCAAAGAGAAGCAGAGACAGATACACATGTATCTGCCAGGGTAGTTCTTTAAAATAAGATAAATATATCTCTTCCATGATTCTCTATAGAGAGAACCACAAAAGAACATATGGCTTAGGGATTCTACAGAGCCATCTCCACATAGGCATAAGCATGGCTGAAAATGAATTTATTGTTATTATTATTTCATGCCCAGAGAACTGAAAAAGGTAGTGTAGCCAACCAGGGCAAGGTGGAAGCATTACAAAATTTCAGAATGGGAATGGATGAGAGGTAAGATGAGGGGATGTGCCCATTTGAGAAGAATCCATAAACAGTAGAGTTGGATACTAGGCTTCAACTGGTTTGAAAATCAATATCCCAGATACATTGTTTAAGATGATGTCTGGCATTTCCAAGCCTTAATGGACAGAGACTTTCCAAAGACAGTCCAAAATATTGGAATCTGCTATTAGCTTTTGTTAGCCAATTTAAAATGGTGTCCGAGGACCCAAACTCACAGAAGAAAAATTCAATTTAATCCGAAATTAAGGCAATAGAGAGATTCCAGACTGTGGCACATGCAAAAACCAAATCTGTTTGTAACCATAAAACAGCATTCTTGATACCTCTTGGAACTGGAAGTATTCCTTTTTTTTAAGTTTGGTGTGGACACATTTAGTTACACATGAGAATCACTTTACTTTAAAACAAAAACTTCATGAATTCTATAATGATTTTTCCAAGTTATTTGGTACTTAAATCAAAGAGTTACCGTTGACACACAATGCCAGTTATTATCACTGGCCTATAAAATTTACCACACGACACGACAAATCTTTTTCCTCTCAATGTTCCCTTAGTCAACATAGTGAACTCTACTCAAATTACTGCAAAGTTTTCTGGCAGGTTGTGCTAGTTAAGTCAAACTCTGTATGGCCTGCTATTCATTATGGAACAGAAGTTGCATTTTACCTGTGTATGAATTTATATTTGGATCTAGAAAGAGTAGTGGGAGCTTCTGTGCTTTGTAAGTTGGCATTGCCTAGCCAAACAACTCACAGCTTGTATTCAAATCTTGGAACCAGATAGCTGGCAGAGATTCCAGTGCTTCTTGTGTAGATTTGGGATGATTGCTACTTTCTCTATAATTATAAACATGAGCATAAGCCATGCGTAACATGTCAAAATTCAACTTCCATTTACACTTTGGCTAAAAACAGGTGCATGTAGCATTCTGCATATAGACATCTCACCTGGAAAAAATCCATGCCCAGGCTATTAATTTTGTTTTAGATTATAATGATTAATATAAAAACAATCAAATAGAAATACTGCAAAGCAAAGAATCACCCTGTACCATCTCACTCACATAGACCCCTTAGACATATAGTTTATATATAATTTAGAGGCTTTGTTGGAAAATGCTCATCTACTTATGAATAATGATGAAAATAAAAGAGAAAATAGATGCAAAAATTGAGGTGATAGAGAAAAAAACCCGGGTCACTAAAAAGAGAGGAAGATAGCTTTCTGGTAAATAAGTAATTTTAAAACTAAATATATTACTTTGTGGACAGGATTGCATCCACTCCTAGCAAAAACTATTTTATAAGAGTACCCTCAAAATTCTAGATAAATCCCCTGTTCCCAGTCTTAACTTTATACTTATTAATTCTGATAGTTACAATTCCCAGATTATTTTGTTTTAAAATTAATGTAATGATGCTATGTTTTTGCTCTGAGGGTCTCCCTTGTTCTCTCTCTCTCTCTCAAAAAAAGATAATTTGCCATACATCATATAAGTGTCCGCACAATCTCATTCCCATGCGTTTATGCAATAATTCCTATCTCAAAACTGAGATTCTTTTGAAGAACAATCTGAAACACCAGAGACAGCTCCTTCACTTTCCCTGCATTTCATGTAAATTAAATTCTCTCAAAAGAGTGCTAAGAAGCTGATTGAAACATCTGTCTGCTGGTGCTGGAGCTAGTGGACACAAGACAATTCAACTAAGCAATCTTGGAGTATTCTGAAGGTGAAGGTTAAATGGTTTCCGCCTTAGTCCCAGAGAAACTTGGAAAGTATAAATTTATGAAAGCTTTTGCACTAAGCTCAGAACCATTATGCAGAAAAGAGAAGTTTTATATGATTAGCTACAAAGTTTTTTTTTTTTTTTTTGCTAAATTGGTCACTCAGCAGAGAGGCAGCCTTATCATTTCATGATATATTAACAATTATGGAATCAGAAAAGACCTTGAAAATCATTGCAGTCAATTATGTTAAATGCAGGATTGAGCTGCCAGGAATGAGAAGCCGTTGTTTCCAGAAGTAGCCTGTTTATTCTTTAATAACTCCTACCTCTAAGAAGCATTTCCTAAATATTTAACCAAAAGTTGCTTCCCTGAAATTGGAATGATTCTAATTTTGATTCCTGATGCTTATTAAGAATGAGCCTGCTATATGGTATACATGGCAGTTCTCATATCTCCTTACAATATTCACACCTTCATATTGCATACAATCATTTATTTCAAATGTTTTTATAGAATGAAATAGTATTTTTCTTTCCATCCTGATTATTTTTTTGCCACTTTCCATCATCAATGTCTTCTTAAAATCTATTAGAATGGTATATGTAGTCCATTTTCCTTTAGGCTTTCACAGCAGAAATATATATAGATGTTACATTATGTCATACTCTCACATATGTTCCTCCCCCCCCCATAACATTCATATTTTCTTCTATGTTTCCAGAGTGCTAAGTTTCAGAACCTGGATAGCTCCTAAAACTATTGCATTGTATATGCAGTAGTTACCTAAAGTGCAAACGTCCATGAGTTGAATTCCCAGTAGAGCAGGGGTGTCAAACTCGCATCTTCATGTGTTGTCACATGAATAGTAGGACTTTTTTCCCCTTTGCTAAATCATGCGTTGGTGTGTGGCCAGTGCATGACCCATCTGGACCACGGGCTGCGAGTTACATAGCCCTGCAGTAGAGTGCTTGATCACCATAGAATGATAATTGTCTATGTACATCTGAAGATTCCTAATAAAGATAAAACTGGTCACATTCTGCTTCCTGGTGGTCACTGTAACTCTAAACAGGATATATGTTGTGTAATATATAGAGAAAAAAAGCGTGGTAGAAGTCATGGAAATCTTTTGCATGGGAGTGAAATACAGGCAGTGTTCAAGTTACAACAGTTCCTTTGTTCAACAGTTCAAATGGCATTGAAAAGTTACTTATGACCATATTTCATATTTATGACCATTCCAGCATCCCCAAGCTACCTGATTTACATTTGGATCTTGACAACTGGTTCATATTTATGACTGTTGCAGTGTCCTGAAGTCATGTAATCAACTTGTGTGACCTTTTGATAAGCAAAGACAATGGGGAAGCCAGATTCACATAACAAATGTGTTACTAATTTAACAACTTCAGTGATTCACTTAACAAATGTGGCAAGAAAAGTCGTAAAATGGGGGAAAGCCCATTTAACAAATTTCTCACTTAATAACATAAATTTTGGGTTCAATTGTGGTGGTAAGTTGAGAACTGCTTGTAGTGCAACATTTATTTACCGTTTCCACAAAACTAAGACAGGGTCTTATTTTCTTTTCACCCCCAAAATAAGCACTTGACCATATTTTCAGGGAGGTCTTAATATTTTTGAGGTGCAGGAGGCGGCAAGCATGGTCACCTCATGGCTGCTGCTGTGTTGCAATATTTTCAGGGAAGGCTTATTTTGGGGAGGGCTTATTTTAGTGCATGCATTCAAAAGCCCGATTGGGCTTATTATCCAGAGAGGTCTTACTTTTAGGGAAATGGGATATTTATTTTAAATTTATATGGCTACATATCTTATCATGACTCTGGGTGGCTAACAACAATTAAAAACACAGCATAAAAACAATCAACAATCAACAAATTCATAATCAGCGGCTGAGATAAAGTTCCAAGCAACCATCAACCTAACATTTCAGGGGTTGTGCCATGCCTAGAGACACAGGCACATCTTCAAGGCTTTACTAAAGGCCAACAGGATGAGAGTTACTCTAACCTAATCTAACTAATCTAAATATGTTGGCCATCAGCTTTAAAGGCCTTGATGGCATAGTCCAGGGTATCTGAGGAATTGCCTTATCTCTATAGGACTAACCCACCTCACTTATTACAGTGAAAAGGGATCCCATCAGATCCTGTCAGGCAAAAAATTGTTTGGTTCCATGTTACGAATGGAGATGGCACAGTGGTTAGATTGCAATACTGCAGGCTACTTCAGATGACTACTAGCTGCAGTTCGGCAGTTCAAATCTCACCAGCTCAAGGTGGACTCAGCCTTCCATCCTTCCGAGGTGGTTAAAATGAGGACCCAGATTGTTGGGGGCAACATGCTGACCCTGTAAACCACTTAGAGAGGGCTGTAAAAGCAATATGAAGTGGTATCAGGGGTGGTATTCAGCAGGTTCTGACCAGTTCTGGAGAACCGGTAGCAGAAATTATGAGTAGTTCAGAGAACCGGTAAATGCAACCTCTGACTGGCCCCGCCTCCAACTATTCTCTGCTTCCCAAGTCCCAGCTGATCGGGAAGGAATGGAAATTTTATAGTGTCCTTCCCCTGCCGTGCCCACCAAGCCACCACACCCACCATGCCCACCAAGCCACACCCACAGAACTGGTAGTAAAAAAAAATTGAATCCCACCATTGAGTGGTATATAAGTCTAAGTGCTATTGTTATTGCTATATTCCAGACCAACAAAATCATTCTGAATTTTGATTCCATCTCTCATGATGTTAGCTATCCTTTCCATATTTATGTCATTTGTACATTGCGTAAATATCCACTCTATGCCAACACTCAAAATACCTTATAAAAATATTAAATAACTTGGATTCTAGGGCTGAGCCTTCCAACACTTATCTGAGAACCAAGATGAGCAATAACTGGTATGCTTTGTATCTTTGAAGTAATCCAGTTTCTTTTTATGCATCAAGCAGATTGTCAGTTTTAATTGTCTGGCCTGTCTTTTAAATATGTTGCACAGCTATCTTTTAGAATGAGGAAAATGGTCCCATAAGTAGAAATGCTCATGCTGAATGCAATACTTTTTCCTGGGAGATTTCCCTGAGTTCTTCAATTATTTCGGCCCCATATCAAAAGAAAAGTCAACACTGAAAACTTTGCACTATATAAACAATTGCTGAGGTGTGCATATTAAAGTTCTTCCCTTGAAAATTAATTTCATAATAATTCTTAGCTTGAAGAAATCTGCTGTATTTTGCAAATAGAAAATATATGTGGCTATGATTAATCATTGATTTCCTCATACATGAAATTATTTAGATCCAGTAGTGAATTCTGCTTTCATGTAGTTTCCAAAAATGTTACAAAATAAGGCACTACTTCTAAATGAACTTATGTCTACCATTGTTATAATTGTGACCATCTCTCTTTAGGTTTCCATATTTTTTAAAAGTCTCATTGAAATCAATGAACACAAGTCAAGTATCTATAGTAAGCATGATTTAATTATATTCTCAGGTTTAGCATTTACTTACATGTGATAGAGCTATGGCTATAATTCTATATTCAATGGAGAAGAATGAGACCTGAGAATGAGAAAGGGATAGGAATGTCATTGTTTTCCACAGCCTTGGATAAAATCTAGGGGTCTCCACAGAGTAAGAAAAGTTCAAAAAGGAAGTAGAATATTTTGCTTTAGGAAACTCCAATTTTTGTGGAAATAAATAAATAGGCATAGACAGGAATTTGGTTTTTAATTTTTGTTTTTATGCATGGTGCTAAAGTCTCCCAGTCTACAATACCACCCAGGTGCAGCTCAAGTTGCTGTTTATTATCTACAAAGCCCTGAATGATATGAGGCCACGTTATCTGCAGGACCACATCTCCCTTAGTGTATCTGCCCATTCCATCAGATTGGAAAAGGTGGCCATGCTTCAGAATCTATTAAATCTATTAAACCAATATCATATGGTGGGACTTCCGAGGCATATCTTTTCCAGAGGGATGTCCCTCCTATGGAACAGGTTCCTGTCTGACATCCAGAGGGTCCCTACCTTCCTACCCTTCTAAAGATCCATGAGGAACTGGCTCTTCCTCCAAACAGAAGAAAAAGCTTCCTTTGTCTTGTGTTTTGTTTTTAAGGTTCTTCTGAGAAAGTAACCAGTCTATATCTGGATTTTGTTGACATAATTGTTGCTAGCCTCATTATCAGTGTGAAAATCCTCTTGAATAAATCATGCTTTGTTATGGATGTTTTAGTTTCCATTCTTGCAGTCAGGAATCGTTGGAAGAGTTGATGATGTAAATTGTATTCATGTCAATTCTAATACAGAAATGTAATTTAATTGATTCCCTGATTCTATGAACCTTGTGTCTTTCAGGTAGTCCCAGTCATTATGTTCATTTGTAAGGGATTCTGGAAATTTTTCTGCAAAACTTCAGAAACATATCACCTTCTCTGCAGTGGTACTATATTTAAATACCTGCAATTTTTAAAAAAGAGGGGGGATAACACAGTGATTAAAGATGCTGAGTTTGTCAACTGGAAAGCTGACAGTGTGGGTTCGAGACCCAAACGCCCTGCAATGGGATGAGCTCCCATTCCTGCTTCAGCTCCTGCCCATCTAGCAGTTCGAAAGCATGCAAATGTGAGTAGATTAATAGATACCACTTTGGTGGCAAGGTAACTGCATTTTGTGCACCTTTTGCACATAGCCATGGAAATTGTCTTCAGACAATGCTGGCTCCCTTGGCCAAGAATTTGAAATGAACACTGTATCCTAGAGTTGGACAAAACTGGACAGGGAAGCCTTTACTGTTTATAAAAGATTATTAAAGATTATTCACCTTTAGTGCATTTCTGATTTTTTTGAAATAATTCTTCTAAATAACAAAGTTCGATCTGAGATGGAACCAGTAGTTACTATCTGCAACAGGAATTCTATGAATGGTCATCTGTTAATTTGTACATGGTACCGGTACAGAGCCTTCTTCTGCAAAAATTTCTGCAGCTTTTGGAGTTTTTTGATGAAGTATGATGTCATGAAATATAGTTCCCATAGAGTCCTCACACCTTCAATTCCTAAGACAGCAGATTGAAAGTAACAGTGAAAACATCTGAGACCAAGTACAGTAAGAAGGTGTGAATTCAAAGAATTGATAACTACTAAATAGCAATAACACTTAGACTTATACACTATTTCACAGTGCTTTACAGCCCTAAGTGGTTTACAGATTCAACATATCGCCCCCAACAATCTGGGTCCTCATTTTACTGACCTCAGAAGGATGGAAGGCTGAGTCAACCTTGAGATAACTCCTGTTACAGATGGACAATCTGTGATTCATCTCTTTGGTGAGTCACACACTTCTAAGTGCCTTTAACTGGTAGTATTCCAGTGAGTCTTAGGCCCATAGATCATCTGTTTAAGGATGATCATAGTTTGTTAAGTACCATTATTATTAGATTGTGTTACTGTTATTGTATTGATTTTCAGCTGTTGTACATCGCCCACAGTCTGCATGGCATTTATGGCCTAAAATACTGTTAAATAAATAACATAAGCTCTACTAGGGAGATACATTGAAGGAAGATTGCAATCATGGAAGCTAGCCAAGTAACTGGCATTTGCAGGCTTCTTTGTGTTTGGTTCCCTTGAGGCAAATGTTATAATTTTGGGTGGGTTTTCCTTGGAATGAGAGATATGCCTTCCTTCTTTACACACTATATTCCCAAACACAACATCAAAATGTACAGAGAGGGAGAGAGAAAAACTTTGTACAGATAGTCCTTGACTTATGACCACAATTGAACCCAAAGTTTCTGTTGCCAAGCGAGACAGTTGTAAAGTGAATTCTGCACCATTTTACAACCACAGTTGTTAAGTGAATCACTGCAGTTGTTATGTTGGTCACATGGCTGTTAAGTGACTCTAGTTTCCCCATTGATTTTGCTTGTTATACGGTCACAAAAGGTTATCACATGACCCCAGGGCAAAGCAACCATCATAAATATGAGACAGTTGCCGAAAGTCAGAATCTTGATCACGTGAGCACAATTGTAAGTGTAAAAAAATGGTCATAAGTCACTATTTTCAGTACCATTATAACTTTTAACAATCACTAAATGAATTGGCTACTTTTAGTATTTCATCATTTAAATTGGGTCTTATAGAAATGACAAATTATTGGTTAAAAACTGTAACTGAGTTCTCATATGACATTAAGCTAAGTTGGATGAGTGCTAAGCTATCAACTATAATATGTGGTTTATTGAATACTGCTTCATCATCTGACCCTCCATCAATGTCTTTTGTGGCAGCTAAAACACTTTAAGAGTCTCTCCTGCTCTCCACAAAATAAGTGTGGTCTGCTACTGATGTCATGTGGAGTTTTTTTGTGGTGTTTTTTTAAGGGTTTAATGTACATTTGTACACCACAGAGCTTTTCTCATACCTGCTGCTTTCAATTTGTTATCCAGATTTTTTCCTATATAGCTCAAGAATTTCAAGATTATTGTGTGCCATAGATGAAGAAGTCTCATACAGATCTTCTTTGTAAAGATCAAAGATCAGTATTTGAAGAGGAGAGAGGAGAGAAGAGGAGAGGGGAAGGGAGGGGAAGGGAAGAGAAGAGAGAAGATACAAGAAGAGAAGACAAGAGAAGAGAAGAGAAGAGAAGAGAAGAGAAGAGAAGAGAAGAGAAGAGAAGAGGAAAGAAGTGCCAGGTGTCAAGCCAGACATGATGGAAATAGTAAAAAATATGTTAATTTTTTAACATAAAATATATATTAAAATAAGGCATGAAATGCTTATTAATGAGTTAGAAAAAAGAGAATTATCACCCCATAAGAGAATAAAACAGAAACCCATTTGGCACACATCCTAGAGAGGCAAGTTTAGCTTTTTCAGATAAAAGGAGAAAAGGGATTAAACTGCTGTTCCCATATGATATTCTCAAGTATTCCCATTTACAGAATGTTTAGCAATGCTTACAAGTCTACTTTATGACTATCACCGAGGCAAAGAAGAGTGGGTTATGTCTATCCGTGAGGGGCCTAACAGCTATAAGCCTAAAAGCTGGATGTCTACAACAGGAGAAAACAACTCTATGGATTTTTGAAGAAGGGCTGAGAGAATTTAAATAAACTTTAATGAGAAAAAAA
This sequence comes from Thamnophis elegans, assembly GCF_009769535.1. NCBI lineage: Eukaryota > Metazoa > Chordata > Lepidosauria > Squamata > Natricidae > Thamnophis > Thamnophis elegans. Next base: position 81,211,443 of record NC_045542.1, read on the forward strand.
AAGCAGAGTAAAGAATTTCAGTAAAAGAGAACAAACAGCTCAAGGACAAATTTGCTAACACAAAACAAACTCAAGAGCTTTTGGCGGGGATTTGTGAGCTGAGTTATAGGCAGTTTGGTACTGGGCTCAACGTAGATGGATAGCCCCTAGGTGGGACTCACAGCAACCATGATGAAAAAGTCTTTTTCCTTTCTCTTTTGATTCAATAGCATCTCATACTTTGAGCCACCTGGTGTCTTTCATAGCTTTTATTTTCTACTTTGATTTACCTAATGTTTTTATTTATTTTGTTTTGCCAAGCGTGTATAAGATATTAGATATAAGTAGATACAAGATTATGAATACATGAAATGGATACGAATAAATGGGGTTGTTAGGACAGGGACCGTAGACATGCTGGTGCGCTTATGCACGCCCCTTGCAGACCTCTTAGGAATGGGGTGAGGTCAACAGTAGACAATTTAAGGTTAAAGTTGTGGGAGTTTTGGGAAGAAACCACTAAGTCAGGTAACACATTCCAGGCATTGACCACTCTGTTGCTGAAGTCATATTTTCTGCAATCGAACCTACTCTGTGGGTGTGGCCTCCTTTGTGGGAGTGGCTTGCTGTCCATGTGACTGGATGGGAGTGGCTTGCCACCCATGTGACCGGATATGAAGATGCTGACGACACTTGTCAGAACCACCTTAAATTACCTCACACACAGCACTGGCATGCATAAGAATATGATGTAAACTTGTTTTTTAAAAGGCATCTTTGGTTTGCGTTAAAACAACTTCAACACACGCAATGTTCTGATTGCACCACAAACGCAGTAGTCATCCTTACCTTCACAGAGGCACTGAGTTTTATAAATATGAGCATGATAGTGTAGAATAATCATATCCAAGGACCAGTGGTGAGTTTCAAAAAATTTTGGAACCTCTTATGTAGGTGTGGCCTGCTTTCCGGGTTCACTGGTGGAACCTCTTCTAACCGGTTCAGTAGATTTGACGAACCGGTTCTACTGAATAGGTGCGAACTGGTAGGAACCCACCTCTGATATGTGTGGAGTTCATCCTTGTCCTGGCCATTTAAAACCTGCATCTGTGGCTTGATTATCCAGAATTTACAGCAGCAAAACAAGACACATGAAATATGTGTCTAAGAAATATAAATAAGTAAATCAATGGGGCAACATAAAAAAATGTTTAGCAATTTTCTATGGTAGTGATGTTTTAATCAATCATAAATTTTATTGGCACTCATGAGACTTTCTGAGAAGAAAATGCAAAATAACGATGATTTTCAGACAACGGCAGCAACAACGTATAAAATGCACATTTTTTAAAGTAAAATGTCTATCATTAATCACTAACATAACTTTCTGAAGCATCCAGTGGGATCTAATAAATATGGCTGTGTTATAGAAAAAATATAGCTAGTGGGAAAAAGACATGATTAATTTTTCCTCCTAGTAGGAAGTTCTGGGGAAAATGGCATTGCCGTGAAGAACATCTTCATTTTCTTAACAACATCCAAAATATTTTTTTAAAGCTTGATAGCTATCATGCTATTCCCAGTCTATTCCCAGTCTTGATTTACAAATACAGAGAACAGAGCTAAAATTTTACAAATAAGTATTTTTAGAATGCTGCAAAGGTTACAAATTATCTTCATGCCTTATAAGTGGATGCTTACATCTATTTACTTAGTAAGGACAAAGCACTCTTTGTGACCTTAGCATAGATGGAGCAAGGGAAAATTAGTAAATTTTAGCACCAGATTTTGGAGGCCAAGTCAGCCCATCAACTCTATAGCAGTCATAGTTGGCATAGTTGGCAGAGTTTCAGGATGGAGATTTTTCCATCCGTCTGAAAATACCAGGGACTGAAGAGGATTCCCATTGAAAGATGATGGCTTATTAATGGGATATGGTCCTTCATTTTTTCAAAGCAAAGGTTTAATTCATATCAGGATCCAACATGTTTGAGAAAAATTAACAAAATGTTATCTTTGAAGGCTGTCAACAGTTACTTCTGTGTCTTGTCAACAGAATTCAAACTTCATCACACTCTCAACTCTACCTCTTAGGGCATCTTTCCATTCCAAAAATTGCCCAGGATATGAAACCAAAACCAGTGTTGATATTCGACTGCCCACAACTCTGATTTGATTTCAGCCGCCTACTTTTGTTCTGAAAGCTGAGCAAGAGAAAAGTCCTTGAAGAGCTGATGGTAGAAGGCTTTGTTTGCACGTCTAAATTAAAAGCACCAAATAAGATGCTACTTCTTCTAAAGCCACTAAAGAAAATCTTTTCCCACTATTATATAAAAGAACCAGTGGTGGGTTCCTACCTGTTCAGACTGGTTCGGGAGTGGTTTGGGAGCCTGGGTCTCTGGAAATGGCAGTGACCCTGGACTGCCACGCCCCTGAACTAGTTCTCCGGGTGGCACCATAGGTATCACCATCTTATTTTTTGATTCTGCACATGCACAGAGCAAATTGTATTGCACAATGTGCATTAAATGTGCGCACCTATGAGCAAACTGGCAGTTGGGACTGCTGGAACCCACTCCTGAAAAGGACCTTAATTTCTAAAATTAAAATCATCTTCTGACTTTGTAGGCTTATCTTCATCAAACTGTATTGAATTTCTCAGTGATTCAAAATCAATTCATCTCAAAGGAAACTGAATTCATTTTGATTCAAAGAATTATGATCACTTAGTAATTGATTAAAGTCAATACCTGGAACCTAATTTGTGGTTTATTGTAATATGAGAGTGTGAATAAATAATTTATCTTTCAATATACATTACTAGAATCGCCTACTAAGAAAGTGTGTATAGAAGTCATGGGAAGCATCATTAAAGATTTGAATTTATTGACTTTTTGAATTTTTATCTCACTTTCCATCCAACAGGATGGTTAAGTTGTTCTTCAGCATCTTCTCATGAGGTCTACAAAATCACTTCATATTAGATGAAGAAACTTAAGAGGGAAATGGTAAGGAGCACAGTCTCTCTTTACTTGTTCTGAAGGAAGGATTCAGATAAACAACTCCCAAAACTAGTAGTTAGTTAAGCTAAAATGTGAATAATTCTATAGAAAACACTGTATTTATGTTGCTCAACTAAGCATGGAATTCAGCCAAGGTTTATTTTCCTCACCCAAAACTGAATAGCAAATGGCACATTAACCCACTTCCCAGTATTATAGAAAACTTTAATAATTTTCATTTTTCATACTTTGTTTAAGTAGCTTATGTACAGCATTGCATAAAGATTTAATTATATCCAGCTAATGAAACCATTTTAGGTTAATAAACACCCAGAAGGAGTGCATACAGATGCAAGGAGGCATATAAATGAAATGCAGACAATGCATGTACTCTAGATACAAAAAATGTGAATGCCTTTTAAAATAAATTCATAATATTAATTAAGTCCTATTCAAACAATTATTAAAAGGCTTCCATTTTTTCCTAAGCCCAGGGGTTGCTCTTAGAATTATATTATCTGAATGTATTATTTTTCCACTCCTTTCTGCACCATAAAGCACAGATTTTTCTAAGCACACAACCTTTTTAAGGAACAGACTGTTGCGGTTCTTTTTTTTAAACTATCACATAGATAGACAAATTTTCACAAAGAGCGGCAAACTTCCTTGAAGTCAGAACAGTATTGCCATCACTCAATCTGGACAGGGCTTTTCTGAATATATTTCCGAATGTTCATTGCTCAAGACATCATGCACACTTATACATCCACATCTCATATCTTTTAGGATAAGCAAGATTGGCAAAGTGCAAAAACAAAATGAGCAACATTATAAAAATTTAAAGGAAAAGATATGCACTGAGCATCCTCCAAACTGTAAGGGGGACAGAGCAAAACAGACAGCTGAGACTGACAAAGCTCGTTATGTCAGCTATGTATGTGAAAGGTGCAGCTGCACATGCTATGCTCAAAATTCTTCAGAAGAAAATGGAAGAATTAAGAATCACTTTACATGGGCAGTGGGTTGAAAAACTCAACGTAGACAGGGTGCTGAATGAAATCCTGGTCTAATTAGGCTATTAACAGCCTGAAATTAAATCGGCAGATAGAGTAAGATGGCTGCAGTTGATGGAAATCAAAATGGAATCAAGAAGAAGAAAAAAATCAAGTTTTAAACAACATTTTAAAAAAGTTTTTATATCACAAATTGACAAGTATGTAGCAGAGGTGGGTTCCTACCAGTTCAGCCGGGTTCGGTGGTATGTAGTGGTAGTGGTATGCCGACCAGGATCACAGAACCGGAAGTGACCCAGGCTGGCCACACCCTCAAATCGGTGTCCCGATCACCATCGCTGCCATCTTTTTTGGGAGTTCTGCGCATGCACAGAACATTTTCCATTGAACTGTGTGTGCGCATGCAAAGTGTGCACATGAGCAAACCAGCAGTAATGCTGGCTAGAACCCACCCAATAGGTAGGATATGATATAATCTGAAACATACATTTGAATGTTTGCTATGTATGGCTTAAGGAAATGCTGTAATGTTTTAGAGTAAGGTAATGTTATTCTGTAATGATACTAGAAAGCCCAAAAGGATTGAAAATAATGCAGGGAAACAATCAAAGAGCTGGAATCATATGTAAAAAACAAGGTATATTTGCTACAACACACACACACACACACACACACACACACATACCAATAGCTGATAGAGGCAAATATTATAGCCTCCTATTCTATTCCCGTGGCCCCTTTCTTCCTAGATGCCATCAGGAAGAATATCAGTAATAATGAGTTTTTAAGAAACCCGTCTGAACACTCTACTGTTATATCCCATAACATGTCTGAGCTATCAGAGATTAAGCAGAGGGGGAAGAACAGCTGGTGAAATTTAATCAATTAATTGCTTACAATGTAATCAGCATTTGAACTGCTTCATGTGCAGAAAGAATTAAGCAAAAGAAGAGTGATCTGCCTGCCAGAATTACAGCCAGATCTCAGTATCCTCTAAATGCCTTGCTATGACTAATGGAGGGCTGAGTGCAATGTTCTTGGTTCTCGGGCCACCTCCCATAACACATAGGCAATAACATAGTTCCCTCTTTCAGTCCTGGAGGTCAAACCCCACCCCCAGTCTCAGTGTGGTGCCACATATAGGCCAAATAGCATTCATACATTTTTTTCAAGGACAGCTACAATTGTTTTGCCCACATCAGATGCTTTACTGCACCTTCTAGATGTTAAATGAAGGGTTCCAAATTACCAGATGTAAACAACAAAGGGAGCTGGGTACTTTTGTTGCAGAGATGTGAATGAAAACTTCAGCTGGTTTTTCTCAGCAGCTTTCTGTAATTATTTAAAAAAACCTATGCCAGTTCAGAGTAGACTAGTATACTATCTATAGTATACCAGTTTCTGATGTGTTTTGAAGGAATCTTCTGTGGAGTGTGGGGCGAGCTGGTGTTTCCCTGAATTTCTTCAAAGTGCAAGTCAGCTAGCTAAAAGACATATCTTATTCCTTAAAAACAAGTTCCTGATATCCCACCAAAAACTGTGTATAGATAAGATGTAAGGAACAAAGCAGCAGTCAAGACTGCAGTTTGCTCTAAACTGTATTATTCTCAGATTGAGACACTCAGGCTGGGGGGTGAAATTTTACGCCCCTCAGACAGGGTCCGCAATTTGGGAGTCCTCTTGGACCCACAGCTGACCTTAGAACATCATTTGTCGGCTGTGACCAGGGGAGCATTTGCCCAGGTTCACCTGGTGCACCAATTGCGTCCCTACCTGAACCGGGAGGCACTCGCAACAGTCACTCATGCCCTCGTGACCTCAAGACTGGACTACTGCAATGCGCTCTACATGGGGCAGCCCTTGAAGAGCATTCGGAGACTTCAGCTCGCCCAGAATGCAGCCGCGCGAGCGATTGTGGGTGCACCTCGGTACACCCACGTTACACCTATCCTCCGCGAGCTGCACTGGTTACTGATTGGTCTCCGGATACGCTTCAAGGTGCTAGTCGTCACTTATAAAGCCCTTCATGGTATTGGACCTGGGTACTTGAGAGACCGCCTGCTGCCAATTACCTCCCAAAGACCCATTAGATCACACAGAGTAGGCCTCCTCCGGGTTCCGTCTACCAGCCAATGTCATCTGACTACTACCCAGGGGAGGGCCTTCTCTGTGGCAGCTCCGGCCCTTTGGAACGAACTCCCCGCAGAGATTCGGACCCTCACCTCTCTCCAGGCCTTCCGAAAAGCCGTTAAAACCTGGCTGTGTCGGCAGGCCTGGGGTTGATGAGTTCCCTTCCCCTCTCGAATTGTGTGGCTGTTGGTTGTTTTTTAAATGCTCTGTACTTTTGTAGTTTTTGTGTTTTTCCCTTCCCCTCCTTCGGGTTTGTGCGCCGCCCTGAGTCCCGTAGGGAATAGGGCGGCATATAAATAAAATGAAACTCAAACTCAAACACAGCAGTGTTTTTCAACCTTTTTTGTGCAAAGGCACACTTTTTTCACGAAAAAAATCCCGAGGCACACCACCATTAGAAAATGTTAAAAATATTTAACTCTGTGCCTATATTGACTATATCTTCTCAATTTACAATTATCTCAATTTGCAATTGTCTTTTGTGAAGTATAAATCAATTTATCAATTTAAAATCCACTCTCTTGAGATTATACTTCCTAGAATGCTAGCATCCATCCAAGGGTATGAGGTAGGTATTACCTAGTTCCTCACTCATTATTCCAAAACTGAAAGCTAACAACAGCATCATTGAAGTATAGGAACAGTATTGGGAGAGGACCAATTGAGGGCATTCAAAATCTTGGAACTGTTTTGCATGAGTATAGCCTGTGCTTTAGCTTCGGAGCCATCCTACAGGAGCGAGTCCAGTGAATTTGACACGGGGGAGCAAAGCTGCTCCCTGAGGCGCCGCAGAGGTGGGTGATCGCGGGAAAAACTGCGCTTGGGGCGGCGGGGCTTGGGCTCCCTTTCTGAGGCAGCGCAGGGAAGAGAGCAGCATCTGCGCTGCTTTTGCTGGAGGTGGGGGAGCGCATGGGAGTCCTGCGGTCTTCTGCCTTTCAGGGTTCATGGCGAGGCTCGTGCGCGGAGTTGCCCCTTTGGGCTCGTGTTCATCGCGGAAGGTCTCCTGTTCCAGCTTTGCGATTTCCCCCTTCCCAAGTTTGCCTTGAACCTTGCCCCTTCCTCCCTTCCTCCCTTCCCGGGACGAGAAGAGCCCCGTCGGCTTGTCTGGGCCAAAATCTGCCTGCGGGAAGGTGACGGGAACGGGGAGGAGGAGGAGACATTGCTAGGAAAGCGGGGGTGCTGGCTTCATTCCTCTTGCTTTGCATTCAATCTCCTTGTCCTGATTTCTCTGCCCGGAGGAGCCAGGTGCAAGTCAGAGGGCATTTGCGTGGTGCCGTGAACGCGATCCCGGAATCCCCGGCTGGGGTTGTCAAGCAGACCAATCTGCAGCGCTCCCGAAATGGCGGGCTTATTGGGGGAAGCAGTGGTTTTTTTTGGAAGTGAATGGCCTCAAAACCTGCGGAATTCAACAAGTCTTGTTTTGAAGAGCTCCGCTGAAAACACCCGGCGGGTGTTTTTCCCACGGCACACCTTACACTATGTCACGGCACACTAGTGTGCCGCGGCACAGTGGTTGAAAAACACTGCTTTACAGTACTTTACAGCCCTCTCTAAATGATTTACAGAGTCCGCATATTGCCCTCAGCAATATGGGTCCTCATTTTACTGACCACAAAAGGATGGAAGGTTGAGTCAACCTTGAGTCTGGTGAGATTCAAACTGCCAAATTGCAGGCAGCTGGCAGTCAGCAGAAGTAGCTGTATACTGCATTCTAACCACTGCGCCACTATGGCTGAGTATAAAGTGGAGTTATTATTAGATTTAGATTAGATTTTTTTCCTGCCTTTGTTACTTTTATAAGTAACTCAAGGCATTGAACATATTTAATATTTCTTTCTCCTTCTATTGTTCCTACAACAAGAACACTGTGAGGTGTGTTGGACTGAGAGAGAATGACTGATTTTCATGTTTTCATCCCTAAGGCAGGACTAGAACTCACTATCACCTGGTTTCTAGGCTAAAGCCTTAACCACTACAACAAATGAGTCTATTATTATCTATTGTTCTCTATCACCCCACAACACAAGAACTTCCTGATTATAGAAGCTGGTAGTCAACATCAGAAAAGTTACCATGTGTAGTGATGAATTATCAGATGAAATTAACAATTCATAAACACTTGACCCATATTATAAACTTGATAAATTTTAAAAGGTACTAGTAGACTCTTCTGCTTGTTAGTTATCGAAGACTAAGGGCTTTTTCCTCCAACAGTGTTTACCATATGAAACATGAAGAGAATTTTACTACTGGCACATAAATATAATTTCAGTTCAAAAGCAAAGAGAGTAAGAAAAGTTATAATCATATATAAAATTAGTGCAGTAATACTGCCATGCAAATTCTGATTATCACGCTAGACTTAACAGGATTAAAACCTTACAAAAGCAAGATTCAGGAATTTTTTTCAGTGTTCGTACCAGGAAATTTCTCTCTGTGGTGGCATTTACCATCTATTAAGATTTACAAAGCAGATGCTGGTTCAGGAAATTGGGAAGCTCCTTAAGAAGAAATTATTTCCATGTTAATTAGCAGCATATGTAATTACTAATATGGAAAGCTTCCGTAAGAGATGGAAACTTTTAGCCAAGAATGTAAATGATATGAGAAAGGGTGTGTTTCGTTTATCTGTTTAAAATTCTGACATAAAACTTTGTTTTTTGGTATATAATTTTTATTAAAACTTTTAGACAAGAAGATAAATCTAATACAAGCTAATATAAAATAAGGAAGAAAAAAGAAAAAGAACTCAAAGAAAAAGAAAAAAGTTGAAGAAAGGAAAGAAAGAGAAAAAAAGATATCAAGAAATGGCTTCTTTCTCCACAGCATTATAAGTACAAATATATTTTGATTTCTCTAAATTTACATCGTATTACTCTTCTTTCTATAATCTATCCTAAGACACAAATCACAAATTCTTTATTTTTACACAATAAGTCTATAAGAGACTTCCAGTCACCAATAAATGTAGATTATGTATTTTCTCTAATCAAAGAAGTCCATTTATCCATTTCAGCAAAATCTGTAAATTTCACTAGCCGTTCCTTCATAGCGAGTAGTATCAAATCTTTCCATCTCAGTGCATATGTTAATATCACCACAGTTATATATTGTAATAATCTTCCACTGCTTTTTTTCTAACTGTAAAACTGCATCATGCATTTCAGCTGCAAATTTGATTTTTTTAAAAGCATCTCTGAGAAGGATTGACATTTTATATATTAGAATACCAGTTGGTTGAAGAAAGATCAAATGCCATAAATTCTGTCTGAATTACCAAGTCTCTTTTGAATCATTCCTTCCCTCTGAAATCATTCTATCTATTCAAAATAAAAAGACGCCAAAATAATTAATTACATAAGACTTCCACAGTATTGATGGGCCTTCCTTGAGGAATACATGATGTAAATATTACACGGGGTTTTTTTCTGCCTGTTACTTTGAAAATAAATTGTATAGCTTGGGGGGCTTTGTGTGGAAACATAAACAAGCTGATTTAAAAGAAAAATATATTGTATGTTACATTGTTAATCAGTATGCATTAAATATGATTATATTTCCTGGCAATGGAAATAGTAAAAAAGAAAATCTGTGACTTCTATGTCATATCATTTTCAGAGAAGCAATTTGGAGGTGAGGAGGGTAGTAAAGGTAAGTGCTTGACTGAAAATTGTACCATTCTTTAGTCTTTAAAGAAAAGAAAGAAATTATGAAAGTTAAAAATGAGAAGCAGAAGATTCCCTCACGAATGAAGGTGAATATATGTGTCCCAGGATAATCTTGCAGGATCCAGTCTGGGTCAGTCATCAGGACCAGAGGTTTAGTCTTCTGAGCTTTTGGACTTGTGCCCATCCTCAGGAACTTTTCTCTAGCAGAATTCCTCTAGCAGAAGATTCTTTACTGTGGATCTATATTTATTTATTTAAGGAACTAATATGTCCACCTATCTCCTATAATTGCCGCAATTGACAGAAGCAGCTTCAAACCATAACACCCATCTGAGATGACATAGTAACAGATTGCCTTAAAATGACATCTGGGTCCTAACCCTCAGGCAAAATTTTTAGATTGATTCCCAAGAATGACATGCCATAAATCTCCTGTGTCTGTTTTCCTAGTTGCTCACCTACCTATCTCCAGCAAATCAGTTATCTCAATATTGAGCTTCAAGCAGTTTCCAATCATTCAGGTGCAAGCATCAGCTCTGCACTGAAACAACATGGACACAATGCTATCCAAATCTGAACCCATGGAATACAAAGTTGGATGTCACCGATTACCACAACCCCTGAAATTTAACAAGATTTTCCAGTAGTTGCTCTTACTATTAAATATGAAAGGAATGAACTCCATTGAATATTGCAGGGACAAGGCCAGGGAAGTGTTCATCTTTATTAACCAGATCTACTCTTCCAACATGAAAGGAATTGGGCAAGAGTTAGAGTTAGAGTTAGAGTTAGAGTTTTATTGATTTGTATGCCGCCCACTCCCAAAGGACTCCGGGCGGCTTACAATAAAACAGGGAGGGATAATACACAAGCAACATATTAAAATATACAACAGTCACAATTTCCGAGGGGCTGGATATTTCGAGAGCCCCCCGGCCTGCTGGAGCAGCCAGGACTTAACAGCTTTGCGGAAGGCCGGGAGGGTAGTAAGGGTCCGGATCTCCACGGGGAGATCGTTCCAGAGGGCTGGAGCTGCAACAGAGAAGGCTCTCCCCCGGGGAGTCACCAGCCGACATTGGCTGGCAGATGGAATCCGGAGGAGACCTAACCTGTGTGATCTAATCGGCCTATGGGAGGTGATCAGCAGGAGGTGGTCTTTCAGGTACCCAGGTCCGATGCCATGAAGGGCTTTATAGATAACGACCAGCGCCTTGAAGCGGATCCGGAGACTAATGGGTAACCAGTGCAGCTCGCGGAGGATAGGTGTAACGTGGGTGTACCTGGGTGCACCCATGATCGCTCACGCGGCTGCATTCTGGACCAGCTGGAGTCTTCAAACACTCTTCAAGGGCAGCCCCATGTAGAGCGTGTTACAGTAATTTGGCAAAAATTTGGCCAACCAATGGTCAATAGTATTGAATGCCATCAGTGGATCTGACAGATGGCCTTTGCTCACTGACAAAAGGAAGTTACTGGGTTGTAATCCCAGATCGATGTTGATTGAAAAATCCAATTCAGATAGATCTCAGCACCTCAAGCACCATGTTTGCATTTAACTTCCCCAAAAATAGAGTAGAGGCGGGGCAAACATTTGCTGATGAACTTGAGCATACAGAAGAATCAATATGTGTTTTCTTGCTCAGCAACTTTACACTTGCAATTTCAAACCAGAGAGAGGGACTATCCATCCTTAAAGAAGGCATTAATCTCTATCCTCATGAATAGATCAATCACCTGTCAGGTAGACTGAAGCAGCCAAGTTCAACTGAAATACTTCAGAATCCCATCTACTTCTATTAATCAGTCTTCCTGAAACAGCCCAGAGAAGGTCCAATTCTGCTGTTTTTCAGATATAAATCTGTAATGAGAGCTAGAAGAAAGCAAGTTCTAATCTGATCATAACAGCACAGGAGGAGGAAAATTCTCCAAGCACTGAATGGGTAACTCTGTTTGGGTTTTTTAACAGATTGAATTTAGTAGACTGTGCAGAACTCTAAAGAAGTCTTCTAAATGATTCTTTGTCATGTTTATAAGAAAAGCTTCTTTACCATCACAAGAACCCTAACATATTGCAAGCAAAATGCAATAAGGCATGCACAATAAGCATAGGAGCAAATAAATCACCAGAACAATTCAGTCTTTATTGCTTCTGTTTCATTTTTCAGAGGTCATCCAACTAGAAGGGTGAATTATGAGAATATCCCTGAGTAAGAAACTATTTGGGAACCAGTCAGCTATGCTGTTATAAGTAGAATACTGGCCAAAAGGCTGGGATTCTTGAAGGCTCATTGAGTAAGGTTAAAATTGCCACATCTCACTTGCTTCTTGGGTAAAGCTAACGGAGGAAGTTTTGCTTAAATCAGGCATTGCAGTAGATAATGATTGGTCCTTGAGAAAAATATCATTCTGCACTCAATAATTAAGAAATTTATTGACAAACCACATCTAAATCACCCCAAATACAAATATTTTTTTATACTCTGTAAGAACTGTAAAGAAAATATAGTCTCCCAAAAATATATATTACAGATTATAACTGTCAATAGTATTCATAGTAAAAGTATCCAGGACCAATAACTCTGGGGGCTTCAGATGAAGGTGTAATAACATTTTGTTTAGTTCAGAGATAACTGTCAAGGTTCTGACTGATGAACTCAACCAAGCAAGCACTCTTGAGACGATCCAATCTCTTTATGCAAAACTTTATTGGGTACATCATTTTGGCACAGAATTAAAGCAAAACCAGCTCTGGCTAATTCCCATGCAATTCAATATAATTAAAGTATAGAATACTCTCTCTCTCTACTATTAGTGCAGGTCACATTGTCCAATTGAGTGTCACAATATTGTTGTGAGAAAATAACTTGAAAATCTGGCAAACACCTGCTGATGTGACCTTGGTTCCCGTGGCTTGACTGCTTGATGTTTAAAATCCAAATTCCAATTCTCCCTCCCCTCCCCCCATAGTTTGTTGGCAAGCTGAGAAGCAGCAAAAGTGAAAGCAGAGTGAATACATGTCAACGTTTGACATGAATAATATGTTGAGTATAGAAATATTCAAGTGAGAGATGACATAACATTGTATTGTTCTGGCAGGACACTATGAGCGTCAAAGAATTTTGAATCTGATTTAGAAACCAATCTGCAATGCAAAGTATGCGGTTTCATTGGAGCACCAACTATCTGTTTGAAATAAGATGAGCCAACGTTAATCTAATAAGTCTCACTGATGACAAGTACATTCATAATCAAATAATGGATAGTAGTAGTTTTATGACTATTCACCTAACATTAACTACAATCAAAGAGAGACAGAAAAGTCTTTACAAATTACTGTTTGGGCATCATAAACTTCTCTGAGTTTGAAATTGGATATTGCCAGCCTATAACAAGGAAGCCAATGGGCACTCAGCCACTTGATGCAGTTTCTATAATGAATGAGTTTGATTCAGCAAAGGTGGGGGACAGTGGTGGGATTCAAAAATTGTTACTACCAGTTCTTTGGGTGTGGTTTGGTGGGCATGGCTTGATGGGTGTGGCAGGGGAAGGATACTGTAAAATCTCCATTCCCTCCCCATTCCAGGGGAAGATTACTGCACAATCCCCATTTCCTCCCAATCAGCTGGGACTTGGAAGCAGGTGTGAAATTCAGCAGGTTCTGACAGGTTCTGGAGAACCAGTAGTGGAATTTTTGAGTAATTTAGAGAACCATCAAATACCACTCCTGGCTGGCCCCAGAGTGGGGTGGAAATGGAGATTTTGCAGTATCCTTCCCCTGCTACACCCACCAAGTCACGTCCATAGCAATAGCAATAGCAATAGCAGTTAGACTTATATACCGCTTCATAGGGCTTTCAGCCCTCTCTAAGTGGTTTACAGAGTCAGCATATCACCCCCACAATCTGGGTCCTCATTTTACCCACCTCGAAAGGATGGAAGGCTGAGTCAACCCTGAGCTGGTGAGATTTGAACCGCTGAACTGCAGATAACAGTCAGCTGAAGTGGGCTGCAGTACTGCACTCTACCCACTGCGCCACCTCGGCTCATAGAACCAGTAGTAAAAAAAAATTGCATTTCACCACTGCTCAGGTGGCAGAGAATAGATGTGGGAGGGAACAGTCAGAGGTGGTATTTACTGGTTCTCTGAATTACTCAAAATTTCTGCTACTGGTTCTCCAAAACTGGTCAGAACCAGTAGTAAAAAAAAATTGCATTTCACCACTGCTCAGGTGGCAGAGAATAGATGTGGGAGGGGCCAGTCAGAGGTGGTATTTACTGGTTCTCTGAATTACTCAAAATTTCTGCTACTGGTTCTCCAGAACTGGTCAGAACCTGCTGAATACCAGCTCTGGTGAGGGAGGGATGGATTCAAACTTTGGCCAAGTGCCTAGCCCTGAAACAAGAGGGCAGTTAAAATGAGCCATATGATCCAAATCCTTGAAGACAATTGTGTCAACTCCTTTAATCAAACAAGGCCAGGGAATCTTGCTATAAGATGACATTTCTGAGACTTTCTTCCTTGTTGGAAACAGTTGCCTCCCTTTCAACTTGCTTTCTGCTGACTTAAAGTTTCTAGTTCTTTCTGACTCCTTTTCCTGTGGATTGATAACCAGCTTTGGACCATGGGATTCAGTTCCATAAGCTTCTCTGGCTCTGAATGCTGCAATTACCAGCTAATGGCTTAGGTTTTATCTCCTTCAGCTACTTCTATGGATTCTCTTATTCTTTGCTCCAGATTATAGACAAGAACTCCATGGCAAACTCTCTCACTGCATGTAAGTATTTGCCTTATTAATAACCTTAAATCTATACATTGAATTGTTGTAATAGTTCAGCTAATAAAGAAACTGGAACCAATAGGTAAATTTTCCCTCCCTGCCTTTTCACAGCTCAGAATGGAACCAGATTGCGGCCGAAGGCAGTGCAGCAAGACTAAAAATCTCTGCTTCTGCTCTTGCTTGTTTTACCTCCTGGCAAAATGACTCATCCTTCTTCCCATAAATGACACAATTGGTTGCTGATAGCCAAGATGCAACAACGTTAGCCAGTTTATATGGTTTGCATAATACTAGGCCTATCAAATGACTGACACCCAACCTATCTTTGGGGTGGATGCTTGTTGCTGTAAAAAGCATGGCTATTGAAGATCTCCTTTTTGGGCAGAAGAGCTGGGATGTTGCCACTGAATCAGAGAAACAATTGACTAGACAACTTTCATCAGCAGTGTAGTTGTGATGGCAGTAGTGGGGGTTGCAGTAGTAGAAGTAACAATAGTTTAACATTTATAACTTTGAACAGTAGGAAATAAAATATCACATCAAGAGATTAATACAACAACATTTTAGTTTTGAATCACAGCTAAAAGATAGCACCTCAGCAATTTGAACATATTATATGTTTTAGAGCAAGAATTAGAACATCTGTCTGAATAAACATGCATTTTTGTATAAAGCATTACTGCTTAAACCAGCTCCACAAAAAACTATAGAGTGGAAATGTTTTAGCACCTTTTAAAATATTGGCAATTGATGCCAGAGGACAGGCACTAGATAGGAAAAAGCTCTCAAATGTGCTATGACTCAGTGAGCCTTTTGTAAATAACTGGCTCCAGTTAACCTCAGCAACATACTATAAACTGATCCTTTTCATAGTTCAGGATTGGCATTACAGGGGGTAAGGATGATTTGGATCTAGGGCAAAGCAAGGCTTTGGTAATCCAAGCCGATTTCTGTGAAATTGGGGGAAACTGACCCTGAATCTTTCTGTAAAGGTTTTGTCTTTGATATTTCAGATTTCCAATTCATGGTTGCAATGCCTCATTTAACAGACCTGTGTTTTGAGGCATGTTGGGGGGGGGGGGCATTCATGTCCATTGGGACAGGACAAAAAACAATGTCATCTGATGAGAAGTAGCTCCTTTTTTTAGACAGATCTAAGAAGGAGAGACATGACTCAAAGTTTGCACCTTCTGATTTTGTCAAATTAAACCAAAAGATAAATGAATATTTAATTCAAGAGTAGTATTTTTGCCACCTTTTCCCCAACAGCATTTTTAAAATTTGTAACAAGAAAAAGGAGAGAGACATTGGAAAGGCATAGATGTTTAAAAACTTGTGACTGTCTTTGGTATTGCTTCTTTTTTAATATCAGACTTTGTAAATGAAACAAAATTTATTCCTGTCATCTACTATAAGAAAAATGTTAATGACTGCAGATTATTTAACTATTAGTCATTTTTGGGAAAATACAATAATCCTCTAATAATGTATCAACTGCTCAAGGTAGCATGGTTGAAAGCCAGTTCAGTTTTAATTACACATACGTGATTTTTCTATCATCTGAAATGTAATCTTTTGCTTCTGCAAAATATAAATCTGCTAAGATTATTCCTATATTTAATGAGATGCAACAACACAGCAGTTTATTTTTCCTGCTGTAATATTGCTATATGGGAGTCAACGTTGCATACTACTTGATTTAAAATAGCTTGTTAAAATGTTTGGATTGAAGATAGAGCAAAAGATCTATCAAAAGATCATACAGAGATCAACCAAATGTCAATTGGAAGCTAACACATCTAATTTTTGCATTTGACCTTATGGCCTCATCATGCCATGATCATATAGAAAAATATTTCTTCTTTCCTTCCTCCTTCCTTCCTTCTTTCCTTCCTTCCTTCCTTCCTTCCTTCCTTCCTTCCTTCATTCATTCATTCATTCATTCATTCATTCAGTTAATTTGCTGCCCATCTCATGGCAAAGAAATGGTTTTTTTTTGCATATCTAGCATTGCTGCCCTAAAATGTCAAGATTCTTGGTGGATCCTATACAACTTTAATAAGAATTTATTCGAAACTGCTGTAGTTGCAATATCATTATTACTACAGCAAAATGTGGCAATAACACTCTGGCTTGCAGTAGATGAGGGGTCTTTTTATTTGTTTGTTTGTTTGTTAATTGTATGAAAAGTCCAAATGAGAAGTTACAACATAATTTGCTGTGTCTGCTACCTTCACTACATCTCCAAGCAAGCTAATCCCTGGCTTTTCAGCTGTTATCTTGAGAGCATTACCACTTATTCCAAGCTGGAATGCAAATGTAAACTGCATTGTTGAATAACTGCAAAAATACATTCAACCAAATACACTGTAGCTTCTTTTCATACCAGTTTTCCAACATTTTAGGCAGATGCTTTTATCCCTTAATCTACTTTCGTTGCACAATTTCTGACACTTTTCCCCAAGCATGCTTCGTAATCATTCTCCCTAGAGTTTAAAAAGTCAAATTAGTGGCTGTTGCTAAGTACTGAATGATGTTCTTAAAATATGCTAAAAATGTATTTGTCCATTATTATTATTATATAGGTCACAATGATTAAACAGGTTGATTTTTGTAAACTGAATTGTTTTAATACTTCAATATGGATATTCCTCAAAAGAAATAAGGTAATAGCCACATTCTTTTTTAAAAAACAGCCATCTAGAAATAATTGTTATGTTCTGGTTGGTAGAAAAGTGTGTTTGTGTGTGAGTGTGTGTGTGTAAGGAGTTTTGAATTACTAATCAGTAAAGCAGAAAGAAAACAGATAATTGCATCCAAATTTTCCCTAAACAAAAGCTAGAACTCAGGTGCAGTAGAAGAGAATATTTGTAGTACAAGTACATGGCTGAACTGTAGATTCCTTGGTGCTCTCTGAACATGGTTGTTTTTATAAAGATGTTTCATTAGTGTTGGAAGGGAGTCAGTGGTGGGTTTCAAAAATTGTTCGAACCTACTCTGTGGATGTGGCCTCCTTTGTGGGAGTGGCTTGCCAACCATGTGACTGGATGGGAGTGGCTTGCCGCCCATGTGACCGGATATGAAGATGCTGACAACACTTGTCAGAACCACCTTCAATTACCTCACACACAGCACTGGCATGCATAAGAATATGATGTAAACTTGTTTTTTAAAAGGCATCTTTGGTTTGCGTTAAAACAACTTCAACACACGCAATATTCTGATTGCACCACAAACTCAGCAGTCATCCTTACCTTTCACAGAGGCACTGAGTTTTATAAATATGAGCATGATAGTGTAGAATAATCATATCCAAGGACCAGTGGTGGGTTTCAAAAAATTTTGGAACCTCTTCTGTAGGTGTGGCCTGCTTTCCGGGTCCACTGGTGGAACCTCTTCTAACCGGTTCGGTAGATTTGACGAACCGGTTCTACCGAATAAGTGGGAACTGGTAGGAAGCCACCTCTGAAGGGAGTGTAGTTTGCTCTCCGTTATATACACTAGCTCCTCCTATCAGTGTTAATGGAGATGGTCTTTTCTCCTAGGTAGTTCCTTGACTGGGCTATTGTTTATTGCTTGATTGCTTCTCTGGTATTAATCCTGGTATTAATCTCTGCTTGTCAGGATGTTGATTGCTTGCCAGGAAGTGTTCCGGTCTTTTGGTTTCCTTTTTAGCATTTTTATTGTACTGTTTTGAAATGTATGTAAATATTGCTTATCTCTATATGCCTATTAATGACTGATTTGTCTCATTGCCAAGCTTCCAGGAATTCCCTACCATTGTTAAATATAGCTTGGTCTAATTTTCTGACTATCCTACATAGTGGCTGTTATAATCCTTATAGTGTATGTTGTGGATGACTCCTGCTTTTTCTACTTGGGCTAGTGGATCTTTTGGTTTACTTAAGATATTTCGGAGGTCTTTAGTTAGTTTGTGTGCTGTGGAGATGCCTTGTGTTGAGACAGACAGTAGGTGATTTTTGAATGTAAGGAGTGTTATCTTTTCACAGCTTGTTTTGGTTATGCTATAATAGTTGTGTGGTTAGATACTTTTTGATAAAGTTCTGTGTGTATCTATTTTGTTGGAAAATGATATATAGGCAGTCTGTTTCTTCTTTCTGGTTTTTGGCTTGCTACACTGTGTTTGTGCTCATTGAATAATGTCCTTGTACACATCCTTTTGTGGGAGGTTGGGTTGTTACTTTGGTAGTGGAGCAATTGGTGAATGTGGGTGTTTTTCGATAGACTTGTGTTTGTAATTTGTCCTTATTTCTTCTGCTGATGAGGATATCCAGAAAGACTAATATGTTACTGTTTTCTCCAACTGTTATGAATTATATCCCTTTGAAGGTGTTGTTCATAGTTTCACATGTCTTCTTTTTTATTAATATCTACATACCAGATTCATACTTTTGATTGTATGTGTAGGAGTGCTATATTTTCTAGACATTGTATTAGTGTCTCTGCTGAGTCCTGAAAGTGGTGATCCCATGTTATTTTTTTTTTAAAAAAATGTGTTGGCATATTTGTCCATCAAACTGAAAGTAGGTAGTGAGACAGAAGTTGATGAGGTCCATGATTCTGGATATTTTGCTTTTAGCGTATTTAGTGAAATTAGGTGTGTTGTATAGTGCCATGGATTCTTTTGCTAGTTTTGGCACAATAAAGAGTGCCATGACTTTGGACAAAACCATAGTCTAAACTTCCTCTATTATTCCTAAGGTAGTCAAGATATGCATATTATTTGCTGGGGAGATTTTATATACACACACCACAAACACACACACAAACACACACACACACACACACAAATAATTATCATTCATAAGAAGTGTTATAAGATATTGATAAGGTCTATATCAAAATATTCAGAGTCCAGATTTCAGCAGATTTTGAAGAGCCTGCAAGTCCATTGTCTTTATGTACTCATGACACGCTGGGTGGGAATTCTGAGCCAAGTATCTTACCATAAGTTAAGAAACCAATTTGAGTAAGTCTAAATTAATTCACCCATTAGACCATTCTTGTTTGCTATCTTGAAAACTTCATGTGAAAAGGCCCTCCCCACTTCAGTTCCTCCATGCCACCACTATTCTCTCTCTCTCTCTTTTCTTCCATTGCTCCTCACACATGCAAGAGAAATCCAGAGAAAAAAATCTTCTCTTTTCCCATGTGGAGCTAGGCATATATAAGGAGCTTTGGTGGCAATGGTTAAGTGCAGTATTGCAGGAAAACTCTCCCCATAGCCTGGAGATTTCATCCTGATCAGCTCACGGTTGATTCACCCTTCCAGCCTTCCAAGTGAGTAAAATAAGGACCCAGATTGTTGGGAGCAATGTGCAAATAATGCTTATATTGTTAGCCACCCAGAGAATGATGTAAAGCACTACAGATAAGTATATAAGTCTAAATGCTATTGCTACTGGTGTATGATGATATATATAGCCAATTCAAGGGTATGAACATTTTATGTACCTTTCAATTTTTAGATTATATAAAAATGTTGAGATGGAGGTTAGGAACATTTCTTTACAACTGATTTTAAAAATGTATTGCAGTTCCATTTGCCGCATTTCCCTTCTTGAACTATATTTTTGCCCAGCAAATGATTCTGAAGTATAAAACCAGACATTACGGCATTATTCATAAAGGTTATCCATGGGTAGAAATGGTGGTTTTTCTCTGAATAATACACATAAAGTGACTTCATACCTTCAAGGTCACTGTGTGTATATAATTTCTGTTTTGAAAGGAGCAATTTACACACCTGGTAGCCTGTTGTAAATCATAGCTTGCAGATACACATTGCATTGGGATGCCAATTCTTCAATTCTAAACTTACTGGAAGAAGTAAAGCCTCAAGTTTATGATGCTGTTGAGATGCAACCTCAACACAGGACATCTTGACTGCACATTACCTTATTGTAGCTAGAAAAAAGAAATAGAACAACCATTATTACTAATATCCCTTAGACCAGGGGTGTCAAGCTTGTGGCCTGTGGGCCAGATGCATCATGCGCTGGCCATGCCCACCCCATTTTAGCAAAGGGGGGGAAAGTCATCATATGTCACATGATGATGTGACAATGTGAGTTTAACACCCCTACCTTAGACATTCTCAAACGTTTAATTCAAACAGAAGTTTCCAAATTCTGTTGATATTATTTAGACAAAATTCATTTCCAATAATACTTTTCATCTTTCAGAAGTTTGGAAATGAACCAGGGGCCACATGAAAGAGGGTATTTTGCATAGCTCCACCTTTTCATTCACCCTATAGATTGCAAGGATTAAAACTCCCAGTGCCCTCCCCACCCAGATAAACATTTAAGATTCCAAACAGTTTGTAAAGTTAAGTTTAAGCTGTGAATTGAAACATACATGATTCAGATAAATTCTGGACCATGTTGGTCTGAAAATACTACCTACGGAACGCAGTTAAACCACTTCAAAGAACTAGCACTGCTATTGGAAAGCAGCACTTGTGTGCCTCAGCTTCCTAAAAGTAAGGATTCCTTGGTTGCTTTTCCCAATTCAAGCTAGTAAGCACAATCCTAAAAATGGATTGTACTATCAAGGGATTTGCACAACAGCACATCAGTTCAAACCCAAGTAATGGGTTTGTTGCTTCAGGGACAGTGCTTCACCATCAACAGGCACTGGAGCAGGCAGAATCCCAGTGAACAAACAATAATTATGCCTTGCTAGGCATAATCCAATTTTAGCTTGCTCTCACAAATCCAGACCTTTATAACCACCAAACACCAAGACATTACCAGCCAAAAGCAGAACTGATGTTGTAAAACTGACTATCATCATGACACTAATGGTACTGCATTTTGAACTGATGGATAATCTCACCCAGGGATTCTGTGTAAATACCAAGCAGTAGGGGAAACAGGATTGTCCCCTGTAGCCCCCACAAGAGAGCATTGGGTAAATTTAATCCCTCCTGTCATCAACCACTGCAACTGATCTACAAGGGTGTCGGAATAAAATCATTGTAAAACAGTTCTTGAAGTCAGATCAGAAGTATTCTATGGTCAATTTTATTAAAAGCCACTGAGAAATCTTAGAGAACCAAGACAAGAATGTATCCAGATCCTGACAAAGATTATCCATTAGTGTGACCAAAGTTGATTGTATCTGTCATGGAATAACATATACAATCAACTTTTGGTCACACTCATGGATAATCTTTGTCAGGATCTGGATGGGGGTAGTTTCCCTGTCTTAGTTCTGTTAGATTTCTCAGTGGCTTTGAAAAAAAGAGAATTGCCACTCTTTGTTGCTTCTTTGTTTACCCTATTTTACTTTTACCATAAGTAAAAGTTTTACATAAGTGGTCATGGTATATCCAATTTATTTCTTGATTAGGAATAGATTAGATGAGGTTAAGTACAGGGGATGTCTGATTATCTTCTTGATATAGTTCAGTTAATCTAGTAGAAACGTCTCTATCCATCCTTCTTTCTTTTTCCAGTCCTGGATGGGAAATAATTAATCTGCCAAATAGACTGAAAAGTTCAACTCATTCCAAGAAGACAATATTTTGTAACAGAAATTCAGATCAGTTTTTTAAAAATAAGTTTGAAAACGTCAATCAAAACTGCACTAACAATTCTAAAACTTCCTATAAACAAAATGCTTCAAAGAAAAGTAGGCACTTCGGCATTCTTCAAGTTCATCCTCCACAGAAACAGATTGCATGTCAGGAAAAAATAATCAGCCAGTGAATGTTTTAATACCTGAGAAAATGTATGGCAAGAAACTGCTTAAAGGACCTGTCTACCATAGACAGAAGTTTTCAAAGTGAAATGAATCAAAGAAATTTGTAGACAGATTCCATTCCTGTCATAAGAGGCATATTCAGCTTCATGAATAGGGCAAATAAATTAACCATATTGATTCTTTTATTCCTGCAAAGGAGTTAAGAGATAATTGTTCTCATTAATATATGGTATTTTTTCAACACTTAGCTCATTAAAATTAGCTTTTCTGGGATTGTTAGAAGTAAACCTCATTGGCTTGCAATTTCTTTACTGAAAATCTTTTTGGCTTCCAGTATCCAATATGTTTGGTTAGGCTTACTCAAATGCACTAAACTAGAACTGAACAAAGTACGACTAAATACACCCATTTAGAAAGAAGCTCCATTTAGTTCAGTGACTAACTCCAAATGCTATTTTTCTGACCATGAATTTATCTGGATAAGACCACATAGTTTATAGAATCACAGGCTTGTTTTGAAGATAAATCCTCAAAGATATATTTATTTACTGAAATTCAAGGACTCTCTCCCTGCTGTTAAGAAATAAGGGTGGAAAATTTATTCCATGCGGATAAAAAACATTATGTCTAAAAATAAGGACATCTCTACATATTTGGGAAAAAAGAGTATAGATACTTTGATATACTAAATATGATACAGGGATAGGGAGAATAAATACCTCCCTTGTGCCTGACTTTTTCTGACACCGGAAAGATCAATTGCATAAAAAAAGGTTTTTTTTTAAAGAATCTCATATACATATTGTAAAAATGGAAAAAATTGTGCTTGTTTTCAATTTCCTAGCTTTTCCCTCTTTAAGTTACAGAACCTATATTAAGAATTACATTCAAGGGCACATAAAAGGCACTTCTTTTCAGAACTCAGTATCTTTGGGTAATAATACTGATTCTCTAGACTGACAAAAGGAACAGAGAGATCTAATGGAATAATTAACTTTTAGCCACATTCCATGCATCCAGATCACAATACATGAATCACACAAGCAGTTGTAGTAGTTGCATAATTCCCTGTTTGCTTTCATTCCAGGTTGCAACCCTGGCTAACTGCCCATAAATGGAAAGTTGTGGGCCAAAGCTCGTTAAAGAGAGATCCAACTTAGCAGTAAGAAGAAATTTTCTGATAGTAAGAACAATTAATCAGGAAGAGCTTGCCTCCTGGAGTTGTAGATGCTCTGTCACTGGAAGTTTTCAGAAACAGACTGAACAACCATTTGACTGTGATGGTATAAGATCTCCTCCTTGAGTAAGGGATTGGACTATAAGACCTTTGAGATCCCTTCTAGTCCTATGATTCTATGTTTTATGAATCTGCTCACAGAATGAAATTTGAATAGAATGAATATGTTCTGTGTCATTCAGCCTTCAGACATCCTTGCACTATGCAGTTGGGACCTGATGGAGTCACTGGAAGATAATTAGCCATGCAAAAAGCTGCTAGTCAAAGATAGTGTGATTCATAACTTCCAGTGTAAAGCATGTAAAGGGCTTTCATACACTTGGGTATTTAAAGTCATGGTTTCCACTCCTACCCTTGGGAATAAGCAGATATTTGGTATCGTAATTAGTAGCTTAAAGGTGGGGAGTTGTTGTCAATTCATATAACTACCATATCTGACAGGGAAATCCCTGGTTCCTATCTTGTCTTTAAAAAAACCGAGATGGCACAGTGGTTAAATGCAGCACTGCAGGCTACTTCAGTTGACTGCAGTTCTGCAGTTCAGCTGTTCAAATCTCACCGGCTCAGGGTTGACTCAGCCTTCCATCCTTCCGAGGTGGGTAAAATGAGGACCCGGATTGTTGTTGGGGGCAATATGCTGACTCTGTAAACCACTTAGAGAGGGCTGAAAGCCCTATGAAGCGGTATATAAGTCTAACTGCTATTGCTATTGCTATTGTCCTTGCAGCTCAATAATCCTAAATCAGGCCTGACTGTGATCATCGTGTTGCAGATAATTTATCCTCATCTGCATTTACTTACCCATGTACACAGAGGCATTTAAGAACTTTAACCAACTTTACCAAAACCCATCATATTCTATAAGAATTATTCCTATAGAAATTGTATGGCAAGCAATATAGACCTACATTAAAATGATCAAAGGGTATATTGAAGACAAATTGATTTTCATGAGGTATATGGGCCATTATAAGAAGTGATAGTAATAATGACACAAGAATGAGAAATAAAAATAATTTAATTAGTACAACTAGCCAAAGATTGGTGTGCAAATACTGTATGTGTTGTAGAATCTGGTTCAAAAGAGTTCAGAGCTCTTTATGAAGTAGTCCCAATCATGATTTGGGATGATGTAGCCAGCCTTGGATTATTAGACACATTTTTCCTAACTTTAGCCATTTTTTTTTGCTTATTAAAAATCTCCTTTTTTAAACTAAGTTGTGCCAGTCAAGAATAAAATTGCTTTTAGAACTTTTGTTGTTCAGTGAGCTAAACAACAGATTGTGCTTATAGTCAGGGCAGGTGAGATGTTAGCTGGTTTTGTTAAAGCAAAATGTGCAGCTGTATTGCACATTATTAAGAAGAGTAAGCAATAAGGTAATGTTATTATCCTGCTTAACCAATACCTCAACTCAGAGCAAAATGAGTTTTTCTGTATTTCAAACAGGTGGTCCATTTTGACAGTTACAATTTTTGACCTAGCCGATTTATCCAACTGATGTAGAAAATAGCTCTGCCTGCACTATTATACACAGAGAGACACCAAGGCTTTGGCTAGGTGCAAAGGTTGAGGAAGTCTCAAGGTAAGATTCTCTTTCTGTTCCTTTTGTGCCAAATAACTTTTGTAAAGCAAGTACAAGAGAATGCCTTTTTTCATAACAAGGATCAATACAAACCACTTTCTAATTAAGCAGCCACCTTACTAGAGGTGGGTTGCTTCCGGTTCAGCCTGGTTCGACTGAACCAGTAGTGGAATTCAGGCCTAGATCTCAGAACCGGCAGTGACCCAGGTTTGTCACAGCCCGCGAATCGGTTCCCTCGCCACTGCTGGGCCGCCATCATTTTGTTTTTTAGTGGCTTCGTGTGCGCATTTCACTGTAAATTGTTCTGTGCATGTGCAAAGAACAATTTACATTGAACAGTGCACGCACGCAGAGCGTGTGTTGCACATGGGTTGCGAACTGGTAGTAAAACCAGCAGTAACCCACCCCTGCATCTTACCCAACTGGAAGACTATGCTCAAGCGCTACAGCATACAAGGGATCAAGAGGCTAGACCAGGGGTCTCAAACCCATATAGTCATGTGATGTATCATGACTTTTTTCCCCTTCGCTAAACCGTGTGTGGCCAGCGTGTGATGCATCCAGCTCACGGGTCGTGTGTTTGACATCCCTGGGCTAGACAATCACAGCAGATCACACTATAACTGTAGAATCAGCCAATATTTAAGAGCAAACTATCAAATCCATGGCTCACCTAAATTTCATTCTGGTTTCAAAGCAGTCCTGCTAGCAATATAAATGGCAAAGCGGGGGCAAAAATCAGCATGTTCTGACAGGTTCTGCAGAACCAGTAGCAGAAAGTTTGAGTGGTTTGGAGAACTGGCAAATACCACCTCTAGTTGGCCACAGAGTGGGGTGGGAATGGAGATTTTGCAGTATCCCTCCCCTGCCACACTCACCAAGCCATGCCCACAGAACCAGTAGTTAAAAAAAATGAAAAAAATGAATTTCACCATTGTGGCAGAGCAACATGAGTACCCAAAATCCATATCAAAGCATTTTCCATAATGCTTTGATAAGCTAGTCTTTCTGTTGCCAGCTGTTTGGTATTTGTGTCTCCAGAGAGGAAGCCTTTGGGCAAGTAACTTCCAGGGGTGCTGCACGATCATAGTTCCATTTTGCAAGAAAGGTTCTGTATACAGAGTTGCAAATATCTGCACTCTGTACATAGATATGCAGATAGACACTAACTGACACACACTAATTTAGCTTCCAACAGACCTGTGATGGATTGGCTGAGTCACCTAGTCTCAATTCAACTGACTGCACAAGTATGTTTTGAAAACCACATTAGATTGCTTACATGAATTACTGTCCTGAGACTCTTAAAGGAAGATGAGATATCAATGTGACAATAACTGTGAAATAGACCTTGAAGCTTCAGCTCCAGATAGCTCTAAAGTTATGTGCTCTAATAATTGTTCTTTTAAGCCAAAGACATCAGGAATTCTGCCAATGACAACACTGTTTTGACCTATCTCTCCTCTTCACTTTTCACCCACAGTGACTGGCACCTCCATGGTGCTACTGGTGGAGCAGATACCACAGTATATTGCCATCAAAATCTAGCATAAACAGTAATGTCATGATATGACACTGCTGCATTCTGCTCCATTGTAATACCAAGCAACTTACATGGCTCCACACATCCTTAATTGCCTTGCCACAAAGATAGGAAGCATTTTCTCCTTTTTTAGAAGTATCTGTTTTCTTCCAACAGTGGAAAAGTGCAGGGGCTCCAAAGTCCTCCAAAGCTTTTGAAGACTTTTGCCTCCAAAAGTCAAGGCAAGTTAAGCATCCTCTTTGCAGAGAATGGCATTACAATGGAGATTGGTATGGGATACAGGATTCTGGCTGCCAAAATTATCTCTGGATTAAGGAGAGATCTTTGAGATAGCCCTTGTGACTCCTTACAGCAGCTTCTCATGAGTATCACCATTTTGTGGTTTGCTTGTGAGTTGAGCAGCTGGGAGTCAAGGAAGGGACCATCTATGCTCACAGTCATTAACATAGTCTTTTTAAGGACATTAAGGAAGATGAACCTCAGTTATGAATCCCTTTGGATTTGTGGATTTTTTCCCTGTTTTCTTTAGAACAACAAGTTATACTGTATTCACCAGGTGAGTTGATTTCTCTATAGAGAAAGGATTTTTAAATGCAGTTTAAAAAGCTTTTGAAAAATAATACTTTGGGGGTTAAATAGCAAAAGGCTTGCTTAGAAATATGTTCAGTAATAGATTAAAGGCATATATCTCTATATCTATCTATCATCTATCTATCTATAAGAGAGTGACATTGTTTATACTTTCACTAACCAAAACAAGATGGGATAATGAGACTTTAAAAAACTGGGCACAAGAGTTGGACCCAAGAGGCAGCTAGAAGTTAAAAAAATGTAAGGAAATCTAAGAGTGGACTTTTTGATGTAATACTAATAGCAATAGCAGTTAGCAATAGCAGTTAGACTTATATACTGCTTCATAGGGCTTTCAGCCCTCTCTAAGTGGTTTACAGAGTCAGCATATTGCCCCCAACAATCCGGGTCCTCATTTTACCCACCTCGGAAGGATGGAAGACTGAGTCAACCTTGAGCCGGTGAGATTTGAACAGCTGAACTGCTGAACTGCAGTCAGCTGAAGTAGCCTGCAGTGCTGCACTCTAACCACTGCGCCACCTCGGCTCACATGAAAAAAATTATGAAGATTTTTGTCAAATGAAACTCAGAAATGATTGATAAATGGACAGTTAAGGATGCAATGGAAAAAGAACAAGATACCTCGGAGAAGCTTGAAATTAATCTGAATACGGATATAAATATGGCAAGCAAAGCAAAAGATGCAGAAAAAGAATGCATTGGACATTCAGATGAAACCGGATGATGCTTCAATACAACTTGAAACCAGAAAAGAGATATTTTTGACAGCATGCACAAAAGCGATCTGTTAAAGTTTTGAAGGACTTTCTGAGGAGTTACACCCCCCCCCCAAAAAAAAAGGGAAGAAATTTCTTTCATTGGATTTACAAAACAGACTTGCTAAAGGGCTGAAAGATCTTTTGAGGAGATGACAAAAAGTCAAGGTGTAGGGTTTTGTTTGAAGTGGGGGTCAAGAATTGAGATTGTTAAAAGGATAGGTAGGGAATACAAGAATGGCTTATTTGGTGCAGGTTAAGATAAGTAATTACTTACATCTTATTCAACTTTTGCTGATAAGGAATGCATGATGAGAACTTAGATTCTGTTTTTAGTTAAGACATGAAATCTGGGATGAAGAGACTATAGGTTGCAATTTAAGAGATGGTGATAAATTTACCTAAATTATGTGTATTTGTTGGGAAAACAGGAAAAGTTACTTCTTTTTCACACTATTTTATATTCTTGTATAGATTTTGTTTTATTATGATTTCTAATAAAATTATTTGGAAAAGGAAAAAGAAAACTGCAAGGGATTCCTTGGTTTTCTTCTCTGCTGCCCAAAATATTTAGGGCATCCAAGGGAAGGTGAAAAAACAATGTTTGAAAGTAATGATGAGATTGAAAGTATGGGTTTTTCTAGCTCTTGTAGAGAAACCATCACAGCTGTGGGTTGTAGGAAATAAAAGTTCTTGTATAATGTGAAACTAGTTCTTAAACTGCGAAGAAACTCAAATTAAGCATTATAATCTCAGCTAGATGATTTGCAGAATGGAGATCTCTCACTATTCTGTAGCCAGTTTAATCAATGACTGAATAATAACTCAGAGAACCTGGGAATAGCTTCCAAATGATTGCATTTTTCACTTTTAAAGTGTCTGTCAAATTATCCTTCGTGTATCCTAATATTTCTCATTATTAGTTTAAAAATTCCAATATTCAGCTCAAATCCCTCTGTATAAAACTCTGTTGCAAAGAGGTGCTGATGTCTGAGGGGAAACTGTGTTATCAGCTCTCCTTAAGAAGAGCATCTTTTTAATTAACTGAAAGATTCATAGTTCTCCAGCCAGATAATTCAAGGGCAGTGGCTCTCAGTATTTAAGTTCTATTTTGAAGAATCAGTTGGAATTCAAATACGTTTTCCAAACTCTATATTATAAAAGTTTAATATTCTGAATTTTCTATTTTATACATTCTGACATTTCAGCTTTGCATATATTGCTAATCCTTAAGCATGACAATTAGCTCCAGCATAGGATAATACAATGGTAAACTTGATGGTATAAATGCCATATATTGGTGGGGTTTGTCTGGGGATTCATATTACCAGGATATAAATCAATCAGCAATCACGAGAGAGACCAGTCAGCAGAACATCAACTTTGCTGCCTTAGATCGGCTTTGTCTAGCAACAAGCTGCATTAGGTAATCTACATCAGGGCTGCAGGCCAGATGTGTCACATGCTGGCCATGCCTATGCCCGATTTAGCAAAGGGGGGAAGTCACAATACATCAAATGATGACATTGTGACGATGCAACTTTGACACCCCGATCTACATGGAACATGCAGCTTATGATTGATGATTATTCATCAATTTCCTTTGTTGTCAAATAGTCACCAAGACCAAGTGATCTTTATAAAAAGTCCAGAGTTTCTGCTATCATCTCAAAACTTCTCTCCCCATCCTAGGATGGCCAAGATGGGAGAAAAGGACTTTCATCTTTGATGTGAAACAACATACCACTTTGCTCATGTAGAGTGTTAGCTTACATAAAACTCTTCAGAATCCTTGATGCTCTTTGTGGTTGGTTATTCACTTGCTGACATTATTCAACTCGGTAACATCATCAGTGCTAATGAGTATAGGGCTTGCTCTCTGTTTATATACAGTAGCTTTACATAGGGAACAAACCTCACACTAACACTGATGATGTCACCTAGTCAGGTAATGAAATGTCTACAAGCAAACAACGAAACTCAAGAGAGCACCCAGGATTCAACCCTGAGCTACAAATATTCTCTTTTATTGGAACTTAAACTCTTCCTCAGCTGGCATTCTCCAGCTGTATCAGAGCATTGTGCCCAACAAAAAGAGTTATGCTATAAAAAGTCCAGAGTTTCTGCTATCATCTCAAAACTGCTCTCCCCATTCTAGGATGGCCAAGATAGGAGAAAAGGACTTTCATCTTTGATGTGAAACAACCAGAGAAAATGAAAGGGATAATAATATTTGCCAGGAAACAAAAGGCTGTGGAGCATCTCAGGTTCTACCCAAAAGCAAACCATATGCCAACTTCCATTTTTACCAATATAGACTTTTTAGCATATAAGAATATATTTTCATTTTCAGTTCACAGTTATTAACAGAATAACAGAGTTGGAAAGGATCTTGTAGGTCAACTAGTCCAACTCCCTGCTATAGCAGGAGATCCTATACCATTTCTGACAACTGGCTGTCCAATCTCTTCTTGAAAGCCTCCAGTGATGAAGTATCCCCAACTTCTGATGGCAGGCTCTTTCATTGTCCTCAGAAGTTGTGGGTGCTTCATCACTGATAATAATAATAATAATAATAATAATAATAATAATAATAATAATAATAATAATAATAATAATATTTGACAGGAGACAATGGACTGTGGAACATCTTAGGTTGTGCCCAGTAACAAACCATTTGCCAACTTCCATTTTTAACAATACAGACCTTTTGGCATATAAGAATACATTTTCATTATCAGTTTACTTCCTATTGAGTAACCAGGGAACAAATGCAAGACACTTGCTAACCCTTTTCTCGCACACTTTCAAGTTGTTTGCTGATCTTCTGAAAAGTAGAATGCTTCTCTATTTTAATTTTCAATATGTGGTTTGATTTTTAATACCAAGTCTACATTTCATCAATTTGCATATAAATGCATTGTCAGGGAACTTAAAGAAATCTTTAATAAAACCACCAATTTGCATTTTAATGTATACCTTAACAATTTTTTGAGAACATATTTTAATAGAAATACCAAAGTATCATCAAAAATTGAAATTGTTGATCCTGAAGGAAAATATGGCAAACAAAATTAAGTTTTCTCAGATACCAAGCTTTATTGGATTGTGTTGAAAAACTCAAATATTGAGAAGAAAATACATCATATATTTATTAAAGTTTTTATGCACTCATCCTGAGGATTTAGAATGATAACAAAACTTTGCAGGAAAATCCAATAAAATAGAAATAATTTGTATCTTAAAGTTAAAATTAAAAATATGTTTGGTGGTTAGTGGTTAAAGTACCAGGCTAGAAAGCAAGAAACAGTGAGTTCTAGTCCTGAATTAGCCTTGAAAGACAGCTTGGTGACCCTGAGCCAGTCACTCTCTCTCAGCCCAACTCACCTCACAAGGTTGCTATTGTGAAGAAAATATGAGGAGGAAGGCATTCTACGGATACTGTAAACTAGGAATATACATGTCATGAGTCCCAAGAAAAATGCATTTTCTCCTGCAATGCACACCTTAAGGGGCTTCCTTTCCCCCTGATATTAGATGAGCTTCTTCCCTTTTGTCATTTCTCAAGGCCAGCAAAATCTGGTTATGTTATCAGACGTGGGGTACTCAGAGAACCAGAGATTTGCTAGAGGACGCCATTGTTGTGGTGGCCCTTTTTATCCTCTTTTTGCCTAGGGATTTGCATATTTGTTTTCTTATACCATGTATTTCTTAAAGTAGACTCCTATATTTTTTATATCTGTTGCTTTTATGTTAGTGATTTTTATCCAAATATTGTTGCTTGCTGTTTGATGAAGTGGGCAGCTACCATATATAGATTTGATGAATAAATCAGTAAAATATTTCTCCTGCCTTATCCCTAACTTCAAATTGGGTTGATTCAAAATACAAAATATGATCTTTAACTTTTCCAAAAATGGCCTGTTTCTGGAATGCAAATATCTTAACTATAAAATAATCAAGAAGGATATATCTTTGTACATGCTTCTTATAAAAATTACATCCAAGGTTATATAGGATCAGGATGATCTTCCTAGTTTATATCAATGTTGTGCAATTAAATAACTGTATTGTATTATTTCTGTGGTGGTAAAAGAAAAGGTTGGGCACCTCAAGTAGCATGAAGTCAGAACCATCTTCTTGAAGTTGCTTGATCATCCTCAAAAATGTTAAACATTTAACATTCAAATTTATATACCACTGGACCACACTGCCATTTAATTACTGTTGAAAATGGGTTCCAAATAGTGATACTTCCCACTCCATTTCTGAGACTATAATTGAGAAGGATGACAAAAAGTGGGAGAATCTGTAGACCAGTTGAATTATACTAGCATGAAAAAGGGACAATGTCATTGCTTTCTTCAAAGGTCTATTAGGATGACTGAAGTAAATTTGTTTCCTATTGATTTATAGGGTAGGACCCAAGTCAAAGAGAACTGCAGTCAGCCTTGATGCTGCAAATGTTTGATCATGGGATCGATGGATAAAGGACCAATCTACAGCCTAATTCAGAGGAAGAGGAAGCCAATTTTTCAGGACTAATAAGCACCTCAAAAGCCATTTTTATAACATGATTTCCATCCGAGGAAATTCTACATTTGCAGAAAGTTACCATAGGGATCTGGTCAGTCACAAAGCAACCATCCACCAAAAGCAAACAGGGTAGGACAAGAAGCAATGGGTGAAAACTAATCAAGGAGAGAAACAACTTAGAACTGAGGAGAAATTTCCTGACAGTTAGAAGAATTAATCAGTGGAACAACTTGCCCCCAGAATAGCAATAGCAATAGCAATAGCAGTTGACTTATATACCGCTTCATAGGCCTTTCAGGCCTCTCTAAGCGGTTTACAGAGAGTCAGCATATTGCCCCCAACAATCTGGGTCCTCATTTTACCCACCTCGGAAGGATGGAAGGCTGAGTCAACCCTGAGCCGGTGAGATTTGAACCGCTGACCTGCTGATCTAGCAGTAGCCTGCAGTGCTGCATTTAACCACTGCGCCACCTTGTGAATGCTCCAACACTGGAAGTTTTTAAGACGATGTTGGATAACCATTTGTCTGAAGTGGTGCAGGATTTCCTGACTAAGCAGGGAGTTGGACTAGAAGACCGCCAAGGTCCCTTCCAACTCTGTTATTCTATTCTATTCTATTCTATTCTATTCTATTCTATTCTATTCTAGGTAAAATGATTCCTTGCCCCTCTGTATGGAGACACAGGATGCTCCACTCCATTCTAGGTTATTTTTAATCTTTTTTTTAGGCACCCTTTCAAACAAAGCACTAGACTGTACCCATCCATCATTTTTATTTCTTGGGAATGTGTTATGTGCAGCTCAGAGGCATTCTTGGAAATAAAGAAGACAAATGTTCTTTGCTTTGCAACTTGCCAGCTTCCCATTTTATCTTCGGATGGGTCAAAAAGCCGGGTAAGTGCCAAGGGAAATGTCTACGGTTATATAGATACTCAAAAGTACCGTGTTCTATCACCTCCTCCACCTGGCCTCCTTTTGAAAATTGCCTTCATGACAGTGAGGTGTTTATAAATGATTCTATATTACATGCATATGTAAGGCTCAATTCTATTTCGGATAGCACTCATAAGACCTCTTGATATTTTGGTAGAACCTTTAAAACTTCTAATAAAATGAGGGGCAGCATTTTGTCTCAGCAGGGACATCGGGAAATAAACTGCTTAAAACTTTTCTTCTTTCTCAGTTTCCCCAATTCAAATATTGATATTTGTCACTTCTCTCTCCAAATAGTTGCCCAGCTAATTATTATTTTCTTCCTTAAAAGTGTTATATGTGTATCTATTCATTAAATATATATGAGCCATGGTGGCACAGTGGTTAGTATGTAGTACTGCAGGCTATTTCTGCTGGCTGGCAGCTGCCTGCAATTTGACAGTTCAAATCTCACCAGGCTCAAGGTTGACTCAGCCTTTCATCCTTCTGAAGTGGGTAAAATGAGGACCCAGATTGTTGAGGGCAATATGCTGACTCTGTAAACCGCTTAGAGAGGGCTGTAAAGCACTGTAAAGCAGTATATATGTCTAAGTGCTATTGCTATTGCTATTGCTTCTCAAATGCATGCTCAGGGCAGCTAATAATTAAAAACAATAAACAAAACCAAAGATAACATAAAATAACAGCCAAGTGACACATAGCAAACATCCACAATCGAAGCAAGCTTGCCCACATTACTAGACCATAGACTTGGGGGGGGGGGGGAGAATCAAACCTTTCACTGCCTTGTGAAAAACGCTGGTGTAGATTCAGCCTGGATTTTAAATTTGGTAAAAGAAAGCTTGAAAAGAAGTGATTAAATGTCATCTGTTCGCCAAACTACTGCTTGCACTACATTTTCCCCCCAGCTGGTTTTCCTTTTATTTTTTTCTGAATAACTACAATCTGATAACACTTTTTTTTGCATAATGTATCCTTTGGTCAATTAATTATCTGAATAAGAAATAAGGAAAAGGAAAGGTTTCAGCTCTTCTGTCAGAGCAATGCAGCTGCCCAGTAGATGTAAATTTATTAACGCATACAATAGAGTCTAAAACTCACTATCCACAGTCTCGTCCTTTTGAGGCAGCACAAAACTTTAGTATCCCATTCTTATTGCCCACTAATGACAATTACGCACTCTCCTTAAATAAAGTAAAGCATGATTTCTCTTTGTTATCAGCTAGACTTTTCCCTCTACAGCTGGTTTTGCAAGAAAATACAAAAGTTGCAGTTACAACTGATCTAAAATTTTGTTCCAGGAGAATTCAGATTGGAGGGGGAAAGTAATATGAAATTATTGGGGTGCCCTCCATGACAGCTGCTTAGGATCTTTGAATCTTTTGTGCAAAGGATTTGCTAACAAAGCTTATCTGCAAAATATAATTTTCCATTATAGTAGAATAGTGCATAATAATTTCTTTTTCCTAGTTAACCTATTTCAACACTTAATCTCTAAAGAACATCAGTTGTCACAAGAATGCCGGATTAACATAGAATGGCTTCCTTCTTCCATAGACAATAAGTTTCTTTTATTGTGAAATGGGATTTCTATTGAAACATTTTAGAACAGTTTTCCCAAACCTGAGCTATTCCAGATACATTGGAATTTAAGACTATGCTGAAGAGGAATTATGGAGATTAAAATAAGGGTTTTAAAACATACCACTTTGCTCACGTAGAGTGTTAGCTTACATAAAACTCTTCAGAATCCTTGATGCTCTTTGAGGTTAGTTATTCACTTGCTGACATTATTCAACTCGGTAACATCATCAGTGCTAACGAGTGTAGGGCTTGCTCTCTGTTTATATACAGGAGCTTTACATAGGGAACAAACCTCATACTAACACTGATGATGTTACCTAGTCAGGTAATGAAATGTCTACAAGCAAACAACGAAACTCAGAGAGCACCCAGGATTCAATCCTGAGCTACAAATATTCTCTTTTATTAGAATTTAAACTCTTCCTCAGCTGGCATTCTCCAGCTGTATCAGACCATTGTGCCCAACAAAAAGAGTTATGCTAGGTCAGGATTATAAGAAATGGAGGTTGTGAAGCTATGTAAACATATTAATCTACAATTAAAAATTGTGAAAGGATTTGGATAATAATTGGGATGAAATGCAGCTGTTCTCTTCTTTCTGTCAGCAGATTCATTAATGTCCATGTTCATTACATTAATGTTCATTAATGTCCATTAATGAATCCACGAAGTTAATCTTTATTTTCCCTCCACAATAAGCTTGTTCCTGAGCACCAGAAAGCCTGGAAAGAAGCCAAAATTGTGTATTATGTTTGGTTGACTGCTGCAACTCTCACAACATCAAATATCATAAAGTTGTTTTCCCAAAGTCTTGCTAGGAAGTAAAACAGAAATGAAATTTATCTTCCTCTCCATCCCAGCCATTAAATTTTGACTGCAGCTTTTTGAATTAAGAGGCAGAAGTATATCTCATAATATTTTAGAAGCATAAGGGTGAGTGACATGTCTGTGATTCCTTTTGTAACTGATTGGGTGCTTATATATCCTGCAATATTGACAATAGTCCTCTTTTGAATTGAGCATGTTTTAAGTTAAGCAAGTAGAAAAAGGAATCACATAAAACTCCTTTTCAGCAGGCTGATTGCAATAGGAAGAGGGAGGGATATCTGGTCACAATGTCTGCATCCCATTTCAGTTCCAGCAGTGGCTCCCAAGTTTTCATTTTAAATATAAATTAGCTATATAAATTAGCATACATAAATTTCAGGCAAATTGATGTTCCCTTCTGTCTTGGTTTGTGGTGTGTTTTAGAATTCTCTTTCCCCCTTTTTCTTTTTTGATCATCATGCAAGATACTGTCTAAAAGCAGTTTGATCATTAGAAGCAATCATTTGTCTAATTATTCTTGTAAAATACAGGATTTATTTTTCTTGAAATGAAACGTCTTATGTTATGTAGGCTGTGAAAGATAAAAATATAGTTCTATAAAATGGAAATGAAAAAGGGAAGAAAGAGAGACTATCACCAAAAGCACGGCTGTCATTGGAATGAGATCAATTCTTGGAGACTTTAAGGAGTTACTTGAAAGACAATGCCGGTGGGATATATGGCACAGGATGAATGTTTATCCGACAAATGTGAGACAAAGCTGAAGCATTTATCAAAAATAAATGATGAGAGGAAACTAAGGTGCTTATTTTTAGAAAACAAGTCCTTCCTCAACAATGTTCCTTTTCTCCCAGATTATATAATTTCTATCAGATGATTGGTGTGTTGAATTCACAGCTAATTCTCACATAGACTATATATTTCTAGAATAATCTCTTCTAGAATAAACTTTGAAGTATGTCAAATGTTGACTCCCATATTCTCAAATGGGTTGGCTGGGGACAATTTGAATTGTAGATTCAATAGATTTCTGATGCATCTGGCCAAATTGGGTAATTGAAATGATGAGAAACATGGATATCAAAACACAAGCATAAACCTTTTTTATTTATAAAACCCTTCATTAGAAATTGATCAGCTAGGTTTATATATTTTCAGGCAATCAGCTGGGTTTCTTTTTCTTTTGCCCCCAAAGTACAAATTTCAGCTAGGGGTTTCAGGTGTGATTTGTACACAATGAATATATAATCAGCAATTAAATAACCCAGATACAAAATTACTTTCGGCAAACCACATTTCTCTGGAATTTTCAGTCATACATCTTTGATATATTGAATATGTTATCTAATAAGGCCTCCCTTGGCAAGCCAACCTCCAACAGATTATTTCAAGCAGTCTTTAGGTCTCTACCTGCTTGTTCTGAAAGGTAGTTAAAGCAATATATTTGGAGTATTATTACTTATTATTTTGCCTAAATGAACTAAATTATTAAATATAAGAGTTATTTCTCTAGCTGGTATTGTCTTCAAACTTTCTGTTAAAAAATTAGAGTGTTGCAATTTTGCCTTTCTTTGTGAAAAAGCCTGCATCATACTGTATATCTGACACATGCTTGCACTGTATTATTTCAAACTAAAATTTACTCAAAATGGATAAACATAACTACTACCAATGGAAAACACATCCCTGTTATTCACCTTCTATTTTTTATCATGAAGCTCATCTGATCAGGAAAAGAACCAGGGCCGTTTAGACCCAATATAGAGACCTAGTAGCTCTCCCTTTGAGTCTCATTACTGAGAATCACATTTCTTTAGATTGTTATGTTTTGTTTATTTCAGCTTCTTTAACTGTATTTTATATGGCAATGTTGTCTGAAATAATAATTTCAATTCTTTAAGATACTCCGTAAGACATTCCAAAGGTGCTTTTTCAAGAGGCAACTGGACTTTCTTGTTTTTCTTTGAAGACGTTTCACTTCTCATCCAAGAAGCTTCTTCAGCTAAATACCTACATTTATGTAGCTACGGTAGACTGTATGTTGTTGTCTGTACATAATTAGATGTGACCCCAAAAAAGTTCAAAATGGTGCTTAAGCTATCCACTATTCCAATGCTAGAATGAAATAAACCCATGCAAACCACCTGTAGGAGTATAAAATGCTAGTTGTATGGAAATATCTACCTGGGTAATGTTTTAATTTTCAGCACAGCACAGTTCCAAAATCAATCCTGGGGTTTAAATCAAAATGACTTGCATTCAAATGTTAGAAATTGGTCTGCCCCTGGCCTGAATTCAAAGACATGCTGCTTCTTGCGTGATCTCACCAATGGGATGCCAAGTTCTTATTTGACTGGTAATATTTTGTAGAAATTATGTTGAAGAAGATTTGCAGTTTCTTAACTCAATGCACAATATGCTTGTTTTGTGTTTGGGAAAAAAACTGATTCTAACGAACAGAATCTTTCAAAAGAATGAAATACTATATAATCCCACTGTAAATTAGTTTTAAAATAGTCTCGCATCTGCCCCAGAGTTATTCTACTATTTCTAATCTAATTTGTAAATCACATTTGAAAAATAAGTTTATAATCTCCGATATCACCATATATCTCTTAGCTGTAGTTCCAGCATCGAAATAAAATATTATTAATCCTGTGAAGAAATTTCCCTTTTTATTGTTTGTTGAATAATACCTTAGAAATAATTCTAGCGTAAGTCAAAAAAGTAATCATGATATCCCAATGCCCTCTTTCCATTGACTAGTTTCATTTTAAATTGTATGAGGGGAGGGAAATGTACTTTTTTTCAGGCTTGGAGAGTTCTTAAATCTCATATGGAGTGGAAATTTATTCTGGATATCAAGAGCCAAGGTGGTGCAGTACTGCAGGCCACTTCAGCTGACTGCTATCTGCAGTTCAGAGGTTCAAATCTCACCGGCTCAAGGTTGACTCAGCCTTCCATCCTTCAGAGGTGGGTGAAATGAGGACACAGACTGTGGGGGCAATATGCTGACTCTGTAAACCGCTTAGAGAGGGCTGAAAGCCCTATGAAGCGGTATATAAGTCTAACTGCTATTGCTATTGCTATTTTCAAGGAAAAAATTGACCTGGAAAGAATTCGGGGAGACCAAAATGGATATATGGCAAATTTTGAAAGAAAAAAAATCTGAAACAGAGAGGAGATAAAATAAATGTCAATAGATAGGAGAGAGATGATAAAGAAAGAAATAGTGCAAAATCACTTTTTTTAACACATCAGAGTTTGAAGCCAATACTTACAGTTGTTTTTTTGGATCCTGAATCATTAAAGAGCCACAGTTCAAATTCAGAGGCAGCTATGAGGCTTTTTATGGTTGGTAGTTTTCTAATTACTGTTAAGGGATGTGGTGGCACACAGGCTTAATGATGCTGGAACTATCAGCCAGAAATGTTTTGCATTCCAGTGGTTGGAGCCTGACTCCATGAGATGGGGTGAAATCCCATTGCTTGCTCCCTGGCTCCTGCCCACACAGCAGTTTGAAAGCAACCCACATTATACGTAAATAAATGGTTATCACTTTGGTGGGAAAACCTAGCTGCATTCATGTATGAAGAGAGCGGAAGCCAGTGCTGGACCTGGCTGGACGTAGGGCAATGCAACACAAGGCGAGGCAAGACCAGCAGAGGAGCTTGGAAAAGCAAGCAACCTGAAGCCATTAGTCAGCTGCCATAAGCTAGTTCGCACTCTGTGGCGCACCAAGGATAAGCATACAAGTGCTGAAGAGAATGAATTAGCAATTTAGACAGTCAGGACTGCATTGCATCTATCATTTGATCAGTGCTAATCAGCAATATTAATCTCCCCTGTTCAGATAATGTCACCAGAGAATCAAATAACCAATATTTAGTATTTTGTTGCAGTTAAATAATGAAGTAAATAATGACTGTTTTCAATTTAAGTTATCTTGGCTGACTAAGAGAGCCAGTTTGGCATAGTGATCAGGTGCTGGTATAGAAACTGGGAAATGGTGAGTTCTAGTTCTCATTTAAGGTATGAGTACACTGCTCAGTCACTATGTGAGGGAGATGGGTATCTCTAGATTTGGTAGATAGGTAGATGATGGATAGATCGATAGACAGACAGACTACTTTGGGCATATCACTCTCTCTAAGCCCACTTCACAAGGTTGTTTCATGGAAAAAATAGCAATGTATATATATGTGTGTGTGTGTGTGTGTGTGTGTGTACATATGTAATATGTACATATATTAGGCAGACGTCTCCCTAATATGTACATATACATATTAGGCAGACATCTTAGCCTAATGGCTAAGACGTCTGCCTAATATGTAATATAGCCCAGGTTCAAATCCCAGTAAGGGTATGGCTAGCTGATGAGAGCTAAATAGCTTGAAATAGATCTATACTAGTCTCCCTTTATTTATTTATCAGCACAAATACAACATATATATATATGTATGTATGTATGTATGTATGTATGTATGTATGTATGTTTGTGTATGTGTGTGTATGTATGTATGTATGTGTATGTATATGTATGTATGTATGTATGTATATATATATATATATATATATATATATATATATATATATATATATATATATATATATATATTCCTTTGTGTTGTATAAGTGAAAGGCAGACTATAAAATTTAACAATAAAAAAACTTTACATAAAATACTTCAGATAAACAAAATATTTACTACAAGATTCTTATATGATACATGTGCTGAGGTGAGCTAATCCATATGAATGGGCTTGTTAGTAAAGGTCATTACGATTTAGCACTATATGAGAATAAAATATTGTACATTTTTCAATAAGACAAAAGTCAAAACAAATCCCAACTTGATGTTATGAGTCAATCAAACCATTGTTTTTACCAATAATGAAGTTTTATCTGCTCAGTAAGAATAAGAAAGGTGTGTGTGTGTGTATGTGTGTGTGTGTGTGCGTGCATAGCTAGGATTGCCACTGAAAGTTTGGGAGTGAAAAATCTTGGTAAAAAGATCAAAGGAAATACTCATGTATGAAAATGGTGACTTATATTAAAATCAATATCAGGATCATTTCCCATTTTATTTCTCTCCAATTTTTGTATAACTTTTTAACACTTACTACGGTTGCACATTTAGCTGAAAGAAATTCTCCAATGACTAATTAAGGCCATATTTTTTTTATTTTAAAAATCTTCATATTTTATAGGCTTTCTGCTGAATTGATGTAAGGAAGTGATTAAAAAAGGCAAGGTAATGTGAAGTGCCTCAAGTCAGATGAACTCTAATTTAACAAGTGAATAATGAGGAAATTTAAAAGTCACATTGAGATGTTTTTGACACTGACCCGC
This sequence comes from Thamnophis elegans, assembly GCF_009769535.1. Classification (NCBI taxonomy): domain Eukaryota; kingdom Metazoa; phylum Chordata; class Lepidosauria; order Squamata; family Natricidae; genus Thamnophis; species Thamnophis elegans. The sequence goes on from NC_045542.1 coordinate 81,252,686, forward strand.
TGGGAAAGGTAACAGCTGTCCAGGCAGGAGAAATGCAGGAATACTTTCCCACAGGAATTCAGATTTGTCATCTGTTCAGAGAAGTCTCCAGAGAACTTCCACAAGCTTCTGATTCTATTACTGGCCACATGATTTATTTTATAGAAGATCTCAGGTGGAAAACAAAATAAAAAAAATTAAAATGTTGATATTGAAAAAGCAAAGCAGCACCATTTGTAGCACAAGCTTTCAAACTGGATATCATGTCTGTGATGAGCTATTATATCACTTATATTGGTGCCAGAAGAGCCCACCTGAACACAGTTCATGGCCAGAGCAGGGCAGTTATCAAAAGCAATGGAGTTCAGACCTATAATCTACTGAGAAATCTGCCAAACATAACCTCCGTTAAAATAAATTGAGGTGGCATATGAGCAGAAACCCTGCTCTGTGCAGCTCTCATTCAACTAATCGAGGCCTGCTGAACCATTACATTGATCTATGCTTCATCCATGTCTATGCATATTTAGTGAATAACGCTGACTATAAAACACATTTACTGCACATTGCTGGAAGTTCAATTGCTACCATAAGAGCAACCCCAAACACCTGCTGTTTTATTTGGGTGTTATTTTCCTCAATCTTCTCAGAGATATTTCCCTCAGCTGCCAACTTTTAAGTGTCACTTTTCTGCAGTGAGGAATGGGAGGTGAGATGAGAACACCATATAAGAGCTCATCTGAGAAACAAAGCCACTTCATTAGAGTAATAGTCCTTTTGTGGAGTTGTCTTTCAAACTGATCGGCATAAAAGCATTTAGAACAAGGACTCAAGTTTGTGTCTTTCTCTTCGCTCCCCATTTTGGGGAAACAGCAGTAACTCTCATTGATCCGGTAGTCTCTTCAACTAAAGAATACTAAAAATGTAATGGAACATTTATGCCACATCTGAAGTGATATTTGAGACAGGATCAATTATAGACTTATTAAAAAATGAATTGCTCTCATATAAAGTTTATTGAGGGGATTTTTGGAGGGGAGAGAAGTACCAATTTTATGAGTCCACAACTGATTGCTCATTCCTTTCCCATTACAGCATCTCTGGTAAGCAGAAAATGCTTCCTTATGCTGAGCATCAATAAGGAGTGAACATGGGGAATTTAAACTCTGTTTATACTGGCTTTTTAATAATTTAACTAATCATAGTTTATTCTAGTGAACCTTGGAAACTGTAACTGTGATGAGAATTCTATCACAGATTGCCACAAAGGGGTTGCCACAAAGAAGAGGGAGTCAAACTATTTTCCAAGGCACCTAAGGGTAGAACAAGAAGCAATGGGTGGAAACTAATCAAGGAGAGAAGCAACTTAGAACTGAGGAGAAATTTCCTGACAGTTAGAACAATTAATCAGTGGAACAGCTTGCCTCCAGAAGTTGTGAATGCCCCAACACTGGAAGTCTTTAAGAAGATGTTGGATAGCCATTTGTCTGAAACGGTATAGGGTTTCCTGCCTAGGCAGGGGGTTGGACTAGAAGACCTCCAAGGTCCCTTCCAACTCTGCTATTGTATTGTATAGATCTCTAACCCTGAATTCTGAATTATCTTTTAGTTTTAGATAACATAATAGAAAAGAGACTTTCAATTTTTAGTTGCTGGGTTCCTCTTTAATTGTACATGAAATTCACCATCTCAAAACGCATACATGCCTGCACAGGTACCTATACACACAGATAGATGCATATAGGCCTTCAGGGATGTCTGTACAATTACTTCCTTTGCAATTAAGTGGGTTATTGCAGAGATAAAATCTGTAGCATCCCAGCTATGACAAACATTCCTGCACCTTTAATTGGGTCACAATAGAAAAGATTTGCGCATATGGCATTTGCCATGCAGAGGAAAAACCAAATCAGTGATTCCCCGCCCCTTTTTTTGCGTGTATAATTACTGCCTGTACAGAAATTCCACTTTGATTCACACACACCTTCTGGTTTTTTTTCCTCCCTTCTTTAAAGAAAAGTTGAAGTCCGTGCACCTTAATGTCACCGAGGTTGAGGAACACTGCATTAAGCCCTTTATGGGTAACTGTAACTCTCCCGCCAACAGTGCAGAAACTACACAAAGAAAATAGAACCTGCCAGTGTACTACTATTGGTGCTGCTGAAGTCCAGGGCACAAAATAAACTATTTTTATTTCAGAGAGGAAGTTTTTAGCTGGGGAATAAGCATAGGTTGTTGTTTTTTTAGCAGCAGTATAATCTATTTCAATCTACTTTAGGCATCTTTTAAAATGGCAGTAAGTCACCCTCCCCCCCGGGGTCCAAGACTTAAGACAGGCTTACAATCAAACTCCAATCGATATATGACATATTAAAGTTTGAACGGGAGGTGAGTTTTGAAGCGATGCATAGATGAAGCTGCAGCCATCACTTCCAACTGTAGGTTCCAACTGATTGCATCTCCCACAGAACTGAGAAATAAATCACTCTGGTGCCAGAAGCCCTTTATGTTAACATTTTACCATTGGATTATTATTGGACATACACGGTTTAGTATTTATAGAAGGGTTTTCATCACTGCCTATTGATTCCTTGTCTTCCAAAGGAACAGGCAATTAAAATACAGGGGTTTTCTCACACAAAAAAGCCAGAATAATTTAACACAGATTTTCATATGTAAAAAAAATCTGCTTTATCAGTTTAGAATATTGCAGAAGATGGTCTTAACTAAAAATGTGTTATCTCTCCTAGTTATATAAATGGGTACCATTTTTGTTCTTCTCTACAGAAAAACTTAGTAAGTACTATATATTAGCTTCCTCGGGACTGACAGTTTGACTCCCCTGTTTATAGCTGTAAAGGGTATTTTGCCATTGTCTTCCCTTAGGAGTCTTTTTCTTTTACTTCTTGGTCCTTTCCATTCTCCTGATATTCCCCAAGGATCTCTCACACAAGCATGAACAATATCTGATCTTGTTTATTTTTTTACAAATCAGTCAAAGTCAAGATGAACTTGATCATCTTGTAGTGAAGGAAAGGCACATCACTGTTCTACCTCTGATATATGTCAGATGGACAAACGTACTCTTAAATAATTACCATCAGTGATGGGTTCCTACCAGTTCAGCCCCGTCCGGCCAAACTGGTAGTGGTTTGACAGCCTGGGTCACTGGAACCGGCAGTGACCCAGGCCTGCCACACCCTTGAACCGGTCCCCCAGCAGTGATGGGTTCCTACCAGTTCAGCCCCGTCCAGCCAAACTGGTAGTGGTTTGGCAGCCTGGGTCACTGGAACCGGCAGTGACCCAGGCCTGCCACACCCTTGAACCGGTCCCCCAGCAGTGCCATAGGAGCCGCCATCTTTGTTTTAATAGTACTGTGCATGCGCGCACTGCACGCATCAAGTGCGTGCATGCACTGCGCAACCATGAGTGAACTGGCAGTAGCGGCTTCTGGAACCCACCCCTGATTGACCTCCAAATATCTTGGAAACAAGCAAATTGGCATGTGGCAGCTGCTCTTATTTGGTGTCACGTATGAAGGAGGTAAACTTTTAAGCCCGCATGGTATTTTCACAAAAGCATTGCTGTTTTCATTTTGCAGGTGTCCTCAATTCAATCTACTGCCAAACATAAAAGATTATACATTTTTGCACCTCACTTTATAAGCTACACACCATTGTCATGTTCCTAAGAGACAACAGAATTGACCCAGAAGGTGAAATTTATTATTATACTATAATGAAAATAAAATGATTTCCTGACAACTTTGATAAGTTAACAAGCGGGGCCTTGTGATTTTCCAGAAGAATACAGAATCTTAAAACAGCTTATTTTGTAAAAGGTGGCAAAGGAAATCTGGGAGAGCAGCAGCTTCAAAAGTAGCAACCAGCAGAGCAATTAACCTGTAAAGATAACACAGTATGTGGTAGGGAATGCAATTAGTTTCTCTTATCTGTTTATACAAACTCACAGACTTGTGGTACTTGCTGTCTCACATAAGGTTGACTCTCCTGACAGGGGCATTTTACCATTGTCTTCTTTTAAGAGTCTTCCTTTTATTTCTCACATGATACGGTGTGTTGTCTCACATAATAAGGATGATTATTATCTCACATAATGATTGTCTCACAAAATAAGGACCAGGACTTTTATTTGAGAAAACAAGCTATTGATGATGAGAAGGGAAAGGTTGCATTATTAACATCACATTGTTTGGGAGTTTTTAATGTATGATACGGAACACAATGAGAATTAATCCACAACCTCACCCAGCCATATATCAATAGCTGCCCCTTTCTATTTCATCAGGTAACAGCAGAGGAAAAGGACCAATCACATTGATGTTGCTATCTCCATTCCAGCAGTCATTTTCAGAATTAGAAATGGTGGACACTTATGTCAGGTTTGGAAAAAAATCAAGAAAGAAGAGCTTTTCCTTCATCTAAACTCCCACCAGGTTACTTCAGTCAGGATGGAGGAAGAGAAAAGAGATCAGTTTTGTGGAGATTTTTGTCCAACATGATTTTTAAATTTCCCCCTCTGAAAGCAATAGGGAGAATTCAATGAGGCTCAAATCAGACTACTGTGGATCTAATATGGGGAAGTGAGGAGATTCCATGGATCTTAGTGGGTTCTAACTTGCCCTCCTTACAATCTGTCTCCAAAATATTCAGAACTTGAAGCAGAGGTGGCACCACAGATAGCAATAGCACAGAGTGCTTTACCACACTCTCTAAATGGTTTACAGAGTCAGCATATTGCCCCAATAATCTGGATCCTCATTTTTCCAGCCTCTGAAGGATGGAAAGCTAAATCAACCTTGAGACAGTCAGAATTGAACTCCTAACAATGAGCAGTGAGTTAGCCTGCAATACTGCATTCTAACCACTACGCCATGACGGCTCAAAGATCATTTTTGTTTTCCTGACCTTCAAGAACTGAGCTGTTGAGACAACCCATTTTCACTCCATTCTATTCTAATCAGCATGGACTTTTCCAAATAGGTGCCAGAGAATGCTAGGTTTTCCCTTTCCTTTCTCATCCCATTATTCTTTTGTGCCAGGTCTATTGCTTTCATCGCTCATACTTTAGATGCAGTTGAAGCCTTTCTGGATGAATGGGCTTTTAATAAATTCATATTTTAAAATAATAATTTTGAGATTGTGATCTTACACATGGGATTGTCTGCTGCTGAAATCATAAGAGGCATGTTGGTACATATATAGCTTGGGTTGCCTAAAATGTTGAAGGCAGGCATATAAATTTAAAAAGAACTTGATGGCCTGATCATTTGAAAGACAAAGTATTCACAAATGATTCTTTCCAAATGTTATAGATCGTTCTACATTATTTAGAGCAAAAAAGGAAAGTGGAAGGTAAATGTACCACCTGGTCACTTTGAAGCATTTCAAAACAATGGAAATTGCCTTCTGGGACATGTGCTTTCTAAGCCTTTCCCTTCTTCTCCCTAGATGTTGCTGTAGCTGCTTCTATTCTGTCTCTCTCTTGATTTTATGTTATACAGCTTTGCGTCACCCCATTTTTGTTCACCTGGTCCCAGGGACCCTCCTGCTTTGTTTTACACCGCCTGTCACTGTAAAGGGGAATTTTATTTCCAGTCATGGTTCTTTTCAATCTCATATCTCATTAGTTGGAAGCACTGAGGGCATCAAATAGAAAGAAGAGATGAATGAACCTTTCACTTCCTGCAGCCGGATGGAAACGATTGATAGAAAACTCTATCTATGAAAAATGAGCAAGTATTGACGAGGTGTTCTGGCTCATTATAAATCCACTTTAGGGTCAAATAATCAACCAGGTTGTACAGCAGTCAGCAAACTGTTGGCTTCTACATATATCTTTTGGCTGGAACATTTTATTTAGCTAGAACATACACCGTATAAATAAATAACAAAATGTACAAAGCATTCCTAATAGGAACACTGGTAGGTTTTAAGTCATCTGCAATCTAAGCTCTTTAGAGCTAACTAGGCAAGCCATAAAATAATTAAAACTAAGCATAAGCATTCCTGTAGCTTCCTTTCTTTGCTGCCACATAGGCATGCATGCATGATCGTGGTATGAAAGGGTGAAGCAAAAATGAAATCTAGCAGCCTCTTTCTAATAATAAAGCTAGTCATATTTTATAAAACTCATCATATTTTATAATGCCCCAAAATGTGCTTTGGAGGGTCTCTCTAAGCTCTTTGGAATAGAAGGGAAGAGATGAGAAAATATTAATGGGATGGGGAAAAATCCATCTGCATAAGGTCAAATTTCATTCCTATTCTTAGTTGTGTTATTGACATCAGTAGGATTCTTTTTTGAATGAAGGTGGTCCAGCTAATACATGGAAAAGAAAAAAAAATACCCAAGGAATACATGATCACCAGAATATTCTGAGTTCAACCATTTGAAACTCAGCAGCTCATGCCTTTGCTTTCTTCTAACCAGGGGTGGGTTTCAAAAATTGTTCGAACCACCTCTGTGGGCGTGGCCTCCTTTGTGGGAGTGGCTTGCCGCCCATGTGACCGGATGGGAGTGGCTTGCCGCCCATGTGACCGGATGGGAGTGGCCTGCCACCCATGTGACCTGGTGGGAGTGGCCAAGACGATGTTATTACTAGATATTACTAATTACTAGATATTATTAATATTACTAGATCATTATTAATGCATAGATAACTGTGGGACATTACACACCACCCACACCCACAAACTATGACAGTGCTAGGAAAACACCAAAAAAATAAAAATCCCCCCCCCCCAAAAAAAAAAGAAAGACTGCCAATGAAACCAGTTTTTTTTTCTTAAGCCTAAGAACAGGAAAGACTAAGTCACTGGAATAAAAACCATCAAGGCAATGTGGAAAATTATAAAGGACAGGCACTCACAGAACCATCAACCACCTCAGAATTACCTAAACAAGTAAGGTGACCAGATTTTCAGATTGGTAAAGAGGGACACCATTGACCGGGGGGGGGAGCTAGGCCACGGCAGTTACTGCCAGCCTGCGACCTTGCTAGGTACGTCTGGTCACCTTAATTATATACATCCTCTCTCTCTCTATCCATCCATCCGTCTGTCTGTCTATCTGACTGCCTATCTAGTTATGGTATCCCTCTCCCTCTTTCCCCCCTCTCTTTCTCCATCCATCTATCTGCTTGCCTACCTATCTCTCTCTCTTTCTCTCTATCCATCCGTCTATCTGCCTGCCTAACTGTCTATCTAGTTATGGTCTCTCTCTCTCTCTCCCTCTCCCTCCCTCATTATCATCTATCTCAGTGTTTCTCCACCTTTTTATAAAAATATTTTTTTTATTTTTTTTGTTACATAGACAACACATACCCACAACAATAAAAACAAAACAAAACAAAAAGAAAAAAACCCATCATCACATATAGCATGTCGTTTGGTTACAAGTGTTTTAACATTTATCATTCTTATACATTTATTATTTCATTTAATAGGTTATAATATACAGTTTGGGTTGCTTTGTTTACCATCCCTTCCTCCTGTTATAACACCACCTTATTTTCCCTTTCTTTTCTCCCTTCCTCCATTCTCTACTTTCTTCCTTCCTGCTCTCCTTTCCCTTCCTTCTTCCTGTACCTTTCTCCTACTCCTACTCTTCCTCATCCCCTTCCTACCCTCTCTCCTCCTCTTTCTCTCCTTTCCATCCTCCTCTCCTTACCTCTTTCTTTTCACCCTCCCTCCCTTCTCTACTTTCCTCCTTCTTCCTCTCCTTCCCCTTCCTTCTTCCCTTCCCTTTCTCTTACTCCTGCTCTTCCTCTTCCCCTTTCTACCCTCTCTCCCCCTCTTTCTCTCCTTTCCATCCTCCTCTCCTTACCTCTTTCTTCTTTCCCCCATCTTCCTTTCATTCTCTCCTCCTTTCTCCCTTTCTCCCAACTCCCTTTCTGGGAGTTGAAGTCCACACACTTTCAAGTCTCCAAGGTGGAGAAAGATTGATCTATCTAATTAATATAATTATTTCTCCCTCTCTTTTTCACTCTCTTTCCAGCGCACACCCGCAAATGCATAGGGCAGCCCACCTCACACACAGGTAACTCCGGGCGGCTTACGGGAAGAGGACAGCCGACCACTCACCCACGCGGGGGGGGGGGCAGGATTTCGCCAAGAAAAGTTAACTTTCCTGCGAAAGGGGCCGGCAGCCTCTCAGCTCTTCCCGGCCGGGAAGACCTCCCCCCACTTCCACTCCTGCTGCGACCCTCCTCCCGCCTCCTCGGAGCTTCAAGCAAGCTAACTGGGAAGGCTGGGGAAGAAGAAGAAACGGAGGCGCGAGGTCAGCGGTCCTTGGGGGCGTGGCGGAAGCGCTGCAAAAGCGCCCCTTTCCCAGCTCGGCTGCCGTTGCTGCTGCTCATGGCAGAAGGGGAAGAGGAGGAGGAGGAAGAGAAAGCGACGGGGCGGTCCCTGCAGCCGCCGACGTGGGAAAGGTGCGCTTTGACAGGGCTCCCACAGCCCTGCCAAAGCGCCCCTTTCCCAGCTCGGCTGCCGTTGTTGCTGCTCATGGCAGAAGGGGAAGAAGAGGAGGAGGAAGAGAAAGCGATGGGGCGGTCCCTGCAGCCGCCGATGCGGGAAAGGTGCGCTTTGACAGGGCTCCCACAGCCCTGCCAAAGGGCCCCTTTCCCAGCTCGGCTGCCGTTGCTGCTGCTCATGGCAGAAGGGGAAGAGGAGGAGGAGGAAGAGAAAGCGGCGGGGCGGTCCCTGCAGCCGCCGACGCGGGAAAGGTGCGCTTTGACAGGGCTCCCACAGCCCTGCTAAAGCGCCCCTTTCCCAGCTCAGCTGCCGTTGCTGCTGCTCATGGCAGAAGGGGAAGAGGAGGAGGAGGAAGAGAAAGCGGCGGGGCGGTCCCTGCAGCCGCCAACGCGGGAAAGGTGCGCTTTGACAGGGCTCCCACAGCCCTGCCAAAGCGCCCCTTTCCCAGCTCGGCTGCCGTTGTTGCTGCTCATGGCAGAAGGGGAAGAGGAGGAGGAGGAAGAGAAAGCGGCGGGGCGGTCCCTGCAGCCGCTGATGCGGGAAAGGTGCGCTTTGACAGGGCTCCCACAGCCCTGCCAAAGCGCCCCTTTCCCAGCTCGGCTGCCGTTGTTGCTGCTCATGGCAGAAGGGCAAGAGGAGGAGGAAGAGAAAGCGGCGGGGCGGTCCCTGCAGCCGCTGATGCGGGAAAGGTGCGCTTTGACAGGGCTCCCACAGCCCTGCCAAAGCGCCCCTTTCCCAGCTCGGCTGCCGTTGCTGCTGCTCATGGCAGAAGGGGAAGAGGAGGAGGAGGAAGAGAAAGCGGCGGGGCGGTCCCTGCAGCCGCTGATGCGGGAAAGGTGCGCTTTGACAGGGCTCCCACAGCCCTGCCAAAGCGCCCCTTTCCCAGCTCGGCTGCCGTTGCTGCTGCTCATGGCAGAAGGGGAAGAGGAGGAGGAGGAAGAGAAAGCGCCGGGGCGGTCCCTGCAGCCGCTGATGCCGGAAAGGTGCGCTTTGACAGGGCTCCCACAGCCCTGCCAAAGCACCCCTTTCCCAGCTCGGCTGCCGTTGCTGCTGCTGTGGGCGGAAGGGGAGGAGGAGGAGGAGGAGGAAGATAAAGCAGCGGGGTGGTCCCTGCAGCCGCTGATGCCGGAAAGGTGCGCTTTGACAGGGCTCCCACAGCCCTGCCAAAGCACCCCTTTCCCAGCTCGGCTGCCGTTGCTGCTGCTGTGGGCGGAAGGGGAGGAGGAGGAGGAGGAAGAGAAAGCGGCGGGGCGGTCCCTGCAGCCGCTGATGCGGGAAAGGTGCGCTTTGACAGGGCTCCCACAGCCCTGCCAAAGCGCCCCTTTCCCAGCTCGGCTGCCGTTGTTGCTGCTCATGGCAGAAGGGCAAGAGGAGGAGGAAGAGAAAGCGGCGGGGCGGTCCCTGCAGCCGCTGATGCGGGAAAGGTGCGCTTTGACAGGGCTCCCACAGCCCTGCCAAAGCGCCCCTTTCCCAGCTCGGCTGCCGTTGCTGCTGCTCATGGCAGAAGGGGAAGAGGAGGAGGAGGAAGAGAAAGCGGCGGGGCGGTCCCTGCAGCCGCTGATGCGGGAAAGGTGCGCTTTGACAGGGCTCCCACAGCCCTGCCAAAGCGCCCCTTTCCCAGCTCGGCTGCCGTTGCTGCTGCTCATGGCAGAAGGGGAAGAGGAGGAGGAGGAAGAGAAAGCGCCGGGGCGGTCCCTGCAGCCGCTGATGCCGGAAAGGTGCGCTTTGACAGGGCTCCCACAGCCCTGCCAAAGCACCCCTTTCCCAGCTCGGCTGCCGTTGCTGCTGCTGTGGGCGGAAGGGGAGGAGGAGGAGGAGGAAGATAAAGCAGCGGGGTGGTCCCTGCAGCCGCTGATGCCGGAAAGGTGCGCTTTGACAGGGCTCCCACAGCCCTGCCAAAGCACCCCTTTCCCAGCTCGGCTGCCGTTGCTGCTGCTGTGGGCGGAAGGGGAGGAGGAGGAGGAGGAAGAGAAAGCGGCAGGGCGGTCCCTGCAGCCGCTGATGCGGGAAAGGTGCGCTTTGACAGGGCTCCCACAGCCCTGCCAAAGCGCCCCTTTCCCAGCTCGGCTGCCGTTGTTGCTGCTCATGGCAGAAGGGCAAGAGGAGGAGGAAGAGAAAGCGGCGGGGCGGTCCCTGCAGCCGCTGATGCGGGAAAGGTGCGCTTTGACAGGGCTCCCACAGCCCTGCCAAAGCGCCCCTTTCCCAGCTCGGCTGCCGTTGCTGCTGCTCATGGCAGAAGGGGAAGAGGAGGAGGAGGAAGAGAAAGCGGCGGGGCGGTCCCTGCAGCCGCTGATGCGGGAAAGGTGCGCTTTGACAGGGCTCCCACAGCCCTGCCAAAGCGCCCCTTTCCCAGCTCGGCTGCCGTTGCTGCTGCTCATGGCAGAAGGGGAAGAGGAGGAGGAGGAAGAGAAAGCGCCGGGGCGGTCCCTGCAGCCGCTGATGCCGGAAAGGTGCGCTTTGACAGGGCTCCCACAGCCCTGCCAAAGCACCCCTTTCCCAGCTCGGCTGCCGTTGCTGCTGCTGTGGGCGGAAGGGGAGGAGGAGGAGGAGGAAGATAAAGCAGCGGGGTGGTCCCTGCAGCCGCTGAGGCAGGAAAGGTGCGCTTTGACAGGGCTTCCTCTCCGGAGAGGTGTTTTTTAAAAAGAAAAACCCTGCAGGCACCCAGCGACAGGGGCTAGGAACCCGGAAGTTAATTACTTCCGGGTTCACTGACGAACCGGATCGCAAGAACCGGTGCGAACCGGGAGGAACCCACCCCTGCTTCTAACAGAAAATGAAACCATCTGTTCCTTGTCAATGATAAGCACATACTTGATTCCATGCTTAGTAAAATGAAACTCTGCTCACTCCAAAGTCAAAACAATGAGTTTCCATTGATTGGTGTTATATTTATAGCACCTAAGCACCTCCCATCCCTAAATGGAGTCTTTTAAATAAGGACAAACTTGGTTTTAACAAGCAAATTTGACAATGGATTCAATTGTCCCTTATTAGTGCAACAGCAGAAGTCAGCAATGGATTGACACTGTGCTCTCTTTCTAAATGCCTTCCAGTCTTTAATCTAGAGCCATCAGATCTGGAAAGATGGTATTTTCAGGGTCTCCAGCAGAGATCCATGGGAATTAACATATCATAGACTTCCTAGACTTTTCCTATTACAAGCAATCAGAAAGGGCATCCAGAAAAATGTCCTCCTATTACTGCCATCCTAAACATTTGATTCACATGAAACACATTGATTAGAATTATGAAAACCTCAGGAAATAATGACATCACTTCCCCGTTTATCATCAACTGCATACATCTATCAGATTATGAAATACATTTCAAGGAATTAGGAATATTTAGTTTTGAGAAAGACTAAAAGAAAGACTTGAGAAAGAAAGATGGAGCTGGAAGTGGGGGAATAATACTACTCTTAAAATACTGTAACTGAAAGGACGTGAAATGGAAAACCTGTTTTCTGTCTTTCCAGAGTGCAGGACATGGAATGCAGTAACAGAATTAAACTGCAAGATCTTAGATTCTTTACTAAGAGTAAGAGAAGTTCAACAGGAGAGCCAGTTTTCATGAAGTGGGTGATAAATGCCCTTTCACTGGAAATATGCTAGACTATCACATTTTGGAAATATTTTGATTTGGATTCCTGCACTGCGATTGGATCCACCAGCCTAAATTGACCCTTTCAACTCTATGATTGTATAAGTTGTCCTGGAATCCTTTATCTTTTTCAATGTTCTCTTTCAAAAAGCCCAGAACAGGCAGAAATAGAATATCATATGTCCCAACATGCTTACATAACATTAAACCTTATCCTCTCTGAATTTGTCTCCTTGTTTCTAAAGGCTAAATTAAATCACTGCCTAGGGAATTAGAGTTCTCTTAATAGCTATTGAGCTGTACTACAAAATTTGCAGCAATATTGCAAAGTATATTAAATACATTTCAAGATTTGTTAGGAAAAGCCACATTCCACTAATTTGGGGGTGTTTATTTATTTGGCTTAAATAAATAGTTGATTCTGCTGTGCCTATAGTTTCCTCTGGAATTTAGCGAGATGCACATTATAGACATATTTTTTTAATGTGAAACCAACCATTTGAAAGGATATTTTTCCTATTTCACAGAACTTTGAACAGAACAGAAACTTGGTTTCTGTTAATTTCTTTCTATACTAAAAGAAAACATTTGAAATTAATATTTCATAACTATTTAATACAGTGGTTCAGAAACAGAATTTTAGAATTTCAAACATCCAGTGCAAAATTGTGGCACATTGAATTCGGTATATAATTTGTTATTCCCTCCAGGTAAGATAACAACTAGAAAGGGTTTACAGAGGAAGTGAGAGAGAGAGATTCATATGTGTGTACATAATAAACAACCAATGTTTATAATGCCCCATTTTTCTTATTAGGATCTGAAAGCATCAATAGTACTATACAAATGTATACAGGTGTTAAGTTGTACTCTTTTGGATAAAAATATATCCATCAGACTAATTTATCCAAAGAACAAATGTTAATCAATTAATCACATTAAATACAGAATAACAACTGGTTTGTTTTCAAATAACAGAATAAGAGAGTTGGAAGGGGACTTCTAGTCCAACCCCCTGCTCAAGCAGGGGACCCTATACCATTCCAGATGAATGGTTGTGCAATGTCTTCTTAAAAACCTCCAGTATTGGAAATATGATAGAAATAAAAGAATTGCCTATTGGGTCCAGCAAAAGAACCAAGATAAAATTTCTAATAGTTAGGGCCCCAGGCTAGAAACCAGACTATAACTTCTGGTCCCTCCTGAGGCATGAAAGTCTGTTGCGTGACTTTGGACTTGGTTGAGTTGGGCAGCTACAGGAATTGAATACACACAAAAATAAAGAACCAAAAATATCTGACTCTAGGGAGCGGTGCTGATCTCCATTTCAAATCCAAAGAGACAGCACTATCTGAAGACGTTTCCATGGTCATGTGGCTGGCATGACTAAATGCTGACGGTGCATGGAAAGCTGTTACCTTCCCATCAAAGTGGTTCCTATTTTTCTACTTGCATTTTTACAAGCTTTCGAACTGCTAGGTTGAGAGAAGCTGGGACAAGTAACGGGAGCTCACTCCATTATGCACTGCTAGGGATTCGAGACACCAAACTGCCAACCTTTCTGATTGACAAGCTCAGTGTCTTAGCCACTGAGCCACCATGTCCCACTCTCTCTACAGTTGGAAGCATTGTAATATATTTGAAATTACTGTGCATCTTTTGATTTTGCTAGCCTGACCGAAGACTGTAAGAAAGATGTTAAATACAGACAAATATGAATGACAATAAAACTCCAAGCCCATGTACCAAGCACTTCTAGTTCTGAGTAAGATTCTCCCCTAACTCTGAGAGTTTTACAGCTCCTTTTCAACCAATGATCATAACAATAGAGTCTACTTTATAACTAGAGTCTACTCTATAACTAGTTGAAAAGGCTGTCCCCTCAACTCTGTTCTCCATCCAAAGTTATCTTGAGGCTAGATGGGCAGCAATACATTTTATAAATAAATAAACAAACAAAAAAATAAGGCATTATAGCCAAAATATCAAGTGGTCTGGGAATAACTATTATTCTGATATATTTGTCCCTGAAACATTTATTTGGGTTTGAACTCCCAAAAGTGCTTCAGCATGCATAGGAATGTGTATGTAACACCCATTAGTTCCACTTTAAAGTGGATATATCTTTTTCCAGAGTATGTTGTATAGCACAGGTAAAGGGGAAGGGGGAAGGTTCTCCTGCACATGCATGCTAGTCATTTCTGGCTTTAGTGATGGTGCTCATCTCTGTTTCTAAGCTGAAGAGCCAGCGTTGTCTGAAGACATGTCCATGGCCAGGAAGCCAGTATGACTAAATGCTGAAGGCACATGGAGCATTGTTACCTTCCCACCAAAGTGATCCCTGATTTTTCTATTTACATTTTTTTAACATGCTTTCGAACTGCTAGGTTAGCAGAAGCTGGGACAAGTAATGGGAGCTCACTCCATTATGTGGCACTAGGGTTTCAAACTACTGAACTACTGACCTTTTGATCGACAAGTGCAGTGTCTTTGTCACTGAGCCACTGTGTCCCGTTGTATAGCATACAACATAATAAAACTCACACCCTATGTGTTTATAATTTTGAGGGAATCAAATCCAAAGCATTGTACAACCTGTCTATACATACATTTGCTGTGTTGATTCTATACAATGCTTCCAGATTGCCATTATTTTCATCAATTACAGTGTTATGGCTCTGTTAAAAATCGTCTTCTGACAACCATTACAGTATGAATAAGTATTCAGCAGCTGTGACTCAGAAACTGCTGGAACAGTAAGAAACACTAATTACCAATTGTGTCAAATGAATTTCTTACAAAGCTGAAGGTTTTAAAATCTAAGAAAGTAGCAAATTCTGATTAGCATTTAAAGAGAATCTTCAAAAGGGCATTTAGAAATATTAATTATTCAATTGGCCTTAACAGCCCATTAGCTGTGCAGATTCTTATCAAAGGAAATTTAAAGAACTTGATTTTTAACCCAATGAATACTGTGGTACCGATCAACTGCTTGAAGTTGTATGACCCAAGGAAGAAATCAGATAGTAATACAAGATTTTTAAAAAATGAGTGAAGCTCATGTTAAATTGATGGGCTATAAATTTCTGATGCTTTAAGATTGCTAGACTTGGTGGCGGGCGGGGGGGGGGAGCCCTCTTTTGTAAAAGTGCCAGGATATTACCTCCACATTGGAATCTGGGTTTCCTATACACCCCAAATCTCTCATGAAACAAATGTTATTACCTACTACATCTGAATGGACGGACTCAGTGGTAATGGGAACACCATTGGAAAAACCAAGTTAGGGATTGATCATCATGGAGAAAATCTCTCTACGCAGTCACCAAGAGTCAATACCAATTTGATGGCAAATAATCAATCAAACATTTGTCTCTTCAGACCATAGACTCTGATTTACTATTTAATTATGTTATTCTGCTGCATAAAAGTTAAGTCTGATTAACTGTTGATAGGAGAAGAAGGCCTTTCAATGGTTATGTCTGATCTTGGAGAAGCTCACTTGGTATCCACTGTGGCAACATTTAAACAGAAAACGACAACAAAATGATTAGGGCGCTGGAGGTTAAAATATATGAAGAATGGTTGCAGGAATTGGGTATGTCTAATCTGGTGAAAAGAAGGACTAGGAGTGACATGATAGTTTCAATATTTGAAGGGCTGCTGCAAAGAAGGGTGGGTGTCAACCTATTTTCCAAAGCACCATAAAACAATGTGTGGAAACTAAGTAAAGCCAATACAGAGAGAAGCAACCTAGAACTAAGGAGGAATTTTCTAACAGTGAGAACAATCAACCAATAAAATGGTTTGCCTTCAGAAATTGTGGGTGCTTCATCACTGGATGTTTTTAAAAAGAGACCAGATAGCCACTTGTCTAAAATAGAATAGGGTGTCCTGCTTGAGCAGGGCATTAGACTGGAAGACCTCCAAGGTCTCTTCCAATTCTGTTGTTTTGTTGAAGATTTTCCTACTCAAATACATACACATATAAGCCAATAGATATTGCTAGGAATGATCTTGCCTTGGTGTATGAGTTCTAAATGTCAGTCCCTTTAAAATGTGCAGTAGCTACAATTAAGCGCTATACCAAGTGGAAACTCTTAATGAGGAATGGTGTGTATTCTCTATGCTGGGGATTACAGGACTCCAGTTAAATTAAGCTTAAATAAATGAAGCTGACTCGTTATATGTGCACTGAATGTTTATACTATAAGCTAGCACTTGGTAGTATCACTTGAAATTTAGTTTTTTTCAATTTTTGAATGATGTTTTTTTTTTAAAAAGAATAGAGCTATAGACTGTCTGTATTCACATAATAACAGAACACTGCTATAACTTTTGTCTCCCTGCCACCTCAGTTCAAACTAAATCAACTGCAGCTCATTATTGTATCACTGCTGGATGTTACTTTCTACAGTTTTTCCTGGATACTTGAGCACAAATGATTCAGGAGCCTATTACTGTCCTTCTGCTGCAAGTAGTACAGGAGAATATCTTTTTGAAAAGCCAAATCCTTCATTCTCCCTTTGGGTTGTAAAAGAATATAGGATAGCAATTGTTCTTTCTTGCACTTGTAGAGGGAAAGTGTGAACTGAAATAGCTGTACGGCCAATAAAGAAACATGGCCCTTTGCTCAAGATCTTACACAGTGAAGTAGCTTACCGTTACTAACTTACTGATGCAGAGATTAGTATCATAGTTGAATTCCCCAAAACTTTTTATATCTGATTTTAAATTTGTGAAATGGGCATGCTCTGGAGAAAAGAGGATGCCGTGCATGGGTCTCCAACCTTGGCAACTTTAAGCCTGGAAGACTTCAACTGAAAGCTGGCTGGTAAATTCTGGGAGTTGAGGTCTGCAAGGCTTAAAGTTGCCAAGGTTGGAGACCCCTGCACTAGAGCTATGCAAAAGATTTCAAATTCAAAACAGTAGCTTCAAATTCAAAATAACAATCCCAACTGGTAGAAATGGTTTAATCCAGGCACAGAGAAACCCTTGGAGTGAGACATTTGATTTTAGAGCCATTTGAAATGTGTGCACCTCAATTCTCATTTTATATTTGCTCTGCTTTCCAGCTGAAGACCACCTCCCTACACAGGAGGAACTCATTTCATTTTTATCCCACGGTCAAAAGAAACATATCAGAAAAAGGCTTGTTTACATCTGTCTTTCCAGCATTCGGCTTTTTTCTTCAGTTGCAGCACCCGGAAAGTATTTCAGGAAGCCTGCCAGGAAATTTGTTTTTCTTGACAATAAAGTATGCTTTTTTCCCCCTCAGAAGATTGAAATAAATTACAACGTGAGAATTATCCCACTTCAAATGTCATAGGCAGCTTCTCCTCTGCAGGGGATTCAAACCATCCAGTAACACAAATGGACTGAAATGGCAAGTTTTCTATTGAACAATAAATTGAGGGAGGTTAAGTCGGTGGAAGAGGTGAAAAAAAGTGTGTGTGTGTGTTTGTGTGTGTGTGTTTTTGTGTGTGTGTGTGTGAATTATAGAGAGGGGAGCTATAAGACTAGATCTGATGAATTGAACAAAGTCCCATCTTAGTACATAATTTTGTTTCTTACATATCTGGAGTACTCAAAAACAAGAGATGGAAATATGTCCATTTTTCTCACTTGCAATTGGTGTTTGGAAGCATAGAGCCTTACTATCGAGGGGTAACACAGAGATTTAATGACTAACAATTCTTGATACTCACTATCAAAATTACCCAACTTAAAATCCTCCAAAATATTGACCATTACCTTGCCTAATGGTAATAAATTCCATTAATTGGTGATTTATTTATTTAGTTTTATAGGCCACTTTACTGGCAAAGTACCCTAAACATTATAAACTCTGATGTAGCACAAAGATTAAAACAACAAATCTAATACAGTACAAAAGCAATAGTAGTGATCATCTTCAGCTCCATCATACCAAAAAATATGACATCACTCTCTATAGCATAACAATCATATAACACAATGAAGGAACTTAATGATAATATCTGTGGAAACATTATGAAATATTAATTTCTTATTTGTTTATGTTTATTGACCACTCCACTCTAGTAGAAAGGATAAATCTAGGAAAAAAAACATTAAAACAGTTAAAAATATTAAACCAAAGCAACAACCTAAAACGATCTAATAAAAAAATCAACAATAATCTAATAAATACAAGGAACAAAATAGGGAACATTAAATAAGTAATAAATGCTAAATGCTACATCTTAGCAGCTGTTTAAAACACTGACAGGGATGATGCTGTTCTAATTTTTGAGGAGAATACTTTTTCAAAGGAGAGAGTCAGTAACAGAAGATATCCAGCCCTATAGACTCTGCTAACAGTTTTACAGATATGGGGCACAAAGAGTTCTCTGGTTAGCTGTCTGGATGCCCAAGACCACAGAGAAAGCTAGTTTGGTGCAGTGGTTACTTTAGGCATGAAGACAGATTTTTTCCTTGAAAATAGCAATAGCAATAGCAGTTAGACTTATATACCACTTCATAGGGCTTTCAGCCCTCTCTAAGCGGTTTACAGAGTCAGCATATTGCCCCCACAGTCTGGGTCTTCATTTCACCCACCTCGGAAGGATGGAAGGCTGAGTGAACCTTGAGCTGGTGAGATTTGAACCACTGAACTGTAGGTAGCAGTCAGCTGAAGTGGCCTGCAGTACTGCACTCTAACCACTGTCCCACCCCGGCTCTTCTTAAAGATGACTTTAGGGTAGTCATCCATAGTCTAGGAAGGAAACAGTGGCAAACCACTTGCCAAGAAAATTTCATGGACCTGTGCGGGTAGCAGCCCAGGAGTCAAAAATTACTTTGAATGGCACCCCCCAAAAATATGTAATGTAGTATTCTGTTACTATAACTTTACAATAAAAAAGTATTAGCTTATGTGTCTTTTATTTCCAGTTTTGGTCTACCTTAGAAGGCTGATATCAGTCTTGCCAGCCTGAATTTACTTCCCTCCCCTCCATTTATCTTCATGAGAACTTTAGAAGTCATATCTGAGATGCTTTATCCCACTACATTTTTGCTCTGGACTCCGATTTCTTTTATGTGACTGTTGTCTTGGTTGAAACTCTTCCTTCTGTTCCTACTAGGAGTTATTCCTTCTGCCTAATACGCATCATGGCTGCTTTCTGAACTCATGTTGATTTACTGGATCTAAACTTGAGTTTGTTCTTCCTGTTCTAAACTCTCACAGCCTCCAGACACACCGGGATTATGTATTGTCCTTTTATCGGTGTAAATCTTCCTCCAATCAATTGCTTTGGATGATTCCTTGTCCCAGTACTTTGGCTGATGAGTAAAACAACCCCCTCCCCACTTTTCTTTGTCCCATATAATTTTTAGAGAGACAAAAATCAGAAAATCATATACTATCTATCATTTGACACCAGGTTTCAAAGAAAAGGAATAAATTATGAATGTCATAGATTGGCAAGGACCACAGTAATGAGTGTAACCATTAACTAATTTATACCTAACCTGCTTGAAGTAAAAATAACAAGAACATAAGTTCAGCACCTGGGTTAACTACATCTCCTAAGTGTTTAGTGAAATCCTAACACCATCTGTTCAGCTGAGATTTCCATGCAGTAACCCATATGTCAAATCACAGTTATGTTACTAAGGATAGCAGCCTCCTCATTTGCAAAATAACTTGCTACACTGTTTGAATGAAATGAGGTGCCAAGGGTGGCTAACTTGGAGCACAACCGCTTGGTGAGCTTATGGCCTATACAGAGGTGGAATAAACATGGCACAGAGTTCTAATGGAACCCAAAGTATCTCTCACTTTCACTGCGCACATGAAAAAAGGTCAACTGGGTTAAGCAAGATATGAAAACGATCTAGCAAAATAAAGGACTCTTTCATTGAATTTAGGATCATTATGTCCATGCCAAATGTTCACATAACTGGTGGAAGGTGAGCAAGGAACACATTTTCTTCCAAAGGAGAATAGTGTCTTTCTTCTTTAAACAACATTGGTATGGAGGAGAGACCCACTTATTAAGCAGAGTAATACAGCACCACAAAGAGATACAAGCTTGTCAATCAGAAAGTTCGACGGTTCGGCGGTTCAAATCCCTAGTACAGGTCTCCTGTGTGAGCAGGGGGTTGGACTACATGACCTCCAAGGTGCCTTCCAACTCTGTTCCTGTTTACTGTTTTTTACGAGGGATAAGGAAAGAGCAACAAACCATGTGTTATTTCATTAGATACTACTTTATTTTTACTACCTGAGACAGAAAGAGGTGCTTGTGAGATTTTCTGCTTCATTGGAGAAAGATAACTTTAGTCACAGTGCTCCTTAACAAGGACAAGGAAGGGAAAAAAAATTGTCCTGTTCAACCTCAGTCAGGAAAATATGTTGGAGACAGACCTTCTCACACATCCCTGCGACAAGAAACAATACCAGAAGCGAGTTTGATTGGCAACTACAAAGTTCCATCTGTGCACTGTGTCAGACAGATCACAAGCTACAAGACCTCTGCTCCCTCAAAAAGGAAGGAAGATCAAAACTGTCAAACAGGCAGCACGAGAGGAAAGAGCAAAGAAGTCAACTGACACTGCTAAGAAGTCAGTGAAGAGAAGGTAGAAAGGTGGGAAGAGGATACAGGTAGGATTTCTTCTTCTTCTTCTTCTTCTTCTTCTTCTTCTTCTTCTTCTTCTTCTTCTATTTCTTCTTCCTTCTTCTTCCTTCTTCTTCCTTCTTCTTTCTTCTTCTTCTTCCTCCCTCCCCCCCTCTCTCTCTGACCCTCTGTCTATGTCTGTGTCTCTCTCTGTCTGTCTCTCTCTCTGTTTCCCTCCCTCCTTCTCTCCCTCCTTCCCTCCCTTCCTCATATTATTTTTGCTTCAAATGTTTTTAATTACATTTAATGGATAGTATGAAGTACCCATTGGTACAATAGAATTACCTGCCAGGCTAGTATTATTGCACAAGAGCCTACTTATTTGAACTCCCTGTCATAATCTCTTTGTCAATCATGTAAAGCAATTCGTGTGGTCATCACTATTTGGTTAAGCCCATTTATGATCTCCCTAATTAATAGTAATTTTCAGTGACTATCACCATTGAAAGAAGTGCTGAGACTTCTCTCTTCCACAGTATCCATGGGGATTCTCAGTCATCCAGGTTGTCTTAAAGGTACTTCTTTTCAAGAGGCAACTGGACTTTCTTGTTTTTCTTTGAAGACTTTTCACTTCTCATCCAAGAAGCTTCTTCAGCTCTAACTGGATAGTGGGAATGAAATAATTTATATTCCTTGCAGACAGCTGGTCATTTGCATTCTTTCAGAGAGTTCATTGAGGCCACCTGGAGATCTATATGTGTCCCCAGGGACGCCTGCATAGTGCAAAATAGGTGTGTTGCCTTCTTGTAACTACTCTTAATTTCACTTCCACAGTATTGCAAACAGTGGTGTTTCTGGGGCCAGTTCATATATTTTGTTTATTTGTGTGTTTCAATAAAATAATGATTTCACCTCAATATAAATGTAAATAGCAACCAGGTCAAAGAAAAAGTTTGCAAGCCTGAATCCTAACTTGAGAGAGACCAGATAATCTGCTTCCTCCAAGGTTCTTTGGAAAAGCCATGAACTACCTTCTCAACCCCCTTCCCTAAATGGTAAATGATATTTGATGGTTTCCAATCTTCCAAGGCCCACCCTAAAGTATTCTCAAACAAATCAGTGAAGCTCTGGGCTGAGGTTTTAATTCAACTAGTGTTTTGGGTATAAGCAAACACAATTCCACATGATCTGACATCAACCAGAAAACAAGGCCCTCTTATTATACTGCTACTTTTTGAAATACCCATCCCCAAAACAATAACTGCATTGACTTCATTAGTGTTAAAATACTAAAAGAGTTCTATTCACTTCATATTCAATTTTTCAAACACATTAAATGTGCCACTGATTACATTAGCTATAATGTAATAACATTTCCGGTACTTAACATTATATTTAATGTGCATTTGACATTCTAAATGATTAAACAAACAGGAATACACACTTTTTTTTAGCTTTTAAGCCAGTTTTATTTAGTGGTTAGGGCAACAGATTAGAAACCAGGAAAATATAAGTTCTAATACTGCCATAGGCTGTAAATCTGGCTGGGTATCTTTGGGCCAGTCTCTCTCAGCCCAACTCACTCCACAGGGCTGTTGTGGGGAAAAAAGAGGAGAAAAAAAGTATTAGATATGTTGACTATCTGGGTTATTTTAAAAAATACAGGCAGGATTTAAAAAATTAAATTATTTTCTCTAAATTATATTACTAGCAATATTTCCCCAGAAAAAAAAGAGCATTGTTTTATTTTCCAAAAGAATTCTGAAAATTACACTTTTTGGAATTTTTAAAAAGGGGGGATTTGTGGTTGATTCAGGATATTTCTGTGAACTGTCTTTCCCAGACATAGATGCAATTTTCCCTTTCATCTATATCTCTTCAAATCCTACTGCTTCTTCTTTTTCCTCCTCTGCCCTTTTGGTTAAAAACCAAAGCATCATTTACCTTTTAATTGTTGGCACTACGAGTTTCCCTCGAGTGGAAAATACAATAGTGCTTTCAGTAGTACTTAGCACTGCTAATTTAGTATAAGTTATTTTATATTCCTTATTTATTTCCAATGAGAAAACAATCATTACATAAAGCAATAATACAATCAAGCATCCATTTTGACTTTTATTTTCATCTGACCAGCAAGTGGAGAGGGGGAAAAGAGATACATTCAAGCAGGCACACTTCTTATTTGTAGCCGTGTAATGAGATGCTCTTCAGAACTACTGAGAAATAATTCCCACCCTGTTCAGTGGGACTAGTTTCCAAGTAAGGGTGCATACCTTACAATTTGTCTTTCCAGTGGGAAATATTTGTGCTAAATCCAATCAAATAGAGTTACTCAGTTTTCGTCCACTGGGCACTACACAGATATGTCAGACCTTTTTGCCATAACTCCCCATCTGACATAGCCAACCAAGGACAGAAAATTAATTGATGTCAGATTGAAGACCCTGAAGCTGAGGCCTACCACATGAAGAATAATTGTCAAAGTAAAATGTCCTGCAAAGCATTAATATAAATTTCCCCAACCCAGGAGTTTCCAGAGTTTTCATGCCCATTGAATATTCTGGGCATTGTAATTCCACAGACTTGGAAAGCCACCCAAGTCCTGAAAACATTAATAGTTACCAGACCTCCAGCTAAAGGAGATGTCCTCCATTTTGTCCTCATGCCCCCATCTGGCTGACATAGCTTTATAATGAAATATTGTCCAGATTTCTGAGTGTCTCTTTAAAAAGACAATTGATGGTTTCCACAACGGCCTTTCAAATGTTTGTGTCTTGTGATCTTGTAGATTGTCTTCGTCTTTCTTTCTTTGGTCCATCAGCAGACTCAACAGCCTAGATTTATGTTAATTTCAGCAATCGGCTTCAATCCAATTCCTTTCAATTTATGCTCAATATAGTCTGTAGTTCATATGCCCCTTCATATGTTTCTATGGTGAAATTGGAAAAGCACATCATCATTGATTCTATATTATCACAGGCATATGTTCTTGAAAATAAAGATTTGTTGGAAAAATATTGCAATTGAAAAACCAGTCTTTTTGATGCTGAAAAAAGTAATTTAATATACCTGTAGGCCTGGATATACTTTCTGCTATAATCTTTGTCACTGATGCCAAGAATGTTACAAAGTTAGTATGTCTTTCTTTTTGCCACATTGTTTTCTTTTCCAACATTCTGTATAGTCCTTTGCCTATTCACATATCTAGTAGCCCTATATATATCACTTAATGATACAATTATCACTTAATAAGATATAGTTTTCCTATGTTCATTATTTACCTTATAATGACTGAAAGAAAGGAAAAAGGCTTTTTCATAGCCACTTACAACCTGATGTATTTGCTACTATGATAAACTTGACCCTCTTTATGATAACATTCATAGCACCATGCAGCTTCCTAAACTAAGGAAGTTTTATTTTGTGGCTGAAGAGAGTATAAGTGGATCCAGCTCTTGGGTCTGGAGGGTTAATCGTTAGCAAATGTTTCATTTAAGGAAGGACTAAAGTACCCAGAGAAGAGAAATCAGTGAGACTGGGATAAATTTATGTGTTTGGCGGGGGGTGGGGAGAGAAAGAACAAGTGTGGGAGAGAAAGAATATCTATGCATAGGATATACATTTTTTCTATTTTATTGACCCTGTAACTCCTTGCATCACGGTGGAGCTGGGGCATGACTAAACAGAACTCAAACATTTACTGGCTGGGTGCCCTTCCTGACGCCTATGTGGAGTTCACAACAATAACTCATTGCCCCCAGAGAGAGAAATATCTGGCATTACCTAGGACCAAACTCAGCCTCCTGGTTAAAAAGTGAGATCTCCACCTTTAGGCCCCTGCGCTGGTCCGTATAGGCTATACCACTGTGATAGCGAACCTATGGCACACGTGCCACAGGTGGCACATGGAGCCATTTATGAGGGCACGCGAGACATTGCCCTGTCAGCTTCGGCGTGCATGTGCATGCTGGCCAGCTGATTTTTGGCCTTGATTTTTGGCTGGTTTTCCCCCTCCGGAAGCTTCCCTGGAGGGCAAAAAAAAACAGCCCAACGTGCAAACCGGAAGTTCAGGAATGGCACAGCGGAGGCATTAAATTATGAGGGAGGGCACATAAGTGCGCGTGATAGTGCACACGTGCATGCTTTTGGCACCCAAGGCAAAAAAGGTTCACCATCACTGCTATACCATATACTGTAGGATATATAATATTTTGTATTTGCTTAGTGGCAATTCTAAACTGAACTCCCCTTTAAATACTGTAAAGTCCAAAAATCAATTTGTAAGTGAGCATTTCCTGTGTGTGTCTGCTGATCCCACCAAGTTTTGTGGTCCCTTTCTTACAATTATTGCTTTTAAAGTCGAAGAAGTAGCGTTAAGTGCTTTCTCTTCAGGAGTGGGGCAAATTCAACTCCACCCTCACCACCTGAAGCTCACAGCTTCAGACTGTTACAAAAACCTTTCAGGTGCCTGGAGGGAACTAAAGCACAGTCATGACATCTGTAGAGAAGATAGCTAGCCAGCAAGCCTACAAAACTGATGCCTCCTACCAGCAACTTTAAACAAGCGGTAAAAGTTCTTTTTTAAAAACAAAACCTATTATGTACCCACTTTTACTTTTATATGATTAAAAAGAAACTGCCAGTGTTAATCAATAAGCATCTGAAATGATTTGTTCTGCAAATTCAACAGAAGTGGGAAAGGTGGAAGAATGAAAGGGTTACAAAGTTTTATGAGTTAGATACTTGCACTGACACTGAGATGCAAGTACCAAAGGTTGGTATTTGTGTTACAAAGTCCCAATTAATTTCATCTTCAGGTATGTGTGCATCACTTTGTGTTATACCAAACGCCTAAGGAAATATATATATTTTTAAATTGGGATCCATTTGGGCATGGATGAAATCTGTCATTTTTCCTTGCTATAATATTTACAGGTCATATATCTGAAAGGGTTTTTTTAAAGTCTTCATAAACTTTTTTATACATTTTTGTATATAATTGTCTAAGTGAATATGTGTTGCATCATTTGTTTTTAATTGGGGAACAGCAGCACAGCATTTGGAGAATGTTAAAACAGATGATTATAAAGTGGTTCACATAGAAGTCAGGGAAATATAAATAATTGGATTGCACAGAAGTGTTAAATCAAATCTAACTTGTCTTTATTCCGGGTTGTTATTTAGTTCTTTCTTCATTAAAAATATTTAATGTAGTTTGCATTCAAAGTAATCCCAATACAAAATAAATTATCAGCATACATGTTAGTCTTTTGCCCTAAGAGCTGCTTACCCTTTCCCTTTATTGGTATTCTCCATCAGACATCCAAAGGGTTCTCTTGAATATGGCTGTGGAAACCCCCCCCCCCCTTGCCCCACAGGATGACTGATTCCCTTCCCATATGCATGTCAATGGCTCAGTAGAGAAGTCATCCTCCCTATCTATTCTGCAATACTCAAACACTAAAATACTAAAATATTGCCTTGAGTTCCAGGCATTGCATGAGAGGAAGGACATTGATAAACTGGTAGCTGTCCAGTGGAAAGCAACTAAGATGATAAGGGAGGGATTTTTATGAGGAATAATTGGAAGTGTTGTGGAAGTTCATTGTGGAGAAAAGAAAAGTCATGACAACTGCCTCCCAGTTATTTAAGCGAGTTTGTAGAAAATGGAGAGAACTGTTCACAGTTGTTCCAGGAGAGAGGGCAAGAAACAATGGGCTTCAGATATAAAGAAGGAAATTTCAATAGGGTATCAGGGAAAATTCCTAACACTAAAAGCTGTTCAGAGAGTGAGAGGCAATGCTGTTCTTCACTGGATGGGTAAACTGGATTGAATAACCCTGTGTTGAGAACGCTGCAGAGTTAATTCCTGCACTAGGTATGAGTTAGGCTAGATAATCGCCAAAAATCTTTGGAATCATTATATTCGATAACTGAATGCTTCCAGCAGCAGTTCCACTGCCAATCAAGATGGTGTCTGTCATGAGGAAGAATCCACTCAAGTTAACACCATAGCTAATAGAGCATGGCTTTTGGCAGCCCACCACTTTAAATAAAGACAAGCGATGTGTCACTCTCCAAGAATCTGGAATTGCAGAGTAACACAATTTTTAGCTGCTATAGTGCATGTCCAAAGAACGAACAGGGTATTTTTTTTGTCCTTAGGGAAATAGGCAAAATGACAGGTTAAGCCTCTCTCTTATTTTCTTTACAAAGAGCAAGAAATACATAGGACCCCCTGTGTTGCAAATTGATATAAAATAACTTGACAAGTATTTGTTCATTTGCAGCTTTCTTGGTTTAAAAAAAAAAACCTTTACGAATGACTCACTGAAATGTGGCATCACAGAATCCAGTGTTATTGTCTCCTGCTAGAATCACAGTCTGTTCAATTTGATAGACATGTGACTACTTTTCTTCTTGGCTGCCAATCAAGCAATCTTATTTCTACAACGAAAATACTTCATGACATGCCTGTTGTTGTGAAACGAATCTCTGTCTGTCTGTCTGTCTGTCTGTCTGTCTGTCTATCTATCTATCTATCTATCTATCATCTATCTATCATCTATCTATCTCTATCTCATCTATCTACACACACCCATATACAGTATACATACATAACTAATAGTTTTCAAACATTATTTGTAGAATTGTAATGCCGACTATGGCATCATTTCAAGTTAAGCTCAAAGTACCTTAATTGTCAAAAAATAATAATAAACAGACTTCAAATCAGTGCAAAAACAATTAAAAGTATAGTGTAATATATGCGGCTAATCCATGTGTGAAATCATTTTGTTTTTAAATGAAAGCACAGTAAAAATGACAGGCATCTGGCTGAAGCTTGTATAGTCTGAAACTTTCCTAAATGCTTCTTTCTTCCTGATCAACTTTTTCTCTCTTAAATCATCATTTAACAATGTGTAATTTAGCAAAAGTGGGGGAGGAGTTCTTGTTTTAGGGGAGGTAACAGGTCTATAAAGATACATCAGGTGGCAATAAGGCTAAACATACAAATGCTAGACTTGCCAAGAAAATCTGCTTGTTGATCATTAATCTTCAGGATTTTAGTGGATCTGGTTCTACAGTATATGGAAACCTTGCAGTTGAAGAGAACATATGGTGTCTAGTATTATTTATTTCCCTCCCCAATCATAATCATATATCTCATTTAACTCATCAGAGCCTTTTCAGAAAAAGATACTCAATAAGCTTCAGAAGAAATTGAAAGTAGGTTATATTCAACAGATTATCCATCACACCATCATAACTTTCTTCTTAGAGTCATGGAATCAAAAAGCTATAGAATCTATTCCTATAGATATGCCATGTGATCCAGTTGTATGGATAGAGATGAATCATACATTTGGTGCAGTGGTGGGTTTCAAAAATTTTTTAGAACCTCTTCTGTAGGTGTGGCCTGCTTTATGGGAGTGGCTTGCCAGCCATGTGACCGGGTGGGAGTGGCTTGCCGGCCGTGTGACTGGGTGTGCGTGACCAACTTGTAAAATGTGATGAAACTCACTTAACAACACTCTTGCTTAGCAACCAAAATGTTGGCTCAGGAACTCTGGCATTGGAGTGTGCAAGTCTTAAAACTGTCAAGTTACAAGACCCTTGCACCCCTAACCTTTTAGGAAAAAAACCCAGGGGTGTTCAAACTTGACAGCTTTAAGACTTGTGGACTTCAACTTCCAGAATTCCTCCTCTCGCTCTTCATCTTGATGATGTGCAGACCAGCAGGGGGAGGGAGCTGGAACTGGTTCTAAACAGCACTGTAGATTTGTGGAACCTCTTCTATAGAAGAGGTTAGAACTGGCAGGAACCCACCCCTGATTTGGTGGAACTTTTTATTCAACCACAAGCTCTTCTGTCTTCTATCTGTCACCCCACTTACTTCTCTTTCTAGAACAGATCCTTTAGATCCTTGTGGCAGGCTATGAATTTCTGAATACCCCATGTCTACCCCATAATAGGAGGATTGAATTGCATGCCAATCCTTCTTTCTTCCATTCCCTTCAATCTAGGACATGCAATATATTAAACATAGCATCAATAGCATCTATTATTGGGCTATCTTTTCTACTAACTATATGATAATTTAGAATATTTTTTTCACAATCAAACAATTCCAGTCCAGAAAACTACCAGTGCTTAATTTCAATTGACTCAGGAAACATAAGCTGCAAAACTCCAAGGAAGTAACATAAATGTTCTTATTTAATATTTCTCTCAAGCCCTGAATATTGCTATGAATTAAGATCATTTCCACTTCCATTTAGGGAAATCCTACCCTGTATCAAGGGATGGTGTTTTGGTTCCCTCAATTCTCATCCTGTGCACAATCTGTCTTGCACTCTGGCACTGTATAAATCCAACAGCATTTGAACTTCCTTCCTCCCACACTTCCTCTCGTACACTCTGAGTACTTTGGAACTCTGGCTCTCATGAGAAATCATTACATTTTAGAACAATCAGCAGTTTGTGTCATCTACTGCACAGCGCAATAACTTCAAAATGTGCTTTGCTTTTAGATAATAACTGGACCTATTAAAAAGGCAGTTGGAGATCTCAAGATGCTTCTAACTAAAAATGTAACTGCCACCTTCATATTAAAGAAGTCCACTTAAGAAACAGTCAAAAATCTTCAGAGTGGCCTCCTGTCCCAACTCTCCCCTACTTCGGCTACCATATCCTAATTAATTACTATCATATGTTATAATAATTAGCGCCAGTGTTTTTACATCTTTTAATGTGGAGGATAGATAGCAAATGGTTATTTTTCAGGTGGAGTCAACCATGAATTTGAGACTGGGTTTTTAGGAGTTTGGGGACAGGTTGTTTGTTTTATTTTTGTTTTAGGGACTGTACTATGATGGGAAACAGTCAATTCAGTTTTCAGAGGAGGATTCTTAAAGCAACATAAAAGTAGATAAGGCCTGCTAGATGCCCACCTCTTGTCTAAAGCAAGCAGAACACTATTCCAGGCACAAACTATTCCAGGAGCATCTTCCCAGTCATCTTCCTATGGCATAAGAGATTCTGCACATTTCCTTCTTCATTGTGCAGCAGTGTCAAGGCTGCCAACTGCTTATAGCATATCTAGAAAATAATACCCATGTCTGTATATTTAGACACAGAGTTAAGTAAGTAATTCTGCAATCAGTGATATATTAAAAAAAAAAAGAATGAAACTTTGCTCAGCAGTCTCACTTAGAAAATAAGATGACTCACTCTAAACTTTGTTTTACATTTTTGAATCGTCATGAGATAAATAAATGATGGAGTACATAAATCCCAATGGTCAATATAGGCAATTTCAAATCCTGCCAAGCCGAGAGTGCACATAGGTAATGAATCATTCACCCGTATCTCACATAAAACTGCACATTACGGAGATCACAGGGGCTGAATTACATTGCAATCCTCTCTGAATATGCAAGTTTGAGAATGTTTGACAAGTAGATTATGTTCTTTTCTGAAGAACACAATCTCTTCTTTTTCTGTTCTTGAACCTTTGCAATAGAACTGCACTAGGTAAGCATGCCTATGGAAAGGAACATGGGTTGTTATTATTACGAAGTTATTAAAGAAAATACCAAAAAAGTTTCTGGAACAATGTACTGCAGGCAGGACTTCATATTCCTTCCAAACCTCGACTTCACAGCGAAGTTTGAATTAGTGGAAGTCCATTCTTTAACTCAGCGGCATACAAACCTTGGTAAAGCATGCGTGCTTCTCTGCCATTATTCATAAGACCTTTTCTTTAGTTTGTGAAAGTTTTAAAACTTGACCGCCTACATACCTGAACCCTGCAGCTCCATCTGGATATATCAGTAGGAATAAAATGTGCTTAATGGATTCAAAGCTCCATGGCGAACCTTTTAGACATCGAGTGGCCAAACTGCATATGTGCACAGGCCCAAGTTGAAAGGTGTGCGTGCACACGCAAACAATTGCATGCACAAACATGCACAAATGTGCACATGTGTGGACATGCATGCGCAGCAGAGACCCCAAGACCAGCTGGCCGGCAGGGGGCAGGGCATCCCAACACCAGCAGTGCGACAAGAGGTAAGGTCTTTTTTCTTTTGTGAGCTTCTGTTTCATCATTTGCAGGGGCAATAGCGCGCGTGCCAGCAGAGAGGGCTCTGTGTGCCATCTTTGGCAGACGTGCAATAGGTTCCCCATCACAGCTCTATATTATCTCATCCATTTTCACTACTGTTTAGCCATACTTTTTAAGTTTGTTCCTCTGTGTGAATGGGATATGTTTGTCTAGGCACGTATACTCACTCACACACAGTACTTTCCGAGCTTTTTGATAAGGTGATGAACTGACTTGCAGTCTACAAAAGCAAACAACAATCAAATGCCACAATCAAAGTAGCAAGCCAGGTAGACTATGTCATTTCTTTTAAAGATCATGATATGATGTTGACATTCCAACCATGCTGAGAGAAGGCTCTAAAAGGCAAATCTGCCTCCACAAGCATTTGAGATGGTGGCTCATGTCGTCGTCACGTTACGATTCTCCTTAAGCAGAGAATTCATTTTCACTGGAACCTCTGCACCTTTGATGAGTATACCGTAACTATTCCTTCGTATTCTCAGCAGATTTGAGCAGCAGAATGAATGAGCCAAATGCGCTTTGTTGAAAAGTAAGGTGAAAAATGGGGCCATCTCCTTAGGGGTTGAATAACAAAGTAGCTAGTCATTTTAAGGCTTGGAAAGCCTGTTAATTAATTTACACCTCACAGCCATGGATGTCCTGGAGTTTTGGGGTTTTTTTTAAACCAAACAATTACACAGAATCTTTATAGATGTGGTCATGAAGCTAAGACAAGCCTGAAATAATACCCATCATTTTTTTTCAAAAAAGAGGAGCTTCTATACACTTCAAAAAGTGTCCCCAGGTATTATGGATAAATTTATGTACAGGTGTGTCTGGGCTCATTAGGTGAGTGGCAGAGTATGAATGTGAAGAACAGAAAAAACAAATCCATTTATTCCTGCATTCCTTTTCTCACAAAGGCTAACCATGTACATTCTAAACTTCTTCACACATTTTTGGACCTGTTTTTGAAACTAGCATTCACAGGGGAGGTTCATTTATCTTGGAACTAGGATACCTTTGTCACCTCTAATCATTGACAGCAGTGGTGGGATTAAAAAAAAATACTACCAGTGCTGTGGGCTTGTGGAGGCGTGGCTTGGTGGCCATGGCAGGGGAAGGTTACTGCAAAATCTCCATTCTCTCTCAATCAGCTGGGACTCGGGAGGCAAAGAATAGATGGAGGTGGGGCCAATCAGAGGTGGTATTTACCGGTTCTCAGAACTACTCAAAATTTCTGCTGCTGGTTCTCCAGAACTGGTCAGAACCTGCTGAATACCACCTCTGATTGGCAGTCTTAATTTTCCCTTTGCCTTATTCCCTTTTAAAAGAGCATATTGGGGGGCCATCATAAGGTTTTATGAAGATGGATTCCACTATGGTCATTTGGTTAAGCCTCATCAAATTTCTTTTAAAGTAAAAGGTGAAGATTTCCCTGTCCAGTTGTGTCTAATTCTAGGGTGTGGTGTTCATCTCCATTTCTTGGCTGAGGAAGCCAGTGTTGTCTAAAGAAATTTCCCTTGAGAATGTGGCTCTGCGCTAAAGGCACCCAGAACTCTTGTTATCTTTCCACCAAACTGGTACCTATTAACCTACTCACATTTGCATGTTTTCAAACTGCTAGGTGAACAGGAGCTAAAACAGGAACAGGAGTTCACCCCATTGTGTGGCGCTCGGATATCAAACCTAGGCAGTCAGCTCTTTCCAGCTGAAAAGTTCAGGGTCTTTAACCATTGAACCATCACAACCCCCTCCCCTTTAAAGTATTACATTGTTTTAGCTTCTCTTTGTACTGTTTCATTTCCCCTTTCCTAAGTGATGGAAAATGTAGAAGAAGATAAAGAAAGGGAACTCATTTTTGATCTGGAGCACATGTCTTGATTTATGAGTCTGCTTCACCCATTTCCTATATTATTCTGCATTTTTAATACTTTGGGGATGTTCCACAGATCCTTGTAAAGCTCTTGCTGAAAAACCTTTTGGACTCCACTTTTTCCAGCCCAGAACTTTAAGAGCTGCCCCAGTCACTTGAATACGTCACAATAGTATCAGCTTGGCATCATGCCAAGGCATTGTTGCAAATCAAAATCAAAGTTAGTCTGTGCTGCTCAGAGCATCACTACTAAGGCTGCTGGTGCAGCAGTCTACCTGCACCAGGAAGAATAGAGCTTGTAAAATCAACTGATAGGGAGAGACCTCCATACAGAACTTTTCCAGAATTCATTCACATTTGGAATGGTGATATTCTCACTCACATCATCAACTAACCTGCATCTTCATGATGCCACAATTCTGTACATTGAGAGCAGATTTTAGAGAAAGTATAGAGAACCAACTGGCATGTTGAACACTGAAAAGGGGGAAAGAAGCTAAATGCACTTCTTCTCATGAAAAAAGAGCAACAGAAAAGGGAAAAGAAGATAAAATGAAGAGCAAAACTGGAGGGGGAGGCACCATAAAGAATTAATAGGGAAACCACTCAATCCATAGAAAGCTGGACCAGTGGCTCATTCAACAGGAAGCACAAAATCCTGTTTCAACTTTATTGTACAAAGAGATTGTAATCCACAGGTCTATTCAACGTACACAAGCGTGCCCGCACCCACACACACAGCCACAATCTTCTACCAGCCTAGTTTAAAACTGGAACACAGCCCAGCTGCCCTGAACATGCAGAATGAGTTTGCTTTTGCTTCCTACCATCTACTTTATCTCTGTTCACCCAGCAAAGCAGAAATAGTTTTGCTGTGCTGGCTGCCTTTAGTGGCATCTGAGGTGGCGCAGTGGTTAAATGCAGCACTGCAGGCTACTGCTAGATCAGCAGGTCAGCGGTTCAAATCTCACCGGCTCAGGGTTGACTCAGCCTTCCATCCTTCCGAGGTGGGTAAAATGAGGACCCAGATTGTTGGGGGCAATATGCTGACTCTCTGTAAACCGCTTAGAGAGGCCTGAAAGGCCTATGAAGCGGTATATAAGTCTACTGCTATTGCATCTGCAAGTACAAGCAAATGCAAGTCCCACGCAGGAATTGGGGGCATTTGCTGTCTCCTCCAGGAAGAGAAATGGGATCTCTCCCTCTCTCTCTCTCTCTTTTGCTGCTCCCCAGACATCTGCACAGTCGCGTAATTGATAGCTTTTCTTAATCCATCCAAATATTGGCAATGCGGGATGCAGTATTTCTGCCTTCAAAGAAGCAAAAAATTCACAAAAAGAGGATTTTATATAATAAAATGGTTTCTCTCTTCTCTTTTGAAAAGTAAGAATTCTTTCAATCAGATGTTTATCTTCCCTGTGCATCTGGATAGGAGGTTCCTAAATTGATAGGAAAGAATGTCTTTGCTAACTAGTTGCTTTAGAAATACCTCCCACTGTTTCAGGCCATTAACCTAAACTCAACAGCTTGATGAATTAATGCTTATAGAGGCACAGTTGGCAGCTCTAATTAAATAATTATGGATATGCAGCTGTAAAGAAGCTGGAATGTCCCATTAGAAAACCAGATGTCAGTTTTATTGGTCCTCGGAGTTTTTGAAATTTGATGTTAAGGGGCTTTCACCATTCTATACATTTTCAAAACAAAATTTTAGGATGTCCAAGAGGGGATTAAAAAATATTCATATCAAAGATGCATCTCAGCAAAAATCAAATATTATGCAGCAGTGTGTATGATGTATCCAGGTACAATTGCTTGAACAAATGTACCACTTCCTAGTGTTGCTTTGGATGCATTGGCAAGATGCGCGCACAACAAAAGCGCGCCGACAAAACCGCGGCAAGAAAACAGTGACCACGAAATCGCGCCCACAACAGCGTGCCCACAACAGCGCGCCGATAAAAGCGCAATTAGGTTAAGGTAAGGGTTAGAGTTAGGGTTAGGTTCAGGATTAGGTTTAGGGTTAGGTTTAGGGTTAGGTTTAGGGTTAGGTTTAGGGTTAGGGTTATTACCTTGTTTTCACATTGTTTGTTGATGGCGCCCTTTTGTCGGCACGCTGTTGGCCCAATTTTGAGGGCGCGGTTTTCTCGCCGTGGTTCATAGCATCCTTCTGGATTGTCTCCAAGGGTTTGAGGTTAATGGCACTGTTCTACAATAGCAATAGCAGTTAGACTTATATACCGCTTCATAGGGCTTTCAGCCCTCTCTAAGCAGTTTACAGAGAGTCAGCATATTGCCCCCAACAATCTGGGTCCTCATTTTACCCACCTCGGAAGGATGGAAGACTGAGTCAACCCTGAGCAGGTGAGATTTGAACTGCCGAGCTGCAGAACTAGCAGTCAGCTGAAGTGGCTGCAGTACTGCATCCTAACCACTGCACCACCTCGGCTCTAATGATCCTGCTCCTTCTTAAGTAGAGTAGGCAGTTCTAGTCTGGACTAATAGGGGACAACAGATTGATCCCTTAGATGCTCCCTTGTGAGATACCATGTTATACAGTATATCTTATGGGTACTGTTCAGTTCAAAATAAGACTACAAGAATAGTATAGAAAATAAAAGAAAATATAGGAAATATTATCAGTTGAGTTAAAAGGTACATTAAGATAGGGGTACCCAACCCCCAGTTCATGGACTGGTATCAGTCCATGGACCGCTGAGAACTAGGCTACCCAAGCAGTTGAAGAATGCTGAAATCTCGATTTTCACCTGTGCATGTTTAGGTTGCATGCTGGAAACCTAATCATGCACAGCTCCCATTGCCCGGCTCCCACTGCCACTGCCACCACTGTCAGTGGTGAGAAAGGGATACAGTGATTAATATATAAAATGGCCAACATGAATCTGTCTTATGTTTAAGAAGTATGAAGTACTAAGACAGCACTTAAACCAGAATGTCAATGTTCAACCCACCCTGAAAATTGGAATGGCCCTATCCTCATATTAAGATTATACATAAATATGTGTGTATAGTGTCCAACCACAATTTCTCAATAAATAAAGCATGATAAGAGCGTTTAACTCCTCAGTCCTGACTCAAACATTGAGTTCATTTGGAATTGGAATGCTGAGTCAGCAAACCTTTGCACCACAAACAGAATTATTGGTACACAGAAACTGATCTGAGGCTCACAATGTTTTAATCCTTCTTAACAAATAAACAAGCAGCAGCCCCTTATATTCCACTCTGATCTACCAGGATGAGCAGCCTACAGCACTTTTTATGACCCTCAAATCCCATTCCGGTTATTAATTTACTGACAGTTTGATAAATGTGACGTATGGGCCACTCAACTCAAAGAAACTCTGGGTGACATATGAGATATAAAAAGAATATAAAACAATAGAAATAAGGGAAATGGATAACTAGGCAAGTAACACATTAATAAAATTGTTGCATTAATAAAATTGGCACAAGTTGCCTGGCATCTGGGGGAACAGCTAAGTCTTCCAAAACAGCAAGGGCTGGGGCAACTCAAACTTTTTCAGGGATAGTATTCCAGAAGGGAGATCAGATAGAATACAGATGTGCCACCTAAATTCTATCAGATGACACTGATTTAAAGATGGAACCTGGAGCATGTGCACTTTGTCAGTTCTTATTGGATGGGCAGAATGAATGGAAGACTGGTTGTCCCTCAGATAAGTAGGTCCTATGCCAAGAAGGGTTTTATAGATCACAACCAGCTCCTTTAATTGCACTTGGCAGCTGACTAGGAAGCGATTGCCCACATGGATAATAGTTCTGCCCACACCAATGTTCCCTCTAATTTTTTTTCAGTGTGTGCGGAAAAGTATAGTGTTTGAGCGGCACATTTTCATGCCTGAGCATCTGAATTTTTTTCACAAATGTTTCACAGAGCAATTGATTTATAGTATCCAGTATGGAGAAAAATGGTTTTGTGCATGTGTGTGTGTGTGTGTGTGTGTGTGTGTGTTTGAGTGAGCAAGGGATCCGTAAGGGAACTGAGCCTATTTAGAAAAGAAAGTAAATTATTGCAAACATGATCAGTCGAAGATAAGTATGGGGACAGGTTGGGCGGTAGAGGGGAAGAGGGAGAGAGAGAAAGTAATAAAAGAGTGGGAGAGAGGAGGAGAGGAAGAAAAAAGAGGGAAGAGAGACAGAAAGAGCTAGAGGAAAGGATAAGTGACAGAAGAGTGGGAAAGAAAGAGAGAGAAAGAGAGACAAGGAGAAAGAGGGTGAGAGAGACAAGGAGGAGAGAGAAGGGAGAAGGGGAAAGAAAGTATCAGAAGAATGGAGAAGGAGAGAGAAAGAGAAGAGAGACAAAGAGAAAGAGGACGAGAGAGACAGAGAGAGAAGAGAGGAAGAGGAAAGAGTAAGAGAGAACATCTCATTTCAACCCTGAGATGCAAATATTCTCTTTGATTGGTAATTTTATTTGTCCATTTACTATCCAATACTCTCATTTCTCCTTAAAGAAGAATTCCCTTCTTTTCATTGAATTTATCACAATACTTTGAGAACAACCTTTTCAGCACAGCTTTTCAGCTATTTAAATATATAGTAATTTAGGTCAGGTTTTCAGAACATTAGTCTGCTATTTATGTCACTAAGTGCAAAGAAACAGAATTCAAAAAGTTGGCTTCCCTTTTTGTAATTGCCTATTGCCTGCTTAATTTTCTACCTACATTTTTGATAACTGATATTCACTGTTGACCCAAGAAGCCCATCATAGAAAGAAACCCTCCCTGTGAACTTTATTGGGTTTCCATGGAATGAAGTTTGATCTTTTTCTCAACCATACAGTAGCATATTCTTTCTAAGGAGGATATAATCAAGATAGTCCATAATTGCCTATCAATCTAACAGTATGGCGATTGACAATCTCTTTATATTCCAACTCTAACTCTTTCAGTTTTAAAGGTTTGGTGAGGATAAATCCAAAAATTCTTTTAAATAGGAAAAAATGCTTGCACAATTGCACCCATTGAGACATGTATATATACACAACACACAGAGAAACTAACTTAACAAAGTGCTAAGTCTGCCCACCAATACACTCTGTCTCTCCTCTCTCTCTCATGAGAGTGAGCATGTGTATCCCTCCTTCCTTCAGCCCAACACTCTTGCTGGCGTCCAGGCAAGGCAAGAGGGACTGCAGAGGGTCTCCTCGAGTCATTCAATGGGAAAGTTGCCTCTCAGAAGGAATGACCCAGCTTGGCTCCTACTTTCGATCTGCCACCCAACGACTGAATGGGGAAGCGAAGAGGCAGGAGAGATGAGTTCTCATGGCAAATCCGAGCAGCCGCTGCTGGGAGCCCATCCCATGCCTTCTCCCAACCCCCGCACCCCTTCTCTCATCTACTTTCTGCCTCGTGGACCTAGAACTGATTGGATCACTGCTGT
This sequence comes from Thamnophis elegans, assembly GCF_009769535.1. NCBI lineage: Eukaryota > Metazoa > Chordata > Lepidosauria > Squamata > Natricidae > Thamnophis > Thamnophis elegans. The sequence goes on from NC_045542.1 coordinate 81,290,753, forward strand.
CTGCAGACTGGCTCTCCTTTCTTATTATCGTGGAAGGCGTCTCCCAAAAACCACTGCACGACAGTTGGAAACTGCTGTGCAATGTTTTGTTGCCATGTGCACGGCTGTGCAGCCACGCAGCTTAGAGGGAACATTGGCCCATGCCACTGTTCTGAATCAGCTGTAGCTTCCAAATGGCATCCTAACATTGCACATTGCAATAATCCACATAAGATTGACAAGATGTGAGTGACCATTGGATTGTATTCCCAGTCCAGGGAAGGATGTAGTTGTCACACCAAGAGTATTTCAGCAGTCCCTACTCCACCCCAGCAACAGCACTTACCTGCTCTTTAAGTAGGGGGTTTGAGTCTAGAACAATCTCAAATTCCATACGGTATCTGAAGGGGCACCACCCCATTTAGAATTAAAAATAGTAAAGGATTAATATAGAGAACACAAAACATAAAGTGACTTGGTCTTTCCAGGGTGGAGTTTAAATCTGCTTCTTCTCATCCAGATCCAAAAGCAATAGCACCCCAAGGAACAGGATATTGATAGCATATTGATGATATAAACCACAAGTCTTATGGCACCCACACATAAGAGGCCTCAATTGCAACATTCCTGCCAGTCAATGCCAACATCAACTAGAACCAGCTGTGAAAAAAGAAGAAAACCAATACTGTGCCTCCTACTCCTGATCTCCATATTATGTCCAAAAGGATACCATGATTAATAGTATTCAAAGTTGTGAAAGCTAAAGGAGAACCACCACTATATCGCAGTTCTCATAGAAGTCATCAATAAACATGATCAATATTGGTTCTATACTATGACCCAAGTCTGAGATCTCACTGAAAAGTTTCCCAACAATTATGAATGTTATAAAATGTTCCTTGTCCAATGGATGATTGAGTGCTTAGAGAATTAGGCTGGGATTAGGGAGACCCAGATTTACCATGGAACCCTATGAACTACTAAAACTTAGTCCCTATATCTCAACCAACCTTATAGTACATATTATTATTGTACAGATAAATTGTGAGGTCATCCCATACCATATATGCTACCTTAAGAGCTGTAGAGGAAAAGAGGGATATAAGAGCAAGGAAAAAGAAAAACGAAGAAAAGCCTTAAATCCAAGTATGACTACGTCCTTGCATTGATGACTTGGAGGGAGATAGATCAGTCAGAGAAAGCCCATCCATTCATGACACCAAGTGACAAGTTGCAACACTAGCACCATCAATCATCAAGAATGATGTGAATTATAGCACCAAACATCTAAAAGTGCATGCCTATACCATGCTTGTCTGTGTGAGAGAGCAGTGCAGAAACTGATCGAAACAATTATTTGTTCTACAAATCACATATTTCAAAGAATGGGGAAAGAGAAGAACTACTTTTAACACAAAAAGGTCATTATGAAATTTACTAGTAAGTAAATCTTATTTATATAAGTATTGTTCTTTATCTCAGGGAAGCTTTTGTTTTTGTATAAAACAAAACAAACTCATTTTTGTTTTATACAAAAACATAAATATAATCTATAGAAATATGCCTGGGTGACATGCTATGAATAAAATATTTCCTTTAAGAGAGTTCCATAAATGAAGTGCTACTACAGTATCTACTCCCCACCACTAGACTTTTGGATCACAAGCAGCTGTCTCTTAGTTGATGTACTGGTATTGGAAGAAGTGATCTTTCAGATATTTGGGTTCTGAGCCATTTTAGGATTTGGAGTCAACATTTGAAACTCACCTGCAACCAATGTACTATCGCTATGGATGCCTTAACTGAAATGGTCATCTCTTGTGCCCATGTATAATACGATATACATACTTAACAACCCCGCAGCTAATGCCACCATCACTACCATGCTATGAGAGGATTCCCCTGATATGAGTTCCTAAACTGTTAAAACCCTTATATATCATTAAAATCTTGAAATCTTTTTTTAAAATAATGTTACTGAGTTTTAATGTCGCTCTACCAGTTTAGCATCAAAATGTTCTAGTCAAAGAGTGTTCCACATAAGAGCATCAGCTGCAACTTTGCAATCATTTTCTAGGACCCATTGCATGCAGATCCCTTGATGTATTGTGAGTAACCTAAATGGAAAATTACCAAAATATGGATCATTGGGGACACTTCTATTCAGGATTCAGGGAAATCAGAGCTGACCAAATGGACTTTGGGCCACTGATGCTATTCTGCATGACAGAGATGAATCCAATGGTGCATCAAAGCTAGGGGACTGTTTGCTTTTGTTTTTGAGGGACAGGAGTATACATCATCCAGAGTCATAGATCTATGCAAATCATGCACCTATGGGCCAGCAGTGCAATCTATTTCCATTTAATAGGATTCCATGTTAATTGGCATTGAGACATTGTTTCGACACCAATACTTCATCTTCTGAATCTGATGATAAGATTTAGAGTCATCACCATACTTAGAGGCCCCTGATGACCAGTGTTTCATATAGATAATAAAACCTCGAGATTAAAAAAAATAAGAAAATACTAAAATTTAAACAATCCAAAAGGAAAATGAGAAGCTAATTAACAGCATGAATATAATTGATTTTAACTACAACATTGGCAATCTCTAATGTTTTCTCATTTTCCCAATACAAGTACAAAGAAGAAATCCAGCTCTTCTCAAACAAGCAAAATCACCAACAATCAACCATGTACAATCATATGTAGCCAACATTCTGTTTTTGCCCTTGTACAATCATATATAGTTAACATTGTTTTTGGTTCATTACTTTCAAAAACAGGGTGGATCAGAAGATTTTAGCAAAAAGAGTGTTTAAAATAAATTAAGCACATTAAGTATTTTAATATAAAACATGCCATAAAGTTTCCTAACATAAGCATCCCTATAAATTACATTTCCAATTAAGTCACTAATTCAAGTATTAGCATTTGTTACTGAACCATAATAAGAGCAACATTGCAATGTCTGCATTACTTTTCAAAATTACCATAAGCACTCATTTACATGCAGAGTAACAGGGAAAAGCAATTCAATTTCATATTGGTGTCCACAGAAACTCAAAATCTGATTTTGATGAGGATCAAATCTATGCAAGTACTTGTACAGGAGTTGAATACAACTATATTGTTGTCAGAAAAAAATAGCAGAATGTTCAGAGATAGCAAAACATTATATCAGATACTAAAACTGATGAGACTCCTTAAAAAGTCAGCAAATATCAGAATTATTACTGGAATGTCATTCTTCAGCAACCAGTTACTATTTTAAAATGTTTATTTTTTTTTTTAAAAAAAGGATCCCACTGGAAAAGGGATGGAATGAGTAGATTTCACTTCCTTCCTCTGCATGAAAGCGAGTTAAATTGTTGACAGATGATTTTGCTGACTGGATGTGATTATTCCAAACACCCACATTAAATCACATTTGACAATTTGCTGTAATTAAATCAGCAGTCCCTTTTTGTGAGCCATGATGGTACTAAGTGAATCCTCAGACATCAGACAATCCAATTAATAGTTAACATAAAAGAGATAGTAGTGTCTCTGTATTTGTCTTTGAATGTGTGCTGGACATAAGGAGGATCCAGAAATTCTGGCAGTCTTTGCTGCCACCTAGCCAAGACCATACCCCTGAATGTACAGTCAATCTGTGCTAAAAAGACTTGTTCTAAACTTATCCCCCTCAGACCCTGTTTTCCTAGAATGAAACTCAAATTAAAAGCACAGACGGTGAGTCTCGTATGAACTAGAAAGGGGGGCCCTCAAAAGAAACAGACTTCAAGCAAACTGGATCAATATCAGACATCGTTTGTACTTACGATAAAAGACATATTCTGTGTAGCTGGACCACACTTTATCATCAGTGTACTGATTGACAAAAGAAGCCGTCACAGAGGAATTGCAGGTTACCATGTGGAAGCCACATTCTGACAACATATCAAAAGCCCGTTCCAGGTGCCTGAACTTCAGGTAGAACCTAGAAGTGTATCTATCGGGAGCTCGATCTGGGTCTCTGCTTTCATTCAAACTTTCTCCAAAAACTTCTTTGACTAGAGCAATCCTGCCACAAACCAAAATCCTCGGGACTCTTCTGAATTTGGCATCTGCTTGGGTCTCTCTGCCCATGGGGCATGAACCTCTGTAGCCAATGGTAATGAAGCCCCACTTTCTATCCGAGGCCATGAGAGATGAAGGGGCGCATATTCTTGGGTCACTGCTTTGGGAAACCTCCTCATAGTCACTATGGCAATAATCGTCAGGGCTTTGCTTGATCTCATCGGGCGTCAGAAGTTTGACCAAATCTGGGAGCTGAAAGTACTCGGCTTCCCTCTTGAGCCTTCCTCGCTCTGGAAAATGGTCGGGCAGGACCACCTGCTTGTCCCTGAGATAGTCCAGAATGTAACGGAATAGGAAGCCATCGCGATCAATGAAAATCCTTCCTTTGGAATCTTTGGCCAGGTCATTGGCTGTTTCTTTTTTGGAGGTGAACATTTTCCAAAGCAGGGATTGAGGAAGGCCTGTTAACGTGGAGAGACGAGTGAAGTAAACCTGGCCCCCCACATTCAGTTCTATCACCTCTGGGAAAGGATGTGCAGCAGTTGCTTGTTCTCTAGGAGGGAGGTAAGTCCTGCAGTTTCCACTCAAGGCCATGGTACTTTCAAACCAAACAACCGAAAGTTATAGCAGAGCTCCCACTGACACCCAAGGTCTCAACAAGGCGTCGAGATCCGTTCCCCCAAGGATCTCCTAACATTTAAGGAGCCTGGGATCTGTGGGATGGGAGGGAGGGAAAAATGGAAAGGAAGATGTGGAAGTGGAGTGGTTGTTTTTTTCCCAGTTTTTCTAGAAAGGATGGTCATAAAAAACTGGTGGATGAAGAAAGTTCAGGTCACAAGATGCAATCAAATAATCTTCCACTAAAGCCCAAAACAGTATGATCAACCCAAGATCCCTGTTATTCACAAGCCTGTTGAATAAGAAGAAAAATAGAAAATCATTATCCCCCTAGGCATGGAGAAAAAGATTGAGAGAACAAAACAAAAAAAAAGCATTTGAGTTACAAAAGCTCCACAAGTCACCCCTTTAAGGGAACATTTGCTTATTTCATCCTCTCTTTTTTTCCTCCCCCTTTTGGATTTCTTTGCCTGTCAGAAAAGGCATTAACCGATTCCCTGCACATTTCGCGTTGCCCACGATTCTCATTTAAAGGAGATGAGACTCTCCTTACCTTGGTCACGCTGCTGCATGCAGTTCTTCTGAGAGGAAGCAACAACATTTTCTAAGCAGCTCCAGGAGCAACATCATGGTTGTGGTAGGTTGCAACTCGAGAAGCAGCAAATCCAAAGAGGGAAAAGGCTCAGAGAAGATAAGCTGAGTCCGTTTGGCAAGATCCAGGCAGAAGTTAAGAGTTAAACCCACACATGCAAAAGTTAACCAGGAATAGGCACGGAAGAGAAATAGAGCCGTGTAGCAGGAGACGAGGCAGAACAGGCAAAACAACATAAATCCCAAAGTCAGGATCCTTTAGGAGGGGAGGGGATTTGGTTTTGATGACTTGCAGAAAGCCCAGATGCTGAGGAGTCCCCAGGCATCTTTCAGGAGCTCCATCCCAGAGCAGTCCCTTTCTCCATCACTCTCCACAGAGAGCCTCTCATGTCCTCAGCTAGGCTGAGAGTGCAAACCTGCAGCAGGTTTGAAAAAGCTGCCCAGGGAAGCTGCTCCTGGTGCTTTCACTACCTAAGCTGCTGCTCTAGTTGCTGAGCTGGGTGGTTCCACAGTTCCCAGTGCAGTTCAGATGCTGTTGTTTCAGCAGTGCAGGGAAGAAACCATCCAGGGAAATGGCTATTACATCATCTTAAAGGAATATGGCTTTGAGAAAGCAGACCTAGAGTGGGTGGGACTCATTCGTTCGCTTCTCCCTTCTCCGTTTTTTTTAACCGGCTGCAGAAGGAGAAGTACAGCAGCACGAGAGTGCCTCAGACAGCTCTCCCTCAACCAACAGCGATTCCCCAGGAAAGCTTACACTGCTCGATCTTCTGGATGAAAAATCTTCAAACTCTGCAGCTCGTCAGTGGCAGCAGCAGTTGCTGGCTGTGGCCATTCATTTAACTTTTGTCCTTGTCCTAAACCCGGAATTTGTTTGACTAACTTGCTAAAGGCTGCCTATCTGACAAGTTTGCTATTGTCCTTAAGAGCAATGCAGAATAAAACTGAGCTAAGGTGAAGACGAGTTTTGTTTTACACACACACACACACACACACACACAGAGAGAGAGAGAGAGAGAGAGAGAGAGAGAGAGAGAGAGAGAGAGAGACTGGGGGAGCAGGGAGAGGGAATGCTAGCCTTTACAGATAGAACTTTGTGATCTGTCAAAGCAATGTAGGATGGGGGGAAAGAATGTGAGAGTAAAGAAAAGAGTCATTTTATTGTGAAGTCAAAAAAGGAGCCAAATTATGCCTTTGCAGTAAAATATCCCATTCATGTTTACTGCAAAGAAACCTATACACAGCACAATTTTGCCCAGGACTACAGTGAACCCCATTGAGTTCAGGGAGGCTTACTCCCAGGAAAGAGCATTGAAGACTGAGTAATATAAAAACAGTTAATTAGTGCTACTACTCAACCCAGATTTTTCACTCGAGGCACAAATAACCAGGCTCAAATTATACGACTTCAGACACATTATGCAAAAACCCCAGCTCTCTGGAGAAGACTCTAATGCTGGGAAAGATGAAAGGCAAGAGACAGAGGACCAGGTTGGGGACTTGATGGCATATAACCAATCAGGGCAATTTAACAGATGGAGAAAATCCAGCAATAACAATAATCTGCAGCATGTCATATGATGCGTTGTTCCATGATAATATCACTGATACATGCATTATAGGTGATAAAGTTGCAAGGATTAAATGATGCTGATGGTTAATAGTTTCATGTCTCCGTTATAATCAGGATTAACTAAGACAATCCCCTCCCTCACCCCATCACAAGCATTCTTGATGAGCTATGACTGCTATCCTCATGATCTCCACACAATTGGGCTGTGCATATGGGAAAAGCTGAGCTAAGGCTTACTTAGGAGTTTGTCATTTTAAATTCTTCATTGCACAGTGTCAAGTGCAATCATATTTAATTGCTGCTCAGAGGATTTTTATAGGCATTGCAGAAAGGAGAGGGGGAGGCAGAGAACTTGCAATAGTTCCAATTTAATGTATTTTGAATTTGCCAGCCTGGAATCCAGGGATGTTGGCTCAGATTTCACGTTTGCGCTGTCTCAACTGAATCCTTGGAGATAAAAATGTTTAAATAGCTGGCCTACTGAATATAGGTAATAATTTATTTATTTGTATTAATTTTATTTGTTATCTAAACTGCCATAGACCAAAGAGTACACAATATACTTTTCATTTTGATAAATGTATAAAATAATAAACTTAGATTGCATTGAATTCTGGTCCTATTTTAGCTTAAATAGCTGTGGTCTGAATAATTGTGCTCCGATACATAAAAAGGTAGATAAACCAAGTTGTAGGCAGTCTTCTCTTATATGTTTATAGTACCACCTAATGGCTGAAAAATAGTATTGCATTGATTTAAAAGTTTTCTTTCACAGTGTTTCAAAATATGACTACAATAATAAGTTAATTTAGTCTGTTGGATTTGAATATAATGGAAAAAGTAGATATTAAAATCAGTCTTTTATTTGAGGGGGGGATACCAAAGAGACTTAAATCTTAGTGTTTTGTTCACTAATTTTCTCAGAAAAATAGCTAATTTTTCTGAGGAAATTGCTAAAGACTGACTTGCAAAAATATATATTTAGGGATCTTGTTTTTCTATAACTGTAAACTGTAAACAAGTGTAAAGACCTCCTAAGTACTGTGGCGTGTTTTTTTATGCTATCTTGAATTCACTTTATTAGTGAATTCACTTTGTTTTATTTCATTATTGAATTCATTCAAGAAACTTCTTGGCTGGGTATTTTTATTATGGTTGGCCATACAGTCAACTGAAAGTTTAGACTGCATCTGGCATTTTTATCCTACCTATCAAGCCCTTCCCAAGGACTTGGAAGAAGCAGATACTGGGTTTTGATGGTGTTAGAGGTATTGTTGCAGTATGTAACTTGTTATAAATAAAACTGCCTTTTGCAATTGACTGACAGTGGTTTTGTCAATGCCGATAGTGTTCAAGTGATGCTCATGATGTTTTGGGATTGTAACCAAGGCACTTATTACTATTGTATTTGTTTCCTTTTGCCACAGTCATTTTACTATTGGTATTTGCAGGTCTTAGTATTTTTCCTATTCTCTCCAGTTCTTTTCCTTCTACCCTGCTGACTCTAGGTACCACATTCATTATTCATACCTTTTCTTTCTTTCTTACCAACAATGTATTACTACTGTTGTGTCGCACAGTCAGCCAAATCTTTACACTGTATTTGGCATCTTATCCTTCTGCTGAATCCTTCTCAAAGACCTGGGATAAGCAGATGTCATTTGATGGTATAAAAGTGTTGTTGCAAGATGGAAGCTGTTCCAAGTAAATCTACTTTTTGCAATTGACGGGCAATGTCAATGCCAATGGTGTTCAAGTGGTGTTCTAAATGTTTTGAGGTTGTATCTAAGGCACCTATCACTGTTGGTTCTATCTTTGCTTTCTTTCAACACACTCATTTTACTTCTGTTTGTAGGCCTTAGTATTTTGTGATTGTCTCCAGTTCTTTCTCTTCTCTTCTGCTATCTCTATACACTACAACATCCATTAACCAGACTTTTTTGTCCTCCTTATTGACAAGTTGAGATTAAGGTAATACATGAAAGATTCCTGTCTGTCTGAATTTTAAGATCCCAGTGCACTTTAGCTAATTTTTTTTTTAAAAAAATGTCTATTTTATGTTCTCACCAGTTTTTGCTTGTAGACAAATGGTATTTCTTGCAGATCTTTCAATGCACTATTGTTGCTACTCTGTTTGTAGTTCATCTATGTAGATATCCATCATTCAAATACAAATACCTATTACTTTGCAATACAAGACTGCACTGTAAAAGAGTTTCCCATTTGTCTTTACAGTAGTGTTTCTCAACCTTGGCAACTTTAAGATGCGTTGACTTCAACTCCCAGAACTCCCCAGCTAGTGCTATATGCACCTTAGAGTTGCCAAGATTGAGAAAAACTGCTTTAGACTGAATCCAACAGCTAATACTTTCCTAATAGTTTGTGATGTATTCATTATTTTAAAATGTGCTAACTGAATTTTTGCAGAAATAGCAAAGTGGCATACAATATACCCGTGATGGCGAACCTATGACACGTGTGCCACAGGTGGCACGTGGAGCCATTTGTCAGGGAGCACGAGGCGTTGTCCTGTCAGCTGGCCAGCGCGCATGCCTGTGCTGGCCAGCTGACTTTGGCCTTCTTTTGAGGCCATTTTTCGCCCTCCAAAGGGTTCCCTGAAGCCTCCAAAGTGTGAAAAGCTGGCCCTACGGGCAAACCGGAAATTCAGGAATGGACTTCCAGTTTGTCCGTAGGGCCATTTTTCTCCCTCTGGAGCCTTCAGGGAAGCCTCCTGAAGGCCCCTGAAGGCTCCGGAGGTCAAAAATTGGCCCTATGGATAAACCAGAAGTCACCATTCCTGAACTTCCAGGTTCCCCGTAGGCCCGTTTTTCGCCCTTCGGAAGCTTCAGGGAAGCTCCTGAGGCCTCCAGAGGGCGACCGGGGGGTGGGTGGGTCAGGAGAGGCTGTTTTTGCCCTCCCCAGAGTCCTAGAAAGCCTCTGGAGCTTGGGGAAGGTGAAAAAGCCACAGCAAAGTGGGGGGGGGGGTTGTTGCTGATTGCACGCATGCATGCGTGCTTGGGAGAGATCACCGCATAGCATTATGGGTGTGGCATGCCAGTGCATGACCCCCTTGTGCTACCCCTATGTTTGGCACGGCAGCCAAAAAATGCTTGCCATCACTGCAATATACAATACCTTGGTAAGACCACATTTGGGATATTGCATCCAATTTTGGTCACCACAATATAAAAAGTTGTTGAGATTCTGGTAAGTGTGCAGAGAAGAGCAACAAAGAGGATTAGGGGATTGGAGGCTAAAACATCAAAATGTTGCAGGAACTGGGTATTCGTAGCCTAACAAAAAGAAGGGCTAGGGGGTGACATGATAGTAGTCTTCCAAGGGGCAGCCACAAAGAAGATAAGGTCAACCTATTCTCCAAAGTATCTGAAGGCAGGACAAGAAGCAATGGATGGAAACTCATTAAGGAGAGATCCAACCTAGAAATAAGGAGAAATTGCCTGATACAGCAATCAATCACTGGAACAGCTTGCCTTCAGAAGTTGTGGGTGCTCCATCACTAGATGATTTTAAGAAGAGATTGGATAGCCATATGTCTGAAATGGTATAGGGTCTCCTGCTTGAGCAGGGTGTTGGATTTGAAGACTTCCAAGGTCCCTTCCAACTCTGTTATTCTAGTCTAGTCTAATTCAGACCAGTCCAGTCTAGTATATAAAGGTAGTCCTCTACTAATGACTAGTCACTAAACTAACCTATAGCTACTTACAACTCATTTTCACAATTATAACAGATGTATACAAGCCCTTGGTCACATGATCGCATTGGTAGCCAGCTCACCTTTACAGTCATTGACATCATCCTGCAGTTATATGACCTTGGTTTACTTTTTTTTTTTTGCTAGTTCCCAGTTTTTACTTCCAGCAAAAATCAGCCTTTGGGGCAGTCACCATATCCACTTACCAACCCTTGTTAAAATAGTTGTAACGTTGAAGGTGGTCTTGTAATGCCCTGGCATATGACTGTAATGACTTACAACCATAACTCCAAGGTCCACTACAGTTGTAAGTCAAAGACTACCTGTATGCTATATGACTTGTGTGTATGATCAAGCAATTCTTTTCCAGTGTCTTCTGATTCCTTCTTGTAAATCCCTCTTACAATCATCCCCCATTGTTTTGGCAACCAAAACCTTGGGAAAAGATATTTACCAATAGAATCGCTTATCTATCCTTCATAAAATTAGGAAGAATGGGCTTCTGATTTGATGGACCAAAGCTTTTTAGAGCTCCAGAAGTAATAACTGTAAATGATTCTAATAAATAATGATCAGCAATGGCCTGAACAGGCAATGAAAATTAATAGGGAACCGCAAAGGCTGAACAAGCATGATTTATCTAAGGTATTTATAGTCTTGCTTGTCTAGTGCATAAATCAGCTTGCAAATCAGTGTATATTAGGGATGGTTTTTTTTTAAAAAAAAAAAAAACCCTCATCTTTTGGATTGGATATTCTGGAGAACTCTAAAACATTCAATTCACCCTCTAGATAAGCCATGTATTTTTGTACATACAATGGATACATACAAACATTTATATCAACATTATATGCTACCCCCACTCATTATTCAAAGTCATCCCTATACATTGCTATGAAACCAACTGCTGTCAATTGTCCAACTAGTGCACCCAAAACAAGAAAACACTCTCAGAAGTTTTGAATTTCCAAAAGTAAAACTTTATTGGATACACCATTTTGGTACTGAATAATCAAAACCAGCTCTGGTTTTCCCTGGCAAATGCTTGATTAGTTAAACAATAGCTTCCCTTTCTCCCCCTGGGTGATCACATTGTCCAAACCAACCAGAAATAGCTAATGGTGTCCTAGGGACGATCCAGGTTGTGTTTCATCCAGAAGAAATCAAATGTAGTAGAAAGCCATGGTTTCTCATTTACTCTAAGCCATATAAAATACTCATACTACCAACAAGACTAATAACCATTGATCCCCGTGTCTTCCATGAATTGGTCCAACCCTGTTTTGAATCCAGCTATGCTGATTGTCAGCACCAGATCTCTTAACTACTGAATTCCAAGTTTAATTACACATTGTATGAAAAATGTTTTTCTCTGTCCTGATTCTTTCAAGTTTCAATTTCATTGCGTAAACCTTGGTTCTAGGATTTTATATGCATTATCATGCATAATTTTCCCCATTCCAATCCTCTCATTCATTCTGACAGAGCTTTGGAAATAGAGAACTCAGACCATGTAACATGAACATCTATGAAGTTTGGATGTACATGGATAAAGTGATATGACTTATAAGAGGTGATAAATGTTCTTAGATGTTGCAGTGCATATAAATGGAAAATCCTAAGAATTGTCAGGAAATAAAAGAAGTCAAACAACAACTTTATAATTGTATCCATAATGGTTTTGAAATCATTTATATCAATAACAAAAAATTAGAAGTCAAAATATAAGTCCAATAATGGAGTTGGAAATGAAAAAAATGAAAGTTTTATCTGCATATGGCAGTTTTAATATTAAGAAAATCTAGTGTATTCATTTAATAAGAGTTTACTCAGTATTTTATCATTCTGTTTAAAATATGTAACAAATAGAATTCCTCTGAATGTTTATTATCAATATTGGAGTTACATTCATTTTATCAACATTTATTCTTCTCCATAAACTCATCAGGCTTGTTAACCATCAATTTATATCACTATTGATTCAAGGTAAACCATTTGAAATGTTTACCTTTATAAAATGAAAAATTCAATGAATTCAAACAATATGTAATGCTTCATTTTTTAACAAACAGATCCAATAGTGAGAACATTAAATATGCTGATTATTTAAATGATAACCAGATAATAGACAAAAATCGTGTGCTACAGTTATACTGTACATTTGGTTAAAAATGTAATTGTCAATAAGCCATGAAATATCATCAGCATAATACAACAATTTGCATTCCACTCTGGCCATCTTAGTAACCAGAATACCTTCATATTGTTTGATGAAACAGTGATTTCAGTAACAATGATTTCAAAGTCAAATTAAATATAAAAAGAGAAAGTAGGCATTGTTTTACAAGTTCCATGCAACATCCTGTTCAGCAAATAAATGATGCCATTTGTGACAAATCTAGTAATAGGTTAGAATATTTTTCTTACAGAGAACAATATTTAGCAACATCCACCCTAAAAATTTAAAATGAACCATATCAATGGCCTTCTCAGCATCCAATGAAATAACCATCACAAAATCTAATTTATCTGATTGGACACCAACTACGTTTATTAATCATCTCACATTATCCAAGCTGATGCCCCTTTCTTAAGACTGCATAACATAAACTATTGAAGGCAATATTACAGACTGATATCTTGAGTGCAAAATCACTTTAACAACTTTAGCATCAATGTTTAACTTCAAGCCCTTTGTAGGATCAATGTTACAAGGCTTCATGCAGGTGTCTTTGTAAACCCCATTCCTTTGCCATTCCGAAGGTAAATATTCAGTATACAGGACACATTTTACAGGAAAAGGTGAATTATACAGCTATAATACCACATGACAAGAAAATAAATTAATTGAGGAGGGCTGGAACTTTTGCTAAGCCATCTTGAAAAAAGAAGTCAAGGCAATAAAAGATACTATGTTTTCCAGCGTATAAGATGACTTTTTAGCCTATAAAAATCATTCAAAAAATCAGGGGTTGTCTTATACGCCAGGTATACCAGTTCCAAACCGGTCTGAAGCACAGTGGAAGAACGGACTGCACCACTTCAGGACACGGATGGGAAAGTGCACACTTTTTAATGCTCTCACTGCCAAAAGCAACTCTCCACAGACTCCCTGCATGCAGAAGACTAACCCAACAAGGAGAGAAAATGAGGGGTGGGAGGCTGGGAGAGTTAGGGTAACCCTTGATTTCCAGCTGCAGCGATGCTAGACTTGCAGGGTGCTTCTTTGCATTGGTTTTCAAAACAAAAGCAAGCCAGCATCCTCAACCTACATGCTTGCACCATATAGTGCGGTTCTCTCTCCCCTTCCACCATCCCGCTCTGCCTAAAACTAGTGCAAATCAACCTAGGAAGACCCAAATCTTTCCAAAGGGTGGAAAGACACGCATACATTGACCAGGGAAAGCCCCAAACCAACTTCACACTGCCCCCCACCCCAAAAAAGGGTGCATCCCACGATCCAAAAAAGCCTCTCGAGCTCAGGAATCACGTGGCTGGTGGAGCAAAGCAAAGCAAAGCGAGCCATTGTTTCCCATTGATTCTCCAGCCCAGGATTGTCACCACTGGCTTCCATCTCTCTTTTTTCTCCCTGCCTGGGACTCAGTGCTGTTGCTGCTCCCCTCGAGGCTGATAATAAAGGGGATCAAATTGAAGGCCGCATTCTGTTTCTTTCCATCTTTGGACGGAACAGGAAAACGTGGTCACATCTTGCATCGCCTCCCTTTGAATGGTGCTCGCCAAGCCACTCTAGGAGCCTGGCTGCGGCATGTATTTTTTCTTAACTCTTTCATGTTTGCAACAGTAATTGTTAGATATTCACTCTATCTACCGTGGTTTCCACCAAGGTCCTCTGTTCCGGCAGGAACAGAAGTTTAATCCTATTGGTCGAAGGGTCTGACAGCTCCCTATAAAAGGGCTGCTGTCAGACTCAACCTTCGCTGGATTGTTCTCACTTGTTGTATTCAATACAGAGCTGTTGTTACCGTTAAGCCTGTGTGTGCCTATCCATTACCCAATCTCACTTGTTGTATTCAATACAGAGCTGTTGTTACCGTTAAGCCTGTGTGTGCCTATCCATTACCCAATCTAACAGTAATGTTTTTCAAACTGGGCCGTGTTAAGATGTGTGGACTTCAACTCCCAAAATTCCCCAGCCAGCCAGCCATGAACCATTCCCTATGCTGGCAGAGGAATTCTGGGAGTTGAAGTCCACACATCTTTACGCGGCCCAGTTTGAAAAAAAAAACACTAGTGTAAACCTTCAGGTAGTGTGTGGCCAAAGTAACCAAGGTTTTCGTGAGTCAGTAACTTAAATGATTTAGGAAACTTATGACTGCACAAGTGATATGCTCCCTATCTGATGCCTTCGGATTCAGCCGGACTGTAACACCCAGCCTGAAGGATTTCAATGGGTATCAGGGGATGGTGGTAAGGAGTTCTTTAAAAAAATAAGATAATTTTATTAAACATTGGCATTAAAATTTACAAATGAATGCTAAGTAAAAAGAATGGAAAGAAAAATAAAAGTGAAAGAAAATAAAACAAAAATATATAAAGAAATGACTTATCGGTTCATAAAAGTATATGCATTTTAGTAATATATCAATTTCTCTTAAAATACAACTAATAATATCTTCTTCCCATATCTCATCTTTTATTTGTAAGCAAGTGTAAAGGAGGCCATTTGATCCCAGTTAATAAAAGTCCATTAAGGGTAACCAGAGATAATATACTAATTTAACCTTGATCAAATAAAGCATTTTTATATTCAAATAGAATAGAATAGAATAGAATAACAGAGTTGGAAGGGACCTTGGAAGTCTACTTGTCGACCCCAGTGCCTAGGCAGGAAACCCTACACCACTTCAGACAAATTGTTATCTAATCTCTTCTTTAAAAACTTCCAGTGTTGGAGTGTTCACAACTTCTGCAGGCAAATTGTTTTATTGATTACCGTATTTTCTGGCGTATAAGATGACTTTTTAGCCTATAAAAATCATTCCAAAAATCAGGGGTCGTCTTATATGGCGAGTATAGCCCAAACCCTATATTTTAACAGGAAAAGTAGGGGGTCATGTTATATACCCAGTCGCCTAATACGCCGGAAAATACGTTAAACAAATCTTCTTTGGAATAACTTTAAGGTAGAAAAAATGCTTCTCTTTACATTATGACCAGAGAAAAAGAAAAGCATAACTTCATATGTAAGATCAGCCAGCCAGAAATTACCTAAAGCCCTCTCCATTATTATTATTATTTTAATAATATCTCCATAGTAATTTCCAGTTGCTTTTTATGAACAGTATTTCCACTCCACAGTCAGTCACAATAGATGGTGTGAGTTGCAGAGAAGTTATTGTAGGTGACGTGATCTAAAGCATCCTCAGAATCACTAACGGCCTGAACCGAAGTAAATAACAGTGATGAAACAGTGCCAGTGTTACAAGTTATTTTCAAAGCAGGTTAGTAACTACGCATGCCTAATGAAATGTCTTGGGATTAAAGCTTAGCAACAGAAAGGAATAGCATAGTGGAGTGCCAGCATCTAAGAACCAATGGAAAAACAAGCAGCTGAGATGGAATTAACTGAGGGCAATTCTCCATCAAGGGCCAGCCTCACTTATTTATTTACATATAACATGAATTCCCATTCAGGGGAGAAATCCTGAGAAACATACAGTGAAACAGACTTAAAATGGCCGAAAGCTGTAGTACCAATGACTCACAAAAATCCTTTTTTTGCACATGAAATCTCACTGGCCAACTGGGGAATCAGCTACTCAACCTATTAAATGTAAATCATTTATAAATAAGGGTAATTATATATATATATATATATATATATATCTTGGTATGCACTCCCAAGACAAATGAGGATAGTTTTTCCTTATTCTGCTCTGGATAGACAAAAAACAAGATTTGATGGCATTGAGGTTTAAATGAAGTTAGCATTAAAGCTTAATGACATTCACAATTCAGGGACAGGGTAGTATTTGATCCTATCTTTGTTGGATGTATGGTAAGGAGCATTTTATTGGATGTTAATTAGAATCTGGTGGGCAGAAAGAAAGCTTTATAAAGGACATAAAATGGCTTCTAACAATGTTTGCTCTCCCACTAACTGGTCATCAGTGGTACAATGAACATATCAAGAAAGCAGTCCCCAAAACATGTTTCTTTTAGTGTAAAATATAAAAATATATGCCAAGTTTACTTTTCCCATACAATATAGACAGACTTTGATTTATAATATAGTTTAAAGGGAAGGGAACAGCACTTTCATTATCATTTGATGATTTCTCCAAATGGATTTGAGAGAATTTTGTCATTAAAAAAATCCAAGAAGAGTTAATGTTTTTATCTTGCAAGAGAGTTTCCTATGACTAAGATAAGAATTCGTATATCATGGAGAACATTGTTTTATTTTAAATAATACAAATATATAGAATTTGTGAAATAGTGTCATTGTTCTTGAAGGCGAAGATCACTTGAGCTTAGGAAGATTTGATTGCCCTTTTGAAGCATCCTGGAACTTTTGTCTATTTTTCCATAAAATCAGTACTTGTTCATTGCCAGTGATAAAATTCATTGTTCAATATTTCATTTTTTTAATTCCTTAAAAAACAGGTGTAAAAACATAAAACATTTTTGAGACACATATATGAATATGTTCTAATCCACATCTAATTATTTGCGGATATCTGAGTAGCAACACAAAGATAGAAAACAGATGTTTGAAAATGGTTCAACATCTTTAAGTGATTACTGCTCAATCCATGGGTGACTCATGAATAACTTTTAGAAATGACTTATTATGGATCTAGAAATGTATGATATAAGAGGTGATTTCAGTCCCAGTAGAAAAATGACATCTGAAAATTAAATTCTAATTAAGAGGGCATAAAGTCAAGAGCTTAACTTGACTATAAAACATCTTTGATAAATTACTGATCCAAATAATAGTCTTGATTGTTGACTGTGCACTCAAGATATGTGACAAATATATTCAGTATGGCATACCTGTACACCTCTTATTCATCCCTGTTGCAATAGCAGTCTGAGATTAATAGTAATCTAAGAATAGCAAATAGAAAGTTATTTCTGCTAATTGAAGTTTGTCCCTACTGATAGTGATGTGTTACATTTATATCCTACCTTTTGTACAGCACTCAAGGCATTTATAGTGTTCTCTCTTTCATGCACACACTCTTTATAAGATCAACTGTGCTTATAGAGAATGACTGGTACCACTAAACTTCTGCAACTGAGGGTAGACTAGTATCGGATTCTTCCCTGTTCGGTTTAATACCCTAACCGCTACACTATACTGAGTCCTTAGATAGGTCAGATGAACAGAGAAAGGGGCAATAATAGGGATTAGAGGGGAAGAGGGATCTGGGAGTACTCTTAATTTTCTCCCTCCCTTTCTTCCTTCCTAGAACAGTTTCAGGCCATTTGAAGAAGTTTAGGGATTAAGAGAGAGGTTGGGAATAGCTGTTTCCCAAGGCCTCCCTTTTCTATTTGTAGACAAATTAAGCTGATTTCTGCTACTCAAGTCTTAGACTACTAACCATTGCCACAGACAGACACAGAAGCTGTTTTAAGGGGTAACTTCTTGCCCCAAAGATTTTCTTGCTGACAAAATAATAGTCACTTAAATATCATGAGACATCACCCCAAAGCAGCACTAATAGTAGGCATGATGCTAAAAATTTTAATAGAACCATATTTTTAATTGATCATCAGGTGTTTCATTTCCTTTTCTTGAGAGGTAATATTAATATTTTCTTCAAATGTTTGCTGTTATTATTTTCAAGAGTATCTCACATATCAACAGCCTCAACATACCCTGCTGAAATCCAGAGTAAAATAATCATGAAAATAACAGATTTGGTTACAGATAAAATGCATTATAATTATTGACATAATGAAGGATAAAAGACAAGACTGCTATGATTATGTATGATACATAAAATATGGCAATTTTGAACCCAAAATTTATCTTCTGACGGACAATGGAAGATTGAATAATGTATTAAGAACTGAGCAAACCAGATTACTCATGGGATGTTAAAGGCAAAATTAAAAATACCCATTATATTTTGTTACTCCAGCAAATTGTACAAACTCAAGTTCTCTAGTAACACAGGCCCTGAAGAAATTTTTAAATAACAATTCCAATTATTTCTGATCATCTGCTAGAATTAATAAATGGTAGGATTCAGCAACTAGAAGGAATTACCCGCTCTGCCTTATAGACATTTTATTTAAAGTCTTGGAACTCTCATAAACGAAAGATAAATAATTCTTCTATCTCCCACAAAACCTGCCCACTGTTATGCAAATATTGTTAAAGTGTAATTCTGCATCCAATCAGCCTTATAAGGTTTCTGTTTCCTTGATTGTCCTTTTGACCTCACTGTACTTCTGACTGATTGCATTTCTAACCTCCATAAATTGTACCTATAACCAGAATTGATACTAGCGGCAGGGAATATCCAGCTCATTGGGTTTTCTTTTTCTTCCTTGTAATTTCTTTCTACATGCAGAAAGCTCATTGTAGTGTATATTTATTTCTAGTAATAAATATAAAGCACTGAAAACATCAGATTTGTGTTTGAATATCTTATCAGAAGCGATATTATAAACTAAATGAAGTGATAATCCCAATTATCCCAATAATTATAAGTCACAGAGTGGATATTTTCACTTTTGGAGGGTTACTGGGCATATTTGGACATTTTGAGTACATATTGTGGGCACTCACACAAATGGTCTGTAAAACATTTTCTCATTCATACAACAGCCATGGGAAATATTTCCCAGTGCTGTCAGTTCCAGTAATTGCGCCCTTCTGCATGATCTGGGATAACCTTTTAGTGTTCGTTTCTGGTTATTTATTTATAACCATTTTATTCGGGGCAGGTGGATCTATTTTCAAACAAAGCATTGAACACTGACAAAAATAAGGATGAGTCCGGAGGCTGCCAACTTGCTTTACAGCATGCCAACTTCCCTTCTGCAAAAATGAAAGTAACTTCTGAAAAAGTCTAAGTCAAGGATCAGAAGCCTTCAAGTGCCATTGTTAACACTTTAGCATCCTGCAATATGGAAATGTAATGCAGAAAGAGAGCAACAGGCACAATTATACGGGGCCATAAAAACAAATGTATCGTGTCTTTTTATGTACACTGACAGCATAAGCACCAAAAAACAAATTTCTTGTGCGTTCAATCACACTCTATTCATTCTATTCCTATTTATTCCTATGCCTATTCCTATTCTATTGAATTCTATTCTATACCACAGCCTAAAACTACCAAATATAAGATTGCAAAAATTAGGGTCTTCTTTTTCTTCTTGTTCTTTTTACCATTTCTGGTGTTGGGGAGGGGGGGGGCATCAGGGGCATCGCTAGAGATCAACAAAAGTTTTTCTACATATTTGACTGCCCTCCAGATCTCAGCTTATAGCTACCAAAGCTGCGTAAAATATTTGCATAAAAAGATAAATGTATATGTGTATAAAATAAATTTGTATACACATTTTTATAGTTGTATAAAAGATCCCCTTTTTCCCTTAACATATTCGGATACCCTCGGCTTGTATATTCATATATACATATAAGCGGATCCACAAGGATATGCAAAGTTGTAGGGAAGAGGCTGAAGTCCTTATTATGCATATTGAATCAGTCCCGCCGCTCGTGTTTGGCATTCTCATCCCGATTGGAAGGTTTGACCATGGAGATGCGGGGAGATAGAGATAGAGAGAGAGAGACTGGCTTCCGCTAGGAAACGTCTGTTGCGTTCAGCCGCTTCACTTCCGCAACCCGGAAGTTGTTGCTCTTGGGTCCTGACACGTAGCTTCCCAGAGAGCGGGATAAAGCGGGTAGGAGGAAGAAGGGGTCGCTCCCAACGGCGCCAGGAGGGCAGGTTGAGGGGGAATCGTTGCCTCGCCGGGGAAGGAGGCTTCCAAGGAAGGTGAGCTTCGGGAAATGGGGAGCAGGGTGGTGTCCGAGCTTGTTAAGAGAGCTGACGCTCCTTCAGGGCGATGTATATCAGGCGGCGAGAGTCGTTCCAGGAGCATCTTCCTTCGCTTCTTTTCGCTTCCCCCCCCCCCCCCGGCTGCAAGGACGGGATTTTGGAGTGCGTGGCTGAGATGCCCTAATACTGCTAGTGGTCTCTCGAGACCCAATGAGTTTTTCTCTTTCCCGTTCTCTGGATCCTGTGTTATCCATCGTCATCGTGTTCTGTGCCGCCCCGAAGGTCTAATAGCAATAGCGCTTAGACTTATATACCGCTTCACAGTGCTTTACTGCCTTCTCTAAGCGGTTTACAGAGTCAGCATATTTTGCCCCAACGATCTGGGTCCTCGTTTTATCCATCTCGGAAGGATGGAAGGCTGAGTCAACCGTGAGCCTGGTGGGATTAGAACTGCCAAATTGCATGGCACCAACACTTTGATTGTTTTTTTAAAAAATTATTTATTTGTCAACATTTTTGCCTGAGATTGGTACAAACAGTTGGATATAAATAAGTATAATATGGCCATGAACACATAAAATGAGTACATATCAATGGGGACAGTAGGACAGGAACGGTAGGCACGTTGGTGCGCTTATGTACCCTCCCTTAGGGATGATAGAAAACATTGAAAAATATATAGATCTTAATATAATAGCTGTAGGTTCTGTTGGAGATTGTACAAGGTGGTCCTCGAGTTACAACAGTTTGTTAAATGACTGAAGTTACATCACTGAAAAAAGTGACTTATGACTGTTTTGCACACTTAACAACGTTACAGCATCTCCATGGAAACATGATCAAAATTCAGATGCTTGGCAACAGACTCATATTTATGACAGTTGCAGTGTGCCCTTTTGTGACTTTCTGACAAGCAAAGTCAATGGGGAAGCCAGATTCATTTAACAACTGTGTTACTAACTTATCAAGTGCCGTGATTCCACTTAACAACTTTGACAAGAAAGGTAGTAAATGGGACAGAACTTACTTAACAAATGTCTCGCTTAGCAACCAACATTTTGGGCTCAGTTGTGGTTGTAAGTTGAGGACTACTTGTACTTTCCTTATGCAATTTGAGGAAAATCAGATGCTAGATTATAAAATGTTATGGTCCTTTACTCCTTTTGGGTAAACCACTTGGATGCACAACAGTGCAAGTATCTAGTAATTTAGTGTTTGACTGCATGCATTATTTTTTCCCCAAAAGATTGTGTAATTTACTTTTGATGATTGATAGATAAAGATATTCATAGAAGAGCCATACTTTGGGTGATGTTTTTGAAAATAGTAACATAAATATTTATTTTACAGATAGCAATGTCTGGATTTGATAATTTAAATACGGAGTTCTATCAGACAAGTTACAGTATTGATGATCAAGCACAACAATATGGAGCAGATGCTGGAGGAGGAGGAGCGTATAGCAAGTAATTTGATTTTTTAAAAATTTTCTAAATAACCAATATATTATTGTCTGATATTTGTATTGGATTGAAGTGTTTGATTTTATTTAATTTCTGATGGTCATGCCACTTTTATATCTGAAGGGTTTTGTTTATTTAAAAATAGATTAACAGAGTTCGAAGGGACTTTATAAGTCATCTAGTCCAGCCCCCCCTCTCCCCCGTTCAAGCGGGAGATCCTATACCATTTCTCGAATAGCAGCATTTACTGATGCTCAACCAAGATTACTTATAAGCTGTTGACTGTTATAAATGCAGTTGGTTAGGCTAATACTAATCGGATGTTATGTTAGTGCATATTGAATTCTTCTTTTATACAGTATGAACTGCCATAGTACTTCTTAGTATGTGGCACACTTACCAGATAATGTACCTATTACTAGTTTATTGATTCAAATAAGGATTAATCATTCTTCAGTATAAAATTTCTCTTTAAGTATACATTATTGGTTACTTGCAATAAAGTTTTCTGAAAATACTGACACTGAAACTTCTCTTCCTTAAGTCTGGCAGTGTCCCTATATGTCACAATAGATTCATGGTGACCTATATGTCACAAAACCCAAAGTATGCTAGTATCAATTATTTTATATAGCAGCAGATGGGAAAGCAAAGTAATGGCCTACATTATGTTGAAAGAAGGACTATATTATAATATCTGCGGATATGAAGGAATATATTATAATATTGTTTTACTTAGTAATAATTTGAGAAAAATGTTAGATAAGTTGGTATCTTTCTTTAACAAATTTAAAGTGAGAAATTGTATTTTGTCATATTAGAAAGTAAAGTCAAATAAATGCATGTAATTTTAATCAAAGTATCCTGTAAATAATTTTGATATGTTTCAAACATTGATGTATCTGTTTTCTTTATATAAATAATGTTTATATAAATATATTCCATTAATTTTCTTGTGATGAGCTGGGCGGCAAACAAATTTAATAAAAATGTTTTCTTCAGGGACTATATAGAATATTTACAGTTTGTATCAATGTGATTATCAGTGTACAATGATGCCTTTGTTACGGAATGGGTACTTTGTGGCTTAGCTAATATTGTAAACTTGCCTCTGTGACAAAGAAAGATTCTGTTTTCATATGATAAACGTTTAAGTTCTGTTTTCTGCAGGCAATATGGTGGCTATGAGTATTCTCAGCAAGGTGGATATGTCCCTCCAGAGATGATCCCGCCTCAACAGCCATATACTGGTCAAATTTTTCAGCCAACACCAGCATATACTCCATCTTCACCACAATCGTTCTATGGAAACAATTTTGAGGATGAACCTCCGTTACTAGAAGGTTTGATTTTTATTCCTTGCAGAATTTCCATGCCAGCCAAAATACATCATCCAATAAACAAAGGCGTAATCATAGCTGATGATGAAGTTTGTGTGCATGTATGTATGTTAATGTAAATAGCAGTTTTAAACATTTAATTTCACTTCATCTTTGGCATTTTATTTCACTTCAATTACTTAAGTGGCATGATCTCTTAAAATCAAGATTTTAAGATCTTTAGCTTAAACCAAAAGGAAAAAACCATACGAAATTGAAATAAAATGATCTTTTATAAAGTAAGATGACTAGTGCAGCTAGTTATATACTTGGTCTCTGACCTTTGGTGATCTAAGTGGATCTCCAATTTAGTACAGAAGTGTGGACCCACTTCTATAATCCAAGGCTTCTGCAAAACCCTGAAGATCTCTCTTGTTTCAGCAGGTGGAGGGGCAGAATGGATTATAAGCCTTTTTTCTAATACACTTTATGTTTCCGTAAGTGGTTTAGTAGTTTTTTCCTTATCTGGGTGATTGGTCATTTTCTGTTGTCAGTTATTGTTAGTTGAACGTTCTACATTTTGTAATCCACAAGGGATGCAATTATAATTGAGAAGGACTCTTACATTTATTAATCCATTAAATCTGTGTTCTTAATTTGATCTGCAGAACTAGGAATAAATTTTGACCATATCTGGCAGAAGACTTTAACAGTACTACACCCATTAAAAGCTGCAGATGGCAACATTATGAATGAAACTGATCTGGCAGGACCTATGGTCTTCTGCCTAGCCTTTGGAGCTACCTTATTGTTGGTAAGATTTCATTACTATAGATATAGTCCTGTCAGTTTGAAAGTTACAAGTTTAAAGCAAACAGAATCAAGACTTGTTTATTTAAACATCAGTAATTTATAAAAACTGATACACAGGGTTGAATATAATTTCTATTGAAGAATGTGAATTACAGTCTTATGGTTATTATTTGGAACCTTGCCCATGATCCACAAGGTGAGAAAGACAAGAACTGTTGATGGATATTCCCATTTACTACACTCAGAATAATTTAGAACAGGGGTCCCCAACCCCCGGTTAATGGCTGGGTAATATGTAAATTATCATAAAAATATAAATTCTTCAAAATTCGGTAGGGAATTACAGTTCCCTCTCCCTTCCCTTTTTTCCCCTTTTTCTTTTTTAATGGATATAGTATTTTTATATAGACTTGGGCATTAATGATACATCTCTGGGATTACTTTTATGAACAATGCTCCTTAAAAATACTTAAGTGGTGCTTCATCTGTTGCATTAAAAGTCTCTATAAAACTAGCTTGTAGGGATGCGTAGCTATCCAAAGAGGAGAGGATGCTTTGGAAGAGATGGGGCATACTTACTCCATCTATTGGTCCTTAATTATGGCATACCTCATTAAAAATAAAGCATTTTGGAGACGGCAACAGGGTTTACTAACTTTTTTGTACTTCACTGTGGTTCTTTGTTATTTTCCTGAAATCATGGTGGCCACTGTGAGCAAGCACAGGAAACAGCACCGCGTTATTAAAGAGCACACCCAGGCGCCTGCCAAAATACCTCTTCTACTCTGGATCCAAACAGCTGTACTTCACTTCTAAGTTGGTTCACTAGACAGATGTTTGTATTGCTGGTATTTCCCTCTAAACTTGGTTGAGTTATATAAAGCAGTGGAATGGTGGCACTACTTTTATGTGGGAAACCTATTTTTTAAACCAATGTAAAAAAACGTTTGAAACATAGATGTGAAATAATACAAAGATAATCTTAGGTTCTAAGGTTTCAGAAATGTTCATTGTTACCAAAAAATGTATCTGGTACTCGCTTGATTTTATTTTGTATGCTTTATTTATCTCTTTGCAAAATCTCTTCCTAAAATACATCCAGAATGTTAATGTATTTTCCCCTCTCCCCCCACCTTTTTTTTTTAGGCTGGAAAAATTCAGTTCGGCTACGTATATGGAATTAGTGCAATAGGGTGTCTAGGAATGTTCTGTCTCCTGAATCTGATGAGTATGACAGGTGTCTCATTTGGTTGTGTTGCAAGTGTCCTAGGATATTGTCTTCTTCCTATGATCATACTTTCAAGCTTTGGAATTGTATTTTCCCTACAGTACGTAATACCAAAGACCATTACATTTGCATTTAATAATACTGTAATAATACTGTATAATATTGCTCACCATAAAAATGTACTCAAATGAATGTGAATTTATGTAGAATTTAAAAAAATACTTTACAATTTATAATCAAACTGAATTTGATTTTTGCATTTTTTTAAAATTAATAGAGTGTTTGTATTTTTGGTCCTATTTGACTGGAAAGGAACATTTTTAAATCAAATCTGGGAAAATTATTTGAATTTTTGCTCTTTTTTTCAATCTATTATCTCGTTTTTTTTAAGCATTCTTTAAAATTCTACCTACCAATCTAAATAACAAAATGTAGCCAGTAAAAAAAGTAGGTGATACTGTAGCACTTCCAAAATGCAAGTACCACAAACATTTTAGTTTAAAACTATAGAATAGTAGCTTCTCAGCACAATATTTTGTGTTGGATCTTTTAGTCCAGAAGTGGGCAGTCTGGTCCTGCGGATGTGTTCTTTTCCATTAACAAGGTTCCCTGTCCCCTCTCATTTTCTTATTTTCAAAATCATTTTAATTATAAGTAAATAAGAAACAAATGCTATAATACAAAGTACAAGCTTTTATCATTTTTTATCTTTGAAACAATTCCATAACATTTTACATTAGTCAGGAAAAATTATTCAGAGTAACCTTCTAAAGTGGGTAAATTTCTGAAGCTTATTAAAAGGAAATACTATCTGACTTCAGAACAAGATCATAGTTACGTAATTTAACATTAAAGTGTTACATAAAGCTCAATGACATCCAAGTGTGTATACATTTTCCAAATTTACTGAGATCCATATAAGTACTAATTCAATGGAAAGATTTTGTATTGATAGTTGGAGGCTTATGAACATTTGAATTAGGAATGTTAACTACAGTTTTGGCCAGAAAATAATTTAGTGCGTAAAATCTGTATAATTGGATAGCACACTTGGCATGTCTCTAATGTAAAACTATTCTGATATATACAGAGTTATGTGATATTATTAGTGCTTGATTCCTTTCCTGTTGTTGTTTTCAGGGGCATGATGGGAATTATTCTTGCTGCTGGAATTATTGGATGGTGTAGTTTTTCGGCCTCCAAGCTCTTCATCTCAGCATTAGCAATGGAAGGACAACAACTTCTAGTAGCATATCCCTGTGCTTTATTATATGGAGTCTTCGCCCTCATTTCTGTGTTTTGAGCTGACTGTCTTAATTATTGGACTTAAATGAGCCGAACTGAAAGCTTTTACTTGGGATCCTTAAACTGGGACCAGAAATCAACTGTTGGCTGCTATCTTTCAAGATTAATATTTGAATTATTGTCTGGAGCAACAATAACAAAGTTTTCCTTTTGTGTTTCTTTTTATAGGACTCTTAAATACATTTTTACATTGACCTATAAAAGCTTCAGCTTTCAAACAAGCTAATTATGCTGTTTAAAATGTAAAACTCTTTTCAGTCCTATAACTTGCAAAATGTTATTTTTGAAAAATTTTGTAATTCAAAAATTTTTATTGACAAAAGAAAATGAAATCATTAACATGTTTTCCCATAGTAATATATAGCAACAAATTTAAATGACAAACATTTCCCATTTTATCAACTTAGCAAAATAGAAAATTTCTCATAATAACTAATCTGAAAGCAAACACAAAATGGATCCCATATATAATTTTTCAGCCTTTTTATAATCCTCCAATTCTTTTTCTTTACTATCCAAATGTCTTTCCAGGCTCAAAGTTATTGTGTTTATTTCATTTTATATATACTTTGTAAATAGTTCTGTCATCTTATATACATGTGGGAAAGTGCTTTTTATTGCAAAATTGAAAATTCCAGTAGTTCACCAAAAGCTTGTTTTAGAAAACAGCTTTGACAAATATCAGTAATGCAGTCTAGTATAAAACACACAGATTGAATTTTCTCAAAATGTTCTTACGTTTTTCCTTTTAGTAATTTCCTTTACTGTAATATTGTCCACTACAGAATTGCTTAGCTATTTATTTGAATAAAAATTTATTCCCACTGAGCAAACATTGTTTAAATTATGATGTAGTAGAATCCATTTCATATTTAAGCAGTTTAAACAACTACAGTGTCATGGTCATCAAGAAATATTGAGTTCAGATTCTAGCCATAATGACAAAAACAATGATTTAATTGGAAACCATGTACACCATTAAAAAAATGCAGTAATGACTTACTTTAATGTTATGGAATAACGAAATGAAATGGCTAACATGTTCTTTACAAGCTTATTACAAAAGTAGACATTTTTAAGTATCTTGTTGAGCAATACTGGTGAACAATGTAGCAATTCTTTTTGTACTTCCAGCCCCCCTCCCAAAAAAAAACTTCCTGAGTTACTGCAGAGCTCTTCATACATTGTTTGAATTTACCTATTAAATTTCTTACAGTGTAAGAAGTTCAGACTTCTTTACACATACAAATTTCTGATATTTGTATTATAAACTACATTCCAGATTTAGGCATCCCCCCCCCCCCAATGATGCTTAATTGATGTGATTTCACATGCAAATGAACTATCCTGATGCCCCAAATGATGGATATTTTGTACCATTAGAAACAGCTTTTTTGGGCTTTGCTACATAAAGGTAATGTTGGCAAATAATGTAGTTTCTCTTTATTGCTGCCTCTACATACTTAGAATTCATTTGTAGCAGAACAACAGGATAGAGATAGTTTGGTGTAATGGTTAAGGCAACATGCTAGAAACCAGGAGAATGAGTTTTAGTCCTACCTTAGGCATGAAAGCAAGCTGGGTGACTTCGGCCCAGTTACCTTCAGACCAGTCCACCTCACACCTGCCTGTTGTGGGAAAAATAGAAGTATTAGGTATGTTCACCATCTTGAACAGCGGGTTGGACTAGAGGACACCCCCCCCCCAAGATTTCCTCTGATTCTGTTAATTCTGTTAAATAAAATGAACTCAAAACAGAAAACCAGGTTCTGCAACACTCTTAATTATATAAAATCTACCCTCAATGTTGTGATAGACATTTGAACCAGTACCTTTTGTGAATGGCCTTGGACTTTTAAAAATGTAAGATGTTTCAAAAAATGAGAATGTTGAATTTAATAGTGGTATATTTTTTTAAATGGCAAAAGTTCTAGATTTAAATGTCATGCCTACTGAATCTTATAGGATAATTCTATTTTGTATCATGTTGCTTTTGAGGTCTTTGTAATAATAACTGCAGCATTCAGTACTTCTGCTTGTCACTGCAAAGTGTTATTTATGATAGGACAACCAGAAGAGAAAATGGAGGACCTTATCAGGCAAATGGGATTCTAGCAAAAACATATAGCATATCTCCAAGATTGGATGCTCTTATCATTCAATAGGCAATGCAATTATTTTTTTAAAGGAAGAGCCCGATGGGATTTAAGATAATAGATGTATTAGCATAATTTGTCTGGGCAAATTCGTATGAAGCTTTATTAGATTTCATATTAAAGCACGTTGAAGTGCCTGCTTTTCTGAAGGAATTAGAACTGGTTTTACAAAGGGAAATCTCAGTACCTATTTTAGAGTTTTCAGATGTCAAGCATGCCAATAAGGTCAAGCAGATAAAATTGACTTAATTTAGATTCATTTCTTCATGAACTCAATAAAAATTTCCAGGACTAGCAATCATTCAATAAATGAAATAGTATTGATAATGGGTGATTGGTTAGAGGTCAGAGGAAAAAAACTCTGTGATTCTTATTATTTAAAAAAAAAATACCTAAAGACTAGGATCCTTTTTCTTCAGGAATCCCAAGTTTTCATATTGTCGCATATGTTTTTTTAACTTGCTTATAAATTTGACTCTGCAAAGCTGTGAAGGTGGGCTGTGCCCCTTGAAGTTGGTACATGAAATAAAATAGCCCCACTTCTGAGTGTAAAGTGAATCAGCCCTACTGTTCTGGATTGCACCCCTTTGTGTTCCTTCCTAGCCACCTCCTACAGTACAATGCCAAAGTTGGAAAACCAAAGTCACCCAACCTGAAGATGGCTGAGAAATCAAAAGCAGGCTGTGAGGTAATGTGAATTACTTGGTTGAAGGGTTGCATTCTTTGTAACTTTGCACAGATAATATAGAATTAGGGATGAACAGATAGGTGACCAGAGAAGCTGCACTGTGAAGCTTTGGGAGATAAAAAGCAGGGTTGTAGGGAGGGAAGCTGGAAAACCGATCTGAGAAAAATAGGCAATTTATTCATTATTTTGACTAATTTCAGAGGGACGGAAGCATCAAGACATCTGAAAAGATAGCAAGGACAAAATTTCACAAGATGTACATTGTACCTTCTCTGGTGCTGCACAGATTGGAGGAGCATGTACATTTGCTGCCAATGACACCATCCATCAAAAGCTACATCATTGCTGTGCAGTAGCCTGCCTTCTCCATCGCACTTTAGCTCTGAAAGCCCCACTGCAAGATACCGCTCTTAAAATTATGGGATTCTCATGGAGTCTTTCTGGGACTATCAAGCTATAGAGTCTCAATTACAAACTTAATAAAACAACTGGTTTTCTCATAACTGGGAAATTTATAGGAACATGGGAAGTAAACAAAATCCGATTCGAGTTTGAGGGCTGAGATGGCACATCTCAGATGAATAATTTAATTCAATGTTTTGATTCAAGGTTCAAAGGAAACAAAATTCAATTCAACCCCCTTTGAATAAAAAAAATCAAAAGCAAAAAAAAAAAAAACCCACCCCAAAATGATGCAGGTTGCAGCTGCATCATTTTTTGACAATCTGGGATTTAAGAAAGCACGATTGATCATGGAACATAGAATCATAGGGTTGGAAGGGACCTCAAAGGTCTTCTAGTCTAACCCCCTGCTCAAGGGAAGAGACTTTATACTATCCCAGTCAAATGGCTATCCAATCTACTTTTGAAAACCTGCAGTGATGAAGCATCCACAACTCAAGTTCTATTGATTAATAGTACAACTTCTTGTAAGAGAAAATGTCTCCTTACTTCTAAATTGTATCTTTCTTTAACAAATTAACCTTGTCGGATTCCATTCAGATACTTTCAAAGAATCCTCTGCAATAAATGTTGGATACATTCTTCTAAACCTCTCTTTAGGCAAGGATAAATACAGAATATAGCAGCAACCTCCCAATCAAACCTATATGGATATTGTGCTGAACCAAAGCAGACTGTCTCCTCCAATATAGAAATAAAAATTTCCAAAAGTTATCTAAAATGGTAAACATTATAAATTTGCTTTTCTAGGCTAGTAGTATTAGGCTTGCTGGCATGGCTCTTTGGCAGGGTTAACCTTTTCTGGATATGAGGTAATATGGACTGCTTTGAAAGATTTTTTTTAAAAAAAAATAGGAAATGTGTATGTGTTAGCACTATTAAATATATAATATATTGTGATTTTTTAAAAAAAATAGAGGTCCTAATTCTCCCATCTCTGAAATAAATAGTCAACAGAAGGCCTACCCAAAACAATGAAAATAATTCAGTATTTAGAGAGAATTGGACAAATTAGCAAAGTGTAATATTTATTCATGGAAAGAGTGGAAATGAGAAGGCAGAATGAAAAAGCAGGAAAACCAAGATTAACATTAGACCAACAATCAAGAGGCAAACAATACCCCAATCAAGGAATTGCCAAACAAGCTAACAGTAAACAACAGACCAACCAAAAAACAACCAAGACAACTCCTATGTACACGGACAGGGCAAGGCACTAGAACTGTGATGGTGTACCTATGGCACATGTGCCACAGGTGACATGTGTAGCCATTTCTGAGGGGATGCAAGGTGTTGCCCTGTCAGTTCCAGCACGCATGTGTGTGCTGGCCAGCTTATTTTTGGCCTTGATCTTCAGCCGTTTTTCGGGAATTGACATCCGGTTTGGCTGTTGGGCTGTTTTTCGCCCTTCCCAGGCTCCTAGAAAGCCTCTGGAGCCTGAGGAGGATGAAAAACAGACCTACTGGGCCCACTGAAGTCAGAAAAAGGCCATTTCCAGCCTCCAGAGGGCCTCCTGGGGGGGGGGGCAGGGAAAGGCTGTTTTCGTCCTCCCCAGGCTCCAAGAAAGCCATGCAAGCATCCGCGGGGCAGCGGGGTGGAAGGCCACGTGTGCATGCGCAGGAGGCACGGCACGGGGGCATTAAATTATGGGGGTGGGCATGCAAGCAGAATAGCACACATGCGTGTGCTTTTGGCATCTGAGGTGAAAAAGGTTCGCCATTACTGCGCTAGAATATAAGATGAGCACAAAGGCCGCTCCCGACCAGCACTGATTATGTTACCTAGTTTGAGTAATGAAATATCTGCAAGAAATCAACCAAGCTCACAGAGCACAAAGAACCCTGCAGGAAAACTTCTAGTACATTTGCCGTGGTAAAAAGTCACAACCCCCCACCTCAACATATGCCAGCTGCATTCATTTCCAAGCCTATGAGATGCCCCTCCACCACCTATGCCAGTGATGGCTAACGATTTTTTTTGGGGGGGGGGGTGCCAAAATGTGCTGGTGCGCGATGGTGCATGTGTGTGCTGGCACCCACATGCGCATAGATGCACAACTCTCTCCCTACACTTCCCCCCCATGCGCACCGCACTGCTCGCCTCCAAGCTGAGCTTGGTATTTCCTCTGGGGGGCTGGGGAAAGGCCATTTTCACGCTCCCCAGGCTCCAGGGAAGCCTCCAGAGCCTGGGAGGGCAAAAACGGCTTCTCCCAGCCCTCCAGAAGGCCAAAAATCAACTGGCCCTCACGCACATGCATGCTGGAGCTGACAACTCACGTGCCAGCAGATATGGCTCCATGTGCCACGTGTGGCACATGTGCCATAGGTTCACCATCACGAATCTATGCCAATCGCTTTAAGTGACCTTGTAAGAAATCATTCACAGCAAGCTGAATGTGGTCGTAGGGAGAAGAATCAGTCACAAACCTGTGTCCCAATAAACCAGATTTTTTATATGCACTGAACATATCTCAAAAAATCGTACAGCTAGCATGCCAACCTAGTAGAAAGGAATAAATAATAAGAAACATTTCAAAAACATTCCAATGTCATGCTGCAAGTTCCATTGGATATTCCTTTTTCTTTGCCTTTCCTTTGCAATATAAAGTCAGCCAAAGGTATAAATAAGCTGTGATTCTGCCTTTGCTAAGGGCTACCCAACAGAGTTGCCAATGCTTTGCTAGGAGCCGAGATTATTATTATTTGTATGCCTAATAACATTATGTTGTATTTTAAAACCATATGGTTGAATTTAGGCGAGGTAGGTTTTACCAATGGTGGTAATCATAAACAATATGTCATCTCTTCAGATGGAAGAAGCAACTTGGATAAGCAGTAAAATGTTTTGAACGTTTTGAATCAACAAGAAAAGAAGTTTAGTTCCCATGACTCAACTTGCAGACAACTCTAGATGACAGAGAATCTTCACCAAAAGCACCTTTGTCCTTTCATTGGCCAAGTGAGTTTTGTTAAGGTAGAGACTTCATCTTGAATTAAGAAACAATGAGCCATTGCTTGAATGAGCCATTATATAACATTCCCTTTCCCTCTCAATATAACTGGCAGTGTTTAGCAATTGGTATAATGTTGCATAGGCAGCATTTCAAGCCTGTTATAATGCAAAGGGAGGTGGCTTAGAAACAATTATAGCAATTCTATTTGTCCTTAGGAATACAGGAGCCCAGTACTAGAAGATCCATTGCATTAGATCTCAGTCCTGAGGCTCTGTAAGTGTGCTAGTTATTTATATCCATTGAAATGCATTATATGTATACCTTACCTACTTATCAAAATTATTCTGTAATAATTCCCCCCCCCCCCCAATTTACAAGACATGAGCATCAAGCTACTTTGGAAACATTAATTTTCATGTTTGTGTTTCCCAAGAGGTGAAGTTTTTTTTCTTTTCACTTGCATTTTGATCTCTAAGGCTACCAGCCTATGAACTAAGCTGGGATTTAGTAGGAATTAATTTTGAATAGGTATGTATAGGATGATGTTCTTGATCTACCGTAAATATAATTGCAAAGAGTATTTTAAAATAATACATTGCATTCTGATTATTGTGATGTATCTGCCCCAAAGTACAAAGTTATTTATTGTTTTAATGATGAACATTATCTGCTCAGGGATCACAGTGTTCTGTGTTTGTGCAACTAAATTATAGTGGTTACTTTTTCAAATGAGAACTAATCATATTCCAAACTGTTCTAATAGATATGAAAGCTCAAATTCTTTCCTGAGCACATCTGCTTCTCATCCTAAAATGTTATGCTGTTATGAGATATACTAATCATCTCATCTTCACCTTAACTTTGGACTTTCAGCGACTGAATTAAAGAATAATTTTGTGGCCAGCTTGCAGAATGGCTAATTTAAAGCCTCTTATTTTGGATTTTTTGTTTGTACTAATAGAAATGTTTGAAAAAAATGCTTGTATAAAATATGACACAAATGTCATCTGATCTCAGCTCTTATTTGATAGTAGGTTCTTAAAATAAGAATAGGGGCTTGTTTTTTTAAAAAATCAGTCTTGCTATTATTTTCCTCTTGAGAAGTGGTTCTCTCCAGTTTTTACTTGAACAGATCTAGCAAAGAGGAACCTACTTAGCTAATTGGTTCTGCTACTGAATTGCTCCTACTGTTAGGAAGGTGGGAGGAGGCCTTGGGGTGGCTTCCCTAACATTCTTCTAGAACCTTCCTTTCTATATCTTAAATCCATTATTTCTGTTTCCGTTTCAGATGTTCAACTGCATGTTTTTATGTGACATCCTTTTAGATTTTTGGGGAGTGTTATCCCATCCTTTGCTATTCTTCTCCAGGCTAAGCAGATCAGAACCTCCCATCACTCTTTATCAGACTTGGTTTCTAGGTCTGATAATCCATATTCCACTTCTCAGATCATGCTCCAATTCCCTTAAAACTTCTGGTACCCATATTGCAAGTGGGCTCAAATCATTACAGAATAAAGCACAATTACCTGCTGTGATTTACTAACTATACTATCGATTATGCATTCTATAAATTTATAGAATACATTTATGCACACATTATTCATATTTAATTTGTAATTAGCACCTCTTCCAAGCCCCCCACCCCACAAGTATTAATGTTATGCCAAATAATATTCCATTCTTTACTTAAGTACTGATTTTTGTTTCCTAACTGGAAAAAAAATGAAATTTATTAAACTTCACATTGTTGTTTCCAGTAACCTACAGCATCATGATAATTCCATTTTTTTTCTTTTTCTTGAATATTAGCTCTCCAATCCAATTTTTTATCAGCTGCAAAAGAAATCTTTTCTTCCCTCATCCAAGATATTAACCAAATATTCTAGGTATAGGTTTCAAGACTTAACTTTGTACAATCCCTTTTGATGTTTCTCTTCAATTTGATGAGGAATTAGTAATTAACTCTTTTTGAGCATGATTTAATTATATCATCTGGCCTATAGTTTTTTGGCTTACTAATCAGAATGTCATGAAGTCTTTTGATGAATGTTTTGCTAAAATCAATGTACTGTTTTTACAATCTATTAATGAAGCAAACGTTATAAAAATTATATTAATATGGCAAAAATTGTTTTTCTTTTGCAAATCTGTTCTGATTTTTAATAATCCCTGCATTGTTAGATCTGTTAGAACTCTTAGTATTCACAGATCTGTTCTAGAATGTTAGCAGTGTTTAGTGTCAAACTGACTGATTGGGGATCCCCTCCCCACCATTAGGAGAAAACATTTGTTGTCTATTCATTCTCTAGCACTTCATGTCTTCTCTAGGATTTCTCAGATAATAAGCAGAAGTTCAGCCAGACTGTTTTCTGAGATGATCTGGCCATGGAGATTTGTAGATATTCTGTGGATCTGCATCAAACACAAAGTGACAGTTTCAGCCTGGACTTCACAACAAAGGAGTAACACATATTTTCTTTTCAGAAAAGAATGAAATAAAATAGGAGTTGAAGAGCTGAATTTCTTATCTTTTGCTCTCCTAACTGAAGTCACAATATGCTGATTCTCCTTTTCTTTGTTTGAACCTATCTGAAGAATAGCAGATAGCAGATTTGCTTTTAGCATTTTTCTTTATTGGTCACAAATTATTGATTTGATATATTTGATGCCATCCTGGTCATATATCTCTGGGCAGCTAAAAAAAAAGTTAAAAAATAGCTGATGCCTTCGTGTTTTGCAAATGTTGTCTTCTCACATATGTTAGGGTTTTTAACTCCCATTCTCTTACTACTTCTTTAATGCAAAACAATGCAATTTATGTTTAAAAACATCATCTACTTTTCTTCTTGGCTGATTGGAAAGTAGTATACATTAGCAGCAGTGCTGTTTTATTCCACCCTCCATTAATTTTAACCAGAATGTTCTCATTAAGACCACCAAGTTCATTCCTTTGGATTTTCGGTACAGATGTTAGTATTTTTTTTAACAAACAATGCAACTCTTTCTCTTCCTTTGGTTCTCTTCCCTTTGAACAAATTGTATCCTTCAATTTCTGTATTCCAATCATGAAAATCATCCTACCAAGTCTCAATTATTGTCTACAATTATTTTCATGATTGGAAGTTTTAGATTATTGTTTGCTTTCATGTAATAAGAATTCAAGGTCATCTTGTTTACTTCCCATCTGCTTCAGTTAATACCGAGACAACAAAGGACCTGATTGTTATGAGTCAATGTTCTTCCTGATCTTTCAATGAGTAATTTAATAGAGTCCTGTTTGCTTACTCTTTCACTTATACTTGAAGCATTTATACTTATCTGAAATTCCTACTTCTGCATTTTCACATTCAACCCTAAAGTATTTAATTTAAAGCCTTTCTAGTCAAGTGTAATATTTTGTCCAAACACAAGAGTTATCAAGTTCAACCTTTTTCTTTCAGAAATTTATTATTTAGGTAAAACAGATTGTAATTCCAGGAATCAACTGTTTCCCATTAACTCTATTAATGAACCTAAACTTTCCCTGCAGTATTCTTAATTCCATTTCATGTTTTCTTCTATGGATCAAGAAGGATGATGACTATACCACCTGAGCCTCAAGGTTCTCCAGCTTCTTTCTTTGAACTCCAGAAACGAAATTGAGACATTTCTAGCACCCTCATTTACCCCCCAAATATAGAAGCCAAAAAGATAACCTCTGCAGACTTTGTAAGTCTTGACGGCTGTTTCATAAAATCCCTGATCTACACCCCTGTATTGGAAAGCAATAGTCCCAAATGGGAAGAGGGCTCAAGCAGGAAATTAACCTGGATCCACTGAATAAATACAAGAGGACAAGGTCTGTCCCCTAAATGCCCCTAGCCTTATTTAGTCTTTCCTAGACAAAAGATGCCAGTCTGGCAAGATTCCTACTTTGAACTCTACACATGTGGATCTGGTTATTGGCACCTTAGACCTTGAGAGATAGCACACTTCACAAGTCAATGGGTCCAATATGACAAATTCATTTCTAATCCGTATAACAGAAAGTTTATATTTCCTATAACTCTTCTCATTAAAGTCTGTCAATGCACCTTTTCTCAGTCCCCACTTTGGAAGGATGACTGATGACGAGTATTTGAGGGATAAATCCCACAGCAGACAATTCTGCTTCAGGGTTGAAGCTTTCTGTGGGAAGCTTCAAGTAAGGTTTGTTAATTTGCAGTTAGATTTACTAGGGAAGTTTGGGGGAAAGGCTGTACAGTTACATACACAAAAAGCTGGACAATATTTGATTTTAAGGCTATGCTTGCCAGACAGAGGACATGGCATCCTTTTGCAGATGTCTAGTAAGTCTACTCAATTTCAGAAACCAAATAGTTTGTTATTCATTTAGCACAGAGCTGAAGTTGATGCAGAAATACACAAATGTCAATCATCATAAAACAGTAATGGCTCCTCATACACACATTCCCCCCTAGCTGCTATTATTGTTGTTGTTGTTGTTATTGTTGCTCCTGTTTTGAGGCTTTATTGCTCCTGAAGGGCCTACCATGTCAGCAAATGTCATCTAATTCTGTTAAAAAATGAAACATAATATTAAAGGAAGTTATCATCTAAACCTCCAAATCCTTTTTAAAAAAAAATTCATAGCAGGTGGCAGACTTCACCTGCTCAGCAAGTTCTAACGTGCTCACAAATCCAGTTAGATTAAAAGGGGGCATTTTAAAGATTTTTCATGACATAAAGAAAGAAGAAGTGAACTTTCTGGCTTAGGAACCTTGCTTCAAAATCAG
Organism: Thamnophis elegans; assembly: GCF_009769535.1. Taxonomy (NCBI): domain Eukaryota; kingdom Metazoa; phylum Chordata; class Lepidosauria; order Squamata; family Natricidae; genus Thamnophis; species Thamnophis elegans. The sequence goes on from NC_045542.1 coordinate 81,328,441, forward strand.
CCAGCACTAGAAGTCAACGACTTCCAACACTGCCTGCATTAAACCGTTTCTTAACAACCAAATTGAAGATTTGAATGGAATCTTTTTTCTATTCTATGATCCTGGGGTGGGTGGGGATCAATTCCCTAGACATTTTACTTTCCGTGGCATAATGATCAACAACAAGATTAAGCATGAAATTCCATAACATTCCATTCCTTTCCCCTTTGTGACTTCTGGAGCTGAAAAATTCAATAGAAGCTCTCATAAAACAATAGAAAGAGATTTTTCCATGAATTCCCTATTCTCCCAACTATCCCTAGCACCACTTTCAGTTGCTTTCCATAAGATTCTTTGGAGTGTAGGAATGAGGAACATTCTCCAAGTAATAGCAGTAGACTTATATACCGCTTCATAGGCCTTTCAGGCCTCTCTAAGCGGTTTACAGAGAGTCAGCATATTGCCCCCAACAATCTGGGTCCTCATTTTACCCACCTCGGAAGGATGGAAGGCTGAGTCAACCCTGAGCCGGTGAGATTTGAACCGCTGACCTGCTGATCTAGCAGTAGCCTGCAGTGCTGCATTTTAACCACTGCGCCACCTTGGCTCTTGTTGTATGTTGAAGATCACTTCATGTCACTACTGGCTTTTTTTATTTTGAGGGTCTATGTCTGGGTCAATACCCCCTAACCAAGATAGATAGATAGATAGATAGATAGATAGATAGATAGATAGATAGATAGATAGATAGATGGATGGATGGATGGATGGATGGATGGATGGATGGATGGATGGATAGATAGATAGATAGATAGATAGATAGATAGATAGATAGATAGAGATAGAGATAGATAGAGATAGATAGATAGATAGATAGATAGATAGAGATAGATGATAAATGATAGATAGATAGATGATAGATAGATAGATAGATAGATAGATAGATAGATAGATAGATAGATATCTTAACAATATAAATATGTTTCTCCTCTCCAAAATCTGATACAGATCAACCATTATTCCATTTATTCTTCTAATTCTGTATGAAGGTACGAAAAGCTGATGTATAAACCTGAAAGAATAGTATCTACGTGACGCGAAAGAAAGCTACAGCAATCCATTTAAATTGCTATATGCTAGTTCCCCACTGGGTGGACCTACAGCATATCTAATTGAATCTGCTTTACAATTTATTCATTCACAAATGAAACCCCAAACTATCACAGCTGATACCAGAAAAATATTTATGTTCTTTTTCCATCCAAAATTCATCAAGAGGAATCAGTAACGGAGCTAAAATTCACAGCTTCAGCAATCCAGGCCCCTGTTTCCTGCAGAACACAAGGGGGTTGTTTTAATCATGGTCTTTCAAATTAGTACAGATACAATCACAAGCCTGAATGAATTGGGTAACCCTGGTGATGGGTAAAAAAACAAAAAAAGAAAGCTGCTTCATGGTATGTGTGTCTTTAATGTTTCAGTTTTACAATGTAAGCCAATCTTCCTACGTCTTACAAAACCATTTCAATGTTATTTTTTTTTCTCATGTGATTTGAATTCAAGACATTTTTTTTATTTAGACATGGCTAGATGAATATATATATATATATATATATATATATATATATATATATATATATATATACACACATACATACATACATACATACATACATACATACATACATACATACATACATACACATATATATATATATATATATATATATATATATATATTCCCCTTTCATAAGATACTCCCCAATTCAGGGGTGAAATGCTACTGGTTTGGACCAGTTCACCCGAACTGGTAGTTTAAAAATGTTAAAAAAAAGTTTTTTAAAAAGTTCCGATGATCACGCGGCACAGCTGATTGTCGCACAACTGATTGTTGGCACTCCCTTCCCCCTTCACTGTTCTACTTAACTTTGCAGACTCAGAAAAGGCTTCTTAGTGCCTGCGGTGCAAAGCGAAGCGGTAGCAGATTTCAGAGCGTTTCACCCTTGCCCCAATTCACAAAGAGTAAATAAGAACAGGAATATCTTCGATCCATCCTGTGAAATAGGCATTAACAATTAAGCCAAACGTATTTCTTACATTACTAAAAGAGAATGAGGGAGAGATACAAGAATTACCATTGCACAACATCTTGAAAATAAGCTGAATTTCAAATCCTACAGCTCCTGATACAAGTTAATGAAAAAGTCTTTGAATGTTAGTTCGAATTATCGCAGGGGTTGGTATCAGCATATCAACCCCTGCAAAAGTACTTTTTTTTCCAAACTGCCTTTTTGGCATCACAGCAGGAGGGCTTTTGTGAATGAAGACAGAAAATTAAATTCTTTTCAAAGCTTCTTAGGTGTTGGGGAACTCCTCATTCGATTGATGGACCGAAGAGCAGTGCAATTTGCCGAGAAAATATAATAAAATGCTCTTGTCTTTGCAAAATCCATAGACTGAAATGATCCATAGACTGAAATGACTGAAATGGCACTTAAAGAAGACAAAACATATTTTTCTATTTATTGGTCTATGTGAATCAGACTTACCCAGTTGATTTTTGTAATTCAGGATTTGAAGTACAAAATAATTCAATTTGTTATCCAGATTAGAAAAAAAGTTTGTCTATTACAGTGATGGAGACCCTTCTGAGCTCAGCATGTCAAACATTTTAAAATTGCCTCACTGGACTGTTGGTGTGTCACCCCATCCCCAAGGAAAAGAGAAGCAACGAGGCTTTTGAACTATGGTGCTGGAGAAGAGTCCTGTGAGTCCCTTGGGCTGCAAGGCGATCAAACCAGTCAGTCCTAGAGGAGATCAACCCTGACTGCTTTTTAGAAGGCCAGATCCTGAAGATGAAACTCAAATACTTTGGCCACCTAATGAGAAGGAAGGACTCACTGGAGAAGAGCCTAATGCTGGGAATGATTGAGGGCAAAACAAGAAGGGGATGACAGAGAATGAGGTGGCTGGAGCAGTCAGCATGAGCTTAAATGGACTCCAGGAGATAGTAGAGGACAGGCAGGCCTGGAGGAACATTGTCCATGGGGTTGCAATGGGTCGGACACTACTTCACGATTAACAACAAGAAGAAGATGGCTCACAAAGATTCAGCCAGATATTTTCAAGGGTTTTACCACAATGCAACGTTCTCTTCTGTACCTCTTTTAAGGGAAATGAGAAAGCTGCTTCTCCCACTGATAAAAGGGATGTCAGTTCTCAAAGCATAGTAACTTCTTTGTGACAGAATAAAGTTTCAGCATACTCCAGAACCACTTGAGGCCTGCTAACCTCTGGTTAAATGAGACCACCATTTATTTAAAAGCTTGGTCCCGGTAAACGGGGATCCCCTGTTCTGCTGTGGCAAAAGAGGAGGGACTGCTCCCTTCAAGAACAAGAAGAAGCAGTTTAACAGCCTACCTCTGGTGAAATGCTTTTTTTTTTAAGGAAAGGGGTGGAGAGTTGGTAAACTATATTATGTGTTTGCAACACTCCCTGCTTTAAACTCTGAATTGGTTAGGTGACCTTTGTAGCTTGCTGGTATTTAGTAGAAGAAGAAAGGCAGGCTGACACAATAAGATCTATACGAAGCTGGCACATTACACATACATACACACCCATTTCACTTCATCCAAGTTGTAAATATTTGGATCAGTGCCTCGGATTTAGTCTGGTATATATTCATTCATTGTGAAGAAGTTTAAATCTGCCCCAGCTATATAGATTTTTAAAAGTATGATATCACCTATAGTAAGAATAAATATACCGGGCTGGTCAGCTTTGAGTGCCCTGTTGTAGCCAGCTGAATTCCTATTATGTTGTCAGAATTATTAAAGAAGTAAAACTTTCCACTAGATTAAAAGGAGGGAAGAATTAAATTAAGGCACCTGATGGGCAACGTTCAAGATTCTAAGTGCTGAAAAAGTGAATAAAGCAGAGAGCAATTTTTAACTAACCCAGTGTTTCTCAACTTTAAGATATATGGATTTTAATTCCCAGAATTCTCCCAACCATGATCTCCCAGCCATGGAATTCTCCTATCCACGCACATGGAATACTGGGAATTGAAGTCCACCCATTTTAAAATCTCTAAGGTTGAGAAACACTGAGCGAACCTTATTAAGGCCCACAACCCTAAACACAAACCCATTAGCAAATGACTATACTTTTCTTGTAGATAATGGCACATTTGCAGCCTGATCTCTACTTCATACAATTTGGGGGAAAGTTGTTGTTAGGTTTGTAGCTAAATGTCTATGGAGATTCTCAAGTCATCCAGGTCATGGTTATTTATTTGTTTGTTTGTTTGTTTGTTTGTTTGTTTGTTTGTCTTGTATGCCGCCCACTCCCGAAGGACTCCAGGTGGCTCACAATAGACAAGGGAAGGGGGAATAAATAGACAAAGACAACACTTAAAAAAAACCCGCAACATTCACAGTTTCTGTGGGGCTGGATGTTTCACAAGACCCCCGGCCTGCTGGAGCAGCCAGGACTTGGTGGCTTTGCGGAAGGCCGGGAGGGTAGTAAGGGTCCGGATGTCCACGGGGAGGTCATTCCAGAGGGCTGGAGCTGCAACAGAGAAGGCTCTCCCCCAGGGAGTCGCTAGCCGACAGTGGCTGGCGGATGGAATCGGAGGAGACCTAGCCTGTGAGATCTAATCGGTCTATGGGAGGTAATTGGCAGGAGGCGGTGCTTTTTCAAAAGGCAACTGGACTTCCTTGTTATTCTTTGAAGACGTTTCACTTCTCATCCCAGAAGCTTCTTCAGCTCTGACAGGATAGTGGGCAATGGAAAGATTTATGCTCCTTGCAGACATCTATGCATAAATCCTTCCATTCCCTGCTATCTTGTCAGAGCTGAAGAAGCTTCTTGGATGAGAAGCGAAACGACTTCAAGAAACAAAATAGTCCAGTTGCCTCTTGAAAAAGCACTTTGGGGATTGTTGTTAGGTTATGTGTCTGTCTATTCAATCTTTGGAGATTAAAACCTCTCCTAGGCCAATGTCCTAAATCCAGGAGTGTCAACTATGGGATCAGTAACTTCTGAGTACAGTAGGCATCTTTGTATGATTCCTCAGAAGCACCAGGTATGTCTCTTTCAAGCTTTCTGAAAATGATCCAGAAAAATGTTCAATGATAAATTTGAATTTGATGTAAACTAAACACAAAGGGCTACAGCTTGCTGACTATAATATAAGAATTGCAGGGTTAAATTCTGGCTCAGATTTCTTGACAGGTGGACAAGTTTTTGTGAAGCAGACAGTATGGCACAAAAATGAATACTCTTACTCTCTGAGTCACTTACTCTCAATGAGAAGACAAGCAGCAGAGGTAGGTATAGAAAGTGTCATTCTCTGAGTTGAGAATCTGTATCAGGAAGGCAGCAAACAAACAGGGCCAGTGGAGTTGGCAGAAATGAGTGATTGTCACCAGAAGAGAAAATATCAAGTTAGCAGATTTGGTAAATCATACCAACACAGTAGGAAGGCTGATTATAGAAGCAGGCAGTGGTGTAGCAGGAAGCAATACATCCACACACTTTTATTTTAGTTGTGATCAACAGCCAACTCGGTTTTCATATAACAATGGGCACGCAGGAAGATGAGCTAAGAGTGGGAGGGAGGCATTCAGAAAATATTGTATGTTCAGATTTCAAAGACTGTGCCAAAAAGCAGAGCAGGCAGATATGTTGGAAGTTATTGGAAGATAATTAGCAGGCAGTTGGGAAAACCTAATCTCCAAGGCATCTGAAAGCAGGACAAGAAGGAATGGATGAAAACTAATCGTAAAGAAATTCAATTTAGAAATGAGAAGTTTCTTGACAGTTAGAATTAGCAGAATGGCTTGCCTTCAGAAGTTGTGGGTACTCTATTACGGGAGGTTTTTAAGAAGAGAATGGACAGCCATTTGTCTGAAATGATATAGAGTCTCATGCTTGAGCAGGGGCTTAGACTAGAAATCTCCAAGATCTCCAATCTTCCAACTCTGCTATTCCATTCCATTTCATTCAGAATTTAAAAACTGCCAAGTGGTGTGACCAGCTAAGTTACAATAGCATACTGGGAGAGAAACAGTGACGTGCAGTCAGGGGAGGCAGAGCCTCACCACTGTCATCATGAAAAGAAAAAAAAATGTAAAAGGAAAAAGTCAAGAACTGAGGTCAGGCTGAGCTAGTTGCTGCCAGAGTCACTGTGGATGACTCTGCTTAGTGCTTAACTGGGAGTTGAAGTCCACAAGTCTAAAAAAAATTGTGTCAGTGCCTCACCAGCCATAAACCTCACCGCACAGCACTGGAGAGAAAGGTAAATTGGGAGTGGTAACAAAGTAATTGTACTTGATGGCCTGACATAATGTGAGTCAAGGTACCTCATTCCTAGAAGAAGTAAACATCTGCCTTCTTAAAAGTAAGACATCAGCTTGACAAGAATCATTAGTGGATCTTTTCCCTAAACATTTTCTCAATTCTAATTTATCAATCTGGGTTGAAAGCCTGCTGTTAAGATTAAGCCCAATTTTATCCCTCTTGGGAATAGGTAGATGGGCAGGATGTTAATTCTGGTCTTGTAACACATTTGAAGAGACAACAATCATTACTTTATCCTGGGAAAAGAAAATCAAGTACTACCATAGCAGGATCTGTTAGGTTGCTTCCCCCGCAATGCAAACATAGGGCTAACCCATTCACTAAGAAGAGGTTGATATCTGATCAAGAAAAGTCTCTCTTTTCTATCTCGGTAACTTTTATAAAGCTCATAGCTACGGTAACTTCACTAAGTTTCTTCCAAGGCAGAGAATCATCAAAGATAGTGCTTATATAACAGACCTGGATTAATATCCTTCCCACACACTTACCTATTCCCAGGAGGAATAAAATTTGGACCTAAGCTTAATGATAGCTTTCCCTCCCAGATTAATAAATTAGAGTTGAGAAAATGTTTGAAGTGTTGTAGCCTAATTAAAAGGATCAAAGTTGCAGGAGAGCCCCTTGCTTCAAGCCAGTGTGCAGCCTATAGTCAGGTTGCAACACTTAAATTAAATGTATTAAGCAGCGATAATAATTGCACACAGTGGAGTAAGGGTGGGGTACCCAAGAAATAGGAAGATCACTTGAGGAACAACAGATGTTCTACCAATTGTAATTGTAATTTCCAACAACATGTTAAACCAGATTCAACTCCCTGAGCAGCTTGAATGCCCTCTTGCATGACAGTAGTTGTGTGCATAGATAGCCACATTTTCTGAATTTGGTTTTGGGCTACTCCAGACTTCAACAGTTTCTGGATAACTTCTTCATTTTCTCAAACAAGTGGGTAGCAATCTTTATATTATCTGCTTTTCTTGACCGAGCACGCAAATAATATCCCTTTCTTTCAGGACACAGGGAAAATTCATTGGCTAATGCTGCTAAAGAGCACTGTGTATCCTTGACTGAGGAGGGTGGCTAAGAATTTAATATCAGGACTGTTTCCTTTCCACCATTACGAGCCATGAATTTTCCATCTTCTGGAAAACTCATCCCTCCACTGTTGGGACATGTTGATTCCACAGAGCAGGGGTGTCAAACTCACATTGTCACAGTGATGCCATGTGGCATATCAGGACATTTTTCTCCTTTGCTAAACTGGGCGTGGGCGTGGTCAGGGCATGACGCATCCAGCCAAAAGGCCAGGAGTTTGATAGCCCTGCTGTAGAGAAGCCCCATTATGAAGTATATAGAATTTCTCCATGACCACTAGGATTTTTTCCTTTGGTTTCCTTGCCAGATACACACAGAGGAGGACAGTGATTTCCTCAACACTGCAACCTTGAACACAAGGATATTTTCAGTTCACTGCCAGAGAGACTTCATAAATAAAAATACCAAACTTTTCTACTAGTGCATTATTTACATGATTAATGACCTCAAGAAATACCTTAAATACCAGCATGATCCAATGGACTATGTCCACACTTATCTGTTGAATAAGCACATTGTCACTTCTCCTAGGAGGATGCTGAGGCATCTGAGAAAGAAAGTCACAACCTGCTTTAGTGGTGCTTCAATCAAACTTTCAAAAAATTGAATACATCAGGGGTGTCAAACTCATGATGACAGGTAGTCATCATGTGATGTATCACAACTTTTTCCCCATTCGCTAAGCTGTGGGTGGACATGGCTAGCGCGTGATGTATCCAATCCATGGGCCTTGAGTTTGGACACCCCTGGAATACATTATAGATCTGCCCAGAACTACTATCAATGGATCATATTTTTCAGTGTTCAGGTTAGCTTTAAATTTCCTTGTCATCCTGACTGTTTTTACAGACAAGCATATATTCTGAAAACCAGTGAATTTGCATTCTTTTGCTTCAAATACATTTCAAAAAGCATTAGTGGCAGAAACCACCAAACTAACAGCAAGGGATTATCTCTGAAATTCACATTTTGTTATACAAACAATATGTGGGGCCTGCAGAAAAAGTTGCCAAATCATTTTACCACACAAGATATGAATAATATTTTGAGAGCATCCACATAGTCTCTGGCAATCGTACATATTAACAGAGGACTCTCCTTGCACCAGCACAAAGATTTTCTCCTCAGGGGGTATATAATGTGTGCATATGTGTTCATCTAAAAAAAGTCCATTCTCATTTCAGATAACAAAATATAGCAATAATATATTCAGTAATATATTTAATGGTGTATTTTATTAAATAGATTTACTGTATGTAGTCATCCAATTCACATACAGCATTTTACTTAGTATTGTAGCTGTGGTTGCACTTAAAATTCAAGGAAGATAGCAAGTGATACAGTTTGGACAGAATTGCAAAGTATATGTTATGACTGTGCATAATGAGCACAACACACACACAAATACACCGGGACTGGGAATTCAGCAGATTTTTTTTTAAAAAAAAACTCATGCAAAATGTCAAAGCTTTTCCTTGGAATTTTTGTATGTTTCATACCTGAAGATGGTAAGATAGGCTTCTGCCATTTTTCTTTTCCTTTCTGCAGTTGTAATGATAGGAAGGTCGTAAGTTGGCCTTTGATTATCTAAACCTATTCAAATTAAGCTTAACTGTTTATGTTCAAAGTCAGTAACTTCCAAGAGGTCCTTCAGAATATGGAAACATAGTGCCATTGACCAGCAAAGATTACCTCTCACTGGGTCTCTTCATTAAAGGGGTGGTATCTATAAAAAGATCTCTTCTCTTTGAATCTTTCAGAAAGGCCTTCAGAGTAATATTGAAAGCAGGTGGGCAGGACCAGGAGCTGGGGAAGAATGAAAAGTCCATTGATGGCACAATATTGGACATCATACTAGACATATGATACTTTTTGCATTAGCACACCTTCCATAATTAACTTCAGGTGAATAATTTCAGGTAATTCAAGCAATTGCTTGGTTGTGTTATTGATTTAAAGGTAAATGTAAAGGTTCTCCTCGTACATATGTGTCAGTCGTTCCCGACTCTAGGGGAGGCGGTGCTCATTTCCATTTCAAAGCTGAAGAGCCAGTGCTGTCTGAAGACGTCTCCATTGTCATATGGCCAGCATGAATAAACACCAAAGGCACATGGAACACTGTTATCTTCCCACCAAGGTGGTCCCTATTTTTCTACCTGCATTTTTACATGCTTTCGAACTGCTAGGTTGGCAGAAGCTGGGACAAGTAACAGGCGCTCGTTCCATTACGCGGCACTAGGGATTCGAACCACCGAACTGCCGACCTTTCTGATCGACAAGCTCAGGTCTTAGTCACTGAGCCACCACATATTGATTTAGTAAACATTACATGCTGACCAATCCATTTCAGCAATGAGAGCAAGACCTCCAGGCATTTGCTAGCTAGATAAAAAGCTAAAAGTAAGGGAGGATGGGGCAAATTCTCCCTATTTCCCTTAGACTTCCATGTATGCATCTGAGAGGTCTGCCAGGAAGCTTTTCATATTTGCAAGACACTAAAGTGTGTTGGCAAGGATGGACTGTAAGACCTGGTTTTAATTAACAGTAAACCACAGAAATAATGCTAACAATATTTGGATGGTACATGAGGACTTTAAGAAATTGGTGTATTTTGCTTTTTTAATTTTGGCTTGATTAAAGTGAGCCTGTTAGTCGAGTTCCCCCACCCAGCCCTAGCTTCAGATGTTACTTGTCAACAAGAAAGGATAAGCCAACATTTGGCAATGCAATATGGCTACTGTGGCAGCCTTACTGGGCCACAGTTAGAAACATTTGTATTCAGTATAATTTTCTTGTTCTGAGGCTATTTGCCTTAATTAGAAACTTTTGGTTCAGACAAGGTTATGAGATGAGCAATAGACAGTATCCACAGTTAGCCACAGTCAGTGACAGATGTCACATTTTCCCTTTACACATCCTTGTGGCTCTTTTCCCAGATTAATTTTACAACATTTAGGCAAGCAATTAATTTGATTTCTGTTTATGAGAGTCCCAAACTGGCCCTTAAAGGTTCTAGTCATTTATATATCCCTCATGGGTGGGTAGTGAAACTAAATAGGACAGCCATCCCTTTGTCCTTAGTCATCTTATAAATTAAAATTTTATTCTGGTACAGAGCATGGGAAAGAAAATGGAAAAGAAAATGCAGATACAGTTTCAAATAATTTGATGTTTAAATTTATTAGCATTTAACCCAACACTCCTATTCACATGGAACTGATCTCTCTATGTGCACACACCCTACTTGTGACTTTTTTTCCCAACTTGAAAATGAAACAAGGTGTCTTAATAGAAATATACCCAGCAACCTCCACCCTCCCCACCCCACAAAAAAAAATCTTAGCAAAACAAATTATAGTCTCTATTCTTGTAGTTACAACTATGCAAAACTTCATGGTGGAAGAAATGTTTGGTGCAATATCTTTACTTTTTCCAGGTGGCTGCCTCACTTTATGCCTTTATACTATGCTAGGAGTATTAATTTCCAAAATCTTCAATCCATTGGCTAAGCATCTGGAAATTTGATCTAACAGCAATCCAAACTTGATCATGATTCTCCTGAACGTGACACTCTTCTGATGATGCAGCTCCGGACTGTATTTCCATGCCTGCCTGCCTGCCTGCCTGCCTGCCTGCCTGCCTGCCTGCCTGCCCGCCCGCCTGCCCTCCCGCCCATCCATCCATCCATCCATCCATCCATCCATCCTTCCACCCATAAAGCAAGTGATGAGGGATTTATCTTTAGTGCAAATACCCTGTGGGAAGAGAGAAAACCCCATTCTGCCAGTCTGAGAGATTGCCAGCCAGCAAATTAAGGTCCTTACTTTAATTCTAAGTAAGGAGAGTTGTTGAAAAAGGCACCTAATAAGAAGAAAGGCTTTCCTAGATGCAGGCAGTTTTAGTTTTCCAGGAAAGAAAGTTAAATTAGTTTTGCGTGACCAAGTTGACATAGATTCGGTTCACTATGTAGTATTACTGCTATGTATCAAAAAGAACGGAGAAAACTCCAGCAGAGAGTTGTAATTACCTTGGGAAATGCCATCTAAAAGAATCTAACTGATGAAAGAACTTTGATCAACTTGCTTATTCTGAAATGAAAGAAAAAACAATCATAAGAAGGATTTTTGGTATGCTGTACGTCATGATGAGTCATCTCCTTTCAGCCCACATAGTTCTGAACTATAATCTGAACTGATCACTTCTCCAATGTTTTGTTGAAGCCAAGGTATGCCATGTCCAATTTCCCCCCAAATTCTGATGTATTGGTCTCTTCCCTGTGACAGAATGTTGCATTTTATACACTCAAGCAAATTATAAACCCGCAGCTATACAGTCAAGATAACATTCCAAAATGTTTACCAACATTTGTTTTTTTATTCCAAATAATTTAAAAACACATTCTAATTTTAATGTTAAAGTATATTCTAATTTTGACAACAGAAAAACTTTCTGTTCAGTTGACAATAGAGAGAATTTAGGAATTCTAAGAAACATAATAAGAAAATAGTGGTTATAGTAAAGGTAACACTTCTATATGGACTTCAGGAACAGTGGAGGCAGAAAAGCTGTATTGGATGATGGAGAAAGATCTATTGCTGTACTCTATCATCCATGTAAAGTAAATAAGAATAGGACTCCCTGCAGATTTTACTCATCTAGTCATTGCTGATTATAGGGGGCAGTGCTCATCTCCATTTCAATGTAGCCAGTGCTGTTTGAAGACATTTCTGTAGTCATGTGGCCAGCATGATGTCACAGATGTTACCTTCTCATTAAATGCTGCCTATTTATCTACTCACGATTGCATGCTTTCGAACTGCTAGGTATGCAGGAGTTGCGGTAAGGATGGGAGCTCACCCCATTGTATGATATTTGGGTCTCAAACCCGAGCTGCTGACTTTCCAGCCAACAGGTCCAGCATCTTAACTGCTCACCCACCATGCTACCACCTGTGGGACAATGCTACAAATATTTAATATAAACAAGTATTTTAAATAAATAAATGCATTTATTTAAATAAATAAATTTTCTGATTTGCTAGTGATCGTTTCATTTAATTGGTGTTAAGGTTCCTTATTTATAGGCTAGATGAAACAGATATATGCCTATATTTTTATGCAGTTATATTGATGTAAAAAAAAGAAAAATAGTTCAATGAATGGGTGCTTAGACGGGATTTTGGATGCTGTATACCAGGGGTGTCAAACTTGATTTCTTTGAGGGCTGCATCAGGGTTGTGTTTGACCTTGGGTGGGTGGGTAAAGGGAATTGCCAGGGTGGGCGTGGCTAGCTTGATGTCACTCATCAAGACTCCATTTTTGGCCGTGATGGCCTCCTGCAGCCCTCTGCCTTCTGAAAACAGAGCTCAGGGAGCCGTGTGCGACCCGCCCAGGCTCCATTTTCTCTGGCAGAGGGCTGCAGGAGGCTGCTATGACCAAAAATGGAGCCCAGGAGGGCCACATGTGGCCCTCCCGAGCTCCATTTTCTCTGGCAGAGGCACTATGGGCCAGGCCAGTCCTTCACTGTTTCCACGGGCCCGATTTAAGCTCCTCATGGGCCGGATCTGACCCCCAGACCTTGAATTTGACACCTTTGCTGTATACAGATGGATGAATGCTTCAATAAATTATAGAGTTTTGATTTATTTTATCTTTTCAATGAAATCCATCTCAGTTTTAAATTTGTCTATGTTTTCAGTGGCCACTAACTTTCTGGTCTTAAAAGTGAACTGTCTTGCTATACTATACTCTTTTTGAAAATTGTTCACCTCTCACCCAGTTAATAACATTTTTAAAGCCCTTGGTTTTTCATGGTATGTATAAAATAACAGTTTGCACATGTGCTTTTCCTGTACTGAACATTACTTGTCCATACTGATTTTCATATGGAATTTTTAGTGGAAAGGGACCATAGAAATGGTTCCAATTTTATAATGAAGTAAACAGCATTTCATAGTGTTGTGTCAATAGTAAACTGAAGAAGAAAGAAGGAAAGAAAAATAACTCCAGTATGTTGTCTGGATCAGATTTCTACTGTTTAGCCAAAATACACATTTTAGAAGGGAATATATATTTCCTTGGTTTTCCTACACACATAAATTATTGTACTATAGAGAAAGAACTATTGAATTCATTTTTTGGGAGAGAGGGGGAGAACATTATTATGTCTCATTATTGTATGGAGAAAGACGTTTATTCCTTTTCATTGAAACATAATTGTGACATACATTTAAATATTACATGTGAAAATATACATATAATTGCTAGCTTTCAATATCTGAAAATTATAGTTAAATTGTGTGAAATTCTAGGAAATTGGCATGTCTTTGTATTTTTTTAAAAATTGCAATACTTTGGCATTATCGTCATCATTCCCTCGTGAGGACAGAATTACTTTAAGAACAAGAATAATCCCTACTCAAGAAGATCTCTATTTCTGGCCCAAACATAGCAAACAAACTAATAACTCTAAAGGATCTTCCAGCTTTTCCCTATCATGATGAAATCCAGATCCTTTTTTCTCTCATGATCCTCCAGTTTTTCTTTATCACTGATAAAAGTCTAAATCTTAGAATGAGATAACTACTCTGTTAATACCCTACTTCACATTTTATTAGATACAAGGACGGTTTTCATATGCTTCAAACATTACACATGGTAGATAATGTGAAAGATAGATCAATGAATGGATTAAAATGTGCCAATCTTCACTTCTGGAACAGTAATGTCTGCCTGAGGGCCAAGTTAGATTAAATGAAATTATGAAGGAGGAGATTAAATCAGATGGCATCAATCCTTTCCCTTTTGTCCAGAAAGAGGCATCAAATGATTATCTGAATACAAGCTGTTTGTTTTTGGACCAGTTATGGAGATGAAGAGCCACATATGAAAATGCTGCCCATCCTTTCAACTTCTAAATATCTCAGAATGGCACAAAGCTATCCCACAATGAAAATGCTCATCTAAACTCTTTTTGGGGGAAATTCCATTCCTATTTGCAGAGATATAATAAACTGCCTTAACTGGGATGGCTGTGATTCTAAAGCACCAATAGGGATGGCTGTGATTTCCAAAGTACCAAAAAGCAAGACGAGAAGCAATGGATGGAAGCTAACCAAGGAGGGAAGCAACCTAGAACTAAGGAGAAATTTCCTAACAGTGAGAGCAATCAACCAATGGAACAATTTGCCCTCAGAAGTTGTGGATGTTCCATTACTAGAGACTTTCAAAAGAGACTAGACAATCATTTATCTAAAATGGTATGGGGTTCTCCTGCTTGAGCAGGGGGTTGAACTAGAAGACCTCCAAGGTCCCTTCCAACTCTATTATTATATGTTCTATGATTCCCCATCCTGAAAAGAATTCATGAGGATGATTTGCTCAATGTTGGCAGTTCACCTGCTGATTTTTCAGAATCAAAAGAAGATTTCGTGGAGCCAGTCCAGGATTTTTAGGTCCTGGGTTTTCTATGCAGTATTTTTTTCCAAACAAAACATCTGATATAATGGTTTAACTGTTGCATTTATTTGTTAGTTTTGTTTATTTTTAATGCATTAACATTGCTTTGTGTTTTATTTTTGTTAGAGTCCCAATGTGGTTTTTAGTTGATCAGAGGGACAAAAATATATATTTTTTACAAAATAAACATCCTTCCTGTTGCATTTGTCCTTCCTCATTCTATTCTTACAAATGGTTTATTTTCTGCTGAGTGAGTAACAAGGGCAAAATAGGAAGAAGAAAGAATCCTGAATAATTTGGTATAGCAAGAAAAGTGAAGTGCTGACAAAAGTTTATCAGTTAGTTGTACTTAATGTCACCCTGATGTAGCAGTAGAAAGTAAGTTTTAGGAGAATATTTTCCATGGAAACAACCTAGTTCTGCCTGTAGTTCCTTCCATTACAATGTATACAGTCTTCATGTTTGAATAGCAAACAAGTGTGTCAGTGTGGTTGCTATGATCATATTTTCTGTTTTCTTCCCATTTTTTGATTCAAACAAGGCTGGTAAAAACAAAACAGGCAAAAGGAAATTCAGAATCTGAAACCGTCACTCCAAATATTCTAGCCAGCAGGCTGAAAGCAGGCAGGAATATTTTGCACAGTTTTGATAGCTTTGATAGTTACCGCATTAAAATCTACACTGAGATTCTGTTTGAGTAAAACATTTTACAGCTGATTTCTGAAATGTTGCCACTTGTTTTCCACCCCATTTAAATCTCCCTAATTCTATCCAAAGACCTTTGTTATAAGATTCTAAATCCATCCAAGTACTCTGACTTTCTAAGTTTGCTTGCAGGTACACCACTCACAATTCTGCTCTCCGGAAAAAAAACATTACAATAAGTGAAGCTTTTCAGCATTGTGAGAGTAGTCCTATGTTGCACAAAAGGGCCTTTCTTTCCTTTTCTTTCTGGGAAGTCCATATGTCCCCCCACATTTGATTGGGAGACTCCCTCAATCTTCTGGATTTACAAAGCATGCAGAAGAAAAATCCATCCATTCTCACCACTATATTGGTTTCCAACTGTGATTCAAATAGCAGTCCCCAAATTTCTGAGAAATCTCTCACATTTTAAAATGAAAAAAAAAATGGGTAACTAGAAACGTTAATCCACAAAGCACTCATTGGATAACCAATCTCCAACCCAATCACTTGTGAGAGAAGAATAGATGGAGAGAACACAGAGAAGCTCCCTGAGAATGGGCTCCAGCATGAGTCCGAAAGCTGAGAAGGCAAAATGTCTGATCTTGGTGAATGGCTTAGATTGGACCCTGTAACATTTCTGGGACACATGCTTGCCTTCATTCGTGAGAAGTGATTGAAAGAAATGTCCTTCTGGGTTCGGCTCCAAGTGGGGAAAAAGACACTGGAGACATGGAGGCTGCTTGGAAAGATGGTTTATTGGTGGACAGGACCGCATTGCTTGAGTCCTGAACAGAAATGCTTCAATGTTGGTGGAGAAGAAGAGAAGGGCTGAGGGAGGGGCTTACTAGGTTTTTTATAACCTGTTCAGTCCCACCTCTCTGTTTCCTGTTCCTGTGTAGGAAATGTATTCTGATTGGTTGCAGACTTCCATTGGGCCATGCAGGGGCAACTCTCTAGGCTGTGTTTTGAATCCAGGTTTGGTTGAGTTCTCAGATGCCATGTGGTGAGTTGGGGCTAATATTATCATGCTTTAATCCCAACTCCCTGTAGCTGAAAGAGCTCAAGGTCGACTCAGCCTTCCATCCTTCCGAGGTGGGTGAAATGAGGACCCAGACTGTGGGGGCAAGTTGCTGACTCAATTTGCTAAAAAAAAAATTTGTAAACCGCTTAGAGAGGGCTGAAAGCCCTATGAAGCAGTATATAAGTCTAATTAACAAATAAATAAGTGGAGAAATCTTTATTATGTAAAGTGGACTAGCTTGGCCTTCTTAATGGCCCATTGACAAAGTGGGGATGGGCAGGAAGCTACAGGCAGATATTCTGTCTTTTAAACATGTTTCCTTCTTTTCACATCCAGAGAAATATTCTGCCTTTTCAATATTTCCTAGGATATTTCATTTTCTGGGAGAGGGCTGGGTGATAACTTCCTACAGAAGAACAGATGAGTTAATTTTGTCACAAATGGAAATGATTCACTCTGTCACAAAAACTGCCGGAAATGACATTGGGCCCCAATTTATAATTAATAAGCAATGAATTAGGAAAAAAAATCCTTAATTCAGGCACAAATGTTTGTAATAGCAAAGGAACCAGGAACAACCGAAGACATTTGGCTTTGGAGTCCTATCGCAACAGCTTCTCCCTGTGTAGAGATAGAGTTGAACATTTAATTTCAGCCCCTCACGGAGGTGTAAGAAATATGAATCAAGGGGGAAAAAAGAATCAAACCACACAAGTACACGTCACTGTTCCTAGCTCATTTTAATGCAATGATTTTCTTTAATTGATATTTCTCCCAACTAGAAAAATAAATCATGTTTTAAAAATCATGTTTTGAATGGTAAATGGCAGTAGAATTACTATTTGCACAAAGATAACCCCACAGTGGAAGATTGGATAATAAAATTGTTTGAGCTTGTGCAGATGACAAATTGACCTGTTTGGTCAGGAGAGGGGAAAAAAGGATACAGACTTTTTGAAACTCTGGAAACCTTACATGGATTTTTGTTGAAAGAATAAATGACTAAATTGATGAAAAAAAGGAAGGGAAATATGGCAACTACTCAACTGCTTAGTAGAAAGAATGGCTGAAGTCATAATTGTATATATATTTTTCTTCAATAGTTTTTACTTTTATTGCATTTAAAAATTATGATAAAGCAGTTCTAAGCAAGAATGTTTGAAAAGAAATCTTAACACATATAACTCCTACGTTCAATCTCAGTACCTGTTGGTAACCAAAACAGAGTTAAAACGGGTCTCAGACCAGCCACAATTTATTTCCACAATAATTTCAAAGCTGATGTAAAATTACATTGCTACGTCACCTTGAGCTCCTGAGTGAAACATGGAATCTAAATTAGAAAATAAAACATGTGTTTTAAATACGCATTCAACTGTTCTAGAGGTGCTTTTAAATCAAAGTAGGCTGAAAATTAGTACTAACTGATAAGTGACTTACTAGGTGGAAATTGTTGACTCTAATTGTGTCACGATTTGGGTTACAGCTGTGTTCTTCTCATATACTATTAAATACTCATGGTTGCAGCCTTGTCATGAAAGCAACAGTTTAAAAAAGCCTCCAGGCAAAATCTCTTTGCTTATGGTCTACTAATACCTAAGGGAAATGGTTTCAATGCAAAGGCATTCAGCAGTCATCCATTCAGCTTAGTTAAAATGAACAGAAATGTTTGCTTCCCACATTATGGTTCTAAAAATGATTTCAAAATTTAACCGTGCTAGTTTTCCTAGTATGTAGCCCGATTCTTTCTGTTTGCTCAACCTTCCTGCTGAGTTTGATGAAATTTGTGAGTAAAGGAAGGAAGCTTAATACATTGAACAACCAAAGCTTTGTTAATGAATCAGTGAAGCTGACCTTAATTAAGGAGGGTCAGTTCTAATTAGGAGGCTGAATAGTACAGATAACCTCTATTTGCATGTTACTTTCTTCACTTAAAAAGCAGCTGAGGATCAAGGAAAAATGTTTATTCAGAAAGAATATAGATTAATTAAGATTGATACCATATGTAATCTAATCAGTCACAGAATTTTTTCCTTCTATACGGCAGCTTGATTAAAAAATCAGGATGGCAGGCATGGTGGCACAGTGGTTAGAATGCAGGACTACAGGCAAACACTGCCCATAGCCTGGAGTTTGATCTTTATCAGTTCAAGATTGACTCAGCCTTCCATTCTTCTGAGGTCAGTAAAATGAGAAACCAGATTTCAGGGGCAATATGCTGACATTTGTAAACTGCCCGAGAGTGCAGTAAAGTACCTTGGGGTGGTATATAAGCCTAAGTGCTGTTGCTATAGTCATGCAATTGAAGCCCTACTCCTTCATATGTACATGCCACGTACATGCCATGTGTTGCATGCATGAAGAGCAGGCTTCAATTGCACAACTGTGTCTGCCATCTTGACATTTTGACTTCCTTCATGTGGATGCCTTTCTCCCATCCTAGTGCCCATTCCCCAGGGGTGGGTTTCTTGCCCCGTTCCAACCGGTTCGGTTCGAACGGGGCCGGCGGCGTCCTCGTGCACGCGTGCAGTGCACGCATGCGTACTAGCGTCTGTGCGATGCTCCAGCTGCTCCTGGAGGATCGCGCAGGTGCTGTATGCGTCCTGCGCATGCGTGGAAATGCAGAACTTGTCAAAAACGGGTAAGGAGCGCGGGTGGGTGGTGGGCCCTTCGCCGTTCCCGGAAATTACTTACTTCCGGGTTCGCCAACCAACGGTTCGCGGGGACTGCCGCGAACCGGTTGAAACCCACCCCTGCCATTCCCATTCTACTGCCCTTCTGTGGGGGAGCCAAAAAAATGCACTTGGACAAACCATGCGGCAACTGTTACAAACTGCATACTTTAAGTCTGAGAAAGAATGGCAACTTTGGAAATTCAAGTTGCCTCCAACTTACCTCCCTGGGATATTAGAGGGAAGGCAGGGAAAACAGTCAGGCTTTCAAGCTTCTGTTATTATAACCTATAACAATCAAGTAGAATTCAGGTCATTCTTACTGAGCCTGTCTTCCGATCTGGTCTACTGAAAGGACTGACATCTTTAAAATGGAATATGCCTCAATTATATCAATCACATCTTCTCTTTGTGAAAATAAAAGAAAATGTAAAATGTATTTAACTAACATCAGCAGAGTAGAATCTGTTTGTCAACATCCAGCTTGAGTATCCAAATAAAAGTCAGGATCATGTCTTTTCTGAAAAGCTTACTGTTTATAGAAAAACAAATGGCATGGTAATGGCGAGGTAAAACTAACACTGGTTTTCTCAGACAACAGTTCATAGTATTAAACAATTACTTTCCCAGCCCAACCCCCAGAAATCTACATAGTTCATGTAAGCAAGTTCTCTTTGCTACAGGAACTATCTGCCTTCTTCTTCACACCTGTTGATAAGTCCTTGAAAAGTTTCCAGACTCTCATGAGTTTCAGTGAACTGCAGAAGTTTCATTTCTCCAAGTAACCCATTCATAATCAACACCTCCCCCCTACTCTAATGACAAGCAGAAATGAAGAGGCAAGGGAGACTAGTATAGATCTATTTCAAGCTGTTTAGCTAGCCATACCCTTACTGGGATTCAAAATTGGTCTGTTCTTAGGCAGTTATATTAACCTCTAAACCACAATCTCTCCTCCCTTATCAGCTGACCCAGAGGAATGATTAAGTGGTTTGTCAAAGCATCTGGTATGCCCAAGGATATAGGCACCACCATCTTGTTTTTTGGTTCTGCGCATGCACAGAAGCAATTTTTTAGTACTGTGCATGTGTATGTACAGTAGCAGCAGTATTAAATGTGACTTGAATACACCTTCATAGCAACAACATAGCTGACATGGGTTTCAGGCCAGCACTTGATAATCACATAATAACTTCAGCTCATCCTTGATTTGCTACAAGTTCCTGTCTGCAATAGAAAGGAACTGAACAATCATAATAGAGTGGGTGAGGTTGGCTCACTCTACATGGGAGGCAATATAACTCATGAGAATACATCTGCTATGAACATCGATTTACCTTGAGTGTAGAGAAACAAATCAGATTTTTACAGCTTGAACACCATTCTTGAAATTAAATTCATTCAAAGGTTTGTCAAAACTTTGATCGCTGGTTTATGGTATGTTTCCCCATGCACTTCATGTCAGTATACTGTAATCCCTTAAACACATAATCAATATTCTGTTTCAGGCTTGGTCTGTAAGGATGAGGTGTTTCTGGACTCCCTGGAACATTAACCTTTAACACAGAAGAAATTTTTAATTTTATTTTTTGTTGAAGATCACAATTCTTTCTGCAGTACAATGCAGTGCTATTCAGGCTTTTTTAAAAAAAAAATCAAGAATGTCTCAAAGAGGTGTTTTTAATGGCCAGGGTAACTTTAAAAAAATGTTTAGGTAAATTAATTAGTCCCAGAAGTCGTTGCCCATTTTTCTTAGGCATATCCATACTGCACTCTTAAGCTATTCCTGTCCTGTCCTCAGGTTGCCTTGACTCTAAGCCAGTTTAAGAAATCCCGTCTGGACAGAGATATTTTGGCAAGAGTTGCAAGCTATTTAGTTCAAACTGCAGGCCTGTTCCTATGTCCTTCAATCAGACATTTCTCCTGCAGCAATATCCTTTCATCTTTCCATATCAGAAAACCAAGGCCAATCATTTTCCTTCCTTTTATGCTTTTCTATGAAGGCTCACACATGGGGTACAATAGATTCAAATGATTAAAACGATAAGGATAATAACAAAAAAAATAAATGCCAGTTATGTAGAGGCATATAAAGTTAAATTAAACATGCAAAACTAAAGCTAAAATTACACATGCAAAGCTAAAGCAAAAAATGTGCATGTGTGCAGGACAACAGCCAGCTTTAAAATAAAATATGACTCCTTGTATTTTCCCAACTCTTCCAGAATGAAGTCTGTTGCAGCCTCTGATACATCCTATATTGTTCAAGATAGCATATGGATTATGACACTTGGTGACATGCAAGATGTCTCCAATTCACAACCTAGAAGAAATTGTAGAAATGTAAGTATTGCAAACTACAACTGAGCCCAAAATTTATTTGCTAAGTGAGACAATTATTAAGTTGTTTTACCCATTTATGACTTTTGTTGCTACAGTGAATCATTGCAGTTATTAAATTAGTAGCCTGGTTGTTAAGTTAACATCTGGCTTCTCCATTGACTTTGCTTGTAAAGAGGTCGCAAAGAGCCCCTGGAACCACTGCATCTGTCATAAATATGAGTCAGTTACCAAACATCTGAATTTTGATCATATGACCATGGGGTGGTGGTGGTGGCTGTAACAGTCATAAGTGTGAAAAACAGTCATAAATGACTTTTTTCAGTGCCATTGTAACTTTGGACAGTCAAAAATTGGTCCTTTCTTTTAGTCGAGGACTTCCTGTATACATGGTATAATCTTTCCCTTTTCTTAGCTACCTATCTTTTTACCACAGTTTTTAAAAATAACTCTACTTGTCTTTTCAATCATTTCATTGTCATTTTTACAATCCCTCAAGTGATTGGAAATGTAAGTATCTCCAGGAGAGAAAAGCAGGAAGAAAAAGAAGCGAGGAAAAAAGCCTTCCTTCCCGTTTTCAAACTGGGAATATTCTGTACATCAGGCAAGTATTGTAACTGCTGTGCTGGTGAAAAAGCTCTGCTGGAGCAGAAGTTGTTGCAGACTTTTTCAGAAAAAACCTGGGGAATGGTGAGGGCCCATTCCAGCATCTGAAAGTAGCCAATCCAAGTGCCAGAGGAAAAAGTAAAGCATGACAGTTGCACCTGATTTGACAGAAAGAATAAACGGATGATTGACTGACTGATTGATGATGTGCCATCACGTAGTTGTGCCTAACTCTTAGCAACCTCATCGATAGACTTTCTTCATGACAATCTGTTGTGGCTCGGCAGGAGCCTTGGGAGCTGCTATCAGACTCTGACAGGCAGGGGCCCAATGAGTCAGCCTGGATGAGGCGGAGGGCCCTGGACACGGTTTCTGACTCCGAGCAGGGCTCAGAGAGACTAGTTGGTCCCCAGGTAATGACTGAGCCTTGGATTAGTGAGAGAGGCTGACACAGAAAACCTCCTGTGAGTTGTTTCGGGATGCAGGCAGGAGAAGGGCTGACCAATGTAAGGAACAATTGAGGACTCACAGGAGATGATACGAGCACTGTGGCTTGTTAAGATCTCCTCCTTGCGGATAAAAGAATGATGTGCCATGCCCCTGTTGCAGAAGTCAACGTTCCATTTCTGTTCTAGTCAACGTCTCCGTTCGTGTGTAACCATCGAGAAAAGCACTTGGATAAGTGACGTGATTTGTATAATCCTGTTTTGTGCATTTATGAGTTAGGACTTTTGCCAGAGCATTTATCTGTGTTTATTTTGGGCTCGCAGCCAGCAAGAGCCGGGACTGATAAAAACATTCCGTTGAACGTTCTGTTTGGCTTTCGTTTTGAACGGACAAGGTGGGGGTCAGAACAACAATCTATCTAGTCCTTTCAGGTTTGCGATGATGCCTCCATCCCCACTGGTAACAGCACTAGCTGTACCTTGCTATTAGTCATTGTCTTTTTCCTTCCACATTTCCCAGCATAACATGAACCTGGTTGTTTGTGCTTGAGTGAGAACTCTGGGTTGATTTGTTTGACAAACCATCCATTTGTTTTGTTGGTATGCTCAGAGTCTTCTCCCATATCTACGTTCAAAGGTGTCCATATTTTTCTTATCTTACTTCTTCAAAATCTAACTTTGCTTCCATGCTATGTTGCAGGGAATATTGTAGCTTGAGCAATTATCAGAACAGAACAATAACCCCAGAAATTGTATTTGTGGGAAGTGTTTACAGGCAACATTCCTGCCCTCCAAAATGGTTGCTGGCCTCTGCTGTTCACAGCAGAACTTGATCGTTATGATGCACTTTGGATGGAGGTCCCAATTTTCTTCTCCCCAAGTTAGCTTTCATTAACAATGACATAACTCAGGGAGGTAAGGTTCTGCATCCCCCTCATATGTCTCTCTAAATTTAACTTTAAATTGGTACCATTATCCTACAAGATTTCTGATGTCTTTCCCCCCAGGATGGTCCCCATACCAGGTTTTTTTTTAAAGTGAGTGTCAGCACTTTATGTACTAAACAACAAGCAATTCCACATGGAAACTGGAGAAAACTGTAAAGACCAAATAAAGGATTGAAAAAAAAAAAAAAAAAACAATTTAGAATTCTGAATTTCAGATGCCCAAAACTGAGTGACACATTTTACGAGAGAAAAAGAAGGTGCCATGATTTCTTCTCTAGTGAGGATTTGAAATGCTTTATTTGATAGCCTTGTTAAGCTTAAAGAAACTACATATTCACTACTTTGCTATCAGGTTTATGCAAAATGATAAAAATTTCCACTTCTGCCGTAGGTTCTTGAGCTTTCATACACTTTCACGTTTCTAGCTTTCTCATCTCTTCCTTAAGCTGATCATATGTCAGAGACATTTTTCCTCTGAAAGAACCAGAGGCCAGGAGAATGCATTTCTCTACCTGTAAGTGAGGTTTTCCTTGGCAGATTGCCTAGTCCTATAAAGACATGTGATATATGAAAGAAGAGATTTGTATTCTTGACCAACTACAAAAACAGGTTGGATCAGGTTTAAGTTTTGTACAAGCAGCCACACCTGTGATAATCCATATATGTTTAGGTGCTACATGAAACGTCAATTTAAATAATGTTTGCAATTTACTGCCACATAACTGATATCTGTGGGTTAAATAGGCTTCTGTAAGATTCATTCAAGTGGGAAGAAATTTTAAGGGCTTAATGCTGATACTGGGAAAAAATGTTGAGATCAACCAAGATTACTGATCTTGAATCAGTTTAAACAAGGTGTTTGTGCCCCCATGTGCCTTGTACTGCTGATATATCTTCTATTCTGAATTTTCAGAGGCCGCAACTTCTGTATAAAATTTCCTGTAAATAGGATTGAACCATTTGAACAATGCATACATTCTGCACCAGTGTTTCTTCTGGCATAATAAAAGTTTTTAATACATTGTCCTTATTATGGATACCTGCTAAAATTCCCACATTTTTGTGCTGTGTTCTTTTTCAGAGGTCATGAATACAATCAGCCACATAGATCAGAGAGGAAATATGGTCAGATAACCTAACTCTACTTTATTGTAAAGCTTACATTAACAGAATCTTGCAAATCTTTAACCACAGTTCTCCTCCTGGAACAACCTAGGGAGGATCCCTCCCAAGTCTCTTGCTCTAATCCACTATGCAGCTGTGAGCTATGCTTCCTTTTATCTGATGGTTCCCTAGGTAGCATCTCTTCACCAGGTCTCCCGAGGTCATTCCCACATACCATGACACATAGATCCCAAGTACAGTAAGCTGTTATTTCAAACTCTTTATTAGGTAATAGTTTTATCCATTCCACTGTAATTGTTCCCCATTTTGTTTCATCGCCACTCCACTTCTAAGTCTTCTAAGTCTTTTTCTTCCTGTCTGTTGCAATGTCTCTTATTTTGTTATTTTTTGGAAGAAACCTTTTTATTTGGCTGTTTCAACTTCCAGCTCACTTTTCCTCTTTTCCTTTTTTCACTTTAACTTGTGACCAACTTCCTTATGAATTCTTTAATTCTTCCTTGGGCATTTCTTCTTTTTGTAGATTTACAAAGCCTTTCCAAGATATCTGTTTTCTGCAGTAATGTTTTCAGCCTAAATTATCTCAAATTCTCAAATATCTCTAATGATTCTACTTAGCCTTCAAAACTAAAGCCTCCTTTAAGAATTCTTACTTGATATGTTGCTTTATAGTTTAATCTACTTTTGTATGCATATGAAAAATCAGTTACTTTCAAATGTTTCTATTGCTTGGCTGTGATACCATACTCTAAATTTGTCTTTCTTCCACTAAATGTCTGAGGGTAATAATTTTCATCTGCCAATTGAATAATATTATGAGCCTCAAGTGTTTATATTCTCAAATACACAACAGAAAAAAATAATGATTTAATGTTATCATTGTTAAATCAACTGCTACTGTGGAAAAATGTTGCTTGAAAGGTTGCCTGAATTCCTCCAGACGTTCTACAATATTCCTAAGATCATTGGAGAGGAATCTGCAAAATGCTCCTAACAGGAATTCTGGGAGTTATCATGGTTGACAAATGTTGCCCTAGCAGAGTTGGACAGTGAGAAGGTTGAAAAGTAACATGGGCCAGTCCTGGAGGGTGGGGAAGGCTCGGACAAGGGTGCTGCATTGGAGGCAGAGATGGGGCTAAGGCTGTCTTGGCTGCTTTCAGAGCTAGAAAAGCAGTGAGGCAGAGGAACAGCTGGAGCCTGTTTCCAGTGTGCACATGCACAGAGCTGACAGAAAAAAAAAGAACAACTAAGAAATCAGGGAGTAAAGCCACAGGTGGACAGTGATTGGCCCCTCCCATAGGAAATAAAAGAGAAGTGAAAGGGGAGTGGGCTTTTACAGGAAACAATTCATTCGGTCTGTCTTAAGTTCATTTTAGGAGTGTGAAGATCTGTCCATGAATCTCAGAGACTCTGTGTCAAGTCTTTGTTTGCACAGCACTATGTGTGGAAAATATTTACACCGCAGCTTTCCAAGCTAGATAAGGTCTGTGAGCATAACTTCACCTTTGAAAGACTGTTTACCAGGCCTTTGCTGAATGTGAATGAGAGGAATTCACATTCATTTAATAAAAGGGGTTTTGTCAGGACCAGAAATCGGCTTCTTGCTTTTTGGGGAAGCCTAGGTCCAGAACATATAGCATTAAAATCTGCCTTTATTTATGTGTATCTAGAAACTCTTTCTGTAACTGTGATATCCCTTCCATAATATCTCCATCGCTATGCCAGGATAGATAATGCTATTTTAGTATTGATGAAATCTAGGTACTGGAGCAAACCATGGGTATGTCTCATGTCATGCCCCTGAAGTATCCAACTCCATTCGGGATAAAATAGCATCACATGAAGAATGGTGAGCAACTATGATTGAATGATTGATTCACTTTGTGTAGCCACCCTATCTTAACAAGTGAACAATATAACCATTAAAATGCCAGGTTGAATTGATCTAGTGGTTAAGGCACCAGGCTAGAAACCAGGAAACTAAGGAGCCCCATCTTAGGCATGAAAGCTGGCTGAATGACTTTGAGGCCAATGACTCTTTCAGTCCAACTCACCCCACAGGGTTTCATTATGGGGAAAGTGGGAAGACAAAGGAGTATTAAGTATGTTCACTGCCTTAAATTAATTATAAAAATAATAAAGATGGGTCATAAGTAAACAGTTACAACCATAAATACAACAATTAAAATGCATGAAATGCGATAATGAAGGATTTGAGGGCAAGATTAAATGTTCTACCAATTTTTATATTGTCTTAGAATTTTCTAGGGCTATTGTAGGAAATAAAGGAGTTACGAAAGCCTTAAATGTTCTCTACCTAAGTGCCCTTTAAAAAAAATTATTAAATGTTTACTTCTCATATATACATTCACAATTATATGATGCTCATAACTGTTGTTAATAATATGTATTTGTAACAATTTTTCTCCCCTACCGTTGACAATATAATTGAAATTGCTTTCTTACCATCCCATAAACCCATCTTATTTACAACAATCCTACTTCTTCTTCCTTCCTTCCCTCCTTCCTTCCCTCCTTCCTTCTTTCCTCCTTCCTTCCCTCCTTCCTTCCCTCCCCTCCTTCTCTCCCTCCTTCTCTCTCCTTCCCTCCTCCTTCCTTCCCTCCTTCCTTCCCCCTCCTTCCTTCCCTCCTTTCTTCTTTCCTTCTCTCCTTCCTTCCTTTCTTCCTTCCTTCCCTCCTTCCTTCCCCCTTCCTTCTCTCCTTCATTCCCTCCTTCCTTCCCCCTTTCTTCCTCCTTCATTCCCTCCTTCATTCCCTCCTTTCTTCTCTCCTTCTCTTCTCTCCTTCCTTCCCTCCTTCCTTCCCTCCCTCCTTCCCCCTTCCCTCCCTCCTTTCTTCTCTCCTTCTCTCCTCCTCCTCCTTCCCCTCTTCTTCCTCCTCTCCTTCCTTCCCTCCCTCCTTCCCCCTTCCCTCCCTCCTTTCTTCTCTCCTTCTCTCCTTCCCCCTTCCTTCCCTCCTTCCTTCCCTCCTTCCTTCCCTCCTTTCTTCCTTCCTTCCCTCCTTCCTTCCCCCCTTCCTTCTCTCCTTCATTCCCTCCTTCCCCCTCCTTTCTTCTCTTCTTCTCTCCTTCCTTCCCTCCTTTCTTCCCTCCTTTCTTCTCTCCTTTTCTCCTTCCTTCCCTCCTTCCTTCCTTCCCTCCCTCCTTCCTTCCCTCCTTCTTTCCCCCCTTTCTTCCCTTTCTTCCTAAGTGCCCTTTTTATTGCAAATGAGTTTCCAGAAGGCAAATGGTGCAGGGGTGGGTTGCTGCCGGCATTACTGTCGGTTCAGTGTGCGCAATGATGAGAGAGCAAGTTTAGTTTAATGATTAAGGCACCAACCTAGAACCCAAAAGACTGAGTTCCAATCCTAGGATAGACACAAAGGCAGCTGAGTATCTTTGGGCTAGCCCCTCTCTCTCAGCTCTAGAAAGCACCCTGTTTATTTATTAACTTTTATCCCATTCCATTGCTTTATAAATAACTCAAGGAGGCAATGGCCAACCACATCCACAATTGCACCAAGAAAATAGCCAGGAGTTGCAAGAAGTCAAGACTTGAAGGTGTAACAAAACAACAAAACAACAACCAAACAAATCAAAGTCCTATTGTTTTCAAGGGTTTGCTCCTGTAGGTATGATTAAGTCTGTATCTGAGAGCATGCATTTTTTTCCATAAATATACAACATGCCTGGCAGCCTATTTCTCAATTTTTGTATCCACTTCTTGAGGACAAGAGGGGGGGGGGATTTTATTATTTCAGTTTAATGGAACACTTATTCTCAAGAGCACCCACAGATCATTCATCTGTTCTTTTGATGTGATAATTCACGTAGGATTTTTTTTTTCCAAAAATTAAGGTTAGATGATGGTAACTCTGCAGCTGCCCCTGTCACCAAGTTTGGTCAAAACAAGCAGACATATAGCAAAGAGTTCAGTATCACTTTTTTTTTTTCGGTTCAAAAATTTTATTTCTTTTAAACAAACATTTCATCATTCCTCAATCCGTAAGACATCGAAGTACAATTTTTGTGTGTCAAAATAATTCTAGTTTACCACCAAATTCTTGTCTAGCCTAATATATACCCCTCCCTCCCTCCCCTCCACCCTCCCCCCAACCCCCTCCTCCTTCCCCCCCCTGACTTCCCAGAACCGTACACGGTATGGATTTTTAACAAACACAGTCTAAATCTATTGAGAAAAAGAAATAGCAATAGCAGTAGACTTATATACCGCTTCATAGGGCTTTCAGCCCTCTCTAAGCGGTTTACAGAGAGTCAGCATATTGCCCCCAACAATCTGGGTCCTCATTTTACCCACCTCGGAAGGATGGAAGGCTGAGTCAACCCTGAGCCTGTGAGATTGAACCGCTGAACTGCTGATCTAGCAGTAGCCTGCAGTGCTGCATTTAACCACTGCGCCACCTTGGCTCTATAAATAAAGAAATAAGAAATTATGACATTCTACATTGACCTTAGCTTCTTCTTGCTGAACTATCTTTAAACAATTTAAATCATTTCTGATCTGAAGCATAAGCTAACTGGAATTTCTTGGACCCGTATTTATTTTGTATATAGTCAATCCATTTTTTCCAGTATCATTTATATCTCTCATTGAGTGGTCCTTTAAGATATGCCGATATTTTAGCCATCTCGGCTAAGTTTGTAACTTTCAATGTCCATTCTTGAGTTGTAGGCAAGTCTTCCTTCTTCCAGTATTGTGCCACCAACAGTCTTGCTGCCGTTATAGGTGCAGAATCAAGTTAGTCTCTACCACTGTAAAGTCAGTACATATACCTAGTAAGAATACTGAGGAGTAAACTTTATCCTTCTTTTAAAGATATTTTGCATATTTTGAGTTCAGTATCACTTGATGAGTCAGGCATCATACAAGTTTAATAAACTATTGCTCGATTATTAGAATCTTCATTACGTGCTTCCTTGCAGTGGTGGCAAGCTTAAAGTCTAACACTGTCTAATAAACACACACCTATTTTGTAATGATTTTCTTTCTGGCAGGCAGCAGTCCCTATTTTAGGTCTGCTCTTTAAACCGTAACCATAACACCAGCCATAGCTGTCCCTTTATAATGGATCACAGCTCTTCCCGGACAACAGGTGTTTGCTTTCTAACTAATCTCTCACCTCCATTATCCACTCCATTTAATTCATCTGAGAGCTGTTCTGCATAAACTAGGTCTTGACATAAGGATTACATTTAATTTTTATATTAGCAACAGCCTAAGGCACCTTGATAATAATTTCAATCCATCCCACTACTAAGCTTTGAAATGATTACACGGTAGAATGCAACAAGGGCTGAAAATGGGAAGCACATGTTCCAGAGGGTTTTGATTATTATTATTATTATTCATGCAGTGATGTGCCAGTGAAGAGGAAAGCAAAGGAGAACGAAAAGTTGTGTGCAGGCCAATCTTTTGGCAGGCAGTTTCCCCAGCTGTCTGCTAAAAACGTTGCCCCAAATGGATGGGGGGGGGACGCTCACCACTGGAAATAGTAGAGGGCATAAGAAGACCTCATCTCCATCCTGTCCATCTCTTAGTTCTGCTTTCACTATAGTTTGCAAACTCTTAATATGTGAAGTTTGGGTATTTAAATTAATTTTTCTACTTGTTTTATAATTTGAATGCTGCCCAGAATCACCTTAAGGGAAGATAGGCAGCATAAAAATAAATAAACATAAGGCTACATTCCCCTTTAAAAGTAATCACATGTATTTTTTGCTTCCTTGTAATACTTTAACAGTGAGATGTTAAATACAGCTTTGGAGGGCTCCTGTTGCTCCATGCCCAATCAAACAAGATACAACACCAGTCCCCCACCCCCATGCCATCACTCTGCTAAACATGTAATTCCCACAGCATTGTCTTATACTTAACCACGGAGTAAGACTGTATTACTATTATCTTTCTCATCTTTCCTATAACCTTCTCCTTCAGTATTTTTGACAATCACTTTGTTGGTTGTATCTTGATTTATGATTGTATCTTATGATTTATGATTTATCACTTTGCTGCTGAGAGCGTATGTACTGGAGACAAATTTCTTGAGTGTGCAATCACACTTGGCCAATAAAGAATTCTACTCTACTCTACTCTACTCTACTCTACTCTACTCTACTCTACTCTACTCTATTCTATTCTATTCTATTCTATTCTATTCTATTCTATTCTATTCTAGAGCCATGGTGGTGCAGTGGTTAGAATACAGTACTGCAGGCTACTTCTGCTGACTACCAGCTGCCAGCAGTTCAGCAGTTCAGCTTCTCACTCGAATCTCACTGGCTCAAGGTTCACTCAGCCTTTCATCCTTCTGAGATTGTTAAATGAGGATCCAGATTGTTGGGTCTGTGAACCGCTTAGAGAGGCCTGTAAAGAACAGTGAAGTGGTATATATTGATAAGTGCTTATTCTATTCTGTTCTGTTCTGCCACTGAGCTGTTGGAAAATAAAAGTGTCTAAAATTTATGTCTTCCAGGGGAAGTTATTATTGCAGTTCTAACTGGCAATACTATTCATTCATGAATTGCTCGAGAGAATGGGTTTAATGGATTTCTTGATGCCAATTGTTTTGTTTGCATCCTTAGATCCTGACTCACATGCAGAAATCTCTCTTCTTTGCAATGATTTGCTGGCGTGATATAATACTTTATGCTTGTATTTCTTTACATAGGTATTATCACCAGAATTAGAACCAGAATTTTGATTGCTAAACTATATGATCATTAAGCAAGTCATAATGAAATGAGACTAATTTTACAACCATTTTATCTTGGTCATTAAGCAAATCACATGGTCATTAAATGAACCACATGCTCCTAATGCTTCCCCAATTGACTTTGCTTCTCAGAGACTGACTGCGAAGGTCACATATCGCAATCACGTGAGTGCAAAATGCTGCAAGCATTGTAAAGGTGAGTTGATTGCCAAGCAACCAAATTGCTATCATGTGTCTGCAAGGATGGTGTAATAATAATAAGTTTGAAGATGTGTCATGTCACTTTTTCTAAGGCTCTCGTAACTTTAAACCATGGTTAAATGAATGCTCATAAGCCAAGTACTACCTGTAACTCCACAAATATTTTTCCTGAGATCATTTCTTATTTCTACAAAATTTTCCAAAAAAGAAAGAAAAAATGTTATTGAGGTTTATAATGATGATTATAATGATAATGATGATGATGCAATAAAGTATATGGTCAAGCATGTTACCTGGGTGTGACATTTCACATAACTAGCATAAATCCCCGTTGTTAAAAAAAAAGAGGATCTAACAACTCTTGAAAGTTGAAGCTTCAAAATGGTAAACAACCATTTCCTTTTTTATATATATTGCAAAATGGATAAATGTATTTGTATCTGCTGTTGCTGGTGCGAATGGAAATTACAGAAAATAAGGTGTGATTTTCTTTTGTCTCATCGCATGTGATGTCAGCAGAACATAAGCTTTCTTCTGCCAAGTTGTATATGTTCATTTATGATTCCACACTGATGCCTTAAGCTATGTTTTATCTTTTCTTGTCTTTATATTCTTGTTAGAGCAGAAAAGCATCTTGGAAGCAATATCTTATTCTAGCAGTGAAGAAGCTTTTCTCACAGATGCATCAGGGACCAAAGTTGGATGTTTCCCTGCAAGTTGATCCATGTGTCAGACTTTTCCCAGACTGATGTTAGAACGAAAAAGCTTGCCAAAGAACATTCAAGGACACAGGTCTGATAAGATTCAGAACTTTTACTTGCACATATTAAAGAAGGCTTAATGTCAAAGGAAACCAACTTAGGCAGGCTCTGGGATTCAAGCAGTCCCAAAATTCAAATCTCTATCTATCTCTTTTCTCTCTCTCTCTCTTCCTTATGCCAAAATGAACTTAGAACCTCTCTCTTTGTTCAGACTGAAAAGTGCTGGCACTTTTGCAGTATTATTGCAACAGACAAGTCTGCTCTCAGGCACGTTGCTTTCAACCTGGCCAACTCTGGTGGGATGAGACCTGGCTAGAACAAAGTCTGGCTAGCATTCATCTCATTCTGAAAAAAAAAATCCACAGGGAAGGTGAACTGCAAGGTGGCCAAGGAGTTACTTTTAATCCTTCTTCAACTTTACGAAGCTCACTGCATTCACAGCAGTTCCAAAATCTTGGGACAGCAACGGCTTCTGAATATCCGTGTGGTTTTAGGTATGTAAGCCAGTGTCTATCAGTTTAGTGCTCCCTCATCAGATAGTGTGTAGTCCAGTGGCACTGAGTTCTAGAGCCAAATCCAGGTCCAGTTCATCAAGTTAATAGGATTAAGCAAGAGGAGACAACAGATGGTCTGGTGGGACAGCAGCCAGGAAGGTCCAGGAATGCCTTCTTTCTGAATCCCATCCAAAGATACAGGGTGGACAGTCCCATCCCGTCTGTCTCCCCCACCTCGCCGGCAAACATTTCAGTTATGGAAGCAACTGTTTATACTGCATATGGAAAGCTGAGTCATTTTCCCCATTGACATTGCTGGAGGTGATTTATAATAGCCCTGTTTTTAGCAGGGATACAATCTCAGTAACCAGCATTTAGGAGACATCTTTCTTGTCTAAGGGGAAGGGGGGCTTCTCTGTTCACTATCAGCTGTTATAATGTCTTTCTAGAAATAAAGATCTCTCTAGAAATCCAAGTAGTTCATGAATCTGCTTGCCCCAAAGAGTTTAAATACCTCCCTAAGCAATTCTTCTCCCCAATTATATGGGGTGAAATTAAGATGAGTTTACTGAAACGCTTCTCATGTTTCTCCTGTCCCTCGGACTCAAGAATCTTTCTGCAATAGTTCTGTTTCCTCTTTTAATTGTCTTGTTGCTTGCTCTGTGTTCCCAAGGTCTATTGGATATTTTATTGTAGTATTTTTGTAGTACGTAGAATTATATATCATTTCACAGTGCTTTACTGCCCACTCTAAGTGGTTTACATAGTCATCTTATTGCCCTCAACAATCTTTACAAATCACAATAGAATGCACACATATATGCAATATCTCACAGATAGTTAGATAGATCCTTCAAAAAAATAATAATGGGGGGGGGGGAGACTATTCTCTACCAAACATTGTGCTCAAGGCATTAAAACCATAATTAAGCAACTGTTACCCATCTAGTGTCTTATGCACGCTGTTGTGTGTATTAGGGCTGGATTGAAACTTAGAATGAGCCATTTGATTAAACGACCCTTTCATCACATCAGCCATTGTAGCAGATTCGTGACTCAAAACAGGCCTCTGTTTCAAAGAAGCAATTCAAATGTGGTAGCTCTGGATCCCAGGGCAACTTTTATTCCATGTGCAGGGAACAGGGAGTATGTAAGAGACTGACTAGACATGAGCAATCACCCAATGTGATTTATAGCTCTTTAGGACAAAAAAATGAACACTGTCACACTCAGCTCTCATTTCCTTTCATGCGGTCAACCACATGTGGTCTGCTCTCTCTTGTACTGCAGGTAGTCTTCAACTTACAACAATGTGTTTAGTGACCATTCAAAGTTACAATAGCATTGAAAAAGTGACTAATGGACATTTTTCATAGTTAACAACCATTGCAGCATCCCCATGGTCATGTGATTAAAATTCAGCTGCTTGGCAACTGACTTATATTTATGAGGATTGCCATGTCCTGGGATCATGGGATCACCTTTTCAGAAGTGGTATTCAGTAGTTTGGAGAACCGGCAAATAGACTGGCCCTGCTCCTGCTGCCTCCCAGCTGATCTTTTTTTGCTGCCTTGAACGGAGCTGGAAAGGAGATTAGTGGGGTGGGGAAGGAGTGTGGATTTTGCAGGAACCTTCCCCCAGGAATGGGGAGGGAATGGGGATTTTGCAGGAACCTTCCCCCAGGAGTAGGGAGGGAATGGGGATTTTGCAGGAACCTTCCCCCAGGAGTAGGGAGGGAATGGGGACTTTGCAGGAATCTTCCCCCAGGAGTGGGGAGGGAATGTGGATTTTGCAGGAACCTTCCCTCAGGAATGGGAAGGAAATGGGGATTTTGCAGGAACCTTCCCCCAGGAGTAGGGAGGTAATGGGGACTTTGCAGGAACCTTCCCCCAGGAGTGGGGAGGGAATGGGGATTTTGCAGGAACCTTCCCCCAGGAGTAGGGAGGGAATGGGGACTTTGCAGGAACCTTCCCCCAGGAGTGGGGAGGGAATGGGGATTTTGCAGTACCCTTCCCCTGCCACGTCCACAAAGCCACACCCACAAAGCCACACCACACCCACAAAGTCACACCCATAGAACTGGTAGTAAAAAAAATTGAATCCCACCACTGCACCTTTTACAATCTTTTGACAAGTGAAGTCAATGGGAAAGCCAGATTCACTTAACAGCCCTGTTACTAACTCAACAACTGCAGCGATACACTTAACAACTGTGGCAAGAAAGGTCATAAAATGAGGCAAAACTCTTTTAAAAACTGTCTCACTTAGCAAAAGAGATTTTGGGCTCATTTGTGGTCAAAAGTCGATGACTACCTGCAATGGAATGTCCCATTTCCAGGCTGCTTCTCCCGATCTTATCAGGAAGTCAGCCCAGCTCTTAGCAATCTAAATAGGGACTTAAAGCTGTCATTTTGAAAATCCTTCAGGCTAAAGGCAGAACTGATAATGAGTGAGCTGCCTCCTATTTCGACTGCTCTAAACACAGGGACAAGATGATGAAATGTCATTTCACCTAAGCTGGCCTCTCTCTCTGGGGCTTGCCAATCTACCTCATTATACTATCCTACTTCCTACCTCCTAGATCACACTAAGAAGTCTGAGCTGTGAGATTCCTGCTGGTGGTGAGTGGCTCCTTTCCTGGGGGTGGTAATTACTGAACCGTTATGCCAATCCTCCTTGCTCCCAAACCAGCCATTGGGCAGAGGCAGAAAACTCTTTCATCCCAGAAGTGCAAATCCTTTACTGTGCCTCCACGTCTTGCTCAGAAGAATTCGAGTTTTGAGAGTATGCCAGCTAACATCCCCTGAAACTAATAATGAAGACATCATCCGAGAAAATCCACTCAGGTAATAAAGCACAAGGTTATGTCAACCTAGAAAAACCAGCAGAAAAGACAGGCCTCATTTTCAATGCAATTTTGAACATTGGTTGAAGACAAACAAAATCATCTTCTATTACAAATTGTAGAACATTCGTGCATCCCTTCCACAGTCATCACCTCTGATTCATATCAAATTATATATTTTACATCACATATATATAAAATGTTGCTATCATCATACCTCATTCTTCATATGACTATAGTTGTTTTAACATCCCTTTATAACAAACGTTCCAAAATTTAAAACAAAACCACATAATGGCATTCCCTTATCTATTTTCAATATCATCCAGCCACATTATATCTTTATAACACATTCAAAATAAAAATTATGTTTAATAGCAAAATTTTAGACCTTTTTTCTTAATCGTTGTTTACAATTTATATCCAATTTTCCCTTTTATCCTGTCAATACAAATTATTACATTATTATAATTACCAGTCATTTATTTAATGATACTTTGACTAAGTTTAACTTACTTTTTCCCCTTTTTTCACCATTTAAATTTTTTACCAAATTTCCTCTTATCAAACCAACACACACACACACACACACACACACACAAACACACACACACACACAGTTAGCATTATCAATTATTTATCTAACTTTATCCATTAATACTACATTTTTAACATAATGCTCTAGTTTTAACAAAATTTTTAGACCTCTTTTCTTAATCAGTGTTTACAATTTATATCCAATTTTCCCTCCTCATCTCTATTATTGTTACCTGTAAGTGGGTGGGGATTGTTTCAAAACAGTGATTAGTCCCATTAGGGTATGCAACTGACATTTGGCATCCAGTTGTACCAAAACAAGAAGCATCTTCAAATGTTTTCAACTTCTCTCATTAGAGTGAAATCCAGCAGGTTCTGACAGGTTCTGGAGAACTGGTAGCGAAAATTTTGAGTAGTTCGGACAACTAGCAAATACCATCTCTGACAGGCCCCAGGGTGGGATGGGAATGGTACTAAATTTATACTAAATAACAGTATTTAGTAACCGACAAACATTACCCTTAACCCAGAAAAATTGTGGATTTCCTTATCACTCTACGCGTTTGAAGCACCGATGGAGGTTGTTTGAACAACTTTATAAGTATATCAAGATTCTTGGGGAGATTAAAGAAAGGAAACAAAACAAAACTCAAAACTGAAATGACCCCTACGCCCATTCTTGTTCAATATTGGTTGTCAGGCTGATTATCTAAAACTGAATGTGACATAATTGAGTACTCAGCTGATGACAGATAATATTCTGCATAGTGTATGTATTATAGAAGGCAAATAAATATAGCCTCTCTGCTAATGTGGCAATTTGTACTGCATACATATAATTCTGACAGGACAATTACAGGGAGGACCATTTTGTTTTAGAAATTAAATATGGGTGGCAACCCTGAAGCTTCCAAAATGCCCTCAGCCAGGTTCACTGCGGAGTTGAGAATTGGACAACAAAATAGCAAGTTTGTGTTAAATAGTACTTTGCATAGGTATAGCTGCAAGGTACAATGTTTACTTGTTTGTTTATTTTTGAAAGCCAGGAGTGCAATTAACCTGAGGCTTTGAAGGTGCTCTCTGCAGTAAGCAGTCCTTAGTACTCTCTAGTATCTAGTATCTGGCACTGATGATGTTACCTAGTTTGGTTTATGAAACATCTGCAAGAAAGAAACCAAGCTCAGAGAGCACCAAGGACCCCTCATTTCAACCCTGAGCTACAAGTATTCTTCTTTATTGGTGCTCTGTGTAGAGCTGTTGTCCCCAATTCGGGTCTGAGCCTGGTGCCGAAGCCAATGATGGACGCCAGACACAAGGTGAAGGTTTTCTGATTGCGTTTTATTGGAGTACTCCAAGGAAAACGGTTCCTGGTCAAAAGGCCAAGAACCAAGAACAAAGGATTAAGAAAACGTTATACATTTTCACTAAAGGAGAAGTGGGACAAGGTAAAATAATAAGAAATATCCTCTAATAAACATTTTAGCAATAATTCTACAATTTGTTCTATTGGTCTATAGCTGTCCCATTTCTAAGCCTTGGCTAATGAATGCTTCAGGAGTTATCTAATAGACATTTAATTTGCTCCTGGCCATTTCCATTCCTAACTTTTAGCTGAGGTCTGCAAGTTATCTAATTCTTGTTACCTTTATCAACAACTTTCAAGTCTGTGCCATGACCTTGCTTTAGCAGCCAGCCCATCAGTGTTATGTAATAGAGAGAATGATGACAACTCTCAGCTGATTCACAAGCAAGGGGTGAAAGGTGAACAAGACACTATCATTTGAATGGTTACAGAATCAATTGCTAATTTACCAGTAGGTATCAGCTGTTAAACTTGGGGTGGAGCTTAATGTTTGTAATGTCAGCGTTCCAAGTATCATGTAGAATTAAATCAGAGTCCAAGGCAAAACAATCCTTAAAGTTCCAATTTAATAAAGCAGACATCTTAGCACATCTGTGTTAATCCCAATTCTGGAAATTACATCAGAATTCCACCCAGTTAAAAGTTCATGATCTTGTCCCCACACCCACAATCCATCACAAGGTCCAATCTTCTTCTTCCACGCTGGCGTCTCCTACCAGCTGCTTCCGGTCAGGTGTAAAAGTGCGGAGACAAAAGATGACCTTGGTCTTCTAGAAAAGAATGATAGCAATACATTCCACAATCCTACTCCTGTCTATTCCCTCCTCTCATCAACTATACTAATGGAACAGAACAATGAAATAAGAGAAAGTGTGGCAGGCCAAAATTCTAAAAGGACTATAATTGCAGGCCTGACATGTAAATCACTATGACTTATGGACATAAAAGCTTATGAGTAGATGGAATGGCCAAAAACCATCAGACAGGAGGGGAGACCGTGTGACATTTATTTGGGGAAATAAAGTGATAAAGAGAGTAATTTGAGGAATCTATGAACGTTATAGTAATGGCTAAGGGTGGATTGCCTTAAGGTCCACAGCTAATGTTAGGGTGAAAGCCATTCAGACTTGAGGTACCTTAAAGTTCATTGTTAAGACACATGGGATTTATTAAAGTGTAATGCAATTCACGTTTGAGGATTTTGTGCAGAAGGATGTTTGATTCTAGGCAGTTGTTGATGTCCTACAAGGCACCTTTGAGCATATTTTCACATAGTCCCCCCCAAGAAAAAAACTTTTTTCAGTATTCAAAATGTATTAAATGTATGCAAAAGCTTGTTGAGTCACCAGTATGGCTTCCATCAGCAGTCTCAGTGGCCAAGTGCAAATGAGCAAAACCATTGAGTCTGTACTGTTGCTGTTGTTTCTCTTATTTTATTTTCAACTGGCACCCTCCCCTTCATGTGGTGTTCTGAGGTGGCATCCAATGGGCATACTGGGTTACCATGGCCTTATCTTCATGACTTTCTCTCACTGATTTTTTCCAGTGTGTCTAACCTGTCAAAACAACAGGAGGATTACTACATTGGAAGGTTAGCTTAACCTGTCTTGGCTGGGTCTTCACCCAGTGTTATTCTATATTTTATTCTAGTCAATTAACTATAATGTCAGATTCAATAATAGTGGAGTAATTCAGTCATCATGATGTTCTGTGTGGTGGCTTCTTGACACTTTCTCACTGAATTCTATTATTTATGGATGTTTTTTTTTTAATGCCAGTAGCTCAAGTCAAAAAGGGTAATGCTAGATCTAAAAATGATATATATGTATGAGTTTTCAGTAAGTTGGAAAGGCTTTTCACAGAATATATTATTTCTCATTTAAAGGGAGAAAGATTTTGCAGAAGTAAAAAAAGATATTTCCTCAGAAATGAGTCTTACTGAATTCCATGGTAGATATTTCTTATTACACCCATGTTGAGTCTGCTCAGAAGTTCAAATTTACCCAACCTTGCTCATTATTTTCTATGAGTCACTGCTTTGTCTTCTTAATTTCTATATCCCCAAATATCTAATATAACTATTTGGGAAAAGATACAATTTGAAACTTATCCATTGCAGGAGATATGAGCTTCTTACCAGAGCAGGGCACAGTATAGGTGTTTCCAGCATTCTGACATAAAGCCTAATTATAGAATGTTTCCAAGCACATTCATTATATCAAACATATGCTCTATACATCTTTTAAATACATTTATGTTCTTTCCTAGATCATAAAGAGACAGGACTGCATCCAACAGTGTGTAAACCTGTCAGGGTTTCACAATGTTAAAACAGTTGTGTCTTTTTACCATTTTGCACAGCTGCCTTGGAAGCTGCTGCCAGCTGTTTTGTGGGGGGGGTCTCCCCTTCTGTTGAAGCAAGGTACTGTAGCTATGCATGAGGTACAAAGACAAACAGGAGCAGATTCTGATGAAATCATGAATCCTTGGGAAAACATCTGGCTGCTATAACAATCCAAAAAGAGGCGTTTTCCATGCATTCTGAAACACTCATTGGACAAAAGCTGAAAATCCTGAAACATATTTCTGCCAATGCAGCAGGATCTCCTCTTTCTTTTCTTTTCTTTTCTTTTCTCTTGGGTACCTTCAAGAGGTGGATTCCTACCAGTTCACACCAGTTCGGTAGAACCGGTTCATCAAATCTACTGAACCGGTTAGAAGAGGTTCCACCAGTGGACCCGGAAAGCAGGCCACACCTACAGAAGAGGTTCCAAAACTTTTTGAAACCCACCACTGACACACACACACACACACACACACACACATACACACACACAGACTCACACAGAGAGAGAAAGAGAAAGAGAAAGAAAGGAAGAAAGGAAGAAAGAAAGAAATTAAAAAAGAAAGAAAAAATGAAAGAGAGATGAAAGAAAAAGGAAAAAGGGACAGAGAGACAAAAGGAAGGAAAGAGAAAGAGAGAGAGAGAGAGAGAGAGAGAGAGAGAGAGAGGGAAAGAAAGAAAACACATGGCCGGCAAGCCACTCCCACCAGGTCACATGGCCAGCAAGCCACTCCCACAAAGGTGGCCACACCCACAGAGTAGGTTCGAAAAGTTTTTGAAACCCACCACTGGTACCTTCATATCTCAAAATTTGGTCCATAATATCCTGTGGAGTATATGTGAGCATGGATAAGTTTCTGTATGAAAAAGAAGAATCTATTTTACCAGTACTGTAATACATTTGTATATAGGCACAATTGGACACAGATATCTAAAGATTTTGGTGTTGGAATCAATTGAACACATCCATTTCACAGCTCGATCTTTCAGGGAACAGTGAGTTTTGATATAAAACCTGAGATCAAAGTCTTTTACAGAGAGAGAGACAATGAAACAAATCCATTACTTGGGAGAAATGGGATTACCATGTGAAAAAAGAAAAAGAAAATAGAGCTATTTCAAACCTTTCAGTAGTTTTTCAGCAGCTTTATAGTACAAAGTAATAGATCTCAATTTTCAGTAGATTCGCTGCTAGGAAATGAATAATTATAGAAAAATGGTATAAATTCTATGCTTGTTTTTCTTCTTCTTTATATGTCCAGCGTCACATAATGCTTGGAACACACCTTTAAAGCTCCTATGAGGAAAATGGGGTGATATGTAGAATCAAGCATCTTCAACAAACCTGCCCACTTATTCCTAACATACCTACTACAAGTTACACCAGCACTAATGAGGCACACTCAAAAGCCATTTGGGGATGTAATCATTTAAAACAACCAAACAAAAAATTGCTTCTGCACTGGGTTTACTTATGGGGCAGAAAGACACAGTGGAATTTTCACCAGAGTGCTGCCCAAACACACCTTTCTAATTCCATTCTTCTGTTGCTCTTCCTTCAAATTAGAGGTTTAATTGTCAGAAAATGGGCTGGAGAGCTGAGTTTCAACACAGTCTCCACTATTCCTTATTGCTCATTTATTTATATTAACCTCTAAGATGTGTTAACAGCATCAATCTCACACAATTCAAGTTTCATAGAGAATACATGCACTCCCTTTTGTGTAACAGTCTGTAACACAGAAATGCCCAAGCCCCAGGACATAAATCAGTACTGGTCTGTGGCCTTGGTAGGAAGCAGGCTGTACAAGTGGGAAGTGAATGAGTGAAGCTTCATCTGTGTACGTGGTGGATCTAGTTGCACATGAAACCATCCCTTTCCAGGTCCATGGAAAAATTGTCTTCCACAAAACCTGTCCC
Source organism: Thamnophis elegans (assembly GCF_009769535.1). NCBI lineage: Eukaryota > Metazoa > Chordata > Lepidosauria > Squamata > Natricidae > Thamnophis > Thamnophis elegans. The sequence goes on from NC_045542.1 coordinate 81,370,370, forward strand.
TGGTGCCAGAAAAGTTGGGGACAGCTGCTATAAGATATATGAAAGCATAGAAAGCATGTGTCTCTTTTGTAAACTAAACATACCCAGATCTTGTAACTATATGAACCATTCTTTCAAGGGGCCGGAAAAATGACAAAACACATGATCAAGACAATAGTTCTTATGTACTTTCATCACAATGCCCCATATAAGAATATAAATTATAGCATTTTGTCCGATCAAGTCATTGGCTCTAGATGCCTCTGCTTTGAACCACACAGTTTTTCTCCTAATATTTACATATACCTTGAACAAACAATGGACTTCTCTATGTTCCTTAGTGTCCACTTCACATCAAAATTGTGTTGTCAGTCAGCAAAATAGTTTAATGTTGATTAAAAATGGGAGTACATTTTGTACATGCAAGTTCTTCCTCTGGTAATCTTTCAGCAAAGCACATTTACTTGCATATTCATCGTCACTTGGAATTCAAAATGATGCTATGAACTCAATAAATAATAACCTCTAAAAAAAACCTACCATCTTAATTGAAATTTTAACATTTTTACACCATAATCATAAAAAGTGTTTTAAAAAAAAGAATCCAAGTGCAAAAGTTATGTTTGTGTAGTCATTTGAGAAGGCTTAATCAAAGAGTACTTGCAGGTTTCTTAATTCCTATTCCTAAATTGTCAAAAGAGATATGAACCAACCTACAATTGTATTAGCTGATCCCAAATACAGTAAACTAAGAACATATAGCAATAGCAATAGCAATAGCAGTAGACTTATATACCGCTTCATAGGCCTTTCAGGCCTCTCTAAGCGGTTTACAGAGAGTCAGCATATTGCCCCCAACAATCTGGGTCCTCATTTTACCCACCTCGGAAGGATGGAAGGCTGAGTCAACCCTGAGCCGGTGAGATTTGAACCGCTGACCTGCTGATCTAGCAGTAGCCTGCAGTGCTGCATTTAACCACTGCGCCACCAATCATCATTAGTCTGTACCCACTAGGGTCCTCTTGTTCCATACACCCTCATCTATGAGTGAGAGGGCATCTTTGTAGCTTACTGGACCTTTAAAGTTTTTCTCAAAAATATTTTCAGAAAAGCTGAGCCCTTGGGGGAAGCATGACTTGTAAGTTCCTGTTTTGTGGGGACATTGTGGGAGGAAAAGGCAAGAAGTAACTGAAGGCTCCAGAGAAATAAACTGCAGCTAAGCATATACACAGCAGCTGTACCAGAGAGGGAAAAATCAATGATGGATGTGGAAGATGTTGAAGGGGTTTGCTTATTATCACCAATAGTTAGAGAAGCCAGTGCAAAAATATCAGCAGCTCCCTTAACTATGATATACCTGATAGTAGAACACCTGTGTCAAATGGAAAGGGTAGATACCAAGTTACCATGTCACAGCAGTAAATTCCAAGCAAGAAGAAATCAATTGTGCAGAGGTTGTAGCCATCGCACAACCAGCCCAGTCATCCACCCAGCTAGAGCTATCGGGATACCTAGTTTTGGTAAAGAATGTGTCAGGCATAAAGAATCAGAACCACATGCTGTATTGCTCATGCCTATAAGAATATAGTAAACTAATGGCCATCACTAAACTGGTGCTAGACAAGAGTTAATAGAATTCAAGGGGGCTGGACTTGGATCATTTGTGGGAACATAATGACTCCAGGCTAATCCCTCTCTTAATTCTGCCTTCTCCTCCTCCTAACAAGGGGAAGAAAGAGAGCTCTTTTCCTTTACTTTGGTTCTGGCACTACTCACAAAGCTAACTTATAAACAATAGGTCAGAAGAGAAATCTAACATCCCAGATATCCAGGTCCAAACTAGGGAGGGGATATAAATGCCAACTGCAAAGAACAGATTGGGCAATGGGGAGGCTGTGAATAAAAGCATCAAGTTACTAGAGTGATATGGGTTTTCTCTCCAAAATTATTACTTGCAGCTGAAAAATTATCTCCAACCACTCTCCCTAATGTGAGGCAAGTGCTATGTACGAATGCACTTAAAATGGCAAGTTGGCTGCTCGTCAAGTTGCTGGTTTCTGGGTGATCAGCCAAACCATTTCTGAATATGGATGAAAGTGCTGCCTCGAAAACCAAACTTGCGAGATCCCAGATACAGAGTGCATGGAAAAGTAGCATCAGGAGATGCTCCCCTCATACACCTGTTTTCTACACTTGCAACTTGTTGGCTATCTTTAAACATGGATTTAGAGCTCTTTCAGAAATGTTCTGGACATTTATTTAGAAATAATCCAACTGAAAGATCGCAAATGGGAACAGCATCAAAACATTTCTCCCTCCTAGCAGTAGCACTTAGACATATACCTCTCCACAGCACTCTCTCGCCAGCTTACAAAGTCAACATATTGCCCCCAACAATCTGGGTCCTTATTTTACCAACCTCAGAAGGATGGAAGGCTGAGTCAACCTTGAGCCGGACAGGATCAAACTGCCAATGGGCAGAGTTAGCCTGCAATACTGCATTCTAACCACTCCACCAACACGGCACTAGACCCATTCTTTTTAAAATATACTAATTCCATGTTGAAAAGAAACCTTATATAAAACTAGAATAATTAAATAAATTTTAAGTTGCTTCAGATAAAGCATGGCATAAGGGCAACAGCATGAGGACAATAAGTGACAAGCAGAATATTTTCATTTTATGAAAAAGAGCTTCTGACGATAGCATGATAAAATATCTTCTCATTCCTTTTCTGAAGAAGAAATATCTTTGCAATAAGCAAAAATACACTTTCTCCTGGATGCTTTATGTTGCCTTGTCTTTTGTTCAGAAATGTTTTTTTTGTCTTGGGACAGAAAGAGGAATTTTGAAGGGTGAGAAGACAATCCTGATCAGAGCAAACTTGAGGATGAATTTAGTTTGGTGTTAGAGTTAGAGGTTAACTATTTTCTATAAATAAAGTGGTATTCAAATAAAGTCAAACTGTTTTTTTATTTTTAAAAAAGTCATTTCTTACATTTGAATTTCTATTTGAACTTCAAAGTTCAAGAGTTAGTGTTAAGATTTCTATTAGATTTTCAAATTAGTGCTGTATGTCTAGGAAGGAAAGCTAGTAAACTTAATTTCTGCATTTAAAATAGGGAAAATAGAAAGGACAGAAATATTGTATATCTTCAGTGCTAAAAATGAATGATTAAAACCATACAGATTATGTCTTCAATTTCAATCCTATTGACTAGTCTAGTTTAGAATAATCCAGAATAGTTTATAGCTAATAAAGAAAAGTATTTGGCACAAGGTTCCAACAATTCTACAGTGAGCCCATGATGTCTAACCCAGGCTGTTTGACAAGCAACAAAGTATTTTTTTTTATTTTTTTTAAAAGAAAAAAGAAATTGAAAAGAAAACTTAGTTAATAGCTTTTCCTCTTAGAGGAGAGTTTAGACAGGGACAGATGGTTCTTAGAGGCTATTGCATATCAATGTCACCTCAGATAATCCTTCTAACAGATTCCAGATACTTCCAAAATGTCCTTTTGCCAATTTCATCTGCTAATGCAGAGATTAAATTCAAGTTCAGCAAGAACAATTTTGACAGGGGGAAAAAATCAATGGTCTTTGTAATTTCTTTAAGCTAACAAACAGCACTGGAAGGCTACCCAAGGTTAGGTGGTTATTAAAAATGAATATTTAAATTGACTTGGGGGGAATATGATATTACATTCCTGTGGCCCAGAACAAAAGACATTGTCTGAAAAAGGCAGGCACAGGTCTTTTCACCATGGCAATTTGTGAACACGTTCTTTAGTTCCTGCATTTTTCTCTTAAATTGTAGCTCTCCATATAGTGCTTTTATTCATGTATGTCATCTTGGTAGAATCTTCCTAAAATAGTGTAATGTAAGAATGAATGGATCTTTTACACTTCTAAGTGGGTTTATGTGAATTTTTATTTTTTGCTGTAGAACAATGGAACCATCTTGAAGAATAATTGGGCAGAAGCTTTTCCAGTTTGTTTTCCTGGGGACTATGTTAACTATGATAGATAGCATCAGTATGATGGACTGTTATGGAGAGGTTATAAGAAGTTTTCAAGATAGAACAACCTTATTTAATGGTTTGCCTAATACGGAAGAAAAGCTTTTTATTCCCTGATAGACTTGGTAGTTTCTTCTTCTTCTTCTTCTTCTTCTTCTTCTTCTTCTTCTTCTTCTTCTTCTTCTTCTTCTTCTTCTTCTTCTTCTTCTTTTCTTCTTCTTCTCCTCCTCCTCCTCCTCCTCCTTCTCCTCTTCTCCTCCTCCTCTCCTCCTCCTCCTCCTCCCTTCTTCCTTCTTCCTTCTTCCTTCTTCCTTCTTCCTTCTCCTGGCTTCAGTATAAAAAAACTGAGAAAGCTGGATATACTCTTGCTGGTAAACAATCTCTTCAATTAATCAAATTCAACAGAAAAGATAACTCAGTATCCATATAAATGACTGCAGATCATTTTTTCATGCATTTCTCTTGACAAGCCTTCCACTGCTATATATCAGATTTATGAAACAAGTTTATGAGTAAAACAATTCAAATTACGGAAGTCTTTGTCCTATTGCTACACTGAGCTCTTATTTGCACAAATAAGGAAAAAAAATCTGGTTTAAAGAAAATCTGATTTCTTTGACAATGGAAAAAGAAGATTGCATATCAAAGAGCTTTAGATCCCCAAAATAGTGTATTCATAAATTATTCTTGGAAAATTAAGCATAATATGTTAGTTGCCTCAGTGAATTCAATGTTTCCTCTGCAATGTAATATTTACGTTTCTTATTTTTAGCATCCCAATTTTCTGCAGAAAACAATAGTCTCAGTATGTAATTATACTACACTCTATGAGTGTGGTTGGTTGGGATTTACAGAAAGAAACAGTGAACATAATTAATCCCCATCAGAATGATTTCCGTTCTTTTGTTTATTATAAAATTAACCCATATTGCTGGCATCATTATTGACCATAAAGAGAAGAAGAAAAAGTGCATTATTAATTGCAAGTGTAAAATATATGTTGTATCAATGTCATTATATTACTAAATATTATTCCTAATTTTTAAGCCTATGTTTGTCAAATCCAATCCAATTACTTGTATCAGTTATGCAAATATTATATTGCAAAGAAATCTCTGCCATAATATGTTTGGAATCATATGGATTATAATGTGAATTATAAACTGGATTATGATGCAATATATTCAAATCCCTACATATTTGATCTTCTTATCAGTAGCCTATCCATTATTTTTTTCAAATTCACATTCTATTTTCCAAACATTCCACATTATCAATATTGTACACATACAACAGTTTTAACTCCTGGTAACCTAACTTTAAATAGATGAGAAAAAAATTATACTTTCAGAAAAGTAGTTTCTCCTTCCCTTCAAGAAAATGATATTCTTAAGGAGAGGTTTATATTTTTTAATGAATACTCATGAACAGGTAATTCACCCTGTACATAGCAAATGTGTTCTCTCTATTTGAAATGTGAAAGAAACGGTCTCTTTTGCAGCCCCTTCATACCTAGCTGCTTTTTATTTTATAAGTGTAGTTAACAAATCATTTTTTTAAAAAAGTCACTTAAATGTTTAGGGTTTAAACATATATACTAACTAGGATGTTTGAATGTGGGATGATTCTAAAGATGCAATAAGAATGTTTGCAAAGTCCATCTTGGATTTCTGTATATGGGATACATTTGTATGGTGTTTCCAGACTGAATGCAAGTTTACGTAGGACAGAGAACTGGATCTCTGTCAGAGAACTGCAGAGCAACAAAGATGATTAGGGGACTAGGGCTAAAACATATGAAGAACAGTTGCAGGAACTGGGTATTTCTAGTTTAATGAAAAGAAGGACTAGGGGAGACATGATAGCATTTTTTGCAATATCTCAGGGGCTGCCCCAAAGAAGAGAGAGTCAAGCTATTCTCCAAAGCACCTGAGGGTAGAACAAGAAGCAATGGGTGGAAACTAATCAAGGAGAGAAGCAACTTAGAACTGAGGAGAAATTTCCTGACAGTTAGAACAATTAATCAGTGAAACAGTTTGCCTCCAGAAGTTGTGAATGCTCCAACACTGGAAGATTTTAAGATGTTGGATAGCCATTTGTCTGAAACGGTATAGGGTTTCCTGTCTAAGCAGGGTGGGGGGTTGACTAGAAGACTTCCAAGGTCCCTTCCAACTCTGTTATTCTAGTCTATCTATGCAAAGACTGTGCATTATGAGTAAACAAAGGTCCCACCGCTCCTCCCCAAGTATTCTTTGCTTTTGGCCCTTGACCCTTTGATATCTTCCAAAAGTCTAAATTTATAGTGACAATCCCAAATATCCAAGGAAGTACCGAATAAAGGGTAATATCTTAATTCAAAGCATATCTTATTTAATTGCCTGGAACTAATTATAAGCAATTAGTTTTAGATTCTGATTGTGCAACTTAGAAAATGTAAGAATGCACGACACTGTTCTGTTGAGCATTATTATTATTTGGGTATTCTTGTCAAATATAAATATCCATGACAGATCTTTAATACTGGAAGCAAAATACACATTTTAATTTCTGTCAATGCCATTACAGCAAATTGAATGATATAATCAGAGTCAAACCAACTGTTGCAGTAAAAATTACCAGAAGCTCAGTCTCTGGTCTGATTACTTACCAAAGAAAAAACTGAAATGATTTGTTTTATGATGTGAACAGTATTGAGGGGAAAATGAAAGTAAGTCTTCCTTACCATTACAAATAGTCGTCGACTTAACAACAGTTCATTTAGTCACCATTCAAAGTTACAACTGCTTTGAAAAAAAAGTATACTTATGAGCCTTTTTCACACTTAGCACCACTACAGCATCCCGTGGTCATATGATCAAAATTCAGATGCTTGGCATCTAATTCATATTTATGATGGCTGCTGCAGTGTCATGTGATCAACTTTTGTGAACATCTGGCAAGCAAACTCAATGGGGATGGGTTGTCAATTAACTTAACAACTCTATCTCTAATTAAGCAACTGCAGTGAATCATTTAGCAACTGTGGCAAGAAAGGTCATAAACTGGGACAAAACTCACTTAACAACTGTCTTGCTTAGCATCAAAAATGTTGGCCTCAGTTGTGGTCATACGTCAAGGACTCTCTGTACTTTGTTTTTCAGATGACACATTAGAACCAACAGGTGTCTGATTCATTGATTGACTGATTGATTGATTCCAATGATGTCAAAAATGTTAAAGAGAAGCCAGCTTCTCATAGAAGCTGGCTTCTATGTATCCGAATGTACAGCCTAAATGTTGGAGATGTGGTTCTCTCGATGCTACATATTTTCATATATGGTGGACCTGTGAAAAGGTTAAGGCATTTTGGATAAAAATGTGGTGGATTATGCAAAATATCTTTAAAAGAAGGATAAAGTTTACTCCTCAGTTATTCTTACTAGGTATATGTACTGACTTTACAGCGGTAGAGACTAATTTGGTTCTGCACCTAATAACGGCAGCAAGACTGTTGGTGGCGCAATACTGGAAGAAGGAAGACTTGCCTACAACTCAAGAATGGACATTGAAAGTTACAAACCTAGCCGAGATGGCTAAAATATCGGCATATCTTAAAGATCATTCAAATGAGAGATATAAACAAGACTGGAAAAAATGGATTGACTATATACAAAACAAATACGGGACTAAGAAATTCCAGATAGCCTATGTTTAAGATTAGGAATAATCTAAACTGCTCAAAGTTAGTGCAACAGGAAGAAGCTTAGTTCAATGCAGAGACGTTATTAACTTCTTTTTTTTATTTCCTTTGTCTTAATATATTTTAGACTGTGTTTGTTAAAAATCTATACCGTGTACGGGCTCTGGGAAGTTGGGGGGGGGGGAAGGGAGGTGGGGTGTTAGGGGGGAGGGGGGAGGGGGATACATAGTATGTGTTAGATTTCAAGGTAACACGATTGCACATGTATACTGTTGCTCTTTAATTTCACTGTAAAAATAGGACAAGCTAAATATATTAACATATAGTAGAAATACACCGAAGGGAGGAGTAGAGGGATAGAAGAAAGAGGGGTAGAGAGGGTGGGAGAGAGGATTGGAGGGAGGGTGAGAAGGAAGAGAGGGAGTGTACTGGGAGAGAGGAGTGGTAGAGGGGGAGGGAAAGTAGGGTAGAGGGGAATGATGGAGGGAAGATGGAAAGTTGGAGGGGGGCGAAAGAAAGGGTGTATGGAGGGTCGAAGAGGTATATTGGGTTTCTATTTTGGGGGGTATTGTTGACAAGAGGAATGGCTGTGTTTATTGTTTAATGTTATATGGCCCCGGTTATGCACAATATATATGTGACTGTATGAAAATGAAAATGTAAATAAAATAAAAACACATTAAAAAAAATATGTTAAAGAGAGAGAGAAAGAAGTTAGTAGAGTTAATAGCTGAAAAATCTTCATACAGGAAATGAGAATGAAATTATTCATTTAGGTACTTTTGAGGTGATTATCCTGCCCTAAGCAGGGATTAGCAAAGACTTCTTAGAGGATCCCTCCTCACATTCAACAATATTACTTTTCTGTTTTATGTTTCAGAATTAGTAAAGGATTATTATTTCAACATTGCTTTTCAGAATTGCAATATACATCACATAAATTATTTCCTAGCCTTTTAGACATTGTGTATATTAGAGAAGTTACTTACCACTCATAAATATGTTCACCCTCTTTGTCATCAAAATAAAAGAATATATCAGTGAGGGGTAGGAAGAGGTCAGCCAACCCCCCTAACAGTGCAAAGCCACTTTGAAGAATTTATTATGGTAAAAGTGCAGAGACAGATTCTATGCTAGAAATGCACCATGGAAAATTTGCAAATGAATGGAAATCGGGTGTCACATAATTCATCTAGAAACACTTTGAATATTTGGCCCTGTCACCCATTGTCATTGGGGCACTTGGTACCATGTCCAAGAATTTTATAAGATACATCAGCAAATTGCAGCTTCCTGTAATAACAACAGCGGAACTGCAAAAAACTGCACTACTCGAAACATTTATATTTTAAGAAAGTACTTGGTTGATACCTAGAATGCTGGCAGCAACCTGTATCAACCATTAGCACCAGTCACTGGTATTTGTGATGCATTTTTGAATGTTCAGTTGACTGAGTTTCATGTTTAATGAATAAAGTATAATAATAATAATAACAATAATAATGGAACAAACATTATTTTCTCAGAAGAGATCATTCCATATATCAAAGAGATACTACCATGAATGATTTTATTTGTGTCCTGACAGCATTGGATGCTGCCATCATATAGGATGGGTAGTGCAATAAAGCATATAGTAAATTGCTTCCAACAAACTTCAACAGAAACTTCTAAGGCTGAGATGGACTTATGTAGAAACCAGAACGTACATGATGCATTTGTATGTTCATGATGATCCATCTTGTCCACAATGGGGATCAGAGAAAGATGCAAGCAATGGAGATAGGCAGTGGTGGGCGGCTGCCGGTTCAGACTTGTTCAGGTGAACCGGTAGTTGCGACCTGCGGGTTAGAGTTACCCAGGTTGCCCGCATTGCCCAGGCGCAATATCATCCTATATCACTGTGTTTTTGATGCCGCACATATGCGCAAAAGGCACAAGAAAGTGAATTGCCATGTGCTTTAACACGCACACATGTGCGGATGGTACATATGCACATTTCTGGTGCTGGGCAAACCAGTTGTTACAGTATGTGATGTCCACCTCTGGAGACAGGGTACCATGTTGTATGGGGTTTTTTTTTGTAATTGCCCCAAATGGACGGTTTTTAAAATAAAATAAAATCTGTGGAGGCTGCTTGATGCTTGCCTCGAAAAATCCATATTCTCAGGAGTATTCTCTCACATTACATATAAGCTGGCTTGACAAAATCAGAAATGAGGAGGTGGTAAGCCACCCGGGAAAGCCAAGGGAAACCATCAAAACCATAAAAAAGCAAACGTTATAATATTTTGGACATGTGATGCAACACCCAGAAAAATACAGCATACTTCACTTAATCCTCCAGGGAAAGATTGAAGGCAAATGAGGTCCAGGCAGAAGAAGAACATCATGCTTAAAGACTTAAGGGACTGGTTTGGACAAAACTCAGCAGCACTTTTTCGTGTGGCTGTTGATAAAAATAGGATCACCAACATGATCGCCAACGTCCAATGATGGATATGGCACAAGAAGAAGAAGAATATTTTCTCATACTAAAATTCAGAAGCATCACTAGTCTTGCTTCTCCTATTTCTTCAAGTTTCACTTCCCTGGAGCATCACAGGGAAAACCATTGTCTGTATGCTTTTGATCTTTGTAGGCATAGGCACATCGCAACATTTGAATATCTTTTCCAAAGCCTTCATTGCTACTTTACTACGTGCTAATATGTGCAATATTTCTTGACTGCTTGACTGTTCCTTTATTGTTGATAGTTAAACCCCAAAGGCAGAAGCTGTTCACCACTTCAATATCTTCATTGTCAGTGTTATAAAATCCTTCAAAAGATTTCCCCCAAAGAATGAGAGCTGGTGGGGAGGGGGGAATAACCCAATAACGAAATCCTTGTGAATGGTGGTACTGAGTGGTAGATGTGAGGGAAAGAATAGAACTTGAAGTAAATATGACTCATGCAAAAGACTTCAGGAAAGAGAGGAGAATTATTGGTGTAAAAAGCATTTAGAGAGCTGCTTTGCAAATTACATCAAATTGAGTGAAACACATTTCCTCACAGCACTGAGCTGACTCCTTTGGAAAGTGCAGCATGGCTTTCATTAAAGTGCTCCACTCCACTTGCATACAGAGGCAGTCATTCTGCCTGGCAAAAGAAAAGATCTCTGCATGCACAGATGCAGGAGGCTGACCCAGGAAGCTCCTCAAAGTAGTACTCTAACCTCGTGACCCGACAAAAGCGCGAACGTCATAAGCGCGCCGACAACACCGCGGGGCTAAAACCGCGATGTCAAAAGCGTGCCAACAACAGCGCGCCGACAACAGCGCGCCGCCAGAAGCGCGATTTAATTTAAGGTAAGATTTACATTTAGGTTTAGGGTTAGGTTTAGGGTTAGGTTTAGGGTTAGGTTTAGGGTTACGTTACAGCGCGCTTCTGTCGGCGCGCTTTTGTCAACGCGCTTTAGGGCTAATTAGTCGCTCATTCGTTGCGCGGTTTTGTCACCGCGCTTTAGACATTGCGGTTTAGTCAGGCGCGGTTTTGTTGTGCGCACATTTGTGGTGGAACCCTCTAACCTTCCCTCAGGATGTGGCTGCCCTAGTGCCATAGCACAAGGGCTTTGAATGTATCAAACTATTCCTCTGAACACTTTGCCATGAGGATTGTTTTAGTGAACAGAGTCAGATAGATTTTAAAAGGATTGAAAATGAAAAAAAAAAAACAGAACTAGTGTGAACAGGAAGAATGTAGTCTGCTTTAGAAATTAATGTACCCTATATACAGATAATCCTTGACTGATGACCACAATTGAGCCCCAAATTTCTGTTGCTAAGTGAGACAGTTGTGAGGTGAGTTTTGCCCCATTTTATAACCTGTCTTACCACAATGAATCGTTGAAGTTGTTAAGTTAGTAGCATGGTTGTTAAGTGTTTTCCCCATTGACTTTGCTTGTCAGAAGGTTGCAAAAGGTGATCACATGACTCCAGAGAATTGCAACCATCGTAAATATGAGTCAGTCGCCAAGTGTCTGAATTTTGATCACATGACCATGGGGAATAGTCTAAGTGTGAAAAATGGTCCTAAGTCACTTTTCTCAGTGCCATTGCAACTTCGAACAGTCACTAAATGAACAGTTGTAAGTCAAGGACTATCTGTTCTCATAGATATGTTGACACTCAAATTTTTTATTAAGATACCATGAAAAATGCACCACCCGCTAAGAGAAGCCCTCAAAATCTACATATGTTTGGAAATGGGACGGGACATTTTTTAATGGTATTTTGATTTAAAATGTGACAATTGTCTTAGTCACAGATAAGCTTATTAGTGAATATATGCATGATATACAAGTAGTTTTTTAAAAATATTGCCTTATATACAGTACCTGCAGATAAACCACTCCGTGGATATGCCAAAGCCAATTTTGGGGGAATCTGTTGGCACCGAAAATTCTCAGCTTATCCATGATATCTAGAGTAATGTATAAATAAAACAATCAAAATAAGGCAATCAAATATTTTCAGGACTTGTCTTGACTGCCATATCAAGTATCATGCCTCTATGCTTTAATAATAAACTATTCAAAGATAATAAGGATAACTCATATCAGAACTTATCTGAATTATTGTGGGGTGATTATTGAAAGTCTAATTTGGTTAAAAAAAAAGATAAGCAATAACTCTTTTTTAAAAATCTCTGAAAAACAAACTGCCCACATCTATTGCATATTTGTAGTACAAGGAGGGTCTTTGTCATAAGCCTGAGCAATATTTTAGGGTGATGTCACTTCCATTTCCACAATACTTTCTTAATCTGTGCAGTATAAATGGTTCTTACAACCATGAAAAGGCGCCAGGTGCTACAGCCTTTTCTTCAGAAATTTGTACAGGTGTAGGAATCAGACACCTGCAGTGTATATTCAAAGATCAATGCATTTCTCAGTCATTAGAGAAAATACTCTTCAGAATATTTATTTATGAAGAACTCTTACTTATTCTCATTATCTAGCAAAGTAAATAAATGTTACTGGAGCTTGATTCATATGGCACTTATGAAAATAGGAACTTTGTGGTGTTCAGCCATATACCTATCAGGGCAAGAATGATGCAGTGTGGGTAGGATATGGCCCTTTCATGGAGTTTGACTTCAAAGATAGATAGATAGATAGATAGATAGATAGATAGATAGATAGATAGATAGATAGATGGATGGATGGATGGATGGATGGATGGATGGATGGATGGATGGATGGATGGATGGATGGATGGATAGATGAGGGAGGGAGGGAGAGAGAGAGGGGGAGAGAGAGGGGGGGGGAGAGATTGAGGAACTAAAAATTCAAGATTGTTCAGATTTAGTCTTTATATTTCATTTCATATCAATTCATCAGTTGGACCCAAAACCCCAGTTGTCATTTGCCGGGGTGGGTAGGGTGGATAAATGGATGGATAAACCTGTTAGATTTCTTTATTTTAGTTTTGTTTATGTATTTGATTGCAAATAATATTTTATTTTTGAAAACTAAGAACAAAGTTAGTATTGAGGCATTAAAAGATTCAGGAATGCCATTTAGGGGATCTGAAGAATTATTTCAAGTTGTAATATTAAACATACAGTATGGTACGGTACCATATGGTATGGTACGGTATGATTAAATTGTGATACTATTGGTTAGTGTCCTGCTATTTCTGTTGAAAAAATAATCAGATCAGACTGCAAGATAAGATTTTAATCTGTGGCTAGCCACAGCAGCTCTTTGTAGGGGTTACATTTCAGGAAGCTACAATTAAGCAAGTTGGATTTCTTTTCTTTTCTTTTTCAGAAACACCCACAGTTTAAAATAAATGTGCTGAAATTTCTAGTGTAGTGATGACAAACCTTTTTTGCTGCTGTGCCAAAAGGAGGGAGAGCACAGGGGGGCATGCGCCAGCATGCCACACCCATAATGCTATGCATGCGTGCCCCCTCAGCACGCACACACACGCACGCTGTCAGCTACAACCCCCTTTTGCCATTTTTTTCATCTTCACCAAGCTACAGAGCCTTTCTAGGAACATGGGTAAGGCAAAAACAGTCTCCCTGTCCTCCCCAGATGCCCTCCGGAGGCCTCAGGAGCTTCCTGAGGGCAAAAATGGACCTACGGGAAACCTGGAAGTTCAGGAATCGTAATTTCCGGTTTGTCGGGAGGGCCAATATTTGTCCTCCCAAGCCTTCAGGAACCTGCCCTGAAGGCTCCGAAGGGCAAAAAACAGATCTACGGACAAACTGGAAGTCACCATTCCCAAACTTCCGGGTACCCCGTAGGGCTGATTTTTGACCTCTGGAGCCTTCAGGGGCCTTCAGGAGGCTTCCCTGATGGCTCCGGAGGGCAAAAACCGGCCCTACGAGCAAACTGGAAGTGACTTCAGGTTTGTCCATAGGGCTGATTTTCATGCACACTGGCCAGCTGACAGGGCAACACCCTGCGTGCCCTGACAAACGCATGCCATAGGTTCGCCATCATGGTTCCAGTACATTCCACTTTAGCTTGCTATAGAACCATCTCTGGAGTTTGGGGAAATCAGGGAATGGGTGGATGGGGGGATAGGATGAAAGACTGTATCACAGTTTACTATATGTAGAGTTATATATGACTTGTCTGTACTTGGTCAGTTTTCTTTGGATTCATAAGCTAAGCAGATTAGGTCTTGATAAGAATCCCAGAGCTGTAGGCTAGATAGGTTGAAAACATGCTCAAAGAAGGCATTGGAAACCATTTCTGTACTGTTGCCAAGAAAATGCTTGGCTGCATCGCACAGATATCAAACCTGACTTAAGGGAATCTTTACCTTTATCACACGATGCTACAAGCTATGCTACATAGTGTTTGCTTGTTGGAAAATACAAGACTTTTAACAGTATAGCTTCGTCAATTTTAACATATTATTCTTGTTCCAAGATAGAAGAGGAAGCAGTTTGAAAAATCAACATTCTTTTCATTTATAAGAAAAACACCCTTTTTACTTCTTTAAGAACATGCTCACCTCTGGAATTCCCCAAGGAGATGAGTCTCATTCAGTGCAATAAACCTTCTGACATGATGCATATTCCAAGAAAGATAACCTATACATTTAATAAGATGATTCATCCCTTTGTCTACTACAACACCGAGAAAAGGATTCATTCACTTTCTTAAGTGGCTAAAGCAATTGCCAGGGGTTACAAACAAAAAAAAAAAGCACTAGCATCCAAGGGCTTTAATGCTAACGTTAGAGGGAGCACTTAAGCCTCTAAGAGGCCAAATGTATCTCATGTAGAAGTTTAGCATCAGATTTCCTGCTTCTGTGTTACACTGCACTATTTTGCATTTTCACTACTGTGCTAATTTGAGCTCTCAAGCTTAGGCTAGTAGCAACAATGCTGTCAAATGCACCTGCCTTACAGAGCCAACATCTTTGCTAATGGCTGTTAGCGTGCAGGAATAGAAGCATGAAGATTGCTCAGTCCAAAATGCTATGCAGATGCTATGTTTACGGATGCCCAATGGATGCCCTAAACTAAATAACTCTATGCCTCAACCACATCTTCACTAAGTGAATGATTGCATATACAATCACGTGAAATCACAGTGCCAAGTCCTTTGACTGCATTCTTCTCAAGAATTAGAGGGTTGTAATGCATTGACAAGTGGCTCAGTGGCTAAGATGCTGAGCTTGTCAATCAGAAAGGATGGCAGTTCGGCGGTTCAAATCCCTAGTGCCGCCTAATGGAGTGAGCTCCAGTTACTTGTCCCAGCTTCTGCCAACCTAGCAGTTCAAAAGCACACAAAAATGCAAGTAGAGAAATAGGAACCACCTTTGGTGTAAAGATAACAAAGTTCCATGCACCTGGCTCTTCGGCTTTGAAACGAAGATGAGCATTGCCCCTAGAGTCGGGAATGACTAGCACATATGTGCGAGGGGAACCTTTACCTAATGCATTGATGTGGTATAAGTAGGGATCCAAGCAGTGTGGCCTTTTGTAACTGAAAAATGGAAGTCTTGTTAATGCACAGATTTTTTAAGTGGCATCCAAGGTTTTTTTTTATATAGAACAGGGTGTCAATAACTACTGAATCACCACTGCTGGTTTATTTTTATTATTCTAGTTGGTCACACAGTCAGATGTTTAGACTGGACATGGCACTTTTATCCACCTATTTATCCACCTTCACAAAGACCTGGGGGTGTGTGTGTTAAATGTTGTTTGACCTATAGGTTACCAGGAGCACTTTGAATTGCACGATTACAAGAAATCAATTGACTATCAATGCAGTTCATATAGCAACAATAACAGGTAGGAACTATGAGAAGTAATCATTACAACTTGAGACACTGCAGTTTAAACCAGCTGTAGCTTCTCGAGAAGAAAGCGCCAAAGTTCAGCCATATTTTTCTTAATTTTCAACTAGCTAAGATATTCAACTTCTCTTCCATCAACCAAGAAAAAAAATGGATATCCATTACTGCAATGATTAACTCATGATTTATTTATCCCCCGGGTGTATGAATATGTGTTTTTATAAATATATGGACTCACATTCCATACGGTTATCAGATGTGAACTCCAAAAATCTGGAGGGGCCATTTATTTAGACTCAGAAATCCACCTGATTACCAAATGATTCAGAGCAGATTATTTAATTAAAATAAATATTTTTTTAAAAAAAATTGAAAAGAAAAGTACATGTGCATCAGGACAAAATGCATATTGTATTAGAAAATATCAATCAGAGACTACAGACTTAGAAGAATAACAACTATGCTTTTAAAGACTTGGAGAAATCTTGTAGAGAAGGAACCATGCAAACCTCCAGAAAACGTTGTTCAAGAGGATACATGCCCTGATAGAGAAGGTAAATTTCTGGGGTTCTACTAGGTGACATTGTTTGATAGAAAGGACCCAGAGTGTTATTCACTCTACCAGATCTTACTGGACATGCAGAAACCACTAATGACAATCCCTCAAATAACTAGGTCTATGCCATAGAGAGCTTAATTGATGATAACCAGCACTAGAATTGTACCCAGAAGCAAACTGGAAACCAATGCAGCTTGATGACACATGGATTGCATCAAGGAACCCCCATTGCTACCCCTTTTGAACGAACTATAGCTTTGGGACAACCTGCAGAGAGTCAAGAATATGATCTTGTTAGAGATGTGCAAGATCTGTTAGAGCAATTAGGGGTGAAAATCATTTTAAATATACAACAGGCAATATTTGGAACTAGCTCAGAAAGATACTTCCCTGAGCTGCTGAAGTATAAGAAGGAGGAGAATATCCTTCACAAGCTGATTTGCAAGGTTCTGTTATTATAGCCAATCTCAATAAAAGTAATTTAGCCGTCTTTTTTTTTGTCTGTCTAACTAGTGGGACTGATCCTATGTAGAGCAAGCGACTATCTGAAGGATCTCCTGTGGTACACATGAGTTTTCCAAAGTTGTGCATTAGCTTCAAATGAAGAAATACCAAGACCAAGCAGGCAAAAGACTAGCAGACCACATCCACAAACAGAAACTACCTGTTAGAAAACATGACAGCTAGTCTCACAACAAATGGACAGACTGAACTACATTTTCAATTAGGATTTTATTAATCTCTTAGGCCAAGACAAATCCAAAAATATATTCATGTTCATACAAATTTTCACTCACATAAGTGCAAGTGATTTTTTTTCCTACAGTGCACTAATCTTCATGGTTTTCCTATTATGCACATTTTTGAAAAATGGACTTTGTTGTGTTAGTATATTTATGGGTTGGATGAACTAGGAAATTGAAACTGAACAAATCTTTCTTTTGTTACCTCTTAAATCTCAGCAACATCTTTTCAGAAGGCCATTGCTTTTTAGCATTCAAGTGGTATTGCTAGCACTTTTTCCATATAGCCGTAAGCAAAGTCTCCAAGGTATTTTACTCTGTGCTTGAGAGAATAAAGTGTAAAACTATTGTCTGTCTCCCAATAATAAGTCTGTCTTTTTAAAATATTCAAGCAGAGATCTTATACTTACCTGCTGCTTAATTTATCAGTGACTGAAATGCATATTCACATTTTATGGAGCTGTTAAATCAGGGGTTTACTATTGTCAGTTCAAATAAATTAATGACAGGACAGAACTGTGCCCAGCCTCTTTTTGAAAGGAAGATGTAGCTGCTTCAATTTATTTGGATAATTTAAAAATTTGCTTCACTGTAGAAGAATATCCAAATAACCATAGATAAAGCAGAGGTGGGAGAACTTGACAATACTCTGTCAGAGGCCCAGGCCAGCTGTGGCAGGGGTGGGTTCCTGCCAGTTCTAACCTCTTCTATAGAAGAGGTTCCACAAATCTACAGTGCCATTTAGAACCGGTTCCAGCTCCCTCCCACCGCCCGTCTGCATATCATCAAGATGAAGAGCGAGAGGAGGAATTCTGGGAGTTGAAGTCCACAAGTCTTAAAGCTGTCAAGTTTGAACACCACTGGGGTTTTTTTCTAAAGCGTTAGGGGTGCAAGGGTCTTGTAACTTGACAGTTTAAGACTTGCACACTTCAATGCCAAAGTTCCTGAGCCAGCACGACTGGAGGAGGAATTCTGGAAGTTGAAGTCCACAAGTCTTAAAGCTGTCAAGTTTGAACACCACTGCGTTTTTTTTCTAAAGGGTTAGAGGTGCAAGGGTCTTGCAACTTGACAGCTTTAAGACTTGCGTGCTTCAAATGCCAGAGTTTCTGAGCCAACATTTTGGTTGATAATCAAGAGCATTGTTAAGTGAGTTTCACCACATTTTACAAGTTGGCCATGCCCACCCAGTCACATGACTGCCAAGCCGTCCCACTCAGTCACATGGCTGACAAGCCAATCCCACCCAGTCACATGGCCAGCAAGCCACTCCCACAAAGCAGCCACACCTACAGAAGACGTTCTAAAAAAATTTGAAACCCACCACTGAGCTGTGGATACAGTCAGATCCATAATGCCCTGTGCAGGATTGCATATGTCTGTGCAAATCATCTGGATATATGTATGTACAAATACCTGTAATATTTTACCTCTTATTCCCTCACTTTCACAAATGTATGCACATATACACAGAGAGACATGCACATGCAAGTAAACGCAAACCATGGATAGCACACAGTAGGCTCAAAGGAATTTGATGACTACACAAAATCAGGTAGCATGGGTCCACACATTAGTACAATCATTTAGAAAGTATTCATATCAATGCAGAAAGACGAATGTTTGAAAATAGCAAAATAGATTAATTTGGTTAAAAAGAGGGCAGGGTTCTGTGGCATGTGGAAGATTAATTGCATGATCATGAAAACTTAACCATAGTTTTCATTTGGATAGGCAATTACTTGTTATTTATCATTTTCTTAAAAACCTAGAAGAGCATTTTTTTAATTTTTTGTTTTTAATTGAAAACATTCTTTGAATTCTGCTAAATAACATTTCATGATAAATGCCCGGATTTACTTATATCTGCTTAATTTTTCCTTAACGTATCCACCTTCCTTATTTTTTTCTGCATTTGCCTTAGCTTTTGGTGTGCTCTTAATTACAAATATCTAATTCTTTATTCAACATTCAATTTTCCAAATGAAATAAATGATCTGTTTGCATGCGTCATTAGACCATCTGGTTTCATAGGAGAATTCAACAAAGAATCTATTAATTATCATACATGTTTATTCAGCAGTCTTAATTCTTATGCTTACTAATGATTAAATCACAGGGGTCTTAACAAGTAACATCCTCTTTGAAATTTCCATTCTCATAGTTGAAAAAGGGGAAATATTTCAGTTTCTCTTAGATGATAGCTGTTTGAATTAAGTACATCACCTTACTTTAGTACTTAGAACCCACTTCATGGAATATGAGCAGAAGACAGTATATTTTTTACTGGAAAAAAATGTTGACCAGAAAATGATTAGCACAAATAGTTAAACAAATTATCACAGGCAGAATATCTTTGAATTTGAACAATTTTCTAGCAATCCATATAGATTTATTAAGAACAAGGAAATGCCATCAGGCCACTCCAATTTTCTAAAAAAAAATTAATTTAAAAACTTCCTTATTCACATGAAATGAAATTTTTCATAAATAACCCAGTTCTCAAATTGTGGCATTTTGTGAGTGACAGATGTATCTCATCTGACCTTTTATATTCCACACCCAAAACAATCCAATTAATTACTACAGCTACAAAGGAATTTGTAAAACTACAGAGTGAAAGAGAGCCCAAGTGGTGTAGTGAAAAAGGTGGTGTACTTAAAATGGGAAGACCAACAGTCAAATACTCCCTCGACACGGAAGCAATCTGGGTCACTCTGGGCCGCTTTCTCTCTCTCTTAAACTATAGACCAGGGGTGTCAAACTCGCATCATCACAGCAT
The DNA here is from genome assembly GCF_009769535.1 of Thamnophis elegans. Lineage (NCBI taxonomy): Eukaryota > Metazoa > Chordata > Lepidosauria > Squamata > Natricidae > Thamnophis > Thamnophis elegans. Next base: position 81,390,438 of record NC_045542.1, read on the forward strand.
CATCACATGACATATTGGGACTTTTTTCCCCTTCCTGAACTGTGGGAGTGGGGAGAGCCAGCACATGATGCACCCGTCCTGCGTGCCACGAGTTTGACACCCCTGCTATAGACTGACTAAATTGAAAAGCATCTACACTATTTCACTACTCTGGAGCAACATGTTAAATTATGGTCCATGACTTTCAATGAAGAGGTCTTAATTGTTTTGTACTAATTATTACAATTGAAAACAATTTTTTAAAGGTTTTGCTCCCTAAAAAACTTTTAGGGATTATGGTTGATCCCTTCAAACAGCACAGATAGAATTTCAGAATGACTGTATCATGTAGGAATTGTAACAAATGTGAAATTAACTTTTATTGACTATAATGTATTTAATTGCATAATGTTTCTGACATGCTGCATGAGTTCAACAGGCCCAAAAGTGTTTTGCTGCTGGGTTTGGGTTGTACAGTGTCTGATGCATCTCACTGCAGTGTCCAACAATAATCAGCCAGAAATGATGGGATCCCAGTTGCCCTGATACCACTTTTCCATTGTTCAAATGTCCTGGTGAAAACTTTCACCATGTTCATCACTGACTGCACCGAGATATTTGGGAAGGAAGGCCAAGTGTGAATGCAGAAAATGAATCTTCAGTGACTTCAGTTGCACTTTATGGCCTTGTATGCTTAAGAAGTTTATCAACCAACTGAATATAGTTTGGTGCTCTATAGTTACCAAAAAAAGATGTCAACATCTTTGAATGCCTTCCAGGTGATTTTTTCTGACCCATTAACAAGTCTTCGAACTGCCTGTCTTTGATGATACATTTGATTTGCAGAGGTAAAAATATATTTATTGGGCCAATAAGTGGTTCATGTGCCACATTTTTCTATACTGGAACCAAATTCTTTCAGCGTGACCATTTCTTTTTAATGTAGTGTGACTCTCTTGAATGGCTGTTCCATTTGCATATGAAACAACAATATTTGGTATATCCAAGCTGCATTCCAAGCACCAAGTTCTGCAACCCAACAAGACAGACCCAGACTTCAGAGGATAATTAGAACTGCAGAAAATTACTACCAACTTGCCTCCCATTGAGGACCTCTACACTGCATGAGTCAGAAAGAGGGCTGTGAAAATATTTACAGACCCGTCGCATCCTGAACATAAACTGTTTCACTCCTACCCTCAAAACCATGCTATAGAGCACTGCACACCAGAACAACTAGACACAAGAACAGTTTTTTCCCCCGAATGCCATCACTCTGCTAAATAAATAATTCCCTCAACACTGTCAAACTATTTATTAAGTCTGCATTACTATTAATCTTCTCATCATTCCTATCACACATCTCCTTCCACTTATGACTGTATAACTGTAACTTTGTTGCTTGTATCCTTACAATTTATATTGATTGTTTCCTAATATGATTTGATTGCTTATTAGTACCCTATGACTATCTTTAAATGTTGTATATTATGATTCTTGACAAATGTATCTTTGTCAAGAATCATAAGCATATGCACCAAGACAAATTCCTTGTGTGTCCAATCACAGAATTCTATTCTATTCTATTCTATTCTATTCTATTCTATTCTATTCTATTCTATTCTAAGCCACTACTTTTAAATCTGCACAGATATTCCAATTGTACATTGTGCATTAGATGTGCTTCAACACCAGTTCCATGTTTTGATATGTTTCTTTCATGTATAACAGGTACTGAATGGTGTACATTCAGGAATTTTATAAAATAGCACATGATAGATATATTTACAGGTTATTTTCATGATTAGCAGCCATAAAGCTACAAGGTAGTGTCCAGGAAGCAAAATCTTTGTTGTCCAGTGTTACTATTTTTATTGAATGCATATATTAGTTAAATCAGTCTTCCAACTGCAAGCATGAACAAGAATTGGAAAGTGTTTGATTGTGATTAGAAACTAATAGCAATGGCTTAATTAGTTGAAATACATTTTGATATGTCAGCAGTGAGGGGTAATACTTGGACAATCCCAAAGCAGTTCAGGATATGCATGGACTTGCCTCTACATGACATTTTCTAAACTTCTGTCATTTTTTTTAAAAAAAATGGTTTTTTAAGTTTTGCAAATCTTTGTTTGAGCTTGCCACCTCTTAAATATGTCCAATTCTGACATCATATTTTCAGAAAAAAATGTAATAATAGTTACTTCCCAAAAGTTACCAGCCACTTATGTAAAATCGCTGTTATATTATTTGGATCCCAAATCAGTGAAGAATAATTTGGGAGGATCTTGTCTGATGAGCAAATATTTACTTCATTATTGGCTTCACCACCAATGGCACAGAAAAAAGGGGGGGAAAGCAGATGAGGCTACAGGAAAGTGTAAATGTTTAATTTGCAAGTTGAAAAATAGCTGCAATTTGCTACATCAAAAAACAATTTTGCAGCTGTTGTTAAAGGACAGGCAATCCTTTTCCCTTCAAATTCAGACACATCTTTCACAGCAAAATATTATAGGAACTATGATCACCCATTTATCTATCATCCTTGAATTCTTATTTTATTAACAATTTAGCTTTGCATTTAGATTATTATGACATTTTTTACAGGAGAGAAGGAAGGCAGATCCCGACCAAAGTGTTTTTCTTAGATCCTCCTTCACTTTCATTCTTTTTTATCTATGGGTTTAGCTGACAGTGAAAGACAGCAACAGTATGTAAGGTATATAAACACAGCTCTTAGCAGTTAGACTTATATACCACTTCATAGGCTTTCAGCCCTCTCTAAGCAGTTTACAGAGTCAGCATATTGCCCCCAACAACAATCTGGGTTCTCATTTTACCCACCTCGGAAGGATGGAAGGCTGAGTCAACCCTGAGCCGGTGAGATTTGAACAGCCGAACTGCAGAACTGCAGTCAGTTGAAGTAGCCTGCAGTGCTGCATTTAACCACTGCGCCACCTCGGCTCTATCAAATCAGTTGCATGGCTAAACTCCAAATTATTATGGGAAATTTAAATGATGATTTGTAAACCCAACTGATGGGAGAATTGGTGGGCCCTGCCAGGCCCTGGGAGGTTTTATTTCTTGTTGCAATAGGATGCTAAGCTTTGGATCAGTAATCTCTTTCCTAATTAAAATCAGGACAATTTAAGAGGAATTTGGGTTCTTATAAATTTTAAAAACATGTTTCCAGAGATTGTAAACAGGGAGTGGGTGACAGCTCATCACTAGTCACCAACTTATTGAAATTGCACAGGCTTTTGGCGGAGATCATTCATCTCAATTGCTTTTCGTGACTCAGAAATATTTTGTATGGAAAAAGTAGAATTAGCTAACTTAGCTAAAGACGGATATGATATGAGTCAATGGGCCTCTGAACGTAATCTCTCAGACCACTTCCACAATGAAATTGATGTTTGTGTGTGTGTGTGTGTGTGTGTGTGTGTGTGTGTGTGTGTGTGTGTGTGTGTGTAAAAGGGAGGAAGGTTTTTCCTTTTTTCTTCCTCCCTTTTCCAGCACCTTTTCCAGCACCTTAAACCTACAGGACATGAAATTAGTTTTGAAGGAAACAATCTCCAAAACTGAACACTTCAACAAGAGAATAATTATGGAATCTATTGAAATAGAGAAACACCCCCCAACATGAATAAACATGATGATACCTCCTGCCTACCAGACATCTGGAAACCAGCTCTAGTCAACAAACGAGCTCCACCCAGGCTGTTACAACACAAAACAATAACGGACACACAGCCAGCACCAATCAGCACCAATCTACCAATCATGATAAAACCACACAACCAATCATTCCACTTACTGAAACAAAGCCAGCACTCCACACACACACACCAAGATTTATAGAAAGATGGCAGCTCCGACCATGCTTTTAAGCCCAAAACCCAGCCTGAAGATGGCGAGTGAGACCTCACTAAAATGTTGGCAAGACAATCTCAATCTTACATGGGAAAAGACACACACACACACACACACACGTGTGTGTGTGTATGCAAATGGACCAGTGCTTCACAGGATCAGTTCTTCTCCTCACTGCCCTTTCACTTTTTTTATTACAGACTTCCTTCTTCCAAGGGTGTCAAAGAAGCAGACATAGTCATCTGCCATATCTCTCATTTTGTCCTTGTCACAGTCCTATGAAGCTAACTGAACTGAGAGATAATCAAACCTGCTTGCTTAGCATCTCCATCAGCTCCAAGCTGAACACCCATCTAATGTAAAACCTGGGTGTTGGTAGATCAATCTCATAGGTAGTTTCTGATTGTGGGGTGGATTCTAAGCACAAAATGGAAAAGACAACCAGGGGAACATAAGGTGGAATTGGCAGGCTGAGTTCATGCTTATCGGCCTGCCAAGGGCAGGGAATAATGATATCACACACCTCCCACCTTCATGCAAATGATACAAACTATATACAGGGCACCATTTACAGCCATTTCCAGTGCCCCAAAGTCACTTGACCATGATTTATGGTATTTTTCCTAGAAAGCAGCATTCATTTCCAGTTTCCAGCAGAAACAACCCCCTAGCAGTTAAGTGAACAATGGGGTCACTTAACAATTGTATTCACTTAACAACCCCAGTGTTCACTTAATGACATTCACTTAACAACTGCAACATTTATTTAATGACCAGTGCAAAAGAGTCATAAAATTGGTTCTGGTCACATGCTGACTTACTTTACAATTGTTATGACTTATGACCATAGTTTGCAGTCATACCTTGAGGACTACTATAATTTGCATAATTTGAATAACAGCATGGATTCTATTGGACGCCTATGACTGGAGTCCCCTAGAGTCTTGATACCTAATCATAGTTTTAATATTATATTCAAAGTTCTAGTCCAATAACTTATCTGCTCTACCACCCTAGCATTCCTCCTCTATATTTTAGGAGAATTATTATTTTTCCCCACCATGTATAAGAGATAAGAAAATTTCTGAGAGATTAGAGAAGAGTATTTGGTAAGGATCCTACAATTTAATCTTTAGTAGGAATTAAGAATTTCTCTGTCCAAGTTTGATTTGCAAAACAAGTTCTTTCTAGGGGATAAAACTGTCCTCTCCTTTAAATTAGACATGCAGTTTGGCTTTTGTATTGCATTTCAGTTTTAAAATTTTTAAGCCAATGAGTCATTTGTATACACCAGTTGTATTTCTTATATTTTTTAAACAATGACAAAACTGAAACTATTGTTTCCTCTCAAAGGGAACATCTAAACTCTCTCATACACATACACACACATGGACACACACATTTACAATTGATCACAAAATGTTCATTGTCACACAGATTCATATTAGAAGATATGCCATCAGTCACATTTGAAAGTACCCAATATTTCCTGGAACTCTAATTGTGTTCTCTTGAAATCCCTGTGCTTAATGACTGTTATTTGTCAACTCTTTCTACCTGATGGTTAGAAAGTGGTTAAGCATTCAGGTTTTAGAAAAATGGTAATTGAGGTGAGCATGAATGAAAAATTTAACCCTGCCCCCAGTAATCAATAGTATTTGGCAAACCTACGGTTTGTTTTTTTGTTGTTGTTAGTTGTGAAGTCATGTCCGACCCATCACGATCCCATGGACGATGTTCCTCCAGGCCTTCCTTCTCCTCTACCATCCTCTGGAATCCATTTAAGGCCATGCCTACAGCTTCAGAGACTCCATCCAACCACCTCATTCTCTGTAGTCCCCTTCTTCTTTTGCCCTCAATCTTTCCCAAAATTAGGCTCTTCTCTAGTGAGTCCTTCCTTCTCATTAGGTGGCCAGAGTATTTGAGTTTCATCTTCAGGATCTGGCCTTCTAAAGAGCAGTCAGAGTTGATCTCCTCTAGGACTGACTGCTTTGATCGTCTTGCAATCCAAGGGACTCATAAGAGTCTTCTCCAGCACCATAGTTCAAAGGCCTCAATTCTTTGGCGTTCAGACTTTCTTATGGTCCAACTTTCAAACAACCTAAGTTTAAATATTAGCAAATGATATACCCTCTGGCTTTCTTTTTCTCCATGCATTACATTTAGACTGGACATTCGTGTGGGCTTATTTTCTTCTTGTTGTTTCTAAAGTACTCTTCATACCAATGCATTCTATTAAACAAGCAAACTGTAGATCATCATTTCCACTTTTCCCATATAAATAAAGCCAAGATGGGGTTTTACTTTCTGTAGTTTACAATTGATTAAAGGTTGGATCAACCTGCCATCCTTCAGAGGCTGGTAAAATGAGGATCCAGATTGCTGGGGGCAATAGGCTGACTCTGCAAACTGCTTAGAGAGGGCGGTAAAGCACCGTGAAGTGGTATCTAAGTCTAAGTGCTATTACTATTACCATCAAAAGGGGCTCTTTTAGATCCATATCCACCACTCATCAGAAATTGGGAAGACATCAAGAGTTTCCCCAAGCTTCTCTGTCTCTGGGCAGATACTTCGTAATTTTCCCACAGATGTTTATTATTGGAC